>NC_139217.1:263100154-263712238 GCF_055691185.1 Crinia signifera | reverse complement strand
GGGACACGTCTGTGTCCCCCGCTGCTGGGGACATCGTCTGAGCGGCGAGAAGGTAGAGGGAGCAGGGGGGGCTGGAGACGCTGCGGGGGACACAGGCGGCATAGAGCCGGGCAGGGGAAGCCGGCCGGGAGCTGTCAGTAATGAATAAAAAAAAAAGCCCATACAATGAATGGGCAGCCTGTGATTGGCTGAGCGCTCTCTCAGCCAGTCAGCAATTGGCTGAGAGAGCGCTCAGCAGCCAATCACAGGCTGCCCATTCATTGTATGGGCTTTTTTTTTTAATTCATTACTGACAGCTCCCGGCCGGCTTCCCCTGCCCGGCTCTATGCAGCCTGTGTCCCCCGCAGCGTCTCCAGCCCCCCCTGCTCCCTCTACCTTCTCGCCGCTCAGACGATGACCCCCGCAGCGTCCCCAGCAGCGGGGGACACAGACGTGTCCCCCGCAGCGTCTCCAGCCCCCCCTGCTCCCTCTACCTTCTCGCCGCTCAGACGATGTCCCCCGCAGCGTCCCCAGCAGCGGGGGACACAGACGTGTCCCCCGCAGCGTCCCCAGCCCCCCTGCTCCCACCAGCTCCCACCTCTTAGCGCCCCCCCCCTGCTCCCCGGGTTTTTTACATGTGATAAATCGAGACGATTTATCACATGTAAAAAATGGCACATCAAGTGCCAATCTAATCAAGCTCCCCCGGGGAGCAGCCGGGGAAGCTCAGGGGGAAGTCGGGGGCGACTTGTCCTAAGGAGAAGTCGCCCTAGTGTATGGGGGCCTTTACATTGGAGAAGCTGCTTAGCATTGATTATCCAGTACACTCTGGTGCAAAAAAAATGCACCAGTCATGGTAATTTAATAGCTTCCAGGCACCTAGCTATGGACTGGATTCAGAAGGAGTTGTAGTTTACCAAGAATTCGCGAAAAACGACAACTCACAGCTCCTGCATGCATGCTGAGGGGCCACCTTGCATGCTGGTTCCCATCATATGATGTGCCCCACTCACACACAATGCTATGTTGCCGGCCCATTGCATGGTCACCACCCCCGCAGCTACTTAAACACGTCATGGCGAGACTGCAGTTTAAGTGGTCATAAACTGGCGCAGATCTTTGGAAATTGACAATCTGCGCATGAGTCAAAAACATGCCCTATATATTCCCATCTAAAAGGTGCCCACACACTACAACGATTTTTTGGCCGATTGCCCGATTTTCGATAAATCGGCCGATATATCGTACGATATTTACCGATAATCGGTCGAAAATTGGCCCATATCGGTCCGATGCGCGCTCCCGTGGATCTTTAGCTGAATCTTCTGATCTTACGTGCTGCACAAAAGATCAGAAGATTTAACAAAAGATCCATAGGAACGCACACAGGATCTTAAGAAAAATCTTTGGTAAAGATGTGCGCTTGCCTGAAATCTTTGGTCCAGGGCTGACCAAAGATTTGAAGGCTAATTTATGCGCACATCTTAAGATCGCAGATCTTTCTAGTGTGTGGGCACCATTAGAGTTGAATTGCCCTTCACATGGTCAGACAGAAAGCCTTAATGCTAGATTAATGTCTAATCTGAGGATCTAATTTCACTTTAATATTCCACACATTTTACTTTATCATTTGAGATAATCAAAATGAATTATTGTAAAGAAAGGAAAGAGGGATATTACTTATCCATATCACCTAGGCATCACTTTATAAAAAAAATAAATAAAAAAAGACAATTAAAAGTCAGCATTTTCTGAAGAAACCAGGTACATGTCATAAAATATTCATTGCTGCTCATCACAGGCCTTATTCACTGGCAAGTCAAGACATTTTAGGAGGTCAAACAACAATGTAACACTTCTGATCTCCAACAATAGTGAATGCACATTTGAAAATGTCAGGTTTGACATGGATGTGCAAATGTTCAGAGAGACAGCATAAAAGTTCATTCTTGTGAAGGACAAAGTGCATCAACCAAATTTTTTACTATTGCTGCTGCTACTACCCCCGTATTAAGCACTTAACAGCCAGTAAACCAGTTTCCAAACAAATTTAAAATGTGCCCATATACTTGTCAGTTTTGGCCCGATGTGTTTGACATCCCCTCTGACCCGATGCGCGGTCCCGTGAACATTGGGTTGGTCCGTGGTTAAAACAGGCGCTGCAGAATTTGAAAAAATATTTTGAAAAAGCCAATCAGCATCCAGCCAGCCTGAGAGAATTCAGCCTTAAATCAGAGAAAGGATGTGTAAAAGTGTTGCTCACTGACACTTAGAGGTGCAAAGGTAGCACACATCAAAGGGCACCATAGCTGGTATACATATTTTTAAAAAAATAGAAATTAAAGTTTTAAAATTTACAACTGTACATTTCAAGAGTGCCCCCCCCCCCCCCCCCAAAAAAAAAATAGTCCTCTTTCCTTCTCTACACAGTTCTAGTTATAAATCGGACTCAAGGGAGCACCACCAACTCGAAATTGTTGCCCAAAACCCCCCTTCTCTTTTTAGAGGTTTGGAATTCTCTAAGAGATTTGGTTTAAGGCTAGTAAGGCCCGAACCCAACTACGGGAAGGGTAGGTCTCACTTGACTAGCCCCCCCCCCCCCCCCATCCCCCATCCCCCGTGGGATCAACCTTGTGCGGAATCCAAAAAAACTACACTCTCTCCTCATACATATGGATGACCAGCAGTGGGGATGATGGCAGTTAGAATACAGAAGCCGGCATCCCGATAGAAGCAACCGAGACAGTGGTCAGGAGGTAATTAAGGTCACCTTCCCCTCCTGCAGACTACCCCTAATGCTTCCCCCTCCCAGCTAGTACCTAATTGTACCCCCATACCCCACCGCTTGACCCTAACCCCCGTCCCCCTCCCTCAGTCTACAGCTACCACTGCCCGCATACTTAAGTTCAGGATGACGGTATCCTTATAGTGGCAGAGATACCAAAAGAAAGACAATTACCAACGCAAGCACAGAACGATGAATTAGTTGCTGTGCAGGTTGTAGTATCCAAGAGTGTGTTTTATAATTTTTTTAAATCCTTTTCATGACAGAAGACAGTTTGCCAAGTGTCAGCCCTGCCTCTTTAATGATTTGGCTTTTACTCTCCACAGAACTAGGACTGGAGCGTGTCACAGGGTGGTGTCCCTAAAGATAACCATGAAATGGTCAGTACTGTATATGTAGTGTCCCTCTGTTTTCTTATGGCAGAAACACATAGATCTATCAAGGACGAAGAGCAGTGACATCACTATGGGGGTGTGGGATGCTCCTGTGTGTCACCTGCTGAGGGGTGACACCGGATGCCGCACTGTAATATTACGTGTAGCACTTGGCTCCTGTCACAGTGTAGGAGTCAGCACTGCGAACATACAGGGGAGTAGCCCAGGACCCACAAAGTGACAAAAACAGTGGAGCCACATTCCTTTACATTTGTGGGGTGTGGATCAGTTTGTCACCAGCAAGTTGTTAGACAGTCATTAGGTCGACACCATTAGGTTGACATGAGTCTAGGTCGACATGGCTTAGGTCAACAGAGTCATAAGGTCGACATGGGGTTTTTCACCCAAACATCACAGTCGACAGACACAGGTTAAAGTGCAACGCGTCCCCTCGCATGGCTCGCTGTGCTTCGGGCTCGGTGCCTCACTGTGCTCGGCACACTATTTTATTCTCCCACCACGCCCTAGTGGATGGTAGGGCATGAAATACTGGCTGTCAGCACATGTCGGCTCAAAAAACAGTGAAAAACCCCATGTCGACCTAACCCATGTCTACCTAATGACCTAGATGTTGACCTAGAGTCATGAAGACATTCCTGCATGTCGACCTAGACACATGTTGACCTCTGCATGTCGCCCAAATGACTGTCTAACAACTTGCTGCTGACCCAATGACCGTATCCCCATTTGTGAAAGGCTTCTCCTGAGAATTGGATATGCTCACAGGGCCTAATTCAGGTCCTGTTGTAGTCGTGGCACATGCCGCTAAGTACTGATGTTAGATAATTTGCGCATACCAGCGCTCATACTGTGCATGTACAGTACAGGTCTGCAACATATCACACAGATTTGCATCAGACGGTCAGGGATTTACATTTTGACGGCGTGTAAGGGTGGAGATGGCCTCAGTTTCTCAAAAAGGAGGCGTCTCACCGCTATTTCAGGTAGGAAGAAGGCTCTTTATCAGGGGATGGAGATTTTCTGACCTCTGTGTAACAAATGTGGTGCCCAGCTTGCCGTCCCCATGGGTCACGCAACTGGTCATGGCATTGGAGAGGATCCAATATTGCATACTAGGCAGTGGTGGTTCTTACCTCATCGGAGGAGAGGGGCTGCCGAGATGCACGCCCCCTCCAGTGCTGGCGCTGCTGGTCCCTGCCTCCATCTTCTTGTCCAGATCACCATCGCAGGACTGGCGCATGGGCAGTAGCCTCTTCGGTACTGCACATGCACTGGCCCCAGCCTCTATGGGCGGCTTCGGGAGCAGACCCGTAGAATCGTATTGACGTCCTGGGTCTGGTGCATGCGCAGTATCGCCTACGTCACTGCGCATGCGCGGAATCTGTTTTTAGGGGCTGCCCCGCAGATGCACACAGAGAGGCATCCCGGAGGGAGATAACACCTCCCTCTGGCTTCACACAGTGGCCGATTTTACCTGGGGGGCTGCAGAATTTGGAGTAGTAATGCACGAAGAAGGCGTGACACCTCCTGCTGCATTTATTTATTTGTTAACAATTTCTTATATAGCACACAGATAATATTTGAACATTCACATCAGTCCCTGCCTCAGTGGAGCTTACAATCTACATTCCCTACCACATGTACACGCACACACAGACATTCTAGGGCTTATTTGTTGGTAGCCAATTTAGCATACCGGTATATTTTTGGAGTGTGGGAGGAATATCACCATATTAGTGCTATTGCTCCTGCTTCTATGCAAGAAGCAGCAATAGCAACTCTAGCCACACAGCATCAGACTCTGGAGCCAAACAGAGGCTGGGGGAGAGGATGCCTCCCATAAGCACATAGTGATGGTGTAAACCAATGGGATTGAACACCAAAAAGCTACTAAGGGTTCATATTACAGTCACATTGATATAAATGGGGACTGCTGCAATAGCCTTTGCAGGAGACTTCTGTGAAAATCCATACATAAAACTGTGCATTAGTTTGTGCATTTTTTTAAATGGAAAAAAAAAAAAAAAAAAAAAAAAAAAATCGGCTTTATAAATATCATTAGTACAGTAGTTGGGCAGAAATTCTATACAATAGACAAACACTAAATTGTAATAAAGGGATAAAAGTTTCTCTGTTCACCGTCTGTAGGGAGCAGGGAGAGAGAATAAAAGTGAACATATCCTTAACATCTGCTGCTACTGTCAGGGAGGAAATGAAAGAGTCAGACAGAACGAATGAATCAAACCCAGCTCCTGGCACCAATCCAACATCTGTCAGGGGTAATAACCCAAGGGAGCTTACACTTCTGGGGAGGTCTGGTAGGAGAGGGGAGCAGAATGTCAGATGCTCCACCAACATGAAGATTCCAGAAGACACTCCAAAAGATAGACAGATGTGTATTAGCCAATGTTTTCTTCCCCCAAGCAGGAACACGTGGTTGTGTGAAATTGGCACACAGCCACCCAAAGTGTACAAATCTGCCAGAATCACAGAGTACTCATTTAAGCCAGAAGATTGCCAAGAATGATTAGGTTGTGTGTGTGTGTGTGTTTAACTCCTTACTAACATCTGCTCCCATAAGCCTGCCACTAGAGGCTCAGGCAGACACAAAGCACAGAGCCCACAGTATAGAACCAATGAACAAGATTATCCAATTACTGGATAACAATGTAAGAACCCTATTCTGCATTACACAGACAGGCTATTAATGCAGGCAGGTGGAAATATGATACGTAGTCATCACAACAAAATATTTGTAGTCCACCAGTAATTACTACAACTAGAACCTCATAATATTTTGCCATCACTGCCTGCAGGAGGATATTATACAAAATATTGATATCTGTCCATATCACAGGCCTTTTCAGTAAATGATGTGCTCTCCAGTCCAACAATGATTTAAAAAAATAAAATTTCTCCACATATTAATAAATTTATAGGACTCCAGTATTTCGTACACCGTTACTGATGCATTAAAACTAGAAATATACATTTGGGTGAACAAAATTGTATTAATGTTCAGCTCCCAAACACACCCAGGAGTTTGCATGGGCTCAGCCACTTTATGCAGCTTAAGCGGGCCATACACCTAAAGATTTATTGGCCGATCTGGATGGTTGGAACAAAAAAAAAAAAATCTGGTAACTTCTAGGAGTAAGTGACAATTTGCTTTGAAATGCTGAAAAACTGAAATTCAGATATTGCCAGATTTTTGTTCCAAATCTCAGCTCAGACAATAAATCTTTAGGTGTAAAGCCAGCTTTATATTGGTGAATTTGAGCACAACATTCATGATAAGTAATTGGAACCCAGTAATGTTCTCCCGTCAGCACAAAATCAAATATCGTCCAACATGATGTGGGCTCAAGAAAACAATTGAACTACCTATTCAGAAAACCGTCAATCCAGATGTTAACTTATACTCAAAAAGGAAAAAACCTTAGAACTTGATCCTATTATTTGCGATGGGTGCGAGGTGCCGTTTCAATGCATTTAAACGTAGGCAAAGGCACCAGAAATAACCCGATCTCGCAGCCTTTGCAGGGCCAAATTTGCTCGCACCCCTATGGGGCAGCAAGCACTTTAGTACGAATTCCATCCGCCATATAGTGCGTCCAGTGCTGTGATGATTCGCACTCAGAAATCATCCACGGCTAATAGGAGAACAGTAGGTTTTATATTAAGGGGTTGATCCTAATACCCAAGCCTACTCTTCTAAAGCCCAAATGTGAGGGTGCATTGAGTGCACAACTAAACCCATGTCCTCCTTATCTACAAGGAGTGTATATGTTCTCATTTTCTCCGCATACAAGGGGGCACCAAAATGAGCATGAGGACGCAATGCCAACTACTGTGCCACAAGATGCATGACAGCACTGAAGACATTAATTTGTTTCAGTAAAAACCACTTGTAATCAAATGTGGATTACTTGCCACTACTGTATGCACCATTTGTCTGTATTAGCATAGGTAGCTGCTGCACTTTTGCACCAATGTTAGTAAATCACCCATAGTGTATAAGAACTGTAAAAAACTATGACTTTTAGGCAAATAATCAGTTTGTAAAACGTTGTTTGTTTTTTAAAAGTACACCAAGTAACGCAGGCGCCTCTATACACACACACACACACACACACACTCTTTCATTCCTAGAATAAAACAAAACAAACAGGAGTCTTTATTACAGGAACACCATTTACATGAACAAGCCTGAAGCTAAATCAGCCAAGCTGCTTCACTGCACGACATCAGCAGGAAGGGTATTTCAGAAGTACAGAGTGTGCTGAACCAGTCCCTACTCAAACGCCAAGATAAATAAAAGATGAGAAAAGCTATACACCACCTTAAGATTAATTATTTAATGAGCGACTGCAGCATCAGCTAAACTAGAGGGTGGGGGCTAGAGATCAAACTAAAGATATATCTGGGGGGAGGGGAGGCAAAGCAAAGAAAGGAGGGAGGAAAAAAGTTAAAGATTAGTAAAGATAAAGGAAGGTTGGATTACAACACAGGAGGAATATAAACAAATCTGTACACATTAAAAAAAGAAAAAGAAGTTAATCTAAAATCACATTTAATTTTAAATCCATGTAAAAACTGTAAATAACAGACATTACTAGAAATCCACACAACCACCTGCATGAACACACAACTACCATCTCTCCACACAAATGTACACACCACTATTGTTCCCATACATCCCCCAACGTCCACTGCACCATGCATCAATGTAAACACAAGTGTGTACACAATACCAAGCATGACTTTTGACCTAGAAAAAAAAAAAAAAAAAAAACACACATGAAAAAACCATGCACATGATCAACAGCATTTCTACCCACTTACATGAGAATATGGTAAATATTTCACATTATGTTAAAAATAGCAGCCCAATCTAAAGCAGGGTTGCCAACCCTCCCGGAAAGGCAGGGAGTGTTCCGGAAATCGGGTCCCCCTCCCGGCCCCCCCGGAAAGGGGGTCAACCCTCCCGCATTTCCATCCATCGCCCGGGACCCCCCACCCGGTGAGCTGGCTGCCCTCTCCCGGAGCGGGCAGCATAGAAGTCGGCAAGTATGATCTAAAGTGGTGTTAACCCTTTGAGCTCCAAGTGAATTTGTCCAAATCGGTGTGAAAACTGCCAAGCACACATTTTTATTCATCCTGACCTGTAATGTTTACCTTATATAGGAAATATAATCTTTCTTAAAACATAACATTCTGTAATTTGAATTTATATAACAAATGTGAGTGACTTGCATTTTTAGTGGATATTTTGCACATCTCAGGTGTTGGCACTCAAAGGGTTAACTGGGGATGCAGTCAATTAACCTACAGACAAAATACCAATGGTCCAAAATAAAACACAACATTCAAAATGCTGACATTCATAATGTCAACGACGTCAAAATGCAGACATGAGTTTTTCATGATTTTGTTTCTTTTACACCGACTTGTTCTTAATTCACAATCCAAGTGGACAGTGTCTACCTAGACACCAAAACAAAAACATTCATGTCGACTTTGTGACCTGGCAACATTTCAAATGTTGGCATTTTGACCAGGTTGGCAAAATGAATATCATGAAAGTGACAGGATCCATCGGTCAATGGTGGTATTATAACTGTAGAAAAAAAAAAAAAATCATACTGAATTTATTAATAGGTTAAAAGGGGAAATGCTAAAGCTGGGTGCACACTTATACACTGATCTGTCCAGTTTGTCTGGTGTGAACAAAATTCTGGTAATGTACGGGAGCATATGAAATTCAATAATTTGCTCCCATATGCTGGAAAATGGACAAAAATTATTACACTTGGACAGCTCAAATGGATTTAACCAATTTGTCTAAATGACCATTGTCTGTTTGCCAGGGTTTAGGAGCAAACGATCGATTATTCAATGTCTCTAATACATTGCCAGATTTTTATTAACACCAGACAGATACATATATGGGGGAAATTTACGATGGGGGTTCCATTTCAAATGGGAAACTACGGATTGGTTGCCCATAGCAACATCCCATGTGAAATAGAACACCCATCTTAATAAATTGCCCCATATGTGTGTACCCAGCTTTACATGTATAAAAACATTTCTAAACACATGTATTAAATATAGTAATGTTTAGGCTCCTTTTGTAGAGACTATGAAGTCCAGAACTAGGTTAGTAATGTTAAGCTCCTTTTAGAGTAAATATGTCCTGAATTTTGAGCCTCTGTCATAGAAAAGATCAGGACCATTATTTTTTTGGAAGAAAGGACGTAGGGAAAGATAGGGCGAGTGACTTCGATCAGGTCCTGATTTCTGCTACTAACATCGTTCTGGACTCCATATTTACTCCAAATTGATCCTACACATGACTAGTCTTAATATTAAAAAATTTCAAGTGTCATTTCATAAAACAATATACATGTTGGATCTATCTTTCTTGTTTCTACTACTGAAACAGTTTTGACAACAAACTGACCTTTCAATATGCAGTGAATATAGTATACTTTGACAAATTTCAGTGTAGTTTACATTCGTTCTACTCAATCCAAATGCCAATTTTTCAACGGTCTGAAAATGCATCTGTTTTTGACTATTTTCTGCAGATTAACTTTAAGCCAAACCAGCATTGGTGGAAAAGACATCCAAAAACGTCCGCAATGAATATGTAGGTTTGGAATTGTCAGTTGCCCAAAAATCCGGACAACATTGAATACCCCCCCCCCCCCCCTTACCACGAATTCGCACTGTAAATGATGATAGGTCCTCTGATATTTTGTTATCATTTATGGAGGACAGTGGCCCAAAAAGATCTTATCAATTTAGAGTAACTTAAGACTCATCCGACTAAAAATTAGGATTCAAAAGGTATTGTGGCACGATGATATTCTCTCTCTCTCTCTCCTCCAAGAAAAAAAAGGATTGCCAGTTGTTGCAAAAATAAACAAAAAACAAACACACGCCCCTCCGCACTGCACCATTTGAACCCTTTGCGTGCCGGGCCACACATAGCAGCGACACGGGTCCCATTCAGCTGGACCTGCTTGGCAGAAAAGAGACTACACAGTCTCCTATGCTCCCGGGGCCACAGCTGCCTGCGGTTGGACAGGATGGAGGGACGAACGCTGTTCCGCAGTGTATTACACTTCAAATCCGCTTGGCAGTGGCCTGACCCTGTTTTTCAGAATACAGCCACAACGCTGTGTGTGACCTCACACAACCTCCTTGCAACCAAAAAACTGTATTGGAAACTTTGGTCATTTGGAAATGTATTGTTTGACTGATTCTTCAACTAGCTTACAAGTGTTTGACAGGAAATATTTTAATACAATGGATTCCTAGCAACAGTATGATGCTAAATAGCTATCCTTGATCTTACGTTACTACCGTGGCTTCACTCGTTCCAGAAACTTTTATGTGATGCAATACCAACAGTTTCCATAGGAATCTTACTCCATTAGACACGAAAACTACATAGTTATGTTTTGTGTATGTGCTATAAAGTGAAAACCCTGAAATGACTTCATTTGTTAGACTGAAGGTCCAGGTCTACAGAGCTTTGGGGCACAACAAACAAATTATGAATGGACTGCAAGTTACTTGTGGTGCCATATAAAGGATAGTAATAATAAACCACAAATTGTACAAGTATTTCAACAAATGACTTCCCCAAGTGGCTTAGTTTTGTTGAATAATTAACAAATTTTATTTATTTTCACATAAATGCAGTAATAACTTATACAGTCTAGCATAAGCTTTTTTTCAAGAGGCTGTGACTCATGCATTAATGCAGAAAACGATCTACCATGAGCAGGGCCTTGCATACAAATGCGGGACTGGTTATTTATGGTTACAATTGTAAGAATAGAAGCACAAGCACTATTTGGCTGTAGCTTTAAGGACCAAGACAACACAACTTGTTAATGTTTCACAAGCAATAGTGTCAATGGTTATGTCAATATAGAGCTGAGTGGGGTGCGGGGGGAATAAAATGGCAACGGTGGGCAGAAGTCCAAACTTCATAATCTTTACAAGTGTGCACTCCTATTATGCCTTGCACTTGAAAATAACTTCAACATGTGGTGGAGACAGCAGTTACATCAAAAACTGGATGTCTAGACTAAAGGTGGCCATACACACGCAGATTTATCTGCAGATCTGTCTGGTTGGAACAAAAACATGGTTATGGATGAGAGCAAATGACAGTTGACCATTTGCTTGGAAATGCTGGAAAACTGACAAACTGTCACTCATCCATAACCATGTTTTTTGTTCCAACCAGCCTGATCTGAAGATAAATCTTACTAGTGTATGGGCACCCTTAAGGGCCCTACATACGCAGAGATGTGTGCCAGAGATACATAACGGGAGATTCAGCACAAGAGATTTCACTCTTGTGGCTCATTTCAGACAATGAGCCACATACAGAGAGATTTGTGTCAGAGATTCAAATTGGGAGATTCAGCACGGGAGATTTCAAATCTGTCACAGAAAGTGAAGAAACGGTGGTACAGTGGGAACGGACATAAAAAAAATACTTACCTAGTCCGGGGTCCAGCGTCTCGTCCTGTCAGACAATAATTTTGTAAAATAAAAAATGGCATGGGGTCCCCCCCCAGGCATGACCAGCCCCGGGCTTTTTGAGTGGTCCTGGTTCCCAAAATCCAGAGGACAAGGTGCGTGGGGTCCCCCGGATCTTGGGGACCAGCACCAGGATCTTGAGCTGGCCCTGGTTTCCAAAATACGGGGGACAAAATGAATAGGGGTCCCCCATATTTTGGAGACCAGCACCAGGCTCCACTAGCAGGGGGTGTAATGCCATAGCCAGGGGACACGCTTGATGGTGTCCCGTGGCCAAAGCATTACCCACCCTAAATAGTCAGCCCAGGCCGGGAGTTTTTGGGGAGGTGGGGACCCCCCAAATAAGGGGGTCCCCCCTCTCCAGGGCACCCCAGGCCTGGGCTGCAGCCCGGGGCTATCCCCTGCACCCCTGGGCGGTGGGTGCAGGGTTGATAGCTTAACAATAATATTGTCTTTTACAGTAGGACTACAGGTCCCAGCAAGCCTGCCCCACATGCTGGCACTTGGGAGAACCACAGGTACCAGCATGTGGGGCATTAAAGGCCAGTCGGTACCTATAGCCCCCCTGTAAAGGAAATATTAAAATAAAACACAAACACAGATGTTTTAGTATTTTATTAACTGCATCTGGTCTTCACCCAGGGGGGCTCCTGCCCCCCCCCCCCCCCAGGGCTTCTGCGGTGTCTTCACCTGGGGGCAGCGACCCCCTAAGCTCTTTTGCATGGCCGCTGCCTCCCAGGGCTTCTGCCTCTTCATCTGTGTTCTTCACCTGGGGGGCGGCGGCCTTTTAAGCTCTTTTGCATTGGCCGCGCCTCCCAGGACTTCGGGAGCTCTTCTCTCCTCCTCCGCCGTCGGACTGACAGCCCCTACCCTGTCTCGAGCTGGCTAATATAGCCAGCTCGAGGGGGCGGGGCAATGACGCGGCGAGCCGTGATTGGCTGGCTGCGGCCATTTTGAAATTTGAATTTTTTTTTTTTAACATTTCTTCCCGATGCCGCCGCGCTGCCGCCGAGAGGAGAGGTGAGGTGGGGGTGGCGAGGGGGGTCAGGGGTGGCGGCGGCGGCAGGGGTGGTGGCGGCAGCGGGTTCTGCCGTGTCTGCAGTCGCTCGCCCTGCTCATCTGCCCGCAGCCACACATGCGGGAGATAAGCAGGAGCTTTCTGAGCGACTGCTCTGAATTGAACAGCCCGTCCGTTCTGAATCTATGACAGATTCAGAACGGCGGGTGCGCGCATGTAAATCGCTGTGTGGGCTATATACACAGCGATTTACATGCATTTTCAGGCATTTTCTGAGCGATTTGTTAGAATCGCTCAGAAAATGCCTGAATATCGTGCTGTATGTGGGGCCCATTAGGTCACAGACTTCTCATGAGATCTGCTCTAAATGGGGGCAATCAATTGTTATCTTCACACCCTGGAGCCGCCTGCAGCAATTCAATTGTTTCTGCTGAAGAGTGAACGTACAGTTTTGCTCTCCACCTCCTGAGGGGAAAAGCAGAAATGTGTAAAAAAAACAAACAAAAAAAAGTCCAATTTGTGCACCCAAACTGCACACAGCACTTTAGTCAGGTTTAGCAGTTTTATGCAGCTTAACCAGGCACTTCTGGGCTCCCAAACAACTGCATACCACCTCATCTAAAGTGACAATTGAAATGCAATTATGGGTGCCCATTACACAATTTAATTGTGGACTATTCTGGGGTGATGTCTTACTGTTGATAGAGAGACTTTCTTGAAGAACAGTGGCAGGACATCTTTTACAATGGCAAACATTAGTAGATTGTGGCATGGCACCGTGATCTTCACATTGGGAGCGTCATACGGAATCAGTGTCTGCCCGCCACAAGGTCTAATTTGGGAGGATGCCATCAGCATCTGCCTGCAACAAGGTCTAATTGGTGAGAGTGCCGGGTGCCAGGGGACAAATTTGGGGCTGCAAGGACCGTGTCATAGGTGGGAGCGTATACTATCACAGTACAGGGTGGATGACTGTGTATCCCTCTATCTGAATAAAAGCAGGATGCTCAGTTCAGGGGCGAAAGGTCAACCGAACGAGCAGAAGTCCACACATTTTTTGTGTATTTTAATGAGGGTCGCATCCGGGTTTTTGGACTCTGCTCCAACCCGGATGCGACCCGGCAGTTGTCCCCTTTTAAACTGGCAGCCCCCGGCATTATGCAGAGATGACATCTCCAAGCGTCTGGGAACCCGCAATGCTTAACGACATACTGGGGGCATGCCCAGCACCTGGGAAAGCTGCTGGGCTGCCCCCAGCTTCATTCTGTGAGGTGAATGGATGGTGCACAATTCACCTTCTCCCTGCCTCCGCTCCTGCCCATTTACACCAAGCCCCGTCCTGGAGTGGAGCAGCAATAACTCGAGGCTCTGGTGTAAAAGGGGTATTATACTCTGGGAGCGGTTAAAAAAAAACAACAACAACATGTGGTGCAGATAGGGCAGCATCTGAGAGCTGCTTAGCATTCAAATCTCAAGTTTAAATCATTATAAAAAAGGTCAGGATGTAAACACTTTATTATTTTGAAGACCACCACTCGGTTACTTCTTGATTCCACCAACCACTGAATAGGTTTTAAGCAGATGACCATTTATTAAGCATTTTCTGGCGCACCATGCCACAATGTGCTGCACTCATCTCTTCCCAAGTTTTGGTTCCCGTATCGCACCAACAAACTACTGCATAAAAATAGGAATTACAAAAGTATACATTTTTTTCTTGTGAAAACAGTAATTAAATTATTCTGTTTGTCCGAAAACCACATCGCAAAGCCTCAACCCACTAATGCCACGGATGTTCTGGTTTGTGTCAAGATTTACATTAAGTATTGCTCGATTAATACAGGCCTAAAAAAGTAACATTCAGCAACATCCTATGTAGATATTGTTATTATAAACAAACAAAGTATGTAGCTTCAGACACTAGCCGGGTATTCTGGTCTGACTGGATCTGCCAGTTTACTCTGTGTGCATAGACCAAGGTCTGGAAATTTTCATGACAGACTGGTTTCCCCACTGTTTGCATAGCACACGTTGAAAAAAATAAATTATATAGATTTTATTGTATTACAAAATAAAGCATCACTCTAAGACTGTTATGATGAAAAAACAAACTATTTACTGGTCTATGGCGTTTCGGGGGTTTAGCCAGTCTTCAGGACAAACCGTGCTCCACACACCAGCGGCACTCCAGATTTAAGTAGATGACAAGAGTTGTTTATTAACCACATTTCAGCGCATGTAGTGCTTTTATCCAGACCACCACAGTCTGTCGTTCTGGATAGGTGTGCTACGTGGGCTAAAACGTGGATCACGAACAAAGCTCGTCATCTACTTATTAAATCTGGTGTACCCTTGCTGTATTTTCCACACACATATGGCACAACATGTGTATATGAATTCATAGGTCACATATCAACCAGCAAAATTGCTACCTTTTCCTCACTCCTCACAGGAATAAAGGGATTTTTTCCTGCTGATCCTATACATTTCTATTTTAATAACACTTTTCTCCAAGGAGGACTCAAGGTCTTTTAAAACATAGGTTTTCTCTTATCACGCTTGTCACACCCAGACAGGGCGGGTTTAGCCCCTGAAAAGTACCAAAGTGCTGGGCACAACCTGAAAACGATCACCGTTCACATATTTCAGAACAGCACTCAGCAACAAATTTAATTCAATTCTCTCCAGGGTGATTTACAGAAATTATGAACCTAAACCTATGATTTGATTTGAAAAAAAAATAAAACCATAAATAACAGGCCAGGTAGCCTTTTGAGTCATACATCCTAAGAATTATTTATCTTGCCCACAAAGGTACCAAGCAAGGCAGCCATCTTAGGCTAACATGTCGCTTATGTTGGATGGTGAGATGGCAGAAATCTGACAAAACTGGGTTGAGATGCCCTAGTACAAACAGCATCACGGTGGGGCACTTGAGTTGTAGAATGCGGGATCACATGACCAAACACACACAAGTACCACATTCTTCTAAATAACATATAGATTTGATTGGCTCCGTGAGCTCCCTCCTAGCGCATTTCACAGAGCTTCAAATGGAACTCAACCCAAAGTTAGTGAAACATGAGTTATTTTAGTAATTTTTTTATTTTCTTAAGTTATATTAAATAGTTTGTATATTCTCCCTGTTTTTGCGTGGGTTTACTCCTGTTTCCTCCCACAATCCAAAAATATACTGGTAGGTCAATTAACCCTAGAATGTCTGTGTGCATGTGGTAGGGGATATAGATTGTAAGCTCCACTGGGGCAGGGACTGATGTGAATGTTCAACTATACTCTGTAAAAGTGCTGCGGAATATGTGTGCGCTATATAAGAAACGGTTAATAAATATATTTATTCCATGTCGGTCATATGTTAGAGCATATGCTGTTATTAATAATGCGATGCCCGCCGATAATGGGCAGCGGATGTTACAACATCCCGCCCTAAATCTGAATTCCACATCTGAACGTGGGGGGGGGGGGGGGGGGAAATGTCTGGCACAACAAACTTATCATAGGAGCTCTCTAGACAGGGTTTCAGAACATCTTCCGCACATTTAATTAATTGAGAACTATAAATACACACACATACATACACACACAAGACTATGGTTTTCAGGATAACGGATATTCAATTGATGAAATATGAAAAAAAAAAACTCTGTACCGTGTATTTCAAATACCACCTGCTACAAAAAAAAAAAAAAACAGCAGCACCTAGCTGCCTAACACCTCCGACGCAAAGAACTTCTACAGAGAATTACAGTTACGGTGTCACATTGTCACATGACTGATTAATATCACAAGAGTAGCACAAGCCCAGTCCAAACAGGGGCACACAGATTATGTATTGTAAAATCACACCAAGTTAGCTTTACCAAGAATGCAGTTTGTGCACTAAACAATAAAAACATTTTTATATTATAGTTAATAAAATGAGAGTCCTGATGGACTGTTGAAAGAGTGAAAATAAAAATGGAAAATCTTAGTCAAAAAAATATTTCCCCAACTACCGGTAATGTCTCTGTCCACTGAAGCATTAAGTGTCTGGGGAATACCCCATTGTTCATTATGAAGCCACTGTGTAATGGTCATGCTCCGTTCCACGTGTTCTTTGTCTGAAAGATCTAACACCATACAATGAACCCCCACCTCTCATTTATCTGGATGTTTCCAATTTGTCATGGCTCTTAACAGGCAGTTCCCCTACTACTTGTGTAGACATCTTTCACATGTTTCCAAGTGAGCACTTTAATGAGATCAGCAATGCTAGGAAAAACATTGAAATGGAGGCGGTGTAAGCTAAACAAAAAGGGAAAATAAATGAATATATTCATGACCTTTCTGCACCATAATATAGATATGTGTGCATGTGTAATAGTGTCTGTAGGTCATAAACAGACCCTACATAGTGGTTTTTTTTTTATCATGGCAAATTATTTGTGAAATGTAATTAATTATGTGCAACTTTTAATAAAAAAAAAAAAAAAAATATTATTATTATTATTATTATTATATATAAAATAAATCATCGTCTGCCATGATAGCAAAAGTGATGAATTCATGAAAAGTATCTGCTTTGAAGAAATGCATGTAGTTGAATTAACCTTTATATAGCACAAGCACATTCCACAGTGATTTTATTTAAGTTTTGGATGTTACATATAGCGCCTTTGGCTTGGTTACTTTTTAATTCCTTGTTTGGTTCATATTTATCCAGGGTGCCAATAAGTCTGGAGCCCACTGTACACACACAATAACAAGCACACAAGTCAGAAGATGAAACAGTAAAATATGTCCCTGACCAGCAATGGTCTTGTTTTGACAGCCAATAACGGGGAGGACACAAATCGATAAGAGTGTAAGTTACAGTTTAACCTCCGCAGCCCTCCGCCCACACAATCCTCCACGCTCTGTCAGCAAGGGGAAGGCATACAAGAGAGCTGCTATGCCTCTAATTATCAGAAAGCTGACAGATTGTGGGATCTGGCATCAAATATTTAAAGGCCAAACTGGTTAGGAAGGAAAGAAAAATGTATATTATAAAAATCAAATAATAAGGTCATGTAAATATTATTCTGAGCAGCTTCAACAATGAATGCTTAACAGATTACTTTGCAACAAAAGTATTCGAAGAAATACCATCAAGCTATGGGAAGAAACCTTTTATGAAAATGAAAAAATAAAGCATTTTAGTGCTGGCATGTATGGTAAGAGCAGTGTGGTTTTATAGGGGTGGCGCCTTAGCCCACAAAGGAAATGGAGTCTCTGATGTGTACTGGGGTTGCTGCACGCGATCTTGCAATATACTTATTCATATGAACTAAAAATATGTTTAGCAAGAGCTGAAAGAGCAGGAGCGACTGCCACTTTGTAGCAATTTAGGCAAATTGGTGAGATATTTCTACTCAAGCACTAACGTTTCTCTTCTGTAGGTGACCTTTAAATAATACCCCTATTTTGTGAACCCTGGTTTATGAAGTGCTCTGTTTAAATGGTGCTATAATCTTGCTTTTTTTGTAGAAGTGTAAATAAATATTTGTTATCTATGTACCAAAGTTTATTTAAATCTTACTGCAATATTTGCCAGCGCCACTCACAGCAACTGTTTTTCTGGGTGCAATATTTAACGAAACTTCAATTAATTGACTTGGCTGTATTAGTATTTATTCATTTATACTAATAGCACAGTCGATAGGAGCGATGCTGGCCTTTTTAGCAGATATTTCAAGGATCTGCCACAGCAACGTTGGCACTCAAAAGGTTAAGTCATTCAAATAACAGATAGATTTCTATTATTTGTGCATATAAATTAATGTTAACAGAGAGATATATATATATATATATATATATATATATATATATATATATATATATATATATATATATATATAAAAAAGGTAAAAACACAAAGATTTCTAAATGTAAGGAAAAAAATGCTTTTGTATTAATAAAACATCTACAGTACATTGCTTAGGAATACAAAAAGTAAAACCTCTAAAAGTATAAATCAAAATAAATAAATAAATAAATAAATATTAAAAATGAAAGTAGAACAGGGGGGGAGTTTTTACAGTGCACAGACTGCTTCCACAGGCAATGATTTTTCAGTCCACATTTAAGGCAGCAATTCAACAAAGTGGAACAAATAAGCAAAAATCTACACAACTATAATGTTGCAATCTAGGTACTGACAAACCAATACAGGTTGTGTATCCCTTATCCATAGTTTCACAAATGTAATTTTTTGGTTGCTGCTAAAAGCACTACTGGGACATCTGTAACTAGCACTATTGAGGACATGATGTGTAACTGGCACTAAATATGTGCAAGAAAACGATTGATTGGCATTCAAATTCAGTGCCTGAGATAGGAAACAAACCTTGTTTCATGCACAAATAAAATATATTTGTGTGTATTTCATGTGTTTAAACAACATAAATGCAAGATACCTCATTGAAATATAAAAGTATTCCGAAATACGGAATAATCAGTTATCCAAAATTCTTCTGGTCCCGAGCATTTTGGATAAGGGATAGTCAACCTGTATAAATAAATTAACAATGTGTCACATGACTGACCCCAGAGTACATTTTCCCAATCAACACTGTAGTTTGGCATTCGTTACTTTTAAGCAAGGGTAGACTGCATTACACAGATACAGTATGTCCACATACACAAACCTTCATGCCCAGCAGTGTCTTTCGCTCAAATATTATCAAACCCGCTTCATGACATTGCACGGATTGATTTGTTATAAAACACTCATATGTGGGAGACTGAATATGAATCTGTAGATACAGAAAAATGGCGCTTGGTGCAAAATAAAGCCATGGCGCTACATTGTAGCACTTAAAGTACAGATTCAGACTCTGTTACAATCAGATGTACAAGTGGTGCATATCAAATTAATCAGTGCAGTCTCTTGAACCAGTTTTGTTGCACCACATTGCAATTAAGAGATAAAAGACTCTTGTGCAAGTCAAGACGCATGGGGATCTGGAATGAATAAAGTAGCCAGGGCCTTATTATAAGTTCCAGGTGCCCTAGGCTGCCAAACACCAATGTATGGGCTCTCAGCGACTTGCCAGTCATACTGCCCATGCAATGAAAGTTATACAACTGGTGTGTAGGATCTAATGCTTGTGGCATGTGAAGGAGACTTTTGGCTTAAGGCTGCCCTTGGATACAGAAACCCTGTACAGGCATCAATGGTGAACCCTCATAAATCAATTAGAATTTAAGAAAACCCCCAGATAAAGTTATGTGGCCTCACCCTGTGGTGACAACTCCTGTTATGCAATGCCATTTGAAAGAAGTTCTAAAATTGGGACATCTTTTCTGGTTTGTAACCATATTACACAGATGTATAAATTAAAGAAGAGTGTTACAGCCCAACACTGTACATGCAAGCAACGATGAGGATGTGAAACCAGAGACTAACATGAATCAGCCATCATCTCACATTATCTGCAGTATCCAGATTGCGAATAGACAAAACCTATGTCGACATCGTGAAAATGTCAACACAAGCAAAAGGTTGACATGGATATGGTTAACACACAAAAAGGTAGACATGAGACCTTTTCCATACATTTACCATTTATGTGGGCTTTGATTGGGAACAGTAATGTATGCAGTGAAATGGTAGCAGCGAGAGGCACCTAGCACAGAGCAAGGGACACACTACACTAACTGGGGGTCCAAGTGCCCAGGTGTTGACAGACACATGTTGAGCTTTTCATGTGCTTACCTCTCCTGCGGCAGCCTTTTTGAGTCCTATTAGCCATTCATTTTCCGGTGTTCATTTATTTGTTGCTGATGGGCTGGAGAATGCCAGTACTTGCAGGTGTTTAGTCAGGATACTGTCATTAGGTCGACAGTCAAAAGGTCGACATGCGGTTTTTCACTGGTTTTTGAGCCAACAGGCGGTATTTCATGCCCTACCATCCACTAAGGCGTGGTGGGAGAATAAAATAGTGTGTCGAGTGTAGCGAGGCATCGCGCCCGAAGCATGGCGAGCGCAGTGTCCATGATGACTGTCTCGACCTCCGGGTCAAAAAACTGAGAAAAACCCCATGTCGACCTTTTGACTGTTGACCTAACCCATGTCGGCCTTAATGCATGTCCACCTAATGACTGTCTAACAACTTGCTGGTGACCAACTGATCCACACCCGTTTAGTCACTAGTACTGGCATTTTAAGACTTAAAGTGCCACACAGCAATGTTGTTTGCACCACGCTAGGGCTTAAAACAGCATCACAGCCCAGGTTGGATGCAAAGAGAAATCTAGTACTCTGAGTTAGCTTCGTGCTGATTAGAAAAGCTGCGGGAGCTCCCTACTGGTGCTATTAACTGTACACCATATTGAATCGACCCCTAATACTTGGTTTTAGATATGTTTTAACAACAACAAAAAAAAATTAATAATAAAGTACCCTATCCATACTTCACTTAAATGGGGCTACTCAATTGTTACAGGGCCCCAAAAATGATCATGTCCAATTAGACCAGGATACACACATAAAGCAGAGTTTTCATACATTTCTCGCCACCTCAGAAAGCAGTGAAAAGAAAAAGGGATACTGGCTGATTTCCCTACCTTCACAGGTTAATTAATCTCAGGTCACGCCTTTTCTCGATTTTCAAATAGGATAGATCTATAAAATGGGAGTGGCCATACCCACAATAAGTGTTGGTTTTTTTTGTAATTGTGGCCAATAGGGTACATTTTTCAAATTTAAAACCATTGGGCTGACTCTCTGAAATCCTGCCTCTGACAATTACCCCCAATGGTGTTTAAATGATTGTAGTTGATTTTAACATGGACATGGGCCCTAACTATGGTAAAAGAAAGATACACATGGGAGGCAGCTGAGGAACTATAAAGGAAATGTAGAGCTGCCAAGAAGAAGGATTATACATTATCATCAGGTGCCAACCTAGTCATTGTCGACCAATAGTAGTTTAGTGACTGTCGATCTAGATATTGTTGACCCATTATCCCAGAACCATACTTTTGTGCTAAGTGGGGCTGATTATAGCCTCTGAAGGCTGCAAATTCAGGTGTGCAAACACTGCAGCAACGACACATTGCGCCCTTCGCATGGAATGGAATTGACCCCCATAGTGCGCTTGAGATACAGGGAAGCCACTTCCAATGCACGCACATTAGTTCTATACATGTAAAAAGGGGTGTGGCATGGTTCACAGACAATGTTTAGGTCAACAGCAGAAAGTCAATATGCACAAGGTCAACACATGAAAGAGGCAACATGAGTTTTTTACATTTTTTGGGGTGTCAACACCTGAGCATGTGGACCCCCAATTAGTGTACTGCATTCCAATCACATGCTTTACAAGGCTTCAAGCCGGGGCACATTTCCATCCACATGGATGGAGATTGGGAATGAAAGTCCCCAAAACATTGTGAAACACTCATATAGACATTCTCATAGGTCAACCTTGTGCACGTCGACCTGCTGCTTGTGCTTATGTTGATCTAGACCAGCGGTTCTCAAACTGTGGCTCCTGACCACCTCAGCATGGGGTCCCAACTCTATGTTGCTGACTATCAGGCAAATGTGTCTGTGGATGGGGGACAGGGTATAACTAATTAAATAAACACCCAATGCTTCCCTCTTCCATCCCCCCATTACCCACTGCCTCCATGTCACAATAGCGGTCACTTCACTTTAATGACCACATATGTGGCGGCCATTCAGTAGTAACTTGCTGGGGTCCTGTAATAATTGTTATTGTCTGATGGGGTCCCAGAGCAAAATAGTTTGAGCACCCCTGATCTAGACAATTTTCAGTCGGCTATCCGGATGCCAGTAAAAAGTCATAGATGAAGCACAACAGCCCTTATGGTGCCCATATACATATGCGATCGGATGCTATGTATCACAGGGCTCGACAAATTTATTTAAAATCTAGGAGCCAAAATGAAAATTTAGGAACCAGATAAAAAGGGCAATATGTGCAAGTGCCATATTGCCTATTACACATTCTACCAAACACTGGAATGCCAATTACATATAATACCACACGCAGTAATGGTTATTACATATAATTCCACATAAGTGGAGCTTACCCTACATGCTCATTGCTATGGGTTTTGATGCCAGGGATAACATGCTCTTTGCAAGGGGTTGCATGCTGGAAGCCATGCAGCCCCACTTGTCCAGCAGCAAGAAGCAAGGTAAGACCTGCATCCCGATGAGGGACTTTTGGCAGGTGGTGGAGCCCCTGCATGAGAAGTAGGTAGCCACTGGTCTGACAGGAGGGGGAGGCAGGGGTCAGGCACTGTGGGTGGCTGATGTGACAGGAGGGGGAGACTGTGCCCGGCTACGCTACCACTGGTGTGACAGGAGGGGAAGGCGGGGGTCGGGCACCGCGCTGCTCTGAACAGGATGGGAGACGGGGGTCAGGTGTAACAGAAGAGGGAGACTGCCCGGCCACGCTGCCGGTGTACAGCAGGGGAAGGCAGTAGGCAGGCACCATGCTGCCGCTGCTCTGAAAGGGAGGGGGAGGCGGGGGTCAAACCCTGTGGGTGGCTGGTGTAACAAGAGGGGGGAGAGAGGGGTCAGACACTGACTTGGCGTCTGGGTTTTGTCGAGCCCTGATGTACCATTCCATCTTATGGTGCCCAGGTTTTTTTTTTTTCAGTACCTGATGTTGCATGCCATCTGTGAGGCCACATCGAGTTATGGAAGAGAGCTTGGCAGCAGGCGTCTGAAGCGCAGCACTGCATGAGCACTGGCGGGCAGTGGGGGTCAATTTGAAAAAAAAAAACTATTTAAAATATTGGGCGGCCCTCCAATCAGAGGGCCGACCGGTGTTGTCAAAAATGATTTTTTTATGACCCCCGCCAGCCCTCCTGCACAGCGCTGCACCTGTGCTCCTGCCGCCCGCTCCCCGAACCCACCACTAGCATGTGTTAAAAACCACATGACGGATATAATTTGATCATATATTTAAAAGTATTAAATTCGGTTTAGTGATATTTGTAATGTAAGATTCACAGGACAGTAAAGATCTAATCATACTTTTCGGATGAGACATCTTTTGTCACATTCATGAAAAAAAACAAACAAAAAAAAAAAACGAACAAGACACATAGATCAAATTCTCCGCAAATATGTATTGTAGCAACCTACTGTAGCCTACAAAATACAGTTTGGTTAGATTCTACATTGATTGACCTAGATTACCTTAATTATATATATATATATACTAGGTGATTCATCGCGCCCTACGGGCGCTCTTCACACCGGCGTAAGGGGCTACGCCCCTTAATTTGTGAACATTTGTATTGTGAGAAATATGGTTAGAATTGTATGAAACATGCCCTGTATTGCAGCTTCTGGCAGTGGGTGAGGGTCCAGCGTGGCAGCACAGGAGTACAGGACGGTGGCCCTGAGTCAGTGTCTCCTCCTACTGGGTGGGAGTTAGGGTGCATGAGAGCAGGAGGCTGGGCTATGAGGCATGATAGGGGTATGTGGGCAACACAGCGTCAGCGATTACCCAGTGGTGGAAGTTACGGTTCAGGAGAGCAGGAAGCTGGGTAGTGATAGGGGTGTGTGGGCATACGGGGGACTAAAGAGGGTGGTGGACACTGTGGAGCTTCTGCCAGTGGGTGAGGGTCCAGCGTGGCAGCACAGAAATACAGGAGTCAGTGTCTCCTCCGACTGGGTGGGAGTTAGGGTGCATGAGTGCAGGAGGCTGGGCGGTAAAGCATGATAGGGGAATGTGGGCAACACAGGGTGAGCGGGTCTCCACTGGCGGAAGTTACGGGGCAGGAGAACAGGAGGCAGGGCAGTGTCCTCCCACATTGATGGCAAAAGTATTCAACATCGGCCATAAACCATTGATTATTTGAAAATCATTGATGGTCGATGGGCATCCCTAGAACTGGAGGAGGGTGGGGGACAGTATGCAGCTCCCGGCAGTGGGTGAGTGTCTCCTCCCACTGGGAGGGTGTGAGCGTGCATGAGAGCAGGAGGCTGTATAATAGTGGTATGTGGGCAAGACATTGATAAAAGTTGTGGCGCTGGTGCAGAGGGCAGTGGGGAAACCTGCAGTGCGGCAGCCAGGGCCGGATTTCCCACCTAGGGGCGGTACCTGCTTGTGGTGGTACAGGATCCCCCATTGTCATGGGGGTACGTGAAATGCGGGAGCGGGGGCCGCGGTGGTCCGCTGGGGGGGTGGATTTGCCGGAAGGGGGTCAGGGGGGTCTGCAAATTGCGGGAGGGGGGGTGGTGTGTGGGAATCCGCAGTTAGGTCCATGAATTGCGGGAGGGGCACGTGGGGTGCCCGTGAGTCAAGGGGGGGTGGTGCGGGGGTCATGAATCACGGGAGGGGTCATGAATCGCAGGAGGGGGGGTCGTGGGGGGGCTGTGAATTGCAGGAGGGGGGGTGTGGGGGTTTGCCGTGAATTGCATGAGGGGGGCGTGAATCAAGGGTGGGTGGGCGCAGGGGGGTGGTGTGGGGGTCCGTGAATCGCGAAAGGGGGCATGAATCGCAGGAGGGGGGGTCATGGGGGGTTGCGAATCGCAGGAAGGGGGGTGTGGGGGGTGCCGTGAATTGGGTGAGGGGGGCATGAATTGCGGGAGGGGGGGTCCCCGAATGTGTGAATTACGGGGCTATCGCGAGAGGTGCCGAGGGGGCCCGCAAATCGCGGGAGGGGGGCGCTATGGGGGGTTCCGTGAATCGCGGGAGGGGGGGTCGTGGGGGGTTGCGAATCGCAGGAAGGGGGGTGTGGGGGTGCCGTGAATTGCGTGAGGGGGCATGAATCGCGGGAGGTGGGGTCCCCGAATGTGTGAATTAGGGGGCGGTGGCAAATTGCGAGAGGTGCCGAGGGGGCCCGCAAATCGCGGGAGGGGGGCGCTACGGGGGGCTCCGTGAAGAGGGGGCGCGGGAGGGGGCGGCGCGAATTGCGGGAGGGGGGGGTCGCAAATCGCAGTAGGGGGGGGTGCCGTGAATCGCGGGAGGGGGGCTCGCGGGGGGCCCTTTTAATGCCGGGAGGGGGGGGGTCGCAGGGGTTCCGCGAATCGCAGGAGGGGAGGATGCAGGGGTCCTGCGTTTTGCGGGAGGGGGTGGTCGCGGGGGTCCCGGGAGGGGGTCGCGGGGGTCCCGAGAATCGCGGGACGGGGGTGTCGCGCGGGTCCCGCGATTCGCGGGAGTCCCGCGTTTTGCGGGAGGGGGTGGTCGCGGAGGTCCAGCGAATCGCGGGAGGGGGTGGTCGCGGGGGTCCCGGGAATCGCGGGAGGGGGTCGCGGGGGTCCCGAGAATCGAGGGAGGGGGGGGGGGGTCACGGGGGTCCCGCGAATCACGGGAGGGGGGGTCGCGGGGGGAAGCGGAGGTCCCGCGAATCGCGGGATTGGGGGTGCGGGGTCCCGCGAATCGCGGGAGGGTGGGGTCACGGGGGTTCCGCGAATCGCGGGAGGGTGGGGTCACGGGGGTTCCGCAAATCGCGGGAGGGGGGGTCGCGGGGGTCCCGCGATTCGCGGGAGGGGGGGTCGCGGGGGTCCCGCGATTCGCGGGAGGGGGGGTCCCGCGATTCGCGGGAGGGGGGGTCCCGCGATTCGCGGGAGGGGGGGTCCCGCGAATCGCGGGAGGGGGGGTCCCGCGAATCGCGGGAGGGGGGGTCGCGGGGGTCCCGCGAATCGCGGGAGGGGGGGTCGCGGGGGGTCCCGCGGGGGTCCTGGCAGAGGGTAGGGATGTGCAGGAGTAATGGCGGCTGTGGAGTAATGGTGGATGGTGGGCGTGTACTGTAGCCCTGGCTGGGCGGGGGGAGGTGATGTCAAGGGGGTGGAACGTCAGACACATGAAAGTGAAACTGTTTTACACAGGAACGTTCTCCACAGGGGTTGAGTGACAGATCTGGCTAAATATATAAGAGATATGCATGTGAAGTAGGTTTGTCACAAAATAGTGGTTCTCAACCTCGGTCCTCAAGAGTCACAGGTGAAAAAATAAAACACACATTTTAAAATGTGTCAGTGAATAATGAGTGCACCTGTGCAACTGCCAGGAGACCTGGAAAATGTGCACTGTTCGGGGTCCTTGAGGACCGAGGTTGAGAACCACTGACATAAATCACTGAGGAATGGCCCCGATCTGCAGGCAAGTCAACCCGCAGGAGCCAAATGGTCTAGTGTGAAGCACACAAAACACAACGATGAGCAGTATAGACATTGTTTGTCCTAAATTTCGACAGCACACTATTATATTCTCCCTCCATGACCAAGTGGATGGTAGGGCACGAAATACTGCCTGTTTTTTGGAGGGGGGGAAAAAAAAACCTCGAAAAAAAAACTCATGTCGATCTTTTGACGGTCGATCATTCCCATTGTTGACCCAATGCTTGTGTCCACCTTCTGACCGGTTGACCTTAGTCATGTCAACCCATTTCATAGGTCTCTAGATTGTAAGCTTGCGAGCAGGGCCCTCCTACCGCTATGTCCGTCTGTTACTACCCAGTTTGTTTTAGCACAGTTTTCAATTGTAAAGCGCAACAGAATCTGCTGCACTACATAATAAACTGTAAACAAGTAAGGTCGACCCTCATATTCGACCTAGCGACATTATCCCCATAAACAAGCTACACTTTTATTTAACACCTCCACTCAGCTGTTATCCAACATTCTATCAGGACAGTTACAGGGCCATTTATACTCCATTCCACTCACAAGCACTAGACAGGTGGACTTGCCAAAGACCAAGCAAATGTGCTGCAACAAGCTAACTCCTTCACACAAACTGTTGCACGTCATGTTTATTTATAATAAAGTCCAACATCTGAGTCACAGAGCAGCTTGGTCACCGGTGACAATCTTGAAATCAGAGCTGGCGGTCATGTAAGAGAATGCGTTATTTCAGATGATTAAGGTTTATGGAACATGGCTCGGGCCCAAACCAAAGACGGGAAACAATCACCAGACAGGCGGGCAACATGCCAAACCATGATTCCTGGAGAGTCGTAGCACAATAACATTCATGTGTAATGCGGAGCTATGAGAAACTACATGAGACAACATAACCAGCTAATATTATTTACTGCAATCATCCTCCTTGTATCCATCAGTACAAAAACCACTGTATTCTGTAAATATTATTTTCATTTTCTCTTCCTTTTTGTGCTTAAACTCTCTATAGCTTATTCTGGCATACCTAATAGTTCAATGCTATGAATAAAACCAAAAGTAACTGTGCTATCTATTTCACCATCCCCCAAAATAAACTTCTGCTGTTCCTACACAAAAGCTTTACGCAGATAAACAAGTTTTTCTCCCCGGACAGTCTTTTTTAGTCTAATCTAAAACGTTCCACCTAGTATGGATGAGACAAAGGATCAACTCTCCCACCGTTTTAGTCTATCACACATACGGTGACACTGAAGCCCTCCTCTTTGCATCTCAATTACACAAAACCCCAGACAGGGAGTGTGGCAGGTGCAGTCAGCCAAGATCCTCCCACTACACAGAGACATAAAGGACTCCAGAGGGGAGGGAGGGAAAGCGGGACCAAAAAATAAAAGAAAATAACCTTTACAGACAGAAAGATGTGTGCACCTGTAACTGCCAGGGCCATACAATACACACACAAAAAAGTGACAGAAGATTGAAGTGCTTAATGCGTTGTTAACAATATCGGCAGTGCTGCATATCGTTTAGTGCAGAGGTTCTCAAACTCTGTCCTCGGGACCCCACAAAGTGCATGTTTTCCAGGTCTCCTCACAGAATCACAAGTGAAATAATTAGTTCCACCGGTGGATCTTTTAAAAGCGCACAATGAGTCATGAATGCACCTGCCGGGTGACCTGAAAACATGAACTGTGTGGGGTCCTGAGGACAGGGTTTCAGAACCCCTGGTATAGTGTGTATGGGGCACTAGGCTGGGTACACACCTAAAGATTTATCTGTAGAATCTGTCTGGAGGGAACAAAAATCTGATAGATAAATCTTTGTGTGTGTACTCAGCTTAACTCATGTTATTCTATTTACATTTTCCCAACTTTCAACAAAATCAGCAACATTTTGTATTCATGACAGTTACATTGTAGCACTAAGTTTATGGCCAAGTAACAATTTGGATTTTGGATCTACACACTCTTTTCAGAATTAGGTGAGGTCGAAGGACTGGATAACCTGCACAAAGGATCAGTTCATTTGGGTTAGAATCATTTGGTCTACAGCATGATGGTCGACAGTCATTAGGTCGACAGGGGTCTAGGTCACCATAGGAAAAGGTCGACATGGTTATAGTTCGAAATGGTTATTAGTTCGACAATGTCTAGGTTGACAGTCAAAAGGTCGACATGGGTTTTTCACTTTTTTTTTACCTGAATGTCAACACAGTCGACCTGGACACAGTTTAAAGTGCACCACATCAACTCGCTATGCGTCGGGCACACTATTTTATTCTCCCACCACGCCCTAGTGGATGGTAGGGCATGAAATACCGCCTGTCAGCACATGTTGGCTCAAAAAACCCCATGTCGACCTTTTGACTGTCGACCTAGACACTGTCGAACTAATGACCTTTCGACCTAGAACCACGTCGACATAATGGTGTCGACCAAAAGACTGCATCCCGTTAATTTAGCTTCCTCTACAACTTTGTTGTACATACAAATGCTGTCCTGAGAAATATACATTTGCCTCAAAATATATGAAAACGTTTTAATGCAATAAATTTACAAAATACAGCCAATTTAAATACTCTTTCAAGCCAGGCATGTTCCCTACACATAACTACAGAGTGACACACACCTTGCCAGTGTCACAACGATTTTACCCCCTCCAGTTGTACAGACACATTACAAACTACTACAGTGGGGCATTAAAATATAAAATCGCCTTTGAATCAGAGATAATGTTGCTATAACATTCAACAGAGCAATTCAGTGCAAAAATGTCATGTTTATTGGGACATAGTCAGGGGTTTCAGCAAGACCTGTGGTAGGGAATATAGATTGTAAGCTCTGTTGGGGCAGGGACTGATGTTCAAATTTTCTCTGTAAAGCGCTGCAAAATACGTGTGCGCTATAGAAGAAACTTAATAAATAAATGACACCTGGGGTGCAATGCATATTTTACAGGGTCAAACCTTTTCTAGCACCGCAGAAAATCGCAGCAACAAATGCACTTTACAGGAGCCAGAACTCCCACAAAACCGCACTTTCGGTGCAGATGTGGCATTGAACTGCAATGGCAACTCGCACCCTTCACATCTAACCAGACTGAACAGTTTTATACCACTGTAGCGACCTTTGGAAAAAAAAAAGTTTTCATACTCTACAACCCTCAAGCACCATAAAAACAGTTTTATCTTGTGCATATCTATAATTTAACCTTTTGAAAGAAACCTTCTCAAAGGATTCGCTGTCATTACAGTATAAACATCCTATTTCCCCATGCAATTTTTGGTATACAGAAACAGTGTTCATTAAATGTAACTATGCACAGCTGCCCCATAATGTCTCATGTCCAAATTGTCCTTTGCAAATGTGTACAGAAATAGTCTCTCCCTCTGAGCCTAATACTATATTGACACGCACCTCCATATACCCCCTCCCCTCATGCCCACCCTGCAGTGTCACACCCTGCTCCCTCCCCCACTACAGGAAGCGAGAGAAAAAACCCACAGAGAATCATTATCAGGGGAGGAGAGGGGAAGCAGAGTGATATAAACAAGGATCTAGTCACGCAATACCTGCTGCTAGGCAGAATGACAGTGTGACAATGAACAGTTACAATGCAAGACAATGCTAATGAAAAACTAAATAAATCAAGCTTCATGGTAATTGAACAGTATGTTGCCTTAATTAAATCAATGTACGGTAATGCTTAATTAGTGTGGAAAAGTTGAAAGATATAGGGCGGGATGTATTACAACACATCGCCGCCTGCCCGCCGTGATGCCAGCGCATATTTACTAACATATGCGGCTGGCCTCGCGGTGCGGTGATGGAGATCCCCTGCGATACCTGTACTGTGGTGTACCTCCCTGCCGCCTGCTTCTCCCCTCATGCCGGGGACAGCTAAGCAGGCTGTCCCCGATGCCGCCTCCTCCCCCTGCAGCCGGAAGGACGTCTGGCTGCGTTGCTAGTGGGAGCAGGGGTTTACCTTCCAGGGTCCTTTCAGGAAGGTAAGCCCAAGGGAGGGGGAGAGAAGGAGGCGGGAGAGGGGGGTCGGTGAGGCGGCGGAGTAACGGCGGGCGGCGAAAAGAAGCCCATAGGCTATCTCCACTCAAAGGTGGCGATACCCTGCCCAGCGATATTGGTGCGGCCGTGTTTTAGTAAAATATGAAAACGCAGTAAGATGGGAGTTTTACCGCATTTTCATTTGAATACATCTCGCCCATAAAGCAAAAAGGAGCGAGGGGAAAAAAAAAAACTAAACGTAACTACACAACCATCTACTGCAGTCGGTTTTAATCTAATTGGGTGTAGTATAGCAGGTCGACATGCACAAGGGTGGACACAAAAAGGTTTACACATGAAAAATGTCGGCATGAGATTTTAACTTTTTTTTTGGTGTCACAGCAGACACCTGAGGATGTGGACCCCCCATTATTTACTGCTTCGTTAGCCATGCTTCAGGACAGGGCACTTGACCATTCCCAATCGGAGTCCATGTGGATGGTCAAGTATGAAAGTATGGTACTTGTGTATTAGCAGGGCGCCCACTAAGCAAATTGCTTAGTGGGCGATTCTGCGTAAGAAAATTGCATCGCATCACATGGGCCGTTTTAATGCCGTGCAATGCGATTTTCCTATGTAATTTATTCACTGCTCTCTTGGCCCTGGCGGATCACATCGCACCTCCCGCAAAATCTAATGCGATTTTATGGGGTGCGATGCCATTACATTAGATATACACTTGTATGACATGCAATGGGGTTTTTGGCACCTCCCCACCCCGATGCGTGGCGAGCACCGTGAGGGGCGGCGGAACGCGTCCTCCCGACCTTTTCATACACCCACTATCCACGTTGGCATGGAGTTGATTTAATATAGTGTGGCGAGCGCAGCGAGCCACTGAGCCCCGTGAGGGTACGCGGATTACTTTACATGTATTCCGTGTCCGCTCGCCACACTATATAAAATCAACTGCACGCCGACGTGCATAGTAGGAGTATGAAAAGGTCGGGAGGGCGCGTTCTGCCGCCGCTCGCCATGCTTCGGGGTGGCGTGGATAGTGGGGGGTGCCTAAACCTCATTGTATGTCATACAAGTGCATAGCTAATGTAATGGCATCGCACCCTATAAAATGGCATTCGATTTTGCGGGAGGTGCTAAAACGGGATGCAGTCAAAATCCCGGACAAGGTCAAAATCCCGACATTTAAAATCCCAACAAGGTCAAAATACTGACATATAGAATGTACAGGTGAAACAGTCAACATGACTTTGTGTCGGCATGTTTTTTTTTTTCACTGTTTTTTTGACCTGACATGTGCCGACAGTCGGTATTTCATGCCCTACCATCCACTAGGGCATGGTGAGAGAATAAAAGTGTGCCGAGCGCAGCGAGGCACCATGCCGGAAGCATCACGAGCGAAGCGAGGGGCTGCGGTTCACTTCCAACTGTGTCCATGTCGACCTCGCGACCTGTCGACACAAAGTCATGTTGACTGTTTCACCTGTACATTCTATATGTCGGGATTTTGTCCTTGTCGGACAAAATTTCATACCGAATCCGCCAAATGGCCCATGAGATGCGATCTCCCTACGCTAGCATACATATGCTAACTGGGCGCTGCTAATACACAAGTATCGGAAGTATTTAAAATCCCCCCCCTCCCCAATCAACGTTTTCATGTGTCGACCTTTTGACCATGTTGATCTGGACAGTCTGTCAGCCATCCAGATACCACTAATTTCAAAGCAAACTTTAATGAACCAGTCAGCTATAGGGGGTCATCACAGACTGAAACTAACCATCCCAAATCGCACCAAATGTGGCAATTTAGTGGTTTATGTGCGCCTGAGCTGACCTCCATTATTAAGTGACAGGAGATACAGATTTATTATTTTAAATATATAATAGAATACACAATTATGTCATTGTAGCGTAACAGGTTTCTCCTGCTAACACATGGTAAGCGATGCAGTTTTTTTTTTTGGGGGGGGGGGTGGGGGGTGGGCTGTGCTAATCAGGTTGCACCTGACTGAGCACTTCAACTATTGCTTCGTTCAGGTGAGAATAGCTGCCATGCACACATTTCAGCTGTGAGGAGACCTGCAAAACGTGCACTGTTGGGGGTCCCAGAGTACCGAGGTTGAGAACCACTGGTTTAGACCACAGGTTCTGAAAATCGGTCCTCAGGATCCCACACAGTGCATGTTTTGCAAGTCTCCTCACAGAATTGCAAGTGAAGTAATAATTAGCTCCACCTGTGGCTCTTTTAAAATGTGTCAGTGAGTAATGAATGCACCCGCGCACCTGCCAGGTGACCTGAAAAAAGGTGAACTGTATGGGGTCATGAGGACAGAGTTTGAGAACCACTACATGACTAAAAAACACCTTTTAGGAAAAAAAATCACCTCATGTGCTACCTTTTAACTTGACTATTATTAACCCTTTGCATCTCAGAGATGCCCAAATTATCTGCTAAAAATGCCAGCGTCGCTCACATTTCTTATAAATTCAAATAAAAAATGTTATGTAAAAAATAATTATATTTCCTATAAAAAAAGGTAAACATTACAGGTCATTATGAGGAATGTTTGCTTGGCAATGGTCACACCAAATCTGCCAAAATCATTTGGCACTCAAAAGGTTAAAACCTATAGCTCCGTACACACGGAGCAATTGGTGGCTCAGCAGTATATCGCTCAGTGACCAAATTGCTGAGTGTCCCGTTTTCATCAGTGACCAGTGATGGTCGCTGATGAAAACGAGACACTCTGCCGGGGTAAGCCGCTGAAGGGCTTGTCACGGGAGCACTCTGCCTGCGGCCATCGCCCTGTATGCACGGGGTCGCTTAGCGACCATATCCCCAACGATTTTGTCTGAAATCACTCCGTGTGCACAGAACTTTAGAGCTAGAAAAATCTGCAAGCCAAAAAAACAAGAAAAATAACTGCAATTTAATGGTTGAGAAAAGTTCCCATATCGCACACTTTACACAACCATACACAAAGGGGAAATACATTCCTAAAACGATGCGGTATGCTGTTCCATAACACTAAGTTGCAATTGTAGGGGTGCAAGGAAAGACTTGCAATGTTGGCACTACTGTAATGACTGATTTGTCAGGCATATTTGTGACAGATGTTAAATAAATATTTTTTTTTTATTTTTTTTAATGATTGGAACTTTAATATGTGCGACCAAACTCACATTGACCTAGGCCTAGGGGAACTGGCCCAACAACAGGAAGACCTTGTCGCCAAATGTTCCCAGAAATGCTAATGAAAGCAAACCCTTGAAGTCACACAGAGCAAAGACGTGCAGTAACTTACAGCAACCAAACTAATAAATGCAAGAAACCGGTTACAGCATGTTTACAACGTTCATTGATAAACAAACCCTACAGCACACACACACACCGGTTACATCGTCACTAGGCTACAAAAGCTTATTAAAAACAGGTGTCTAATTTGAATTAAAAAAATACTCTGTACAACGTCACACAATGCAAATCTAGACGGATGTATAGGTATTATTCCCTGTGGTGCAGAATACACAAGCTTCTTGTAGTTTGTCAGTGAAAATTGTATCTTCTTCCAAAATAATAGTAGGTCATTTGCCATAAGTTACAAACACCTTTAGTGCAATTAAATTGTAAAACAATATAAAAATAAATTAATATATCTATATTTGATGACCTGCACAAGTATTGTATTTAGGTGTTTGGGCAACCTTGGGCTCAGTGGAAAAGTGGACTAAGTAGAACGTCTACTCAGCTGCATTGGGAAATCTTCTGGGCCAAGGCTCTGTGACGAAGCCTAGAGCCAAAACTGAGGGCCCAATTCAGCTTCAGTTGTAATTTTGCGATGAGATAAGGGATTTCTGCTTCTTAAGCCCACTGCTCCAGGAGATTGTGGGCGACAACCCCGGAAACCGTCTCACATTTAGTTACAGCCCTGACCCGGATTCACATAAACTGCACAGCCCATTAAGTATAATTTCTATTTTGCACAACACAGATTTAGAGCGCATTCACATAATATTCCCAGTAGTACATATTTTATATAACACAGAAATGCAATTACACACCTGCTTAAACTGCTCCTCATATGTCCAATCCCCATGGTCCTGTATTGGGGGATGCGCATTCTGGGGCAATCCTGGACGCTCTGCCCCCCCCAGTGGGCGCTGGGATGGTAAGGCCTGCTGGACAGGATGCTTTGGGGGCAAGGCTGAACCTTTATTATGTCTGCTGGCCTCTCCCACTTCAAGTCCCTCTTCCATATCTTCATAATCTTCCTCCTCCTCAAAATCATCCTCATCCCATTTCCCCTTTCTAAAAGAAATAGATGGAAGCAGTTTAGCAATTTGTTGATGAAACCCCAAATAATGTATCGCTTTACTCGCCATGCTTCTGGATGCTACCGCTCAACACACTTTACTGTTTCCATTTGTAATCCACACAGAAGTATGAAAAAGTAAAAAATAAATTGTGAAATACTCAGGTCGACCTTTTCACGTGTTGACCTATCCTCTGTCGAACCAGCATTCCGGATCCCAAAACACAAGACGTTTCTCAAAAGATTGGAGGAAGTGAGACAACACATTGGCAAGGGGTTAATACACTCCTACTGTTGCAGGTCAGCTACCAGCTTGTGTCTCTCTTCACGAGTGACGTTTTGCAATCCTAACTTGGCACGCAGTAGCAGCCACTTCAAAATGCTCATGTCTGTCTGAGGTTTCTAACCACCCTGAATGGCTGCCAACATTTGCAGGCCTGCTGTCAGCTTCTGGCACACACCATGTCACCAGGTCAAACAAGGGGCACCAGTCACCACCGCTTCCAAATTCAGATGATCAGAGACCACTAAAATGTTTTCATGTAATGAACTTGCTTAATTGTTTAAATGGGTTATCCAGTGTGTGGTTTACTAGATTAGAATTTTTTTTTAAAAAAGGGGAATAAAAATAAATAAAAATAACCACCATGCAAATAAATTTAACACATACATCAGTATAGTTCCTCTGATCCATGATAAATCTGTCAGGCATCATTGTTGCTATATAGTGATTAAGCAAAAAAGCTAACTTATCTATGGCATCTCCTGACACTATAAACAAAATGTATAAAAGTGTGAAGCTGCAGCCAACAGAACACCACAACACTATCAGGTAACTGGTGGTGACTGCCTTCTAACCACTTCATACGTCAGCAGGGTCACGCTCATGGCAAAGGATTTAAAATCAGGCATTCCCAACCTTGGTTCTCAAGGCACACTTATGTGGCATACACACAGGGTGACCGAAGCCCCGCGCTAAGCTGAGATTGCTCAGTGCATTGAGCAATCTGTGTGGACACTGGCACACAGATTGCTCAACGCACTGAGCAATCTCAGCTTAGCGCGGGGCTTCGGTCACCCTGTGTGTATGCCACATAAGTGTGCCTTGAGAACCAAGGTTGGGAATGCCTGATTTTAAATCCTTTGCCATGAGCGTGACCCTGCTGACGTATGAAGTGGTTAGAAGGCAGTCACCACCAGTTACCTGATAGTGTTGTGGTGTTCTGTTGGCTGCAGCTTCACACTTTTATACATTTTGTTTATAGAGTGTCAGGAGATGCCATAGATAAGTTAGCTTATAGAGAGGCCATGAGAATTATGGTGATCTAACTAGATTTATACTGCATGCTGTATAAATCTAGTTGACGCACAGGACCACGCACTGTGGGGGGTATACACACGGAGCAAACTGTGCTTCATGTCTAAGGAATCTATCCCAAACGCTTAAAATTAGCCGGGAATCACCCAGTGTGTAGGCCCCCATAACAGTACAGGTTTTAGTGATATCCAGGCTTGAACACAGGTGATTACTACCTGAGCTATTTTGATTTAACATCTGTGCTGAAGCCTGGATTTCACTAAAACCTGCACAGCTGGTGTGCCTGAGGACGATGGTTGGTAAGGCCTGATCTAGATGCTGCAGAAGACAGCAGCATGGGAGAGGAATATATATATCATACATACACAAACACGATCAGCCAATTGGACAAACACTGACAAGTAAATATAAAAACATTGATTATCTTGTTACACTGGCACCTGTGTAGACAGCAAGTGAACACTGTGAGATTGCACAGGAATGTACCAAGGCAATCAATCCCAACCACGGTCCTCAAGGCACACCAACAGTGCAGGTTTTAGTGATATCCAGGCTTCAGCACAGATGGTTTAATCAGAATCCCTCAGATACTAATTAAGTCACCTGTGCTCAAGCCTGGACACCACTAAAACCTGCACTGTTGGTGTGCCTTGAGGACCGTCGTTGGGAATGCCAGTACAAAGGAAAGGCGGCAGAGGCACAGTGATGCTCTGACAAAGTTCTGCTGGGGCATCTTGGGCCCTGGCATTAATACAGATATTACTTTGACACATACCCCGCTGTGAACTAAGTATACTGATGGCAATGTTATGCCCAAATGACAGTGGCCTTTTTAATTCAGGAAAACGTGCCCTGCCACACTGCAACACTGTTCAGGAATGGTTTGAGGAAATCGACAAGGAGTTCCAAATTGCCCAGATATCAATCCAATTGAGCATCAGTGGGATGTACTGTAAAAACAAGTCCAAGCCATGGATGTCCCACCTCACAACTTTAGGCCCCATACAACAGTACAATTTGGGCCAAATTCACCCGATCCAGATGATGTGTTGCCATCCTCTCCGACCCGATTGTACCTGCTGTATATAAAACCTATAGGATCAGACCCAGCAGCGGCACATCGCAGGTGCTTTTTAGCACCCGCAATGTGTTGGGTCCGATTCCTTGGGTGTGTGCCAGCGGTGAAGCACTGTTGACACACCTATTTGCAGGCAGAGGTGTCAGGGGTGAGCAAGTGAGGCAGGGCTGCGGTGAGCACAAGGGTGGGGGGGGGGGGGGTGTAGTGGCGGGTGCCATTTAGCCAGGTTTGCTTTTTAAAATCTCCTGCCCCCCCCCCCCCCCCCCGCAGCTCCCCAGGAGTTTTTACATGCAATAAATTGATGTGATTTATTGCATGTAAAAATGGCAAATCAAGTGCCAAATCGTAAGGGAGGTGCTGTGGGAGCTCAGGGGAAATTGACTAGTGCAGTGGTAGCCAACCTTAGCCCTCGAGAGCTACCAACAGTTCCCATTTTCCAGACAACCTAGCTGCTGCACAGCTGCACTCATTAATCACTGACACATTTTAAAAGATACACAGATGGAGCTAATTAGCTCACTTGTGATACTGTGAGGAGACCTGCAAAACATGCACTGTTGGTAGCTCTCGAGGACTAGGGTTGGCTACCCCAGGACTAGTGTGTGCGGGGCTTTACACTCAAGTCAGAGCTGTATTTGAAGCATAAAAGGAGACCTACACAATATTAAGCAGGTGTATTTAATGTTATAGGGGAGATATATTAAACCAAAGAGGGAGATAGTAGCCAAACAATCCACTCCTGTCATTGTTTTCCCTCCAAAGGTTTGATACATTTCACCATTTGGCTGAACAGTGTGTATAATAAATAATTTTAGAAATTATATATACACTTTTTATTTAGTTACTAAAACCATGTCTAAACAAGCACTCACAGGTCATCCTCTTCATCTGATCCCATGTCACGGTAATGTTCACTTTCCCCATCCCTCTCTCTTTCATCCTCAGACATCATACTCTCTCCATCATCTTCCTCCTCAGAAGCAGCCGGGCTTGGTTGTTGGCTAAGACCGGCAGCAGCAGCCCTCATGGCAGCCAAAGCTGCTGCCTGTGCTCGTTGTATTTTCAAAGTCTCTGGTTCTGCATCTTCAGTACCATTAGCAGAATAACCCACATCAGGAGGAGCCCCCAGAGAATCCTGTTGCAGCTGCCTTGATTCCAGTTCCTGCTGCAATCTCGCCCGCTGCTGGCGCTGAAGGGTCTCCATCACCGCCTGCAGCTTCATAGCGCGATGAAGCGGGCGAGAGGCGCCGTGTGCTGCCTCCTCCACCTTCTGAGAGGACTCAAGCTTGCTGATAGAGACTTGTGGAGCACAGCAGCCCAACAATCGGACAGCAATGAGGGCTCAGCTTGGGTACATTGAGATATTCTGCATGGCTTTTTTCCTAGGAAGTGCCAGAGTGAAGACTGTTCTGTTCCAAATCAGGCGTACGGTAAACCATGCCAGAGCAGCCAGATTTCTGCAACAGCCGAAAAGTAAAAAAAAAGAATTAGGTGACCATTAAATACAAGCATTGCACCCCCCTCCCAATGGTATAGGGTCATTAGGTCAACAAAGCAAAAAATCAACATGCATTGGGTTGACCACTGAAGGTAGACATGGCTTAGGTCAAAATTGGTGGAAGGTCAACACAAGCATTTGGTTGACAATGGCTAGGTCGACATGAGTTTTTCATATATTTTTTTTTAGCCGACAGGAGATAATGCATGCCCTACCATCCACTAGGGTGCAGAAGGAGAATAGAATTGCATGCCCAAAGTATGGCGAGAGCAGCAAGTCATGCGGCACACTTATACTACTTTCAGACCGCAAATGCTGTGTCGCACACGGGATTAGGACACGGGTCCCATCCCCAGAGCAACACGGCAATGCGGTCTGAAAGTTCCGACACCGACACGGCATATTACCGAGTCGGTGACGTCACATGGGGCGGTGCTGGGCTGCGGCGCGTCATCGGGGGCTCGGGAGGAGGCAGTACTTGGAGCTGACAGTGCTGCCTCCTCCATACTGTGAACGGGACACGGGTCGCTCGACCCAGGCACCCGTTCACACCGCAGTTGACACGGGTCATAGCCGTGTTCAACCCTGGTCAATACCAGGGTTGAATAGCCGTGTTGCTCGACCCGTGGTGCCCTTTTCAGACCGCACCGTGTTTAGGCCCCGCGAACACGGCAATATGCCGTGTTCGGAGTGCGGTCTGAAAGCGGTATTAGACTGTGGCTATGTTGACATTTGGGAACATTTTTCTTTTTTAAACCCATGTCGACCTAGCCATTAACCTAATGCTTGTGTCGACCTTCCATCCACATCAACATTCAGTGGTCAATCCAATGTATGTCGACATAATATTGGTCGACCCAAAGACCTATACCCCTCCCAATCACCTTTAAAATAAAAAATTAACAAGCAAATTCTATCTGAATGAACAGGATTCTGATTTCTGTCTGCAGGAGCACAGCCAGCAGCAATGCTTGAGGTAGATTTCCTATAGCGACTAAGACAGGCTTGATGCTGCCCAGAACACCTAGTCAGCTTCTAGCTAGTATTCTCCACTGCACCGGAAGGTTATGGGTCATTAGGGCGACATGCATTGGGTCGACCACTGAAGGTTGACAGGGCTTAAAAAGGTGCCCATACATGTAACAATTATTGTATACAATATCTTTTTGTACTAGAACTCATCTCATCGCAAAACCGAGATACGATGACATGCAGTATTGTATAGAATATTGTATACAATTGTAACGTGTATGGGCACCTTTAGCATGACACATGAAATAGGTCAACAAGGCTAAAGGTCGACCGGGTGGGAAGGTCGACACAAGCATTCGGTCAACAATGGCAAGGTCGAAAGTCAAAAGGTCAACATGAGTTTCTCAGGGTTTTTGTCCCCGATGTCGACAGTCCATATGCACACTGTAAAAGTGTACCACTGTGCTTGTCATGCTTTGGGCACGGTGCCTCACTGTGCTCAGCACACTATTCTACTCTCTCTCTCTCCACACCCTAGTGCAGGCATGTCCAAACTACGGCCCTCCAGCTGTTGTGAAACTACAAGTCCCATCATGTCTTGCCACAGATTTGCTATTAGGGAATGCTAAAACTGTGGCAAGGAATGCTGGGATGTGTAGTTTCAGAGGGAGGGCCATAGTTTGGACATGCCTGCCCTAGTGGATGGTACGGCATGAAATACCACCTGTCGGACCATGAAAATAACGCATTTCGACCTTTTGACTGTAGACCTCGCCATTGTCAACTTAATGCTTGTGCCGACCCAATGACTGTATACTCTCTGGAAAATGACAGAGATTGGTTTGGTCTTTTTTTTTTTTTTGTGGTCAATAAAAATCACCAAATCCTCTCTTCAGCCCACTGGGAAGAGCGAGTGCCATGGTTTTATTCCGTACAGTATATGGCAGAAAAGCATAGCTTGTCCACAAAAATATTGAGCTTGTACACTGCACACCGCCAAATTCCAGCAAAGTAAAGAACTTTTAAGGCAAGCTAAAAAAGCAAGTTTTTAATAAAAAACTGTCTATGCTGTGAAAATAGCAGAGTATTTCTGTAAAGAATGATCTTTGTACTCAGCAAATGCAGTGAAATGGATAGGAAGTGGAGTTCTTAGAAAAATATTAAGCATAATACAGAAAATGGCACTATTATGATTATTGTTATTTAGTTATGAGGCGACACTCATAATATGCAGTGCTGCACAGATACTATTATGTAATCCGTATAACCAGCAATGTTTCTGTTACTGAAACGGCAGTACGATTACATAAACTGGCAAACATTTACAGAATCAAATAGAACTTAAGTTGATGAATTATAGAACACCGGCATCATCCACAGCATGGCACCATTTTTTGCGGTCATCTGCATGGTGAAAAGGTTTCTGAATGATTGGCCTAAGAGGCCCACACACGGTGCGATCGTCGGGTGCGTTTTAAACTTTTTAGTTAAAAACGCATTGCGTGTAGATCACATCGCATTTCTTTTGGCTTGCGTTGTGATACGCACTCCCGCGCATCGCATATCGCAAGTCAAAAACGTATGTGCAGGCAGTACTTTTTCTACTAGATCGGATCTACTTAAGATCGCATGCGGTTTAATGTACCGCATGTGATTTCAACTGTATGCAATGCAATCTAGCACAAAACGCACCCAGTACAAACTGCAATTATAAAGCTTATGCTGATTAAAATGATATGCAGCATGTGTATATTCAGTGTGCAACTGTTGCTGTATCCACACATGAAATACTAAAGCGTTTTCCAGGAAAGCCCTGTAATGTAGCATTTTGTATGCAGATATAGCTGCTGTATTGCACACAGAATATAGGTATGCCGCTTATTTTACTCAGAAGCAGCTTGTAGGTGTTATTCACATTGCTTTGCAAATAAGTCATAAAGATACTCAACATTACCGAGTCATGTGAAGCTTGCGCAATTGACCTTATTCTGGTCTGTTCGCACAGGGGATTGATGTTTGGCGCATGCGCAGCTGCATATGTGCATATGCCGGGTGCATGCGGCCACGGCAAGGAAAGTCACGCCCATGGAAACACCCATGGGCATTCTCATGGTAAACAGGCTGTGACGTCGAGGGTGGGCAGCGGACATCACCAGATGTCAACTGCCCACCAACTTCTTCCCGATGGTGCACACAAATCTATGTGACTTGAAAGTCACTTAGATATGCATGCAAGTTCCACATCATTCGATGGTATTGCACATCTATATGTACTTTCAATTAAGCAAGTTAAGTAATAATAATTAAAAAATAAAACTTTTTGTAAGATTTCTGTTTAAGGGAAACCAATAATTGACTTAATACTACCTAATGTCTGTACTGTATTTTGTGATTCAAGTCAAGAACATTATTTTGACCTTCATACAATTATGCAGCAAGTGTGTTCACAGGAAAAATTAAATCACTTCAGGTATAAAAATAATTACAGTTTATCCACTTATCCATGTCTGATCAGCTCAAAGAAAGGATTGGTTTCTTGTGGGCTCTTTCACACTATTGCATTCAAACACTCAGGACACAACATTTCGGTTTCTCATGTCTACCCAATATGGTCTGAGAGATATATATATATATATATATTATAAAAAATGCTCTATGACAGTAAAAAAAAACAAACACAACTTCTCTATGTGGCACACATACAGAAATAAAGTTGCACAACTTATACAAAGTGCACTCACTGACCTCACATAATATTCAGTGAGATCTAGAATTTGTTGCTGTATTATCTACAAGGGGTAAGCTCTATTAAACTGAAGAGCATTGGGGGGGGGGGGGGTCTGGGAGCAGAGTTCATTCCCCTCCCCCATCCTGTTGGGAGTGGGCTCAATGCATTTCCTACAAAAAGAGCAGTTAAAGCTGACATAACTACACAATGTATCATCACAATTGTGTTTCAACCCTTTCTCAGCCACAGAACTTGCTGGAATTGTAAACTATTACTGTTTTACTAAAACATTTCTGTGGTTTGCAAAAATGGTTAAATTAAATACTATTCACACTGTCAAGCTAAAGACCCTCCATGTCAGACACCCGACCCACATTCTGCATCACCCTCTTTAACAAAATAAATACAAAAATTGCAAAAATGGAGCATTAATGAACACAGTACACATCATACCCACAGGCCCAGAAACAGCAGCAGCCACTCACTGCACCCCTAGTTGCTCCACTGACCAGCAGAGTAGATCCATGTATTCTGTATAAAAATTGAAGTGATCACACGCTGGGTGTCCAGAGATTAAACAAATACACCAACTGGAGACTGGGTGGGAGGCCTGAGAGTGAGGGGAGGGGTAGTGGGGGAAATTAATGGAGGGAGGGGCTGTACAGCCCCCTCCCCCATGGACATTAGCTCTTAATTATCTAAGCAGATAGACTGGATTAACTGACTGTGCGCCACAGTAGTCAGCATGATAGTGTAGAGAATCACAGGGCTGTACATAGCTAACTTGTTTTCTAAACACTCAGGTATAACCACTGCTTCCTAGAAACACACACAAAATATACACAAACACGTGATTAATAAAAGGCACAAAAAGACAATTAGTTGAGACACAAGCATCTATGTACCACTTTAGAAAACATAGCAAATGCTATAAACCATTATAACAGGGATTAGATTATAAAAAGACCATCTAAAATAAATATATTTGCCAATTCACTGTAGACAATGTTAAAAGTTGCCTTGATATTTAGTAACAATTTTGGACAAAACCTTATTGCTTACAAGTCTGAAAGCAAGTGAATTGCAAGACGAGAGATTTTTGTGTCTGGATTTTAAGGAATACTAGTAAACAGCCAGCATGGTGTATATTGCCTAAGGTCAACCTGACTATTCAGTTGCACAACATTGTTCAGTGTAGCAAACAGATCATGACTAGTCATTCAATGGGTTAATACAGCAGCTGGAATCCCCCCTTCTCACAGCTACTGGATGTTTCCAGGGAAGAGGAGGGGGGACACTCCCCAAAGTGTGCCTATACACAGGGTCAGTGCTCCATTCTGGCACAAAGGGAGGTTTGTTTTGGACACGAGGCATAATCAATGGAAGACATTCTAGTCATACTAGGAAAGTAGCACTTGAAGTGTACTTCTATTCCAAGCTCATTCATATGGTATTCTTTCTGCAATAATGTCATGATAATAAGACCTGGGCATACTTGCCATCTATAGACAAACAGATGGCATTTAGCATCAATTAATTTACAAAACAAAAACAGGGCTAAAAAAACCCAATACCTTTAAACATCTAATGCTAGGCGTTATACAGAATTTAGGTGAGTTAGGCATTATAATTGGGTCTAAACGGAAAACTGCTCATTTGATTTCCAATAATGGAAATGAAAATGTATACTACCATATACTGTACTATGTATACTATGACAACAGTGCAAGAACAACGGAGTATTCTACAATGGAACTTGTCACCTAGAAAGTAAAATCCACATTTTGGTATGCTTCATTCCTGGGCAATGGGACTAATGCAGTGAGAGCCCCAGGCAAATAAGTAATGTCCTTGCTAATAATACCCCTCTACGTGCACACATTAACATTTAAATAAACGCTTAAAAACACTGCAAGTACATCTATATTATAAGACTTCAGTAACATGTAAACCTGCAAGTAAAACTTTAAAACAATCCAAAAAAAAGGAATATCAAGCAAGGCTAGAGAACACACTCCCATATACACAAACTTTAAAACAATGTTTGCTGCTATTTTCTTTATATACTACAAAATAAGTTTTCTACATGTTTGTGATCATCACAATTTCATTTTGCTTGGAGGTAACCTCAATAACATCAGATATGACTTCATAGCATTTTATTAACATACAGAAATATTTACAGCTTAACAATATGCTGTAATGTGCCAGCTACCAGCAATGGACTAATGAACCTAGTGGCAGCCAGGCTGTAGGAACCAAGCATACATTACATTACACAATTATCTGCCATCAGGCTTCGGAAACTGGCAGATGATAGGCCTCACTTATAGAAAACATTAAATACACTGTAATGCCATCATCACCTAGAACACACTCCAACAGCTGCCCCTTACAGTGGTCTTCATGGCCCTTCCCCCAAGTTAATACTATAGTAACGCAATTAATAGACTATAGATAGTAACACAGCAATATTCCAGGAACACTATGGGTGTCATGTGTCCCACAACTTCAAAGTTATAGGCTTACAATGTTCCACTATGATGTCACTATTAAACACATAATTATGTTGCACAGTCATATGAGCTCAGTGCATGGAAGTCTCATAAACTGCCACCTCACATACCCCTTTCTGATCATCTCCTGCACCAATGCTATGCAAACATTCCTTCCCCTCCCTGTGCCCCAGCAGTGCACCCCTGTACTACCAGGACCCCGCATATGCCACCCGTGTCCACAGTACGGCCACAACGTACCCAGCAGCTAGCTCATCCGCAAGCAGGCAGCACCCCTGGCCCGCACCCCCCAACCACGTCACCCTTCCCAGCACCCCTCCCCCACGCCAGCTGATAGCCCCAGCTAAGCTATTCTATAAGCCCGGCAGCACGCAGTGAACGGCCAGCCGGTGGCTCCCGGGAGCCCCCACCCCTATGCCCGGCGTGTACCCCCAGTGCCCCCCGCGCTTACCCCCACTGTGCCCGCTGCTTATTCTCGGAGGAGAAACTTGGGATGTGAGCGAGAGGCGGGGCCAGCACGCGGAGGGGTACCTGATTGGCCGCAATCCAGGGAGAGTCGGCAAACGTCCAACCTCGTTATACGAGAGCGAGCGAGCGGCACAGGAGGACTCAACAGGGAGCGTCTGTAAACGCATAAAGAAAGGGACAGTCTGCAACTAAACACCCCCGGTAGTTAGCGGAGCAGTTTGCCAATGAATAACTAATTATTACATAAGGGTAAGTGTGCAAACTCCCCGCCATGCTGGTGTCACAGAAGTGATACTCTGCTGTGAGCAATGGCATTACACGGGCAGCCTGCAAATGCCTGGCGTATTGCAAGAGAAGTCCCAATATGACAGAGTTGCATCATATGATATAGGTGTCATTTTTACAGACCTCTGTTGCTTCTGAAGTTGATGTTGGTAGTACCACCTAATAAAAGTAGGTTCAGGTAAAGTGGTAAATAAATGTGTATCACATTATAGCACCAGGGCCGAATTTGTGCCTAGGCCCATGAGGCACGGGCCTCAGGGCGGCACCAATCAAGGGCGGCATGACAGGCTGACATTTAAATAGCAGCATGGCAGAGCGGGTGGGCAGCGGCAAGTGACAAGCGGTGCCGCCGCGGACATGGTTCATCATATGTCGGCGGCAGCGCCGCTCGTCATCGGCCGCTGCCCACCCACTCTGCCATGCACAGTATATAAATAAATGGCTGTACGTAACTCCTGGAGCAGCGTTGAGGGCATGCTTGAACCACTGCAAAAATTGAACGCACAAATACATTTTGTTTGAAGTAAATTTCGTATTTCAAAACCATGCTGAAAAATCACTTTATTTTAATTATAAAACATTTATTTTCTTCTAGGTAAACCTTGCATATACTGTACATACTGGTCACTGCTGCTATAGGTCAATTTTTTTTATTAAAATGAGCAGTACTTGTGTATTATCAGGGCGCCCGGCTAAGCTACGTTTTCAGCGTAGCCGGCACCGTGATAATACAGGAGGCAGCACTGGGAGCAGGGTGGTGTGGTTTATACTTACCCTCCTCTGGGCGTCAATCCCCGATGACTCCCTGGCGGCATCAACAGTTACTCCCCGGAGGCAGCGATGGTCACTCCCCGGCGGCAACGTTCAGTACCCCTCCTCCGGCACTTGCAGCGTAGTGCCGCTGGCGACGCACCACATGGTTTCCCTGCCACCCCAGCGACACTATGCTAATTGCGTATAGTGTCCGTGGCGAGTGCTGGAACAGGGGGACTGAATGCTACTGCCGGGGAGTCACCGTGGGGATCGACGTGGTGCCCGGGCCGGAGGAGGGTAAAGTATAGACCAGCCATTTTACCCCCACTATCCACGTCATACCCCCACTATCCATGTCATACCCCCAGTATCCATGTGGTGAGCGCAGCGAGCCACCGAGCCCAAAGCATGGCGAGCGGACGCGAATTACGTTACATGTATTCCGTGTCCCCTTGCGGGGCTCGCTGCACTCGTCACGCTTTGGGCTCAGTGGCTTGCTTCGCCCGCCACACTATATAAAATCGCCTCCAAGCCGACGTGGATAGTGGGGGTATGGAAAGGTCGGGAGGACGCGTTCCGCCGCCACTCGCCAGGCTTCGGGGTGGCCTGGATAGTGGGGGGGGGGGGGGGTGCCTAAATCCCATTGTATGTCATACAAGTTTATACTACATTATATGGCATCGCACCCGATAAAATCGCATGCGATCGCCCAAGGCCAGAGAGCAGTGAATAAATTACGTAGGAAAATCGCATCGATCGCATGCAAAAAACGCATGCGATGCAATGCGATTTTCCTACGGTGCCCTATGTATGTTAATTGGGCGCCCTGCTAATAAATAAGTACCCAGGATAATGCCACAGCCTGGAGAATCTATTTATATTAGTTTCCCCTGGCCAAAGCATTAATCCCTGTGGCTGGTCAGCCCAGGCAGAGACCTAGGGGAAGTGGGGATCCCCCTCCAGAATTAACCCTGCTGTGGCTGAAGCCAGAGGCGATTCGAGTGCTCCAAGGCAATGGGCACCGGGCTGATTGTACTGTGTAAAAATAGCTTGAATAACTATTTGGTTCTGCTGTGGAACTATGAGTCCCAGCAAGCCTCCCCCACATGCTGGCACTTGAAGAACCACAAGTCTTAGCATGCAGGGCATTAATGGGCCCGCTAAGACTCTTAGGGCCTTATTCTAGTTCACTCTTTCTGACAAAATCCTTCTTAGATGGACAAAACCATGTGCACTGTAGGTGGGGCAGATGTTACTTGTGCAGAGAAAGTTAGATTTGGGTGGGGTTTTACTTCAAAGTGAGATCTATATTGCAGTGTAAAAATAAAGCAGCCAGTATTTACCCTGCACAGAAACAAAATAACTCACCCAAATCGAATTTTCTCTGCACATTTTACATCTGCCCCCTGCAGTGCACATGGCTTTGTCCATCTAAGAAGGATTTTGTCAGAAAAAGTGAACTAGAATAAGGCCCTTAGTTCCACAGCAGAACCAATAGCCAAATAAACACACACACACCTGAACATTATTACATACGGCACTCATACATAAAATACTCACCTACCTTGACCTGAAGGATTAGTATACTTGTCCAGTAGAATATCCATTGGGTACCTGCAGAAGGAAATTATACTCACATGCACCTTTGCAGTGCTCGAAGTGGAAATTCTAAAGTGGGGGTATGTCAAATTAAAGTTAGATATCATGCGTGCTCGAAAGTACATCATTTGTGTCTCACAGGCTGCACCACCCTCCCCATCACCCTGTGCCTCAATGGCTGCCCCTACAGCCTGCCCCCCTCCCCATCACTGTGTCCCTCATAGCCTGCTCTCACACTGAATGCCTCACAACCTGCCACCCATCGCAGTGTGCCTCACAGAGTGAACCCTACCCCCATCACTGTGCCTTTCAATCTGCGTCACCAGCACCCCCCAGCCTCCAAACCTGCAGCGGTTGCAGGGTAAACCCGAGGTAGGGAGGGTGGAAGGTTTACTGGTGACTTGGTGAGCAGGATTTACAAAAAACTGACCCAGAGCGGCTTGGAAGATACAATTTGCTGCAGGCAGGCATAGGCGGACGGGCGGGCGGCCACAGTGGCGTGCAGCAGACTGGCAGCACAAACGGGAGGTGCAGGGTGTGGCAGGGCGAATGGGAGCGTATGAGCGCCTCCCTTTTCCCGGGCAGCTGCTCGCTATCACTCACCGCCGGCTTCTAGTGCAGGGGACCGGTGCGCAGCATTGTCACAGCGGCTCTCCCTCTATGCTCACTGGTGCGCCGGGTCACTCTGCTGTCCTTCCCTCCATCAATCACCGCCGGAAGCCGCTGAGGTATACTCGCTCCGGCTGTTCCTCAAGCGCCACACTCTCCTTCCCTCCTCCTCCTCGGCACACCAGATCCGGGACCACCAATCATAGGGCAGCATATATTTCCCACTCGCCCAGGACCATTGGTGCCAATGCCAGAGGGGAGGTGACCAACAAAACTAAGCCTATCATAGAGGAGCCTCTTTTAAGTGTGGCAGGATGGCCACTCCCCCGCCTGTACCTATCTATCTGTGAACGTGAACCGATTAGGATGAAAAAAATGTGCAGGGTTCACTATAAGTGATAATCCATACCTCTAGTACTCCACCTACTGGGGAAGCTGTCACCAATCAAGTGGGATTGTGTGTATTGAAATCTATTTGTGTTTTAACCCATAGTTTACAGGTTTATCCATGATCTAATAGTGTGTACACACGGGTCGATATGGCTTCCGATGTTGCCGATATAATGAACATCGGAAGCCATAACGCATGCAGATCGCATGCTTTTTTAGGGCTTGCAAGCCTGATGCGCTGCTGATGTGCTCCCGTGTGAGTGCAAGTCGGCAGTCAGATAGAGAGGGCAGGCAAGACTATAGCCCTTATTCTGAATCGGACGGTACGGCCCGCGTGCGGCCGTACCGCCGATGTTTTTAGTCTGCACATGCGCAGAGGTCAATCTGCGCATGTGCAGCCCCATTCGCCGCAGACGTATTTCGTCCGCCGCAAAGGGGGCGTATAGGGGCGTGAGGGGCTTCATACCCTCATTTCCCTATGTATACGCCCCGCGTTTCATGGGCGTTCCCATGCAAACGCGGGGCGTATGCATGCTAATGAGGGTATGACGCCACTGATGGGGGCGGAAAGCTGACGTCGCCGGATGTCAGCTCTCAGCCCCCATACAAGCTATCACACGGACAATTGTCCGTGTGGTCTCAGCTTGCGGGAGCTGCTGTGGCGTGCGGCCCTGCCTTCGATGGTCGACGACCATCGAATGCAGGGGGCAGCTCCCACCATGGTGGGGGCGTACGCCCCACCATTTTTATGCGGATCGCCAGCCGTCCGTGTACGGACGGCCGTGGCGATCCGTCTCGTGGGCGGGGATTGGTTTGTGCGGCCGGAGCACCGTGTGCGGCTCCGGCCGCACCAACCAGAATAAGGGCCTATATAGTGCAGATCTGCACTATATAGTCTAAATTGTGCCACTGACTGCATGCAGTGCGATGCGATTCCTGATGCGATCTGATCGCTTCAGGACTCGCATAGTACGGCAAAGCTACCGTGTGTACACACCATTACTCCCATATTTCACTTTAGGAAACCTCCAAGACTGAAAAAAAGAGGTAAACTCCCCTGGGAATAGCAACTCGGACAAATTATTTGGAACCAAATAGGTTGAACTCGATCGACTAACTTATTTTTTTAAAGTTAATTACTATGTTACTATGATTTGTCCCCTGCACCCAAGGCTGTGAATGGATGTTTATGCTAAACATCCATTCACAGCCATGCGGGGGAACTCGGCGTGCGAGGGACAGGGGCACCCACTCAGGCAGCGTTTCACCATGTGTGGACCAGAATAAGATCCACAATCAGGAACCCGGTGTCACGTTTCGTGAAGCACCAGCTGAAGTATAATGGAGGCTAGGTGCTTTAATATAGGGATGTTGCATGAACGACAGAAGGTATGAAGCAATGCTGTAAAATAAACCTTATTTATTAAGGTACTGTAATACAGGTTGTAAATGATGGCACAATAATATACTGAACGTTTATGAAATGATAAAAGTCAATAATATAAGTCTCTATTGAAGAAGATGAAGGATGCTTGACAATTGAAAGAAGTATTGTAGGATTGGTTGAAGAATTGGATGATTGGTTTCCAGGTTGAAGGATTGGATGAAGAATTGGATGATCGAAGAATAGGTTGAATGATTGAATGAGGATTGGATGATTGGATGAAGGATTGGATGATTGGATGAAAGATTGGATGGTTGGATGAAGATTGGATGAAAGTTTGGATGATTGGATAAGGATGGCATGATTGGTGATAAAGTCTGGGAGTCCGTGCTAAGTGTGATCATGGCTGCTGAACCAGAAGTAACCGTGGAGATTAACCGTCAGGAATTAGGATGAAGATAATACCCCTTTGGGGGCTAACCTTGTCCAGTCCATATTGGCGGCAGAAGGTTCCTTGGTGTTCAGGTAGGCAGTAGATGATCGGCAGGAGAAGAGAAGACTTTCACCGGAGGCACAAGAACTGTAGTATTACCACAGACAGCCAGGAATGAGCAATGATGTTAAGGCATGAACATCATTGTACTGACTGCCGGTCTGTCCGGCCAGTCAGTACTTAAGACGTGAGCTCTGCGGCTATTGGACAGCCACTTGACAGACGAGGGAGGAGCTGCACAGGACTGGATGGAGAAACCAAAAAGATGGTGGCCGCCAGCGGAGGCGACAGAATCCAGCCGGCATCGAGTGTGCACAGCTGCGCAGTCTGCCGGCGTTTCCAGCCAGGGCCTAACCAGGATCGGACACTCATGGCATCTCACACACACCACCCATGTCCCACACGGCACTGGAGCACAGCGTACCACTGTCACCACGCGGTGACAGTGCGGACATCTGCACCCCACCAGCACAAGGCACCGGAGCGGATGTGAGCGCTAGGGTATGAGACACGCTGCTGCAGGACCCAAAGCTAGGCACAGCATAGGGGATCAGGGTAGCTGCCATGGTGGTCGTGACAGCACCCCCCCTTTTACGAGTGGCCCCAGGACGCTCTTTAGGCTTGGTTGGGAATCTCCTATGGAAGTTTTTAATCAATGTAGGAGCATGTACCTCAGAAGGGTTGGTCCAGGACCTCTCTTCTGGCTCATAGCCTTTCCAGTCAATTAAGTACTGTAATCGTTTATATCGGATGCGGTAGTCCAGAATATGGGCCACTTCGTATTCGACTCCCCTGTGGGTAAAGACTTTAGGAGACTTAGGTAGAGCAGCGTGAAATTTGTTTAGAATTAATGGTTTCAACAATGATACGTGAAATGAATTAGGAATTCTCAAGTAATTTGGCAATTTTAACTTGTAGGCAACTGGGTTGATGACCTGTGTAATCGAGAATGGACCAATGAAACGGGGTGCAAATTTCATCGAAGGAACCTGAAGGTGAAGGTTACGAGTAGACAGCCATACCTTATCTCCCACTCTCCAGGTGGGAGCAGCTCTTCTTCTCCTATCAGCAAACCTTTTATACCTTTGTGAGGCTTTGGTTAAGGATTTCCTGACTTTCCTCCAGTGTTGTTGAAACTGCTGGAGGGTCAAAGTTACCGCTGGCACAGATGTTGAAGGCAGCCGCTGGAAATCAGGAACCCTAGGATGGAAGCCATAGTTAACAAAGAAAGGAGTAGAAGAAGAAGACGAATGATATTGATTGTTATGCCAAAATTCGGACCATGGCAACACCTCGACCCAATCATCCTGGGAAGAGGAAACATGCAAACATACAAAAGTCTCTACATCTTGGTTGACCCTCTCCGTCTGGCCGTTAGATTGCGGGTGGTAGGCTGTACTAAAATTAAGCTTAATTTTCAGAATTTTACACAAAGCTCGCCAGAATTTTGCAACAAATTGTACACCTCGATCTGACACAATTTCTTCAGGTAGCCCATGGGTTCTGAAGATCTCTTTGATGAACAAGTTTGCCAATTTCGGGGCTGAAGGTAAACCCCATAGTGGTATGAAGTGAGCCATCTTGGAGAATCTGTCTATGACGACCCATATGGTGGTATAACCATCAGAAGACGGAAGATCCGTAATAAAGTCCATCGACAAATGAGTCCAAGGCCCCTTTGGGATTGAAAGTGGCCTTAATGGACCTACTGGAGCTAAATTGGAAGACTTATGTCGGGCACAATGAGGACAGGAAGAAATGTACTCCTGAACATCCCTTTTCAGAGCAGGCCACCAGTATTGGCGTGACAGGAATTCATAGGTCTTTTGAATCCCTGGGTGACCGGAGAACTTGGAATTATGGGCCCAATGCAGGATCTGCTTTCTTGAACTAGGTTTAACAAAGGTTTTACTTGGAGGGACTGGTACTTGCACATTTGTTGCGGCAAAAGCGAGAGGATCAATGATTGGACTTCCTTTGTAGGACCTCCTCAGTTTCCCATGACCTAAAGGCATCTGCTTTACGATTCTTCGCTCCAGGAGAAAAAGTCAATTTGAAGTTGAATCTGGAAAAGAACAATGCCCATCTGGCTTGACAGGGGTTAAGTCATTGAGCATTCTTTAAGTAAAGCTAATTTTTGTTATCAGTAATAATATTAATGACATGAACTGCTCCCTCAAGTAAATACCGCCACTCCTCCAAGGCCATTCTGATAGCTAAGAGTTCTTGGTCTCCTATGGCATAGTTCTGCTCAGCCGGGGAGAATTTTTAAGAGAAAAAACCACATGGATGCAGCTGACCATCAGCTTTGGTCTGTGAAAGCACTGCTCCCACGCTGATGGTAGAGGCATCAACCTCGAGAGTGAATGGTAGACTGACATCTGGTTGAATCAGAACTGGCGCTGAAGTGAATTTCTTTTTAAGTAGCAGGAAGGCATTAGTCACCTCGGTATCCCATTTGGAAGGTTTGGCATTTTTGCGAGTAAGAGCAGTTATTGGAGCAACAATGGTAGAAAAGCCTTTGATGAATTTTCTATAATAATTAGCAAATCCGAGGAACCTTTGGACCCCTCGGAGGGTATGAGGATGAGGCCACGACTGATTGGCTTCCACTTTCGCTGGATCCATCTTCAGACCGGAGCCGGATACAATATAACCTAAAAAAGGTATGGAAGAAACTTCAAAAATACATTTCTCCAGTTTACAGAAAAGAGAGTTTTTTTCTGAGACGAGAGAGCACCTCTCTGACAATTTCCTAATGTTTTTGAAGGCTGTTGGCAAATATCAAAATATCTTCAAGATAAACCACCACATATTTGTACAGGAGATCACGAAACAATTCGTTCATACAAGACTGAAAATCCGCTGGAGCATTACTTAGACCAAAAGGCATGACAAGGTATTCATAGTGTCAATCTCTAGTATTGAAAGCGGTTTTCCACTCATCTCCCTCACGGATGCGGATAAGATTGTAAGCTCCGCGAAGATCTAATTTTGAAAAGATGATGGCTCCTTTAATCCTATCAAAAAGTTCAGTGATGAGTGGTAGTGAGTAACGATTTTTATGGTGATTTCATTTAAACCCCGATAATCGATACAGGGTCGCAATCCTCCATCTTTCTTTTTAACAAAAAAGAAGCCAGCCCCAGCAGGTGAAGATGATGGGCGGATAAACCGTTTAGCCAGATTTTCTTCTATATACTCTGACATGGCTTGAGTTTCGGGCAAAGACAAAGGGTAAGTGTGACCTCGAGGAGGGTTCTTTCCTGGTATTAACTCAATAGAGCAGTCCCATGGACAATGGGGAGGTAGTTTATCTGTGGCTTTTTTAGAAAAAACATCGGAAAAGTCTTGATACTGAGTAGGCAGTCCCTCTGGAATCTGAAAGGAGACTTGACGAGTAGGTGCCACGGATTTGAGACATGATTTAGTACAGGTGGCACCCCAGCTTGACACTGGGATTATGGGTACGTAGCCAGGGTAGACCCAAGACAATTGGGTAGGAAGATTTGGGAATGACAAAGAACTGTATTTTTTCCTCATGTGAACCAATTTGCAAGGTTAAGGGTTGAGTCTTTAGCGTGACAGTCTCTCCTAATATACGACTCCCATCTACAGCGGTAAGGTACACTGGGCGCTGAAGGGGGGTGGTAGGTAGACGCCAACGTTTGACAACATCAGTGGTGATGAAACTCTCTCTCTGCTGCTCCTGAGTCAAGAAGAGCTGGCAACTGTCTGAACTGATGTTTAACTTGTAGGAAAACTTGCAAAATACAGTCTTGGTTATTTGGAGAGGTGATAAGAACCCCTAACCTGCCCTCTCTCTTACAGTTTAGGTTCTGGCGTTTCCCGGCTTCTTAGGACAGGAATCGACGGCATGCTGCGGATCAGCACAGTAAAGACAAAGGCGCTCATCATGACGACGTTTACGCTCAGCTGCAGTTAGTTTGAAGCGGTTGACCTGCATAGGTTCCTCCGCTGGTAGAGAAGGAGTTTTAGAGGCAAGCGGGATTGGATTAGGATTGGCTCGACTCCTCTCCTGATTTCTCTCTCTGAGCCTCAAATCGATTTTGGTACAGAGGGAGATCAGATCTTCTAATCTGGGTGGCAAATCTCGAGCCGCTAGCTCATCTTTAATTTTATGTGAGAGTCCATTCATGAATGCTGCGAGGAAAGCCTTCTCATTCCAGACCAATTCAGCTGCTAGGATTTTAAATTGAACTAGATATTGTCCCACAGTTCTAGATCCTTGACGCAGACGAAGAATTTCTGTTGCAGCAGAACTGAGTCGGCCAGGTTCATCAAATATGATTTTGAAGGTAGAGATGAAACGAGTATAATCAGATAAAATAGAGTCTGCTTTTTCCCACAGGGGAGATGCCCAATTGAGAGCAGAGCCGGTAAGGAGGGATATAATGTAAGTTACTTTAGTTCGCTCAGTAGGGAAGTATGAAGACTGTAGTTCAAAATGAATTTCACATTGATTGACTCTACAGTTTTTGGGATTTCCATCAAATTTGGCTGGAGTAGGAAGTTGAAGGTGAGCAGTGACTCCTGTCGTTGAAGCCATGGGTCTAGGCGATGGCGCCGGTGTAGTTATTAACCCTTGGCCTTTTTGCAAAGTTGTTTGAAGTGTATCCAGTCTTTTTGTCAGATCCTGGAGGGCATGAATAACCTGATCCAGGCGAGTCGCCAGTTGTTGTACTGGAGCAGTGCCTCGCTCCTGACCTGATGCTGGATCCATGGCGTCAGTACAAACTGTCACGTTTCATGAAGCACCAGCTAAAGTATAACGGAGGCTAGGTGCTTTTATATAGGGATGTTGCATGAACGACAGAAGTGATGAAACAATGCTGTAAAATAAACCTTATTTATTAACCCCTTCCTGACAGAGCTAGTTTTTGCGTTCCTGACAGAGCCATTTTTTTCAAATCTGACATGTCTCACTTAAGTGGGGATAACTTTTTTTTGCTTTTACTTATCCCAGTGATTTTGAGATTGTTTTTTCGTGACACATTGTACTTCAAATTAGTGGTAAATTTGGGTCGATACAGTCTGTGTTTTTTTGTGAAAAATACCAAAATGTCGTGAAAAAATGGAAAATTTAGCGATTTGCAAAATGTTAAATTTTCTGCTTGTGAGACAAATAATCATACCACTCAAAATAGTTAATAACTAACATAGACCATATGTCTACTTTATATTTCCATCATTATTTCAACTTCCTTTTAATTTTTTTGGACACTAGGAGGCTTACAATATGAATAGCAAATTCTCAAATTTTCAAGAAAATTTCAAACACTGATTTTTTTAGGGACCAGTTCAGTTCTGATGTGACTTTGAGGGACTTGTATGTGAGACACCCCCATAAATGATGCCATTTCAAAAACTGCACCCCTCACAGTATTCAAAACAGCATTTTGGAAGTTTGTTAACCCTTTAGGTGTTTCACAGGAATTAAAACAAAGTGTAGGTGAAATTTCAAAATTTCATTTTTTTTGCAGATTTGCAATTTTAATACATTTTTCTAAGGAACACAGTACATTTTACTAGAGAAATGTGACTAAAAATTGATTCCCCCAATTCTTTTGTTTTCATAAATATCCTATATGTGGCCCTAGTGTGCACGTTGACCAAACCACAGGCTTCATAATAGAAGGAGCACCTACTTGATTTTGGAGACTCCTTTTTATGAGATTATTTTTTAGGCACCATGTAGGTTTCTAGGCACCATAAGATGCTAAAATTTAGGAACCCCCCCACAAGTGACCCCATTTTGCAAACTACACCCCTCAGGGAATTCATCTAGGGGTATAGTGTACATTTCAAACCCCCAGGGGTTTCACCAATTGTGGTACAACTGGGCAGTGAAAATGAAAAATTAAATTTTTTACACAAAAATGCAGTTCTGGCTCAATATTTTTCATTTTCAGAAGGAATGAAGGAGACAAAGCACCCCAAAATCTGTGCCCCAATTTCTCCCGAGTACGGCAATGCCTCACATGTGACCAAAAAATACCAGTTGGGTGCATGGCAGGACTCAGAAGGGAAGGAGTGATTTTTGGATTTTGCAGCTCAGATTCTGGTGGAATTTTGGTGGGTGCTATGTCGCATTAGCAAGACCCCCCAAGCACCAATACAGTGGAACCCCCCCACAAGTCACCCCATTTTGCAAACTACACCCCTCAGGGAATTCATCTAGGGGTATAGTGTACATTTCAAACCCCCAGGGGTTTCACCAATTTTGATACAAGTGGGCAGTGAAAATGAAAAATTACATTTTTTTACACAAAAATGCAGTTCTGGCTCAAAATTTTTCATTTTCAGAAGGTATGAAGGAGAAAAAGCACCCCAAAATCTGTGCCCCAATTTCTCCCGAGTACGGCAATGCCTCACATGTGACCAAAAAATACCAGTTGGGTGCATGGCAGGACTCAGAAGGGAAGGAGTGATTTTTGGATTTTGCAGCACAGATTTTGGTGGAATGAATGGTGGGTGCTATGTTGCACCAATACAGTGGAACCCCCCCACAAGTCACCCCATTTTGCAAAGTACACCCCTCAGGGAATTCATCTAGGGGTATAGTGTACATTTCAAACCCCCAGGGGTTTCACCAATTTTGATACAAGTGGGCAGTGAACATGAAAAATTACATTTTTTTACACAAAAATGCAGTTCTGGCTCAACATTTTTCATTTTCAGAAGGTATGAAGGAGAAAAAGCACCCCAAAATCTGTGCCCCAATTTCTCCCGAGTACGGCAATGCCTCACATGTGACCAAAAAATACCAGTTGGGTGCATGGCAGGACTCAGAACGGAAGGAGTGATTTTTTGGATTTTGCAGCTCAGATTCTGGTGGAATTTTGGTGGGTGCTATGTCGCATTAGCAAGACCCCCCAAGCACCAATACAGTGGAACCCCCCCACAAGTCACCCCATTTTGCAAACTACACCCCTCAGGGAATTCATCTAGGGGTATAGTGTACATTTCAAACCCCCAGGGGTTTCACCAATTTTGATACAAGTGGGCAGTGAACATGAAAAATTACATTTTTTTACACAAAAATGCAGTTCTGGCTCAAAATTTTTAATTTTCAGAAGGTATGAAGGAGAAAAAGCACCCCAAAATCTGTGCCCCAATTTCTCCCGAGTACGGCAATGCCTCACATGTGACCAAAAAATACCAGTTGGGTGCATGGCAGGACTCAGAAGGGAAGGAGTGATTTTTGGATTTTGCAGCTCAGATTCTGGTGGAATTTTGGTGGGTGCTATGTCGCATTAGCAAGACCCCCCAAGCACCAATACAGTGGAACCCCCCCACAAGTCACCCCATTTTGCAAACTACACCCCTCAGGGAATTCATCTAGGGGTATAGTGTACATTTCAAACCCCCAGGGGTTTCACCAATTTTGATACAAGTGGGCAGTGAACATGAAAAATTACATTTTTTTACACAAAAATGCAGTTCTGGCTCAAAATTTTTCATTTTCAGAAGGTATGAAGGAGAAAAAGCACCCCAAAATCTGTGCCCCAATTTCTCCCGAGTACGGCAATGCCTCACATGTGACCAAAAAATACCAGTTGGGTGCATGGCAGGACTCAGAAGGGAAGGAGTGATTTTTTGGATTTTGCAGCTCAGATTCTGGTGGAATTTTGGTGGGTGCTATGTCGCATTAGCAAGACCCCCCAAGCACCAATACAGTGGAACCCCCCCACAAGTCACCCCATTTTGCAAACTACACCCCTCAGGGAATTCATCTAGGGGTATAGTGTACATTTCAAACCCCCAGGGGTTTCACCAATTTTGATACAAGTGGGCAGTGAACATGAAAAATTACATTTTTTTACACAAAAATGCAGTTCTGGCTCAAAATTTTTCATTTTCAGAAGGTATGAAGGAGAAAAAGCACCCCAAAATCTGTGCCCCAATTTCTCCCGAGTACGGCAATGCCTCACATGTGACCAAAAAATACCAGTTGGGTGCATGGCAGGACTCAGAACGGAAGGAGTGATTTTTTGGATTTTGCAGCTCAGATTCTGGTGGAATTTTGGTGGGTGCTATGTCGCATTAGCAAGACCCCCCAAGCACCAATACAGTGGAACCCCCCCACAAGTCACCCCATTTTGCAAACTACACCCCTCAGGGAATTCATCTAGGGGTATAGTGTACATTTCAAACCCCCAGGGGTTTCACCAATTTTGATACAAGTGGGCAGTGAACATGAAAAATTACATTTTTTTACACAAAAATGCAGTTCTGGCTCAAAATTTTTAATTTTCAGAAGGTATGAAGGAGAAAAAGCACCCAAAAATCTGTGCCCCAATTTCTCCCGAGTACGGCAATGCCTGACATGTGACCAAAAAATACCAGTTGGGTGCATGGCAGGACTCAGAACGGAAGGAGTAATTTTTTGGATTTTGCAGCTCAGATTCTGGTGGAATGAATGGTGGGTGCTATGTTGCACCAATACAGTGGAACCCCCCCACAAGTCACCCCATTTTGCAAAGTACACCCCTCAGGGAATTCATCTAGGGGTATAGTGTACATTTCAAACCCCCAGGGGTTTCACCAATTTTGATACAAGTGGGCAGTGAAAATGAAAAATTACATTTTTTTACACAAAAATGCAGTTCTGGCTCAAAATTTTTCATTTTCAGAAGGAATGAAGGAGACAAAGCACCCCAAAATCTGTGCCCCAATTTCTCCCGAGTACGCCAATGCCTCATGTGTGACCAAAAAGTGGCAGGACTCAGAAGGGAAGGAGTGATATTTGGATTTTGCAGCACAAATTCTGGTGGAATGATGGTGGGTGCTATGTCGCATTAGCAAGACCCCCAAAGCACCAATACAGTGGAACCCCCCCACAAGTTACCCCATTTTGCAAACTACACCCCTCAGGGAATTCATCTAGGGGTATAGTGTACATTTCAAACCCCCAGGGGTTTCACCAATTTTGATACAAGTGGGCAGTGAACATGAAAAATTACATTTTTTTACACAAAAATGCAGTTCTGGCTCAAAATTTTTCAATTTCACAAGGAATGAAGGAGAAAAAGCACCCCAAAATCTGTGCCCCAATTTCTCCCAAGTACGGCAATGCCTCACATGTGACCAAAAAATACCAGTTGGGTGCATGGCAGGACTCAGAAGGGAAGGAGTGATTTTTGGATTTTGCGGCTCAGATTCTGGTGGAATGAATGGTGGGTGCTATGTGGCATTAGCAAGACCCCCGAAGCACGGTGAAATTATGAACCTAATATTCCATAGATGTGTGGTATAATTTAAAACACTCCTTTATACATAGGCCGGGTTTGTCGGGGCAAGTGTCACACTGGAAAATAGTTTGCTTTCTTATTCCCTTTTTATAGCAAACTTTGCACCTTTTTTGTGTCCTGCCCTTTTTTCCAGTGGAGGGGATTTCATCAGGAAAATGCTGCCCTGGTACAATACGGGGGCCAGTACTAGAAGTACTGGGGCCCTCTGCCTGCTGGTTCCCAAATATTAGGCCCTTTATGACTTCCTCTTGAAAGTGCATAAATGTCCCCCTCTGGCCGGTAGAACGGAATAGCACGTAAGCGTTATACAGTGCCATCTGGATGATATACACGGCCACCTTCTTGTACCAGATTTTTGTTTTCCGCAGGGCACTGTACGGCTTCAGTACCTGATCTGAAAGATCCACTCCGCCCATGTACCTATTGTAATCCAGGATACAATTAGGTTTGGAGGTGTGGGTACTGGTACCTCGTACAGGGACGGAGGTGGTACTGTCTCCGTGAATTGTTGTCAGTATAAGGACATCCCTCTTGTCCTTATATTTGACCAACAACATATTTTCGTTGCATATTCCCCTGCTTTCACCCCTTCTCATTACTTGGGCAATGTGCGTTTTTGGGAGGCCTCTTTGGTTCTTGCGCACAGTACCGCAAGCTGCTGTACCTCTTGAACCAAGGGCCTTAAACAGGGGGATGCTAGTGTAAAAGTTATCCACATAGAGGTGATAACCTTTATCCAGGAAGGGGTGCACTAAATCCCAGACAATTTTCCCACTAACACCTACGAGGGAGGGGGGGCATTCTGGCGGTTGAATTCTTGAATCCTTCCCTTCATAAACCCTAAACCTGTGGGTGTACCCTGAGGTGCTTTCACACAGTTTATACATTTTTATGCCATACCTTGCCCTCTTACTGGGAAGGTACTGGCGGAATTTAACCCTTCCTTTAAAATGTATAAGGGACTCGTCGATACAAATAAATTTTTCAGGGATGTACACCTCTTCAAATTTGGCACTGAAATGATCAATGACCGGCCTGACTTTGAATAGCCGGTCAAAGGTGGGATCATCTCTGGGTGGGCACTGTGCATTATCGGTGTAATGTATAAATTTAAGAATTGTCTCAAATCGAGTCCGGGGCATGGCCATACGGTAAAATGGAGTACTGTACAGAACATCTGTACTCCAATATTGCCTAATTTCTGGCTTTTTTACTATGCCCATATGAAACACCAGACCCCAAAACGCCATCATCTCTACTGCATCTACAGGGGTCCACCTAGCAAATGATGACGTGGGGTTTTGAGCAATAAACTGCTGGGCATATAAATTAGTTTGGTCCACCATTAAATTTATAAAATCATCAGAGAAAAATAATTTGAAAAAGTCAATTTCTCTGAGACCTGTGGAATCAAATTGGATTCCTGGCATGGCCAAAAACTCAGGAACCTGGGGCTCAAAATTGTCTGGTGGTGGGGTCCATACTAGATCAATTATTGGGGGGGGAATCTCAGCTGATCTACGGGGGCGTCTTTGAGGGGGTCCCTCATCACCAGAGGAGGAAGAGGAGCTTAAGACGAATCCTTCAAATTCCCCGCTTGCATCACTGGCTGTGTCAGAGTCAGAGGCTAGCATGGCATATGCCTCCTCCACTGAATACATTCTCCTGGATGACTGGGAGGACATTTGGGAGGACATTTGGGAGGACATTTGGGAGGACATTTGGGATGCCATTTTTATTTTTGTGTTACTGGTAGTGAAATGTTTCAACACGTGTATAGTGTAGGGGGGGGTACAAACTTTATTTCAACCCGGGGGGTATGTAGTGTGTAGTGTGTATGTAGTGCAGAAAAAAAAAATACTTTATACCAATAAAAAAAAAAAAAAAATGAAGGGGTTAAAAATAAAAAATTGAAGGGGTTAAAAAAAAAAAAAAAGGTCCTGCGCCAAAAATTGAGCACAGATGTTGGTCAGTAACGTCTGTCACTGAACAGCGCTCAAAGGCAACAGGAATCTGATCAAAAAAAAAAAAAAAATAGATCAATCCTGTGCCGAAAAAGCTGATCAGTGATGTACGTCACTGATCGGCGCACAGTGGCCACAGGACACCCACAAAATCAGTGTGTGTAAAAAAAAAATTAAAAAAAGACCCCACAGCACTCACAAAAAAAAAAAAAGGTGATCAGTGATGCGACACTGATTACCAGTGAGGGACAGCAGGTGCACAACCTTTGGTGCAACTGACAGTGCAACTGGCAGCAACTGACAGGTATATATATAAAAAAAAAACCTCTGCGCCCCCAAAAAGTTGCTGATCAGCACAGATATACTGATCAGCACAAAAGGGGGGGTAGCAGACACAAAATATACACTCTCTATCACTCTCTGTCACTATCTCTCTCTATCTCTCTATCTCTCACTATCTCTCACTATCTATCACTCTAGGACACTGCAGCAGCAGCACTGACAGTTATATGTATAAAAAAAAACTGCACCCCCAAAAAGGGGGGGTAGCAGACACAAAATATACACTCTCTATCACTCTCTGTCACTATCTCTCTCTATCTCTCTATCTCTCACTATCTATCACTATCTATCACTATCTATCACTCTATGACACTGCAGCAGCAGCAAAATAAAACCCCTGCACCCCCAAAAAGGGGGGGTAGCAGACACAAATCTCTCTATCTCTCTACCTCTCTCTATCTATCACTATCTATCACTGTATGACACTGCAGCAGCAGCACTGACAGTTATTTATATATAGAAAACCCCTGCACCCCCAAAAAGGGGGGGTAGCAGACACAAAATATAGCTCTCTCTGTCACTATCTCTCTCTATCTCTCTCTATCTCTCTCTCTATCTCTCTATCTCTCTATCACACTGCAGCAGCAGCAGGAAGTCACAAGAAGTCAGATCCAGGAAGCATCCAGCACGCTACAAGCAGTGAGTAGGTGATCAGGTAAGGTATTTGCAAGGATCAGGTAAGTATTAGCAAGGATCAGGTCGGTATTCACGGCAGGCAGGCACGGTGACCGTTCTGCACGCTATTCCAGACCGGAATGGCGTCTGCAGCGCAGTCACCGTCAGTTTAAATGTCGCGCCTTGGCTGTGATTGGTCCGTGGGTCCCACGGACCAATCACAGCCTTGGGGGCAGGTGGGGTGAGGGTGGGGTGAGGTGTCATCGTCACCGATGACCCCCTCATGCCCCCTGACGCCCGGCGGTGATTGACACCTGTGTTACCGAGCGTCTGATTCGCTGGTAACACAGGAAAACGCTGTGAATGGCTGTTCACACTGAACAGCCAATCACAGCGATCGCCGACGGGGGGGCGGCATCGCAGCCCCCCCTGGGCATGCAGGGACATGTCTGCTGTCAGGGACAGCAGACATCGTCCCACTGTCACTGCGTCTCGAGACGCAGTGACAGTTTAAACTCATGACGTACATTTATGCCATGTGTCGGGAAGTACCTCCCGGCCATGACGTAAATGTACGTCAAATGTCGGGAAGGGGTTAAGGTACTGTAATACAGGTTGTAAATGATGGCACAATAATATACTGAACGTTTGTGAAATGATAAAAGTCAATAATATAAGTCTCTATTGAAGAAGATGAAGGATGCTTGACAATTAAAAGAAGTATTGGTAAGTAAGAAGTATTGGTAAGGTACGCCATTTTGCATGAACCTTCTGTGGAATCTAAAAATCTGCTATATTCAATTACATTGGGTAATCTTTTATGTTTCATGCATTCCGGAATATTGGAGTTATCGGGCCAGTAGAGGCGCCATTTTACATGGTGGTTGACCCTTCTGTGGAATCTAAAAATCTGCTATATTCAATTACATTGGGTAATCTTTTATGTTTCATGCATTCCGGAATATTGGAGTTATCGGGCCAGTAGAGGCACATCTGACTTACATAATCACCTAATCTGTTGCACCAGTGAGAAGCACATGTAAAGAAACCTTTATAGGTTTGAAAACCCCAGATTACATCGTGAGTAGGGGTACGCTCTTTTTTAAACAAAAAAAGAAACCTTTATATGTGTTCTTCACCTTAATATAAACGTAAGTGAGGTACGCTGTCAAAATTCATTATTTTTGCTCAGCCCCCCACTTACCTAAAGAAAGGATAACATACGGTCACACTTCAATCTTAGACACTATGGGTGACATTCTTTGGGATGAGATTTTTTCGCACTTTCAAAATCGCCCATTATCGCACTGTTTTAATATCTCATTTTTGCCGCAAATTCGCATATTTAATGAGGTGCGAATTCTGGAATGAAAAGTGCGATTAGGTGCGATAATGTGCGAATTTTAGGCATGAAAATGTGCGAATTTTAGGCATGAAAATGTGCGAATTTAAGGAAATGTGCGATTTTTTTGTTCATCAAAAAAAAAAAAATGGGGTCCCCCCTCCTGAGCATAACCAGCCCCGGGCTCATTGAGCTGGGGCTGGTTCCAAAAATACGGGGAACAAAAAGCATAGGGGTCCCCCGTATTTCTGAAACCAGCCCCGGACTCTTGGACCGGTCCTGGTTCCAAAAATACGGGGGACAAAAAATCTGGGGGTCCCCTGTATTTTTAAACCAGCACCGGGCTCCAACAGCCCTCGGTGTCATGCCACAGCCAGGGTCCAGCGGGCCCATTAATGCCCCGCATGCTGGGACTTGTGGTTCTCCAAGTCCCAGCATGCGGGGGAGGTCTGCTGGCACTTGTAGTTCTCCTGTATCAAGCAATGTTATGTATGGAAGATTTAACACTATCAGGCCGGCGTCCACTGGCCACGGACGCCGGTGACAGCCCCGGGCTTCAGCCCTGGACGGGTGAAGCCTGGGGGGGGGGCCCTTTATGGGGGGGTCCCCACTCCTCCAGGTACCCCGTCCAAGGCTGACCAGCCACGGTGCTCATGTTTTGGCCGGGGGACCTTATATAAAAAGTGTCCCCGGCTGTGGCATGACACCGAGGGCTGTTGGAGCCCGGTGCTGGTTTCAAAATACGGGGGACCCCCAGATTTTTTGTCCCCCGTATTTTTGGAACCAGGACTGGTCCAAGAGTCCGGGGCTGGTTTCAGAAATACGGGGGACCCCTATGCTTTTTGTCCCCCGTATTTTTGGAACCAGCCCCAGCTCAATGAGCCCGGGGCTGGTTATGCTCAGGAGGGGGGACCCCACGCAATTTTTTTTGTCAAAAAACACTTTTCCACATTTTTTAACACAGGGCCATGCACAGATCTCTATGATTTGTGCAGGGTTCTGGCCAGATCGCATATCAGAACCTGGTCTGATTTTTTTGAGATTTTTAGACACATTTTTCAAATTCGCACCTCATTAAATATGTGAATTGTATACTTTTCAATGTGAAAACATCTGGATGCGAGTTCTGGCGAAAACTAAAAATCGCACTTTTAAAAAGTGCGATTTCGCGGCAAAACCGCACTTTTTGCCGATTTTCGCATCTCATTAAATATGCGAATTAGGGAAAAAGTGCGAAAATGGCCGTTTTTGCGATAAAATTCGCCAAAGTCAGATTATCTCATCCCATAGAATGTCACCCTATGGGCGAGATTTAGTGGGTTTACCATTTTTGTGAAAATGCAATCTTTTCTCAAATCGCCCTATATCGCCTTTTTTAAAAATCGCATTTTTTGACAGAAATCGCGTATCTAATGGCTGGCATAATACCGCACGAAAAGTGCGATATACGGCGATATGGTGCGAATTGAGCCGATGTAATACGCCATAAAAGTGCAATTTCCGGGTTAGGTCATGTGCGTATTTGCGGCCAACCGGAATGCAATTTACAGGAATACACCTGATCAGCCCATACAACATGCTAACCTATTGGCCCATCTTAGTCCCTTGCAATACGCATCACACCCCCTATATAAAGGGGTGCAGGCGCCATTTTACCCTTTGAAAGGGAGTAAGGCATTTGAGATGGAGAGGAGAGGAGGACTGATAAGGTGCAGAGGAGGCAGAGGGACAGCCAGCTTGGGCCCAAATACCCCAACCACTGGGAGAGGTAGGGGAGTGAGAGGCAGTACTGTCAGAGGCAGGACAGGGAGAGCCAGCATGCTCCCAGGAAGAGCTGCGCCAGGGAGAGGCCACATGGTGGAAGCTGAGCAGGTGGCTATGGAGGAGGAGGAAGCAGGCACAAGCCATGTGTCCTCACAGGAGGAACAGAGTCCAAGGCACACAGAGGAGGAGCTGTAGGTGGGAGATTATTCTGAGGTGGACTGGCCTCTGCAGGAGGAAGATGAAGCAGACTTGGAGGTGCTGGAGAAAGAAGCAGGACAGGAGGAGGATGAGGGTGGCCCTGAAAATGTGGAGGAGGAGGATGCAGCTCGTACAACTAGTGGGAGGAAAGTCAGGTTCTCATACGAGGAGAATATGGCCCTGGTGCGTGCACTCTTGCCCCTGTATGACCGCCTGCTTGGTCCTCACCATCACCGCACAAGTGTGGCAAGGAAGAAGGGGATGTGGGACAATATAACCTCCACGCTCAATGCAGTCAGCACACACAAGAGGAGTGTGCGCAACGTCAAGAAGCGATATAATGGCATCAAGCGCCTCCTCAAAGCCAAGCTTGCCTTGGAGAAGAAAGAGGCCTGTTGCACAGGAGGTGGACCTTGGCAGGAAGTCCGCTTTAAGGCCTATGAGAGGCTGCTTCGCAGAATCATCCCACCGGAGGTGCTTCCCGGCATTCACATTGCCGACACAGACAGGCCCCCCACTCCACCGCCAACTGGTAAGTGTCCACGCATGTCAACTACACATTTTGCTATGTCATGTGCGCCTGCAATTATGGGGAAATGGTTTCTGTGTCCAATTGATTTGTGTCTGTGGGACTACATATCCCAGCAAAACCACATGTTTCTTGCGTGGGTTGCTAATTAATGGACTGGGCATTTTGCTGGGTTTTGTAGTTCCACACAAACAATTCATGTGTGCTGTCCTTATCACTGTAGGCCTGCAGTGTAGATGACTGTTAATCCACATCAATCCTCAGGGTAGTTGAACAAGCAATTTACAGTCACTTTTACATGTGTAACCTGATGCTCTTTCCTGTGTGTACCAAATGGAGGGCAAATATCCTGCACTGTCCAAATACTTAAATGAGCTCTTAAGTTCAAATATGTCCAAACCCTTATTTCAAAATATCACAAGAGAACTATGGCTTGGTTTTAATGTATTATCCACATTTTTGTAAGAGTGCCAGTTAGGTGCCAATGTTAACACTGCAAAATGTCTTCCTCTTTCAAACTGCAGCATATATGGAGTCCCAGCCAGCTGTTGTGCACCATCACCCGCATCCGATTGTTCCCAATGTCCAGTCTGCAGGTGAGATATCATACTGTTACACAAAGATATTGCACATTTCACACATGCCTGCCGCCAACACAGTAGCCTGTAACAAAACACAGCCAGCTCCACACGAATCCAATCCATAGGAAAAATAATATGTATCAGCCATGTAAAGTGCCTAACACATGCATATGACTGCTATGCCTATCATGTGATGTCACATCACACTACATTACAGTGGCCGATGATAGAGTTAACTATGTTTACCCTAAAAAATGACCTTACCACACATGATGATTGTTTGGATGCATGAACACCATACAAAGGACTCAGAAACCAAAACAGCAATAATTGCTCAGGGATATAAGTTGAAAACCACCCCCTGCATGCACAATGCATGAGCGAAACATCAACATTCCAAATAAGTTACCATGACCCACCATACAGCATTCTGCATAGCATACTTACCACTGTTATCTCATTTGTAGGACCTTCACAACCGATGCCAGAACCCACTGATCCCATTCAAGCAATGGAGGACATGAGTGAAATTATCCTGGAACCGGTGTCATTGTTGGATCCTGCACAACACAAAGCACACCCAGTCAATGTGGCCCCCTATACGCAGTCACATAGCCAGCAGCCCCCAATCAGTCCAGCCACCAACACCCCCACTAATGCGGAGGAGTTGGCTTAATCCATCCATATCTTTAAAGGGAAACAAATCTCTTTTATGGAGATGCAGACCACCCAAATTGGGTATGTGCGTAACATAGGTCAACAAATGAGACGAATTTCCCAAAGTGTGCGTGCTAATGTAGGGACACAATTTCGTCTTGTCTCCACATTAGACACACGCTTAGCCGAGATTGGACAAGCCATTCAGGGCCAAACTACTAATTTCCGTTCACTAAATGCTAATATGGTGGACCAGACCCAAGCTATTAATGGGCAAACAACTGCATTGATGTCCCTACAAACCCAACTCAGCCTCAGTGCTACTAGTTTGTTAGGTCAGCACCAAACCACATCTACGCAAAGTAGTAGCGTGTCCTCCACATCCATGAGTGTGTCCCCCACTACTCCCCCACGTCGTAGTATCCGTACTAGGGGTGGATGTGGCACTAGTGTTAAGGGTGCTAATACCCGTGCTCAAGGAAAAAATGAGTAATGTTGTGTGCATTCACATTTCAACATGTGCTGTTCTATCCTTCTACAGTCATGCTGTGATTGTTACTCTGTAATGTTTCTATGCAATGGGCAAAGCCTAAATTTTTCCGCAAGTAAAAATTATTTGCAGCCAGCAACCTTGTTGACATTATTTCCACATGTTTACCCAGACAGTACTTTGAGGTGTTTTGAAATTGTGTCATTTTAGCACAGATGGGTCATTTGGTTGTGTGTGCTTAATTGTCATATTAATTGTAGTAAATAATGACATTTGAGGGGGATCAGCATTGGCCACTGCATACTGTACCTAGCCCCCAGTTGTTTTGAGGAATTCCAACCACGTCAGATCAATGATCCATGTCAGCTCCATCCATTACCCCTATGTTAATTAGCATTTACAATCATTTCCACCAAGTAATAACTACTTACATTACAGTGTCACAGGTGTCATCATGTTGCCAGCCATAAACTATGCTGGGTTGTGGCAGCTTCCAGGTGTTGGGCATTATTGTTGGTCTGCTTCTGGCCAATGTACAGGGAAAAAAAAACATTTAAGGTAAACAATGTATGTGTGGTAAAGGTTCCCCTTTCCTATCCATTTTATACACCACAATTACCTGTGAAATGCTGAAGTATCATCTGTGTACGAACCACATCCCCCCTCTGCGTACTTCGCACTACAACATCTGTAGTTTGAGCATCCTGCACGACTGCTGTATTGGCCACATCTACATAATTCAGTTGACCCAAAGCTATGTTATGCAGCATGCAGCAAGCCTGAACAACCAAAACAACTTTTGGTGGGTGGTATATCAGTGTACCTGCTGACCTGTCCAAACACCGAAATCGGCTTTTCAGCACCCCAAAGGTGCGTTCCACTACATTGCGGATAGCAATATGTGCAGCATTTTAGCGGTGCTGTGCAGGGCTTTGTGGGTTCCGCAGAGGTGTCATGAGCCACGAATGACACCCATATCCTGTCACCTAACATGTAAAGGGATTTGTGTGGTCACATATCATGTGGGTAATTTGCACATAATAGCAGCAGGTCACACAATATTGTTAGGGCTGATATAAACAAATAAAACAACAATGACTCTTTAATATAAGGTTACACACATGGATCTTAAAGGGCAAGACATAGGTTAGCAAACATCATGTAAACAGTGCTAAGTTACTTACCAAGTAGCCAGCCCTCTGGCATGGTGTGGTTGTGGAAACGGTCTCAGAGAGCTGAGTGCAGCAGGAAATAGGCATCATGGCAGTTCCCGGGATAGCCTGCAACCACACTGAGAATTCTGAGGTTGGCATCGCAGACCACCTGCACATTGAGGGAATGTCTGCCCCTGCGATTCACATAGACATGCTCCCTCACGTGCGGGGCCCGAATCTCAATGTGGGTGCAGTCTATGGCTCCCAGCACATTTGGAAATGCTGAAAGCCGAAAGAATGCCACCTTCAAGTCCTGCCACTCAGACTCACAACGTGGGAATGTGATATATGTCCACCACAGCTTCTTTAATGCATTTAACACCTGAGAAAAATGATTTTAGAAAGTGGCTTGTGACACCCCAAGGCCCATGAGCTCACAGACTGAGTGGAACCTGTGGCAAACAAGTGGAGGGCACACATTAATTTCTGCAGCCCAGACACTGCATAGTTGGCCCCCCATAAGGGTCCAAATCATCTCTCACCTTCTCATATAAGTTCAACAGGTTCTGTCGGTTCAACCTAAACATGTCGACCACCTGTTGATCAGAGAGGGAGTCCAGGTACACCCTAGCACGGTACTGACGAGAAGCATGATGTGGTCGGGGTACCTGGATCTGGTGGGCAGCATCATCCCTCCTGCGTATATCCTCCAAACGGGCCAGCTCACACACTAGCAGCTCCAGTCCACTCTGCAAAATCTCCATCTCAAACACCCTCACAGGTGTCCATAATCATGTTGGGGTATATGTAGGGGACTTAGTAATTGCTATGTGGGTCACCTGTGACAGATTTAGCCATTTCCACGTTCAAACGCTGGCGATTTTTCTGAGGTCGCCACCCTCTACTTGGTCTATTTTTTTTGTGGAAAAAATCGCATTTTGCGGGCGATTTCCAAACTCGCTACCCATTAAATTAGAGATTTGTATATTTTTCAATGGGAAAACATCTGGATGCGATGTTGGAAATCGCCACTTCAGGAAGTGCGAATTAGCAGCAAAAAGTGCGATTTATGGGGGCGTGGCTTGGCCGGCAACGCAAGCGGGTGCGGGGAGTTAGAGCTCCGACAATATCCTTACTACATATCCTGCCCCGTGACCCCTGGACGCTGTATATCTACCCCCATCGGCTCCGGAACTGCTCCTGTGACCCCTGTGACTCTGCTGATACTCCTCTGTGGTGTGAGAAGATCGGTCTGGCTGCCTCCTGAGATTTGTGTTTTCTTCACGCGTGCAGGTGCCATCTTGGATCCTTCGGCGGCTGCGGCTGGACCCCGGTGCCTCTGAGACCTGATAGTGCTGGTGCCCCGGCGGGTGTCTCAGGGGGTGGAGGTGCCTGGTGACCCTCTGGAGGATTGGCGGAGGAGAGCGGGAGTCGTCTTCCCTGAAGCGCGCTGCTCAGCCGCACAGAGACGCCGGCGCCATGTTGCCCTCCTGGCTCCTGGACTAGGGTACCTGTGATGACTTAATCCTGTGTGCGCTGGGTCCCACAGGCGCCCCTGATCTGCTTGGAGCTTGTGGGGTCCCTTATAGTGGAGAACTGAGCTTACTTGTAGCTACTGGACACTATACTTGTTGTGACGTGCCTATCTGTGACCTGGAGGACCTCTATCGGTGTCTCTGATTTTAAATATGGCCCCATCTATACAATACATCCTGCAGGAGATTCATGCCTCCGCCGCTAGACTGTGTAGACAACTGGAGAATCTACGGGCGGGTGATCCACCTTTCCTATGTACAGCTAAGAATTGTGACGTGGCTGCTGTGGGAGATATCCCCATTCACATTGAGCCTTTGGAGCCTCCTGTTACAACCCTGAACTGTATAATTCTGCATAACATTGGGGGGGGGGACCCACCCTTTTTCTCTAAATCCGTAGGATATGTTGCGACCAATGCATGGGATGTTGATGCATCCACACCCTCTTTGGTTTGTCCTGATGTGGGTCTAAATATCCTAACACACTCATACTGCTCTGATGATCTACACAAATATATGATGGGTTGGGATATTCCCCCTGTATGCATCGCTGATACTACAATAGAGAGCGTGAAGAGCGGCCTGCATATCTACATTTCCTCTGGGAACTGCATCTCTCCTGCACCAACTCCAGTTTCCTCTGGGAACTGTATCTCTCCTGCATCAACTCCGGTTATGCGACCCTTGGTGGATGTACCTCCAGAAAAATTCACTCTAGACACTGTAATCCTCCGGGTCCATATGTTTGTACTGTCTTATTGTTGCATGGTTCACCACCGAGATTCTGAAGACAAATCTCCTTCTACTGTGCCCATTATATTTCAGGGACAGGAGGACTGGCCGGACTAAATAAATATTCTCTATTTTCCCTTTTCTTTATACGTTAGATCCCTACTGTGATTTAATGTCATTTGGGTACTTGTTTCCTAGCACGGCCACACCGATTTGTATCGGGGTGGTCGTATCTGAAAAATCGCGCCGGTCGCATCGCATGCGACCAAATCGCATGCGATGCGACCAACGCGACCGACCCGATTTTTTAATTGAATCAAATGTGAATAGGGTCCCTGGTACCCGATTTTACATTGGATTCAATGTAAAATATTCCCTAGACCCCCAATTTTACACCCTCAACGCCACCCCACGATTCACGCGAACCCGTAGCGTGGCGAGCGCAGCGAGCCCGCGAGGGGCGGCGGTGCGCGTCCTCCGACCTTTTCATACCCCTACTATCCACGTCGGCGTGGAGTTGAGAATATAAAGTGTGGCGAGCGTAGCGAGCCACCGAACCCGAAGCGTGGCGAGCGGACGCATATAACTTCACAGGTATACGCGTCCCCTCGCGGGGCTCGCTGCGCTCGCCACGCTTCAGGCTCGCTGCGCTCGCCACACTTTATATTCTCAAATCCGCGCCGACGTGGATAGTAGGGGTATGAAAAGGTCGGAGGACGCGCACCGCCGCCGCTCGCCACGCTTCGGGTTTGCGTCAATCGTGGGGTGACGACGGGGCCATATACAATGTGAAATGGGTCATGTTGGCCCATTTCACATTGTTTCCTATGTGAGATGGACTTAATCAAGTCCATCTCATCTTGTGCCATTATAATGGCACAAGACCGACGAGATGCTCCCGATTTCAATGTTAAAAAATATTTTAACATTGAAGCCTATGGCAAAATCGCGGGGGTCGCATCGGGGGCAATGTTAATGGACGCGACCGACGCGATGCCCGCAATTTTGCCTTTGCCGGCAAAATGGACCTGATTTCAAAGGAAATCTGGTCCATCGCGGGCATCGTGTACCTTAACTTTAAGGTACAAGATGCCCGCGATTGTGGCCGTGGTAGGAAACAAGTACCGTCATTTGTGCTACAGTATATTACACCCTTTTTGTTGTCCTCAATACTTTACAAAGTGCTCCATTCACTGCTGATACATGCTCTCTGCCCCATATACTTCATATGATAATTTCCCCTTTTTAATTTTTATTTTTACCTGGGGGTGGAACTAATCACTGCTGTTTATATCCTGTTTGGTTTCTCTAATACTAATTCTAATTTACTTAATATTGTGAGTTACATAGGGAGAAGGTCTGATATATTTTTCAGGGTCATATCCTTGCAGCCCTCGACATATCCCGCTTAAATTTTTTTTTTTTTAATCTACACTGTCTATTCGGGGGGTGGGGGGGTTGGGGTATAGGTGGGTCTAGTTTTAAGTTGATATTTTAGATGGTAGATTAGGGGGGGAGGGAGTTTATAGTTGGTATAGGGGTAACGCGGTTATAGGGCTCCAGGTACACCTAAGTTGGGGGTGGGTAGTACAGGGTGGAGGGTTATGTGGGAGGTTTGTTTTGGGTCCTTTGGGAGGTTTTCTTTTCTTTCTTTTTTTGTTATCTTATTTTTTATTAGGATTGTGGGTCTTTATCTATATCAACGGTGATGTTTTTGTCGGATGTTTATAATATGATATACATTCATGGTGCTTCATGTTGTGATATATCCATGTAAATGTGCCTCCTCCTACTTCACTGTTTCCATGGACCTGGATGGCGCCTCCGGGTACTGGTTGTATGGTGTGTTTATCTCTATCCTGAAGGGTTGGCACTTACATATGTGTCAAAAGTATACTTTGCATAACTATATATGGTTGCTTATCTCTACCACTGTACATATAATATCCTGATTGCTGCATATTTCCTGTATGCACCGTATCCTACTTAGCCGTCTGTAATATTAATATTAATGTTTGCCTTTTTTTTTTCTCTTGAAAAATTTTATAAAAATTACCCAATTTAAAAAAAAAAGTGCGATTTATGCCGCAAATCGCATCCCATTAAGTTATCGATTTGGGAAAAAAAATTGAAAACGATAAAAAAAAAAAAATCACCAAAAACACAACATTGATCTCTAATAAATGTCCCCCTATGTATTTTCTTTTTTCCGAGCACGTGTGAAAACACTTGATCACTTTACACACCACCTGTGTTGAGAAGTTGAGTTCCCTGAGACCGTGCCAAAGAATCCTTTATAAGAGGGATACTATCTAAAACCAATGTGAGTTTCGGTACGCCTTATGGGACCAAATTCATCTTCACAGTTGAAATACTACCCATCAAAGGGTTTATATTAAGAGACACACACACAAAATTTGAATTTTAATTACTGTTTATTTTATATTTTCACGAAACATCACGGCCTGGTAACCAATACCTGTTTGAGAGCAACCTCATCTCAGAAAAGGAGGAGTCTAAACGTAAAACTTCAAGTATTTTATTGCGCCAGTTTTTCTATATCCCAATTTCTTCCAGTCTTGTGTTGTGGAGTAAAGGTGTATCTTCAGGGATTGTGATTTAAGGCAGCATTGCGCCACGTATTACCTGTCACTTGTTTTTGTATTATATTTCTCAAGTACCCTGTGAGCTAATTACCAGCTGCACATGCAACTGAGTATAGTAAGTAAGTAAGTTTTATTTATATAGTGCACTTTCTCCAACAGGACTCAAGGCGCTTTACAGACATTAAAAATAGCAATGCACATACTGTAATACAAAAGGAGTATCAGTACAAGGAACAGGCAACAATGGCAGTACAGATATACATCACACGTACAGATATGCACAAGATGCATTCTAATAAGGGACATGGACATGGGGAACATATTTACTGAGCTGTGCAATACCCAGGCAGCCATTCAGCAGCGCCACATGGTGATTGCACAGCCAGATAGGGAGCCAGTAACAGTAAAGATATAGATATATTTATATATATATTTATATACTAGATGCACTCTAATGAGGGACACAGACATGGGGAACATATAATTACTGAGCTGTGCAGCACCCAGGCAGCCATTCAGCGGCGCCACATGGTGATTGCACCAGCCAGTACTGTACATATAGAACACAAAAGAACAGTACAGGGTACACAGAACTAGACATAACACAATTAAAGCACAATTATTAGTACACAATACAGCTGAGCTATAAGGAAGTGAATGAGAATAGATGTGAGTATAGATTGTAGGTGAGTAAGAGAGCTGTAGTTGAAATGCCAGAAGAGTGCTGTGAGAACAGGAGGGAAGAGGAGAGAGGGCCCTGCTCGTGAGAGCTTACATTCTAGAGGAAAGGGTAAGACTGACAGGAGTGACACAGAGGGGGTAGCAATGAGCATAAATATACTGTTAGGATGAAAGACTGTTGGATTTTATGCAGGAGGGTGGGAAGGACATTTTAGGTCCAAAAAAAGGGTGGGATCATCCAAGACAGTGGAAGCGCAGTACAGGTGGAGGCTTTAGAGGAACAGCTGGGCATTTTCAAGTCTGACAGTGCAAATACAAGCACTAACGGTTACAGTGAATGTTATTGGTGATGTCAAAAAGGTGATGTTATTATGGTAGAATATCCAGATTATGCCGGCATTAGTTGTATGGTATGTGGATAAAGTGAACTCACTCAAATTAGTCTTTTGGTTTTCAGAGTTGTGGTTGCTGTTTCTCCTTCGGTTTCACTTCGGTAGAACACTGGTATAACACTGCAGTTATGTTTAAATGAAGACACCCTTTAAAATTATGCACTTCAAATATTATGAACACAGCTATAACATGCACACAGCCTAAGCCGGCCACAGCCTATGCAATGATTCTTAAATGGGGAGAGACACTTCTGCATGTGCTCTATCTAATTGGAATCTACCACCCAGCCCCTACCCCCTACTGCAATGAGAAGTAATAAAAGTGGCTAACATAAACAACCATGGCATTCCAAGATAACATGTTTCATTAAGAATTATATAAAGATCCTCCCGTCACAGAGGCAGCAGAGATTTTATGGTTAACTTGCAAAATTATGTTTCACAATAACACTTTTCTGATATCTAAAGCAGTGAGCAGAGTTATTGGTTACCTATGGCAATATCAAATTAATCTAGGACAAGTTTGCCAAAAGCAATTAGTACCCACCCCTCCCACTTGGCACTTCTGCCTCTGAGTCACTGTTGTTCATTCTCCCAAATTTCATGTGATGCTCTGGCTTGACAACTAAAGCATTATCCATAGCTTCTAAAGTATACCTTCATAAATGTTTACAGTATCTTCCATTGTGCTCAGTAGTTAAGTTCCTTAGACATATTAAGATTTCATGAATGACTTTGTCAAAAAGTGGGCAGGGAGTCTCTCTTATCCCCCAAATAGTATATTCAATTGTCCAGTTAACTTCCTCATGCTGGATTCCATTTGGGTGAATTTATTTCTTAGCTGAACCAGAGCTAAAACTTTAGTTAATAATGCAGCTCAATATTTTATCCATCCATGTACCACTTCAACTTGAGCAGTCATATTACACTGGACAACAATTTTTAAAAAAATGTTTTTTTTGGCTCCTACAAATTACATGTTTATTAATTGAATTTAGGGTGCTGAAAACTAAAATGACAATGAAATTGAAAGCTTTGTTGCCGTTTTACAGTTATTCACATATGTTGTTTTCCAAAACAAATAACTTAATATACATAGACAACATCAACAATAATAATAATAAAAAATCTTTTAATGCCGCTTTTTTTTGTAAGTCGCTTGTACACTATTTCCGGGCATCTCTGACCAGTGTCCAACAATAGTCTGCTAGCATTGAATCATTCCATTTCCCCTGGTATCTCTTCTCATCTCATAATATCCTGGTGAAAACATTAATCGTGTTCATCAATAAGCGCTACAGTTAGCTGGGGAAAAATCTAAGTGAGAATGAAGAAAATGCATCTTCAAAGACATATTGCACCCAAGTATCTGATATGAGGAAATCATATTTTCAACCACTTCAATGTAGTTTGCTGCACTGAGCCTTTGGAACTTTTGCCTAAGGTACTTACCTAATCAGTAAGAATTGGTTGTTTTTAAGTAGGAACCTTTTTGGCTGTTTCCTAGTGTTATTTGTAGAAAATATGGAAGAGGGCTATAGAAAATAGAGCCATAATTCCTGTAATGATAAGATATGGCTACCCTTTGTCACATATTGCTGAGATATTTCAGAGATTCCTAGGAACTGAAGTCATTACAAAAATAGATGTAAGAGTATAATATGTAATCATAATTAGGGAAGGCTATGAGTGGAAAATGGCTTTTGGGACATTTTATGGGCACTTTAAATATTTTGTGATGCAATTTGTTCTGGTAAATACTTTTAAAGTCCTGGGACTATCCAGTGAAGTATCACACTCATGTCTGAAGAGTCTTATAGCAACTAAATCATAGAACGTACCAAGCTAGAGAAATGCACATTCAGGACATAATTAATGAAATACTTTTATCATATACAGTATTATACCCTCAAAGGCAATTAAAGAATGTCAGGGACCAAATAATGTCAGTCTGCCCTTTGAGCCCTAGATTAGGTGCATTGTTAGCGGCTTATGTAAGAGCTTTCCATTTATGTCTGCATTGACTCATAAGGGAACCATATATTCCTGGTCCAGTCAAACTTATGAACATTTGAAGCACTTTAGTCTGTTAGTGAGTACTTCGAAGACTGCTGTACAATCATGTTCGAGCCCTCGCGAAACATCCCCGAGCCTGCCGCCTGTGTGATGATTGACAGGTGGCTGGAGAGCTCCAGCGTACTAATGCCGGAGTGAGGGGGAGGGGGCTCCTAATGATCTGTGGTGGGTTTTTGCTGGGGCAGGACAAACCTGCCCTGGTAGGTTTGTCCTGCCCCAGCAAAACCCACCACTCAAGGGGCTAAAGAGGGGATATTGCCCATAGCAACCAATCAGATTCTGTCTATTATCTTTTAATAAGATGCTAAATAAATAAGAAGTAGAATTTGGTTGCTATGGGTAACATCCAATCTTCAATAGCAGTCTGGAATCACTGTCAATTGGTAATAAAGATACTGAGTTTATGCAACCAATTGCACCTATCAATCTCTGCATAAAAAGTTTTTTGTTACTAAAATAAAGTGAAAAAAAATCGCTTTTTCCACCCCTTTTACATTACGGTGTGTATATTTGCTAATCTTTTGCATAATTATATGCTCTAATGCAGCCCAATAATGTTCCCAGCATAGGGGATGCAAAGCTGTTTTTCAGAACAATTCATGTTTAAAATAAACTGTCACATTTAAACACAATAAACAGAAGTGTTTAAAATACTGTACCTAAATAACAGAGCGTAATGCATTGTTTATTGAACTTACTGTAGCATTCAGTAAAGAGTTGGACATTAGAAGACACAGAGGTGTACTATTCTGTTAAGGGCAAACAAAATGGATTTACCCTGATTTTTGCCCCAAGTTTTTTTCTTGGTCACTTCAATTACAGAGCATCCTCTCCCAAAAAAACAAAAACAAAACACTTTTGGGTGAAAACACACAATATTTACAATTGTGACCATGAAACGAGTCAGTTATCAGGGATTTTTTTCTCCCGCCAAGTCAGTAACTTTGTACTAGGACAAGCTTGTACTCTTTTATTTTTTATTTTTACTATGCTAAAGTATGAACCACTTAGATGTCCTGACATGTGGGGGTCCCCACAAGCCTTATTTAGTTAGTCCAGAGGTTATTCTGGTAAACTCGCAAGGCTGCAAAATTCGAAGCCTTGCGAGTTCACCAGAAGCCTCCTTCACGGCTGTCCACCCCCCGCCCCTCGCCCGCCGAGATCACCCGCAGGCTTGCAAATAGATGTTTTACATAAACATCCATTCGCAGCCTTGGGTGCAGGGAGAAATCATTCAATGGTAGTCAGCCATCAAATGTTTTCTCCAGCACTCACAGGTCGGAGAATCCTCTGTGGTGTCTCTGATCTGCAGGCGTCCTGTGCAGGAAGCGGGCAGGCAGCTCACATCTGCTGACATCAGCAGGCCGCTGGCACACAGCGGCTGAACATACTTGACTATGCGCATGCGCAGTCGCTAAAAATCACTCCCCTGCGAGGACACTAGAATATAGCCAATGGTGCTATATGTAGTCTGTGTATACACAACACAAAGCAGCAGCAGCCTCTTAATTAAATAACTTGTTTTTCTTTTAAATAGCAGCTCTTTGAATAAGCATTTCTAAGAAGGTACCACCAGTATTGAGAATATAATGTAACCTTTACCATCAGACAAGCTACATTAAAAATATAATTTCTCTTTCGTCCATCCTGGTGACACAGCTCAAGCATGGGATGTAGGAGGGTCCGCAGGAGCAAGGCACCTATGCTGACTTCTTTGAGAGGCAGGCTCCTCCCTTCTGCATTCCAGCATTCCTCAGTTAGTTTTAGGTGCCCACCGGAGTGGGTGCTGTGCTGACTGGCTGCGGCCTGCAGCCATATTTGAAAGAGTAGCTAGGAGTTTTTAATTTTATTAATTTGACTAGTTAGTGCAGGTTTCCACAGGAAGTTCAGACACACTTAGAGCGCAGCAGGGGCTGACAGAAGCGTGTCCTGTCAACTCCCTGTGTGCAGAGGGATGCTGTCTGCTCCCTCTGCACAGCGCTTCAACCTCCTTTGCAGAGAGGTTTCCTGGGCCCCGAGGGCGCCCTGAACCGGCTCCCTGTTTAGGGGGGATCTTGGAGGACGGAAACCCCCCAATGGTGGCTGCCATCTTAAAGGGGTTTATAGGCTGAAATCCTGTAAAGGAGTTCAAGCCTATTACAGGAGTCCAGCATAGCGGGACGCTTCCAAGTGGTCCTAGAAGGAGGGGAGACACTGGAGGTGAGGAGAAACACTGGTGGGAGTGGCTGAAGGAGGGAAAGGCGCCAATAGGCTTCCTTCCCCGCTGAAGCGGGGACTTGGTCTCTTCCTGCCCACTGTTCTGGCACCCTTTCTCTCCATACTGATGGAGGATTTCATTGCAGTGCAGAGGAAAGTTTATCCTGGGCAGCACTTTCCCCGATGATCACTGAAGATCCATTGCAGCAAGTAGACAGATAAGTACACTGCTACTTTATTCTGTGCAATTGCCTGACATTGTGCACTGTGTGGTATCATCACAGAAAGGTGTAGTGCTGCTGCTCTGGAGGAGGGAGCACCGGCCATGTTAATTAACTGCAGATTTTGTGGTGTTAAATTAACCATTGAACAGATGTGAGTCTGTGCCCAGTGGAGCTCAAGCCCAGAGGTCTGAGCAGTCTGAACCTGCGTTGGGGAGGTCTATGACTGCTTTGGTTAAGGCTTTGAATAGGCAGAGAGATGACTTGGGGAAATTTCCTGACCCCTTTCCCCCTCTCAACCCTCTGTGGGCTCTATTACCCCGTACCAGCATTGTTGCAGGTCATGCAGGACACTGCGCAGAGTGTTCAGAAAATGAATGTGATTATGCAGCAATTTGCCAAAACCCCTGAGGTTACTTCACCCAGACACCCCTTATCTACACCTCCCCTATTGAAATTAGATTCAGATGAGGAGGGTGTGTGCACGGAGGATGTTTTTTTGGGACCAGAATGAAGAGGTTGAATCTTTTGTCCCTGGTATTGAGGATTTGATCCTGGCAGTAAAGCAGACTTTAAATCTTTCAGAAGAGGAAAAAGTACCTGCTCATTGTGTTTTCAAGAAAATACGGAGAGATCCTGTGACATTTCCCTCGAATGAGGGCATGATTTCCTTACTGGGGGAAGCATGGAAAACTCCTGACAAGAGGCTTCTCATGCCTAAAAGGTTTGCTAACATGTACCCTATGCCAGAGGAACATGTGAAATTATGGAAGAAAATCCCTTTAGTGGATGCGCCTGTGCAAGAAGAGCTCTCCGGCTTATGGCTTGGGAAGCGTACACTGTATCTAAGAAATCTCTTGAGGCCTTGGCCTTTAAGGGATAACTGCTTTTTGGGATGGAACTCAAGTCCATTATAAAGCAGGCCACGGGAGGAAAGAGCAGTTTCCTTCCCACCACGTCAAAACATTCAGTGTCTAAGTTTGGGACTTTTAAGCCATACTTTTGTTCCTCCTTTCGAGAGGGTGTGTCTAACAGAGGACAGGCAGGAAGAGGAAAGTTTCCAGCCAGTAAGAGAAGGGCACCCAGATCTTGGTTCGGGGCCTTTGCTAAGAAGCACCCGTCCAAAAGTGAGGATAAGTCCTCCGCATGACAGATTCTGGGTTTAGAGGGGGGGGGGGTCGCCTCCTGCAGTTTCGGGACCAGTGGTACATCTCCACCACGGACCCTTGGGTTCTTTTCATCATTTCACAGGGTTACAGAATAAATCTCAGGGAGTCCCCCCAAAGAGGTTTCTTCCAACACCCTCACCGTGGGAAGCTCACCTGAGGAAAGCTCTTTTGGGAGTGGCAACTTCCCTTCTCCAGAAGGAAGAAAGAAAGAGGATTTTATTCCATTCTCTTCTTGGTTCCCAAACCAGACAGGTCCTTCAGACCCATTCTAAATTTGAAGTCTTTAAATCTGCATCTATGGAGTCTCTTCGATCAGTGCTGTTAAGCATAGAGTCGGGAGAATTTCTAGCATCAGTGGACATCCAGGATTCTTATCTACATGTGCCTATCTGCAGGGAACATCAGTCTTTACTGCATTTCATGATAGGAGAGACTCATTTACAGTTCTAGGCTCTTCCTTTTGACCTGGCCACAGCACCGAGGGTATTCACAAAAGTGATGACTGTCATGGCAATGGCCCTCAGACTAAAGGGATAGTAATTATCCCGTACTTGGATGACCTCCTGTTCAATGCGGAGTCAGCTGAGAAGTTACAGGAACATCTGGCCATTGCGACATGGTTTTTCCAAGACCATGGGTGGTTGTTAAATCTCCCAAAGTCTCATTTGACACCCACACAGAGACTTCTGTTTCTGGAGGTGATTTTGGACACACACATACATCGTGTGTTTCTTCTAGAGTCCAAAGCAGTGGACATTCGTCACTGGCCCTATCGATCCTGCAGTCTCCAAACCCAACAGGTGATCAGGAAATTCAAAGACCATGAAGCAGGAACAGCTGTCACTGTCTCAGAAGACAAGGGAGTCCTTGATCTGGTGGATGGATCTGGAGTCTCCACAAATGGGGCGTTCCCTCCGCTCTCATGAGTGGCTGGTTTTCACGACTGATGCTGGTCTCATGGGCTGGGGGGCGGTAGTTCTGCACCTCAGGTTGCAGTGTCTGTGGTCCAAGGAATTATCCAAATTGCCGATCTATATCTTGGAGCTCAGGGCGGTTTGGAATACCCTTTTGCAGGCAGAGGATCTCCTGGAGGGATCACCTGTACGCATACAGTCAGACAAGGCCATAGCTGTAGCTTACCTGAATCATCAGGACGGGACTCGCAGCAGGATGGCAATGCAGGAATTCTCGCAGATTTTTTAGGTGGGCAGAGGTGAACATTCCTGCTCTGTCGGCTGTGTTTATTACTGAGATCCGGAATGTAGAAGCGGATTTCTTTAGCAGGGCAGAGCTGCTGGAGGGAGAGTGGGCACTTCATCAGGAAGTCTTTCAGGAGATAGTGACTCTCTGGGGGCTCCAAGAGATAGACTTGATGGTGTCCAGGAACAACTGTCAGGTTCCCAGGTTCTGCTCTTGTACCAGGGATCCGACCACGTGGGCAGTAGATGCGAAGACAGTTCTGTGGCACTTCCACCTAGCCTACATGTTCTCTCCATTCCCTATGATTCCGCGGGTCCTGAAGAGAGTGAGGACGCAGGAGGTACAAGTCATTCTGATTGCACCGGACTGGCCCAGGAGGTCATGGAATTCAGACATACTGAGGTTGTCGACAAACTCTTGGAGTCTTCCTCTTCGACCGGACCTGCTCAGACAAGGACCATTTCTACAACTGGACCTAGCATGTTTAAATTTGATGGTCTGGCTTTTGAGACCTCCCTACTAAGGAAAAAGGATTTTTAGGAAGCGGTTCTCCAGACCATGCTCAGGGCTCACAAGCCTGTTTCAGCTGCAAATTATCATCTTGTCTGGAAAATCTATATCAGGTGGTGTGAGCGTCAGAAGGTACACACCTCTAGGTTCAAGGTCTCTGGACTGTTAGAATTTCTCTAAGACGGATTTTCAGCAGGGCTTAGCATATAGTCTTGAAAGTTACAGTTGTCTGTCTTATCCGTTTTCTTTCAGAAAAGGGTAGCCCTGTTACCTGAAGTACAGACCTTTTTGCCGGGAGTCATGTGACTTAAAACCCCATATAGGCAGACGATGGTGCCTTGGGACCTGTCTTTGGTTTTGTCAGTATTACAAAATCCTTCTTTTGAGCCATTAAGGTTGGCTGATCTTAAATTTCTGTCTTGGAAACTTACCTTTTTGTTGGCTATAACTTCGGCTAGGCGAGTGTTGGAATTGGGGGCCGTGTCTTGCAAGTCTCCGTTTCTGATTTTCCATGAGGATAGGGCCGTGCTGAGTACAGTGCCTAAATTTCTACCTAAGGTAGTGTCAAGTTTCCATTTAAAGCAGGAGATTGTGCTCCTGGGGGTTTTGCCCTCCTGAGGAGGCTAGAAATAGGGATAAGTTGAAGAAACTGGATGTTGTTCGAGCTTTGCGCATATACGTTGAAAGAGTAAAGGATATTTGCAAAACTGAATTGCTTTTGGTACTATATGACGTACATAAGAGAGGGTGGCCTGCTTCTAAGCAGACCATTGCCAGATGGTTAAGGTCAGTAATTGCCTTTGCCTACACTAAGGTAGGTAGACCTATTCCTTCTCGGATAAATGCCCATACCACCAGGTCAGTTGCTTCCTCTTGGGCTGAGGATCATGGGGCTACAGCGGAACAGTTGTGCAGGGCTGCCACCTGGTCTTCTGTTCATACCTTAACCAAATTCTATAGGTTCCATGAGTTTGCGTCGGAGGACGCTTCATTTGGGCAAGCAGTGATTAGAACTGTAAGCCTGAGCATACCCTCCCAAAGGACCGGCTCTTGAACGTCCCATAGTTGAGCTGTGTCACCAGGATGGATGAAAGAGAAAAGGGTATGTTTGTAAGAACTTACCGTTCAAATCCATTTCTCTGAGTCCATCCTGGTGACACGGCAATCCCTCTCTTATGCTCAGTAAGTTTATACCGTTCATGTGTTGTCATGTTATTGGATAATTTGATTGTGTATATAATATGTTTAGGCATTGTACTGAATAATGTATCCGAGTCTGATTTCGAAGTTGAATTGAGGAATGCTGGGATGCAGAAGGGAGGAGCCTGCCTCTCAAAGAAGTCAGCATAGGTGCCTTGCACCTGCAGACCCTTCTACATCCCATTGTTGAGCTGTGTCACCAGGATGGACTCAGAGAAAGGGATTCAAACGGTAAGTTCTTTCAAAAATCCCCTTTACAAACAATACAGATATGCACAATTAATTACAATGTGATATTAAAAAGCCAAAGATAATAAAGAAGACAAAATGCCCATACTCCCGAGATATATAGAGAGAGGAGTCTATAGAACAATAGATGGACGAAACAGGAAGAAACCGAGAGACCTAATCATCCTGACAGCTCCCCAGGGGGAGCAAGTTGTGCATGTGATAAATTGCATGTGACTTATCACATACAGTTCCCGGGGAGCTACAGGTTGTGGACATCGGCAATGGGACCAGGGAGTGGGGGACGGCAGCTGGGGGGGTGCCAGCTACCAGAGAGCCGGGCAAAGGGAGTGGGGGGAGGGGGGGGCGGTGCAGGGAGCCAGGCAGGGGAGGAAGCTGATGCCTGCCATCAGCACGCCAGCGGGAGAAGGGTGTGGCGCAGGAGAAGAGAAGGCACCAGCACCAGCGGCGGGAGCAAAGGACTTAAAAAAAAGCCCATACAAATGAATGGGCAGCCACTGATTGGCTGAGACCTCTCGCAGCCAATCAGCAATTGGCTGCGAGAGGTCTCAGCCAATGAATGGCTTCCCATTCATTTGTATGGGCTTTTAAAAAAAAATTAAAGTCCTGTGTTCCCGCAACTGGCACTGCGCTGCGGCCCGGCAGCATCTTCTCCTGCGCCGTCCCCCTGGCGCGCTAATGGCAGGCAGGCAGCAGCTTCCTCCCCTGCCCGGCTCCCTATGCTGCCCCCCACCCTCTGCCCAGCTCTCTGGTAGCCAGCATCCCCCGCATGGCTCTGGGCTGCACATAAGATGTAGCAAATCTTATGTGCAGCCTGTCTGACCTCCTGACTCCGATCTGATGCACACGGAACTGTGCATCAGTCAGACATCCCGTCTATATGTACGATTTGGCTGGATTTCACGGCCCGATTCATCCGAATCAGGTGCAATCATGTCCAAATCGCATAGTGCATGGGGACCTTAACTTTCACTGTAGGATCCCAGCATGATTCTGCCTCTGAGGTGCTGCTGCGTGCCATCTTCCTTGGTCAGCTCAGCTTTCACTTTGTCCTCAAAGCAGAGCACAAAGGGAGAGGACAACACCTAGAGGTACCCAGTGGTCGGTCGGCAGTCAGGCCAGCACTGATCGTGGGGAGGGGGGTGTCGGGGGTTCTGGGTACTCAGAAACCCCCCTTGTAGGCACTACTGAGTTGGGACTTTTCCACCTTATTATTCTCCATTGCTTAGTACATCTACCCTTCAGTGTGTTTCAGAGATTTGGTGCTCTTTGAAACATCATCCATTTCTGCTCCTGCTCCACGTGAGGTTTCTGTCTTCCCTGAACTCACCGAAGGACACTTGTATTACGGTTTGACAGGTGTACCACCCCATAAAAACTCTCCAACTTCCAATCAGATGCTTACTGCCATGTTACACAAGCTGTGTTTAACACATTCTAGAAAGGAGTGGACTTTATCTCTCTCCAACTTTCCACTTTATTGTTTTCCAATGCTTAGTACATCCGCCCCTCAGTGTGTTTCAGAGATTTGCAGCTTCTTGAAAATTGATTCCTAGTTGACTTATTGAAAAGATAAATACCTGTAAAGTATATGACGTATGGACATATTTCATCATTAACCATATGTAAATATGCTTGTGCTTAGAAATAGTTATTAGGTTAAAGTGTAGGCATCTGAATTGAATTTGCTGTTGCTGGAGTTGTGATTTTTTTTTTTTTGTGAATACTGAATGTCCAGGGTGCAAATTTAATGGGGCAGCATGGTCGCCGGTGCCATAACTAGTTGCGGGCAAGCGTTGTGTCGCATGAAGTGCAGATGCTCTGTGGGTGCACCATCGCCCGCACTCCTGCAGAGTGCATGGTACGGAACCCTGCAGTCCGTAGCGTGGCAGTAGTGCCCCCACAGCATCCCCCTACTGTCTACTACAGTGACCCAGACTTAAGGATGTATTGTATCTGATGGTTAGTAATGAGTACTGGTTCATGCAGGTGAGGAGCACAGAATGCTTATTGCCTTTTCTAAGTCATTTGGTCTATGGGAATTATTTCTGCATCTGTAGGCATATATTTTATATTTTAAAACTGCAGGAAGTTGTACTCTGATACTAAATGCTGAATCAAAGGAAAAGTCGTAGAGAGGAGAACGGCTGCAAGGACATGTGATCCTCCCCTCAATATAGAATTAACTTCCTATTAGGAGAAGTTGAATTACATTCACCTCTGAGGTGATTGAAAGCTACGGGGGTTGTAAGAACAGTATATACGCATTACATCGTACAAAATTATAATTTCCTGATTAATATTTATTAACTGAAAAGAGAAGAATTCTGGCAAAAAAAATGACAGTGAGGACCATGCATCTGCATGAAATGTAAATGAAATGATCATAATTGAGCCACATAAATGCAACAGCAAATGCTGTGTGTTTTCCTGCTTCGTGTTGTGTACCAACCTACACGTTTCTGCATTGTTTCTTTAATGTTTAGGTTGATACAAGACAGTTATGCAAAGCCAACAAACTTTTTCTTAGTTTCCTACTCAATTTAACACATGTTCATCGCAAAGGCGTTAGGCACAGTCCACAAGGCAATAACCTCCTGAGGATGACAGAGAATTAGTTGGTGAGTTTCAGAATTACAACTGAGGATTGCAAAATTCCAAACTGCTGTGAAACTAACATCATGAAATGAATGTCACACTGGGCAGATGCTGTCCCCCTAGTATCATAAATTGGGATCACACCTAGCAATCTGTGCTTAGTGATTGCCTCTTGTGATAACCTGCTGTTGATTATTGGCTCTCTGTTTGACTACACTTCTGTCAGTTGTTATCCTGTGGATTGCTGTGTACAGAATTTGCTCAGTTTATTTGGACTTTACTTTTACCCTTTTAAGACTAACCACCCGGGGTTTTAAACCCGGTACAATTCTGGGTTTTTAAAAATCTCAGATCCATTGCAGGTGCGTGGGACCCGGGTAGACCCATTTAGACATACACTAGTCCTAGATTATCAAATCAGAGAAAGAAAATAATGACAGCGCCTAGACCAGTGTTTTTCAACCACTGTGCCGTGGTACACTAGTGTGCCTTGAGGTGTTCTCAGGTGTGCCCCCAGATCTAGAGATGCCCAAACCAGTTTACAGCCACCACCAGTTCAACTGGTATTTACTGGTCCCTTCTTTTCATGTAAAGGGCCAAGGTATTCTATTTTTGTTACCTGTGGGGACCAGTGTGATTGTTTTTATATGGGGGCCAATAGGTTTGTTTTTTTTCCGGTGGAGGCCAATGTGTTTTGCCCTGTGGGGGTCTCATGGTGTGCCTTGGCAATTTTTAAATCTTATTAAGTGTGCCGCAAGGTAAAAGGGTTGAAAATCACTGGCCTAGACTGCTGCAGCCTTTGAAACACCTTAAGACTCCCAAATCTTAACAACACAAGAAATACAAAAAATCGGTGTTCCAGATGGAGCTGCAGTCCCTTCTTTTTGAATATATAGATTTTTGTCACCAATGGCGGTATATTCAAATCACGCTCCTTCCGTCTAGTCGCTCTTAAAGGAAACCAAAACTGACCTGGGTAAATTTCCCTATGTGCACGTAATGGTTTCTTTAAGTCCTCTCGACCTCTGCATACACAAATATCGATACCAGACCAGCTAAATCACCAGGAACCCCTTGAAATATGAACTCACCAAGATTAGGTGCCCTATGTTCACGGAAAGGTTTCTTTTGCCTCCAATTTTCCTCCTCTTAGGACACAGGTGGACAGCTGACTCCAAAAATTTTTGCAAAAATCCAAAAATTTATTTCCAACAATGAGACAAGTAAAAGCCAAGTCTAAAAATGATTAAAAAAGTGGGAAGGAAATCCCAAGGTAAGTGGTGGTCTGGGTTACCTCCCAATCCGGATAGAAGGCCGCCTAGTTTGCTGAAGATGGCAACCAGCACCTACCACAAACCTCTTTGGTATTTCTCTTTCTCCTCCAACCACCAACGCATTTCGGGCTGTGTGAATAAGCCCTTTTTCAAAAAGTGTAGGATCTCAGGCCTATGCTTGACTATAAACTGAACAGAATGTAGTGCTGCGAGCTACTAGGCAACCTTGGCATTCACCTCTTGGTTTCTCTGCATCCACTGTAATGGTCCATGATTAGGAAAACTTTATTCCCATCAAATGGTACCAAAGTGCCTCTATGGCCCACTTTACAGCCAGTGTACTTTTGTTCCATCAGCAGAAGCTTTATGCTTAAGAACAATACAGGATGTCTCCCCCCCCCCCTCACTTTCTTGGGTCAGTACTGCACCTAAGCCAACATCAGAAGCATCTGTCTGTATGAAGCACCTGTGGGTAAAAGTCTCAGCACAACTGGTCCACTCAAGCTGGTCTGGTCAGAGTTTCTTAAACAAGTCTGTCAGTGGAGCCACTCTAGTTGCAAAGTGGCTTATAAACCATTTATTGTAACCTATTAAGCCAAGGAAGGTTTTTGGGGCTCAACTTTTACCTCTTTTGGATTTTACCTGACCATGTCCAACTATGGCCCTTATTCAGGTTCATTCGTTCGCATGCACATACGCACGCAGTGCTACACTGCAAAACCGCTAGCACGCATCTTTCAGTCACGCCTATAAACTTGCCAACTCATACGTACGCACACATAACCCCAAAAAAGGTGTGGTCTACCACGGCGTGCAATCAGAAATGCTCGCACGCCCCACCACATTTCCACACGCACACGCACCACATTGTACGACCGAACATGTTTTCTGTGCGTAATGTTTTGCAGTATACACTATTAAGCACGCAAGACACATGCACACACCACATCAATCAATGATTTCACGCTCCTCAATTAAGTGGGATGGATGTAGACTTGATTCAATCAGCAAACCTCATTACTCACGCAGACAACCCCTTAACCTCGTTGTTGTTTTCCATTAACGCATATTTGTACCTCAATAAAGTGTCCAATGTTCGATGTGTTGTTTTCTCATGACCTTTTTCTCGAATATGGTTGATTGTGTAGCGATGTCTATAATGAACACATGTTAGATACGCATATCACACACTAACAATATGGTGACACATGTCATTCGTCACAAATGTACAGACACACACTCATACACCTTTATGTTGTATCCGAATTCGCGTAAAATGACGCAGATATGCTATTTACATTTTCGCACTTCATGATCCAATACCGACTCGCCAATATTTGAGAAGGCTGGTTGATAGTTTGGCCACCATTGGCCAAAGTAGGGTCCGGAGTAGGCTGTGTGCTGGTCCCTGCCTGTGCTTGTGTTGGTCGTGGGTCAGCCTGCTTTTGCGTTTGCTACAGCTCCTCAGCTTGTCTGAGCCGTAGCATCAATACACGCGCATACTGTATATACAGGACATCTCCATGTAATGCATATTGTATGTATTTAAGTGGTTATGTGTACGGTCTGCGTATGTTAATTTTCGCAAACATATTGTTCTGTGAAGATGGACTAATAAAGTTATTACATGACAATTTTTGTGACCAATCAGACACCAGGCAAACTTATATATGTGCCTGCAATTAATAACTGCGCCATTGCCAAGATGTCTTCTGGAAGGGCACCATCTTTTTCCCTGAGGGAGCTTGTGGCCCTGGTTCGAGTTATGGACCATCGGCTGGGTGGCAGGGGCCCCTGTGTGTCCAATGCCAAGAAGCGGCGGGCGTATAATGCAGCCCGCCGGCGAATCTTCTTTCGGACGGGCGTCAGGAGGACCTTAGGCCAGGTTGAGCGCCGGTGGTCCGACCTCCGCCGAAGGCAGCCGGAGCTGCTATGTTCTATTCGCCGCTACATTAGCCGATGTGAGTATTTTGTCATTGCTGTAAAAATGCGAAATATTATAGTGTTTATATAGCACTTTTGTAATTAATATTTCGTTGTGCATTAGTCTATGGGTATATTATGTCTATGCTATGTCGGCCTATATATGGGCTGCTAGGTTAATATATGGTTGTGTAGTGGTATATATGGGTAGTGTGTATATGTCCATATATGGATGTACATTAGTGTGCATTATTTTGTTATCAATTATGTCCAATTTAAAAATGTCAACTTTCCCATATATATAAAGTTTTTATGTTGTAATCTATACTAAATTATTCTTTCCTTTTTCCTTTCATATTCTGCCACCATCCCTGACTCCTGAACCATCATGGCCATTTCAGCTCAGGCCAGGGCACGCATCAGGGCCCGTCAGGAGGAGGCTGCGAGGGAGGCCATGGAGCAGGCCAGAGCTGCACGACCCATGTCACCAGCCGCAAGCCCATCCACCTCCCACTCCCACACTTCATCCCCCTCCCCTTCCCCCTCCCAGTCTGAGTGGGCAGAGATTGTGCCACCCCCTGGACAGCACACCTTATCCCCATCCACCTCCCACTCCCACACCTCCTCCCCCTCCCCTTCCCCCTCCCAGTCTGAGTGGTCAGAGATTGTGCCACCCCCTGGACAGCACACCTTATCCCCATCCACCTCCACCAGCCACACCTCCTCCCCCTCCCCTTCCCCCTCCCAGTCTGAGTGGGCAGAGATTGTGCCACCCCCTGGACAGCACACCTTATCCCCATCCACCTCCACCAGCCACACCTCCTCCCCCTCCCCTTCCCCCTCCCAGTCTGAGTGGGCAGAGATTGTGCCACCCCCTGGACAGCACACCTTATCCCCATCCACCTCCACCAGCCACACCTCCTCCCCCTCCACCACCCCTCCCCCATTCAACCCACCACTACCCCCTTTTGAACCACCCTATTACTCCGCACCACCCTCCCCAAACCCCTCCCAAACCCCACCACACCCCAACACCTTGGCCATGACACCCATCCCTCCAGCATCCCTCCTTTTGGCTCCATCCCCCAGCTACAGGCCAACCACCACCAGAGAGCAGGATGACAATGGCACCCGTAAGTAAAGAATGTGCATAATGGTGACACCCCAAATGCAACACATTACCAAACACAACATACACATATGTGATGGCCACATCATTCTTTGTCCCACATATACACTGCAGTCCTAGGCTAACCTGTGGGGTCTTGTCCTCCTGGTTTAAACAGCACTGTCGGATTTGAATTGTGGTGTGTGGCCATGGCTCACCATGGCAGAAATGACAAGTTACAAACTTAGAAATCATCTTTTCCTTTATTTTAGAACAGTGTCTCCTATAGCAAACCATAATCTGTGCCAGTTTACAAAGGAGACAGTGATACAACAAACATGGTACTTACAGACAGTTAAAAGGCTGGAGGGCCCTGCTCAGAAGCTTACAATCTATAGGGGCAGGTCATAACATATCCTACAGTAGTGGTGTTGGAGACTTGTGGGCAAAGCTGTTATATAAGTGTAGTTCCCAGCATGATGAACCACATACATTTTCACAGTGTTCTTTTAATAGTGTGTTAGGCAATGCTGAGGCATGCATGACTCAAACAGCTGTAGGCCCATGTACAATGTATTTGTGCAATTGGTGTGGTCTTCACAGTTAAATTGCAACTTCTTAGTTTTGCCAAATATACAGCAGAACTGCATTTATTACAGTACATTTACACAATCATATTTTTTATTCTAGCCAGAAACTGAAGAGAAGCAGCCAGATGCAGAACTTCTTGTGGCCTTCATACACCTCACCCTCCTCTACCTGGCCACACTTGTTGCTCAACTGCAGGCTCTTCTGCATCGTTCTTAAATTTTTGTACAAATTGTTATTAAAAAATTAGCCTAATGTTATAAGTTGTGTGTGTTATTTTTACAACATATGCCATTCACCTTTTCACAACCACATCAGTGTAATGGTGCTTAGTCCCCCATAACCATTGTGAATACAGAGATAGTGAGGCACACCAATGTATGTGATATGATAAATGTTTATTTTGCTGTCAAAAATTATGTTACAAGGTCTAATTGCTCCATAAAAGGCCGAGCAGCTCCATTAGTGTGCAGTCGCCATCATACATGTGTACACACACCAAGCAGCATCCCGTAGGTGACCATTGACCTCGCACCACAACACCTTCATGAGTTCATCTACAAGGATAGGAAAAGGCAAATCATTTAGAAATACATACTAGAAACCAATCATCACATGCAAACTAATGCTAAGCATCACATATATATTGGTGCAAGTAAATACGCACAAGTTGTGATAATGTATTTCCATCTATGTTATATGGTGACACATCAATCTGCCAATGGAAGATGGTTAGTAGTTGACAATATGTTGTAAATGAATGACACTACACCTACCTGAAAAAGCGGGCCACCACAGAGTCTCGGAGGGTGTGTCCACGGACATTTTCAGGGTGTCTGTAGCGGCAGGGGGCAGTGTCGTGTGCCTCAGGTGGATGGACTTCCTCCTCGGGGAAGGGTACAGACCTCGTTACAGCTATGTTGTGTAACAAACAACACAACCCCACAATCTTTGCCACCATGGCTGGCGCATACTGGAGGTCACCACCAGTGCGATGGAGCACACGAAATCGGCCCTTCAAGAGGCCAATGGTGCGCTCCACGACTTGCCTGGTGCCGACATGGGCCGCATTGTATGTCTCCTGTGGGCCTGGTGTTGGTGAGCTGTAAGGAGTTAGCAGCCAGGGTGTGCATGGGTAACCGGAGTCACCCAAAATCCACGCATCACGTCCTTCCAACTCTTTCAATCTTTGCCATATCCTGGTTTGCCTAATGACATAGGAGTCATGGACACTTCCAGGAAAGTTGGAGTTAAAGGCCAGGATCTGCATGGATGGGCCACACACCACCATCACGTTGAGGGAATGGAACATCTTACGATTACGGAAGATGTGCTCAGTACGTGATGGTGGCACAAATGGTACATGTGTCCCATCCACAACACCTATCACATTAGGGAAATCTGCAATGTGTTGAAATTGCAGCTTGACCCTATCCAGGCAATCCCGGTCTAATGGCATGGCCATGAAGTGCCCCTTGCGTCGAAACATGGCCAACATGATACGCCTCAGGATCCTACTGAAAGTAGGTTGGGAAACTCCTGCAAGCACTGCCACCACTTGCTGGAATGACCCTGAGGCACAAAAATGCAACACCGCCAACCACTGTGTGAGAGGCGGAATTGCTGTTGGGAGCCGGTGACTGCTTTCAAGATCACTCTCTATTAATGAGAGAGTGTCTAGGATCACATGCGGTGGTAACCGGTACCTTGTTTGTACCTCATCATCCGGCATCCCAAAGAGGGTTACACGTGTGCGGAAGATTTGGGCACGCCCCAGCCTCCTTCCTCGAACAGGTGGAGGCACACGGTCTGCCTGTTGCTGCACACCCACCGCAATGGCCACCATTTGCATCTGGAAGCAAAAAGGTATTGTTGACTAAATGACCAAAACACACACAGACACACACACTCACCCCACCAACAACACATCAAATACATACGGGCAGAGGATGCCTGTAGAGATCCATACTCAATCCTAGTCCAACAAAAAAGGGCATGTATTGTAAGATGACCATTACCACACAAGCATCACATAACATTACCATCTCCTTAAGTAACAATCCACCCAAGTTAGGTATGATTGCATGACGTACCCCCTAGACATTTTGTATAATGACAGAGCACTGTACTATGATGTGTGGCTACACACCCAAAACATACTCCCACACCACAAAAAAAACAGCTGCAAGTGTAAACACCACACACCAATGTCCGGTGAGCTGTGATTTACCTTAATATAGTACTGAGGAAAGCAAGAATTGGGCACAGTACTTGACCACTAATCCAATCCTAAAGCCAAAATAGACAATACAAATAGCATTACAATGTGCCCCATTAACAATGACACCACTATAAACCATCAGTGCAGAGATGCATAGTAACATTACAGATGGAATGTTCAGTATGCATGGCACACCTTTAAGGCAAAATGTGTCATGCAATAGAAAGATTGACAACATAACACATGGCAATATTTGGTACTCTATAAAAATAGCAACAATACTTACACAGTGTGCTCCTGAAACATACGCCAATACCGTTGAACTATACATCAGGCGCAAGCAAACGCAACAATCGCCATATTTATAGGCACCCACCATGATTGCGGATAACCACAAAAATGATGCGCAAGCAAACACGCACTAAACACTGGCATGGATTGAGAATGACACATTCCAATTTAATGAATCCACAGTGCACATTACAACAAAAATAAATACGGGTGCCATGCGCTTAATAACTTACACATGTGAGGACGCCCCAAAAGATAGTGTTGGATAAGTTAGACATGTGGGAACGCACCCAAATAAAGTGATGGACGTTAGCAAACCTAAAGAGCCATGTTGCCAGGTTTTCACTGCTGCCGCACGCGTGCTCGCGCGTTTGTGAAAATTAGCTGCCGTCCGAAAAAAACAATTAGCACACGAGCCAGCCTACAAATGGACACATGAGTGCATAGCACATTTGGCAGCTCAATGAGTTCTGATTCAGAGGGAGACGTTACCTCAGACCACGAGGCTATCATAGAAAGACTCACTGCCATCACTGAAGCCCTCATGGAGAGGAGAAGAGGAGAAGAAGGGGAAGGCTCATCCTCATCCTCACAGCTAGCCATTCCAACACACTCTGCACATCAGTCCGTGGGTGCTGCAGTGGCAGGTCAAAGTGCTGGGGGTCCTACAGATGTGGCTAACCGAAGCCGCAACACCCCTTTCACTAAAATTGAATTGGGCATTTTAGTGCCTAAAGCCAGAGACCTCATTGAATTTGGGCCTAAAAAAATGAGCACCAATGCCAAGGATAAGGTGTGGCAACAAATCACCGACGACATCAATGCCATCTCTCCTCAGGCCCGTGATTGGCAACATGTGAAGCGCAGGCAAGTGTGATATGGTGTGTGTGTGTGTGTGTGTGTTGTTAAGTGTGTATGGGTGTTTTTGGTAACAATAACTAATGTAGAAGGCATGGGTATGTGGATGTATGTGCAGCTGAAAAGAGAGGTAGTATCACCACATGTGGAATGTGTGCAAAATAGTGGTAATGGTTACACTTTCAGGGGTGAAGATGACAAGGTGTTTCTTATGTGTAATGGCATGTAGTGCATGTGTAAATAAAGTAAATGTGTCAGTGTTACAATGCTAATGTAGTGTAATGCTTGGAAGAAGGTATGACATTTATATGGGCAGAAATTGAACCATGTGCATCATAACCCGGTGGACATATATAGACATGTTAAATGCAGACATATAGGTATCATTTTTGATTATTATTTTGCAAACATTTATGCAGGTGGCAAGATTTCAAATCACGCCTTAAAAGGAAACTGTCCAACAGATGGACAGCAAGCCAAAAAACAGGTGGGGGAAATCTCCCTGACCACCTCCAGCTTACGTCACTGGAGGAACTGGCCCAGGACTGTATTTCCCAGGAGGAGATTAAAGGTGTATCCAGCATGGACAGTGAATTGGGGCCAGATGAGTTTGGCGCAGATACTGCCGGTAAATGTGAAATTGAAGTGGCACACTATAGATTGACAGGTGTATGTGCAACATCTGACATTTTCTTGTCTGTTGTTTCTTCACAGATGACAACACTGAGGCTGACGCTTCTGCTCCTCCACCACCACCACCACCATCAACAACTGAAAGTAATGGTGGTCAAGCAAAAACAGCAGCTGAGAACATTTCCCTTGCACATGTACTGCAGGACATACGTGAGCAGGGCCGCACCACTATGGAATGCCAGGATCAAATGCTGCAGGTGGTTGTGAAAATGGCACACAGTCTCGAGGGCCTCCACCATGAAGCCAGACGCTTCAATGACCATATGGCCAGTGAAGTATCCTCCACTCGGCCCACACCAGCAGCTTCGACCTCACAGGGTGAAGGTCAGAATGCACCCCCACTTTTGCGTACACGCAGGTGTGGTAGACCCACCAAAGGGGGAGTCCAGAAGCGACCGCGAAAATAAAATATTGTATTTTGTTATTTATTAGTATTTAATATATTTTTTTTACTTTCCATTTTTTTATGTTTCCCTTTTTGTGTGTACAAATTGTGTTACTTTTAATTTGTGTTTAATGCTGTAGTATATGCAAATAAAAATATACTCACATTGAGCATGCGTTGTCTTGTGATTTTACGCAGATATATTAGATATATGTTGTATATGTGAGTTGACACATGTCGACTCATGTTGACAGTGCTAACATGCTACACATGGCAGAGTGAAAATGTACATAAAGGTGTGTTAGATAAGGGCAATTAATACATGTGTTAAGTGCATTTGCATTTGTGCCTTACAATTCACCCAAACATCGTAATTTCAATGTGTCTGTTAGCTCATGTTTGGTTTGGTGATGCAACCTGAAGTGGAGCTGAGTTAACTAATTGGAACAAACAACTATTAATTGCGCACAATGGGGGTCAGGTGCTAATAACTTCCACATTTCGCAACTGTGTTTTAAGCGTACGAATGAGCAGTTCACAAGAAGTATGCTATGCGAAACTGAAAACCTGCTTTAAGCTTACGAAAGTTTGTGAGCTTGTGTGGGAACAATCCGTGTTGCAGTAATGCGAAACCAAACCCACCACTACAAGTGAACGCCCAGGTGTACGCCCATGTGTACGCCCCGTTTTGCTCATTATACTGGACGCGCCCATACAAACGCCTACATCACGCCTACTGGGTAATCTTTCGCTCGGACGGCAGAAACCGCTTGGAAGGTTGCTTGCGAATAGGAATGTAGCAGTTTGCACATGCGCTGTGCGTACACTGCACATGCGCAATGACAGTAGTTGGTTGATGCGTGCGTATGTGCATGCGAACGTGTCAACGTGAATAAGGGCCTATGTAATCGAAATACTTGGAATTTCTCAGGGCCACTGCACATTTCTCAGGGTTAGCTGTGAATGCTGCAGATCCCAATGAAGCCAGTACTTCCTCTATCTTAAGAAAATGCGATTACGAGTCTTGTGAGTGTATAATGATGTCATCTAGACAGGCAGCTGCCTAGGCTGTATGGGGTTTTAGTACCTTACTCATCACCCTTTGAAAAGTGGATGTCACTTCTTGCAAGATCTTATACTGGAACACCTCTTCTGGGATAGAAAAATGTGCATTTTCCTTGGCTGCTGTTGTGAGAGGTATTTGCCAATAGCCCTTGATGAGATGGTTAAATATTTGCTTCCAGATAAATTTTCCAGCAGTTCATCCACCCATGACAACTGTTAGGCATCAAATTGGGAAAACAAAATTCTCAATTCATTGCAGAGCTATATGCTGCCATTGAACATGGTAACCAGCACATTTTGGCTACACCAATCACTGATAGACTCCTGATAAACAGTCGGATCATGCTTTCCAACTCTTTTCTAATAGCACTTCTTCTGGCTTTATGGATCCGGTAAGGTTTTTGTTTTGCCACATACCTGAGAGGCATAATATCACATTCTATCGATGCTGTGCACCCGGGTAGGGATGAAAACACATCCTTGTTCCATATCCTCAACCAGCTTAGAAACATAGAATTTGACGGCAGATAAGAACCATTTGGCCCATCTAGTCTGGCCCTTTTTTTATTACCCTTGAGGTAATCTCAACCCTTTTCTAATCTTTTTCTCTGCAGGCAAGGTAGGCTTTATGGTAAAAAATGGTCCTTGGGGGAGTGTGGGTCCCCAATGCTTTACCCATCTAGGATTGAAGCCTGGGGCTGTCCCTGGCACCCCTGGGTGGTGGGTGCCGAGCTGATTGTTTTTGTGTAAATAAATTAATAACGCTGGGTTGTGCTCTTCAAACTTCAAGTACAAGCAAGCCTCCCCCGCATGCAGGGACTTGGAGAACCACAGTGCATTAAAGGGCCGGCAGAGACTTGTAGTCCGATAGCATGACCATTGTTAAAATAAATAAACACCCTAAAAGTAGTTTAAATAATATAAATGCATACACACATTCAAACATACATACTCCCCCCCCCCTTTACAGGTCGTTCCTCTTATCCAGTAGGAGTCCAGAATCCTGCACTAGAAAAGCTGCATCTGTGATGTCAGTCACTGGGACTTCCCTCAACAAATCAGGGCTAAACTTCAGAGGGGTTTCCCACCTGATTGGATGTAGCCATCTCCGTGAAGAAATTCTCCAAAAACTCTGGGGGTTATTTATATTTATATTTGGGTGGGGTGTGTACTTCAAACTAATATCTATATTGCAGTGTAAAAATAAAGCAGCCAGTATTTACCCTGCACAGAAACAATAAATCACCCAGATCTAACTCTCTCTGCACATGTTACATCAGCCCCACCTGCAGTGCACATGGTTTTGTCCATTAGAGAGATTGTGCATTTGCGAGTGAACCAAAATAACCCCCTCTGTCCTCAAGTTGAAATTACCTATATGGCAAACTATCCAACTGTACATTTGGGGTTTCCTTGATAACCTTCTTAAGTTCTTGGGGTATATATTTTCTGCATGGATTCTGATAATAATTGAGTTGATTACTGGTTTGTCCTTACAACAATCCTCAAGGTGATTCTATGTATCATTGGCTTCATTAAATACTACAGGACATTTAGTTGTGTATTCTCCGCTCTCATCGCTCACTTTTATAACTGCTCTTAGTTGTAAAGGTGCAAATCCCACTGAGTAGGCTCATTTAACAATTTTTGCTTTTCAAATCATTAATTTCTGCTCCATTACTCCATCAGCCTGATGTTAACATACCCTTCATTCTTGAAATGGATGCATCCTAAATAGTAGTGGGAGCAGTTCTTTCTCAGACAGCCGAAGACGGCATGCAACATCCCTGTGGTTATTTTTCTCATAAGTTCCAATCAACAGAGACGATTTACTCCATAGGCAACCAGGAACTGTTGGCTATTAAACTTGCCTTAGAGGTTTTTTATTGGAGGGTACTTTTCCCAATCACTATTTTTACTGACCATTAGGACTTACTCTACCTCAAAGCTGCTTTGTGCCTTTATCTCCACCAGGTTTGTTGGGCATTGTTCTTTTCAAGATTCTCTTTCAAATTTGCTTTTCATCCTGGGTCTCAAAATGTAATGGTGGATGCGTTATCATGGTCTCTGACCAAAGGAGATGAATACACAATCTTGAAATCTTGTCCCATCCTCAGTCTTACTGTCTCTTTGATACTACATACTGTAGATGACTTCTCTACCTCCTGGTAAAACATTTGTTTCTCCAAAGTTGCATAACATGTTGTTTTTTTAGCATAGTTGCATTCTTCAAAATACAGAAGACCTATGAATTAATTGAGCTTCCTGACTAGTGGCCACAGAGGAAAAAATATATTCAGGACTTTGTAGCTTCTTGTCCCAAATGTGCCCAGCATAAGCTTAGTCTGAGTTTTGCAACCCTTGTGCTCTGCTTTAACTTGCCGTGTAGTTCATGTAAGCTGCCTTGAGCACAGACCACTGTCATTGCTGCAACCCATGCTCCCCAGCGCATACCTTACAGAGTCCCCCCCTCCATTCCAGATGCTAGGCAATGCCATGACACTTTGTTCAGTTGACTACTATTCTGCAGTGTCAGCAGCAGTCATCTGATTCCTCTCACCACTTTGAAGCTGAACATTAGTCCTCCAATCCCATGCATTGCAACGATCACCTGACTCAGTCCTCCAATCACTGCAATACAGAGGGGATATATATACGCCCTGCTCTGACAGTGTGTAATTGTCTTGAGCATTGCTGCTATACTGTTACACCCCTGAGCTCCAGACTCTGGACTAATAGCTTGTTTGGAAGTACTCAGCCTTTCCATCGGTTCCAGCTGATATCTAACTCCATTGGATCACGTCTGATACCCTGCTCCATCTGTCCAGCCAATATCCTGTTCCTTGGATCAAATCTGACACTCATCGTCATCAGTCCTACCAATATCCTGTTCCTCAGATAAAGTCAGATACTCTCTTGGTCAACCAAATACCCTTCTCCTTGAATTCCATCTGACAGTCGCATCATTGGTTCCATACTTTTAGTCTCATCATTGGTTTCTGCCCAATAATTCCATCATTACAGATAGAGCCATCTTCATCTAGCCCATTAATAGGATTAAGTGGGCCAGAGCTGTTGGTTTTAATCCTATGCTAATCCCCTACTGTATTGTTCTATGTATTGTATTGCAGCTGAGAACAATAGGCCTTGGTGAGCCATGACTCACTATGGCTATCCAGAGAAGGCTAGCTGAAGAAGGCTTCATCTGTAGGTCCACCCCAAAAGAAGCATCTTTGGTTCCAGTCTTGATATACAATCAATTCCATAAAAGTCTCTGTTCTACTTCAGATATCTGTACAGGGAAAACTTTTCGCTTTGAGGAAGAACTCTAGGACATGTGGCCATGAGTTCAGACTAGAGGAATGAAGATTTTGTTCCCTTAGAAGTGAATATTGCTTTATGGTCAGGGCAGTCAAACTGTGGAACTCTCTCCCTGGAAAGGTGGTGCCGGCAGACACAATAAATACATTTAAAATAAGGTTGGACAAACATCTATTGGGTAAAAACATTGAGGGGTGCAAACAGCAATTATAATCTGTCTTTAAGAAAATCAGAATACACAACACATAATAAGGGATGTAGAAAATAGATCATACACACTAACCAAGGTTGAACTCGATGGACTCCTTTATTCGGGCTTAACTACTATGTAACTACAGTATGTAACTATGGGCATTATTCTGGTCGATGCGTAATTTTCCGAATCCTTTCGGATGACGTTTTTTAGCCGTCTGCGCATGTGTAGGCAACGCAATGCGCATGTGCCATGCACGGTCGCCGTACTCGTTCTCACTAATACCGTACAGAAATGTGCACTGCATTCACTCAGGAAATATGGGCGTAATATGGGCGTCATTCGGACCTACACAAGGGCGTAGTTTCAAAGTGGGCTAAACTGGGCGTAAATATGGGCGTACACGAGGGAGTGCACTAACTCTGGTAGGCGTGCATTCGGACAGAACACCGACTGCAAACGAACCAACAGCCAGGAAATATGCGGTCTTCATAAGCAAGTTTCACTTTGCGGACACCACTCGGTCATGTGCTAGGCATTCGGATCGCCCAATTAGTACGCCCGCACCTGAACCACTGTCAGCTGAACACAATACAATCCACTCCTCTACTCATTACTCATTAATTACACTCTTTTCATTGCTTCAATTGGAACCATTGCAGCCTAAATGGACCATTACTAAACACACAAATGCTGAAAGCACGGCTGCATTTTTTACACACATTTAGACTGCAAGCAATGGGCAGAAATTGGTATCACTAATATAAATATACATGTCACTTTTACATTCAGCAATAACAGCACACATTTGGGGATAAAATGAAAAATGTATTACCTTTAGGGAAAGCATAACATTTTAATAGCATGTTATTTGGCACATGCCAAAAAATAAAGGGACCATAACACGAATGTACAAATAATAAAGAAATGTACAAAATTTTTTACTTTTCATACATAGTCACAGCAGAATCAGTAGGAACACATCAGGTGGCTTCACAATAAAAGTATAGCACCAACACTTCAAGTACAGCAGACAGTAATGGTAGCAGAAAGAGGGCAACCAAACAAAACATTCGAAACGAGGGCAAATGTGGGTACCCTGTGCACGGGATTGTGTTGCACACATGAAGCTGACACACACAGCAAAATAAAAGATTTGGGAAGACATAAGGGTGGAGATTAATGTGGAGCACAGTTCACTAGCGGGACCGTTTTGCCCTGGTAGGGCCCTTGCCACGTGCAGCAGCTCCACACCCACGGCCACGTTGGGATGGTGGGGCAGGTGGAGCAGATAATGTGGAAGGGGGGATGGTCTTCCCCTTCTGCCAGCAGGGAGTGCTGGTGTTGGGAATGCACCAGAAACGACTGACAATAGTGCCCTATTGGTGTTAAGTAGCTCCGCCACAAGCTCATTGTGGCAGAGGAGGAGGTCATTTTGGCACAGGGCATGCTCTGCCAACACCTGCAGGCTGCCAGCTATGGACTGCTGGGTGGCAGCCATGGCCTGCTGGGTGCCAGCAATTGTCTGCTGGGTGCTGACAATACCCTGCATGACCTCCTCGGTCCTAAGCAGCCGCTCTGATGCTAACTCTCCCTGCTGCGAATCTGCCCAAGCATCTGCAGCCACCTGTCCAAATCCTGTGTGGCCGTTGGCTGCTGCTGCTGCACATGGCTGCCACTGGTGGCAGGTGTCACTGTCTCCTCCGCCTCCTCAAGAGTATCACTCCCGCACGTTGGAGATGGTGCTGAAAGAGAAACGTACAATTACAACACATTCCTTGAAAATTAGTACAAACTACTTATTCCATGCAATCAAATGACCTTCTAAATCAGCAGCAAAAACTTCCACTGGGGCCTCACTGTCCATGTTGCTCACCCCCCGGACCTCCTCAATAGCAATGCAGGGCACAGCCAACTCCTCCAGGGGGGTGAGCTGCAGTCGGCCTGGCATGCGGCCAGCCCCAGAGGTGTTGCTGTGGTTCCAACGTGCTGTCATTTTCCTCTTGAGGGTGGTTTTGAAATCATGCCACCTGCAAACAAAGGTTAAATATTATTACATGTTACCCCTAACGTTTGATTTAGAATGCATTTTAATCTGCTACAGATTTCAACGTGTGCTTCATTCAACATAACTTACATTATTTTAAACTATAAAACCAACACTTTGAAGAAACATTCACACTCACCCTATAATAAATATCGAATAAGTGACATGGCAATCATGTCTGTTGCTCCTAGCAACGTGACCGGCCATTTACCAAATCCATCTAACATCTAATAAAAACATTACTGGTCTTGTTCTGCTCAAATTTAACACACTTGAACTTGCCTCTTTTTGATGTGCTCGGCCTCACAAACTTGTGGAGCTACCGCATTAATCTCCACAGTTATGTCCTCCCAAATCTTCCATCTCCTTGTGTGTGTCAACCTCTCCTATCCAATCCCGTGCACGGGGTACCAGTATGGCAAGCTCCTGCACTTCGAATGCCATGTTCCTGCTGCTTGGTTCCTCTGTTGGCCTCTTCCGGCCACGGCCACGGCCACCAGTCGCTGTACTTAAAGTGCTGGCCAGGCTACTCTCTTGTGAAGCCACCTGCTGTGTTCCCAATGATTCTGCTGAGGCAGAAGATGGCCCTGCTGTAGATGGCCCAGCTATAGATGGCCCAGCTGCCTGCTCACCTCCCAATGGCTGGTCTCTGGTGAGGTTCACATTGGAGGTGATGGAGTCCAGCTGAGCTAGGAGGCGCTGATGCTCCTGTTCTCCCTCTGATTGTGAACCAGACATGTTTGCAGCACAATGTTGTTTTTCTTGCACACCTATATATACACATTGATGTAATTGGCGTACATCAGCCCCACCCTGCGTTCTGTGCGGCAGCGTACCATACGGCGACGTACACCGTGGCTTTTGTGCAGCGCTTAGGCCACGCCCATACCAGCGGAAAATCAAATGTACAAAACCAGGCGTTCATTCCAAGTCTGATTTTGTACTCATTGCCAGATTTTGACATCAATAAACACCTACAACTTTGGCCAGACATAAATTATATATGTGAATGTTCATTTGTACTGTGCACTTGTTTGGTATGTACAATAAATGACACTAACCTATTCCATATGTTAATCCAGTCCACAACTCATGCAATAGTAATCACTGCTTGCATCCAAATCACATGTGCTAGGCCTATAAATACTGCCTTGATGCTAGGTACATTTTAATCCACATCTATAGTGTGGGCCGGTATAAGGTAAGTGTTTAAATGGCACCATGGCCTAATAATGGGAAAAGGTATAGCACTATTTTGTATGTTAGTGGTGTATTGGTTTACGACCAATAAGGCTGTCTAATTTAGTACCTTGTACAGATATGTGTAACTGTATATTGTGGCACACTATTTCACCTGTTGTTTCCACCCATGGTTGGTGAGTATTTTGGATCTCCTACTTCTTTCACCCTGTCTGCTTTGTATGTTTGGCGAAGGCCAGGTCAGCGATGCAAACCTATGGCAAGGGTTGCTTGGCGATGCGATGTTTTCGGCGATTGTTGGGCGCATACACAATGTTCATGTCAATATGAATAATAAAGTTAATACCAAATACTACACAACCAATCACAGGACATGAATATTTTTCATGCGCCATTGGTAAAATGGCTTCATTCCAGCGTGCAGCACCCTTCAGCACTGCGGAGATGCTGGCCCTAGTCTCCGTTATGAAGCAGAGGCTGGGACGTGCAGGGCCCTATATCTCAAACAGGGACAAGCGCCGGGCCTACATTGCTGCCCACCGCCGAATCTTCGCCCACACAAACGTGCGGAGGACCGTCGCCCAGCTGGAGAGGCGATGGTCCGACCTGCGTAGGCGGCAGCCGGAATTACTCCAGCGTTTGAGGCGACATCTTGAACGCTGTAAGTATTGACGCAAATCACACATAATTAACAGTGATTGGTTTCCTTTTCACATTATTAACTAATTATATTACATGAGGTCATGTGGGTGGTGATGATTTTCAAATGGCATATACTATATGTGTGATACTTCCTCTTTCACATGCATTAATGTGGATATAATATGTAACTGTAATAGAAATTGGATTGTGATTCGTACTATAATGACTGTTAAGTGACACTCATCCATTTTGTTCATTTTCCCAACAGCACGGGAGAGAGCCAGACAGGCCCGTGAGGATGCAGCGGACCAGGAGGCGGCCCATGAGGAGGTGGCGGAGGAGGTGGTGGTGGAGGCCCAGGAGGAGGCGGCCCATGAGGAGGTGGTGGTGGAGGCCCAGGAGGAGGTGGCGGAGGAGGTGGTGGTGGAGGCCCAGGAGGAGGTGGTGGTGGAGGCCCAGGAGGAGGTGAAGGAGGTGGAGGAGGGCCAGGTGGAGGTGGAGGAGGCGGGCCGTGCGGAGGTGGATGTGGAGGAGGAGGGCCGTCAGGAGGCGGAACACTCCCACTCCACTCCCCCTACCCACACCCCTGCCCCTAGCCACTCCCCAACCTCATCATTCTCCCTTCCTTCGCCACCCATGTACCCTGCTCATCAGGAGCCACCCCTACCCCCACCCAACTACCCACCACCCATCAGCCTGGATGATGACATGGACGTGGAGATGCCAGCCAGTGGTACGTAGACATAATGGCTCATTACTTACTTATTTTGATTATTTATGATGGGTCTTTCTATACAAGAAAAAATAATACATAAATGGAGTATGGCCAGGCCTGAATTATAATGGAGTCACAAGTGGTCAGTCCCCCTGGGCCCCCCTCTAGCCAGTGGCCCCGTGTTGTTGCCATGTATTTTTGAAACCAAATATGTAGGATGGATTTTACTTAGAAAATGTTTTGTGCATGGGAGTGGATTAGTGCTGCACCTTCACCTATCTGGCAATGTGACAATGATTCATGGAGTAAGGGGTAGAGGGACTAACCCAGCCTTTTAATGTGGTATGTATGTATGTAATCTATCCTATCTATCTATCTATCTATCTATCTATCTATCTATCTATCTATCTTGCAGTTTAGCATTGAGCAGTGACATGCAGGTTTATATGTATGGCAAAATGTGACAAGTTCTAGTGGATGTTGCTTTCTAGTACATTGGTGAGTGGTAAGGCAGGGCAAGTGTGAGTGAGGCTCAAGTGTTGTTGTGCTTTTGAAACATACATTGGCAATGTTATAAGTAACATATTGTATAGTGTAAGCTACTGTGTGTGTGTCACCACCATAGTATTTATTTGCATTTGAAACACTATTGGCTATGTAATTGTGTGTATGTATGATTTATCATGCTGTAGGTAGTTAGGATTGAATGTAGGTATCACAATGTACAATGTCAACCTGAATAGCATACTTAAATGTTGAACCCCCTTTAACATGCCCACAGATGACCAGAGGAAAGAAGGCGAGGGTGTCCGAGGGGCCCTACAGAGGATGCGCCATCACCTGCTCCTGTTGGCAGCCGATGTGCAGGACCTATGTGACCTATAATTGTTTTTACATCATTTTGTACTTTAATAAATGTTTTGTTGAAAGTAAGAAGTGGTCTGTGTGTTTTTGTATCATTTTACAGTATAGGTATAAATAGTGTTGTATATTTATGTAAGTTGCAAAAGGTATATTCAGTATATAGATGGGTTTATTGCATACAAGAGCTAGAAAGTGAAGGGTAATGTAAAGATGTACATAGTGTGTTGATGTGTATGTGTGTGTTTGCATTTGAATAATAATTTATGATCTAATATGCATACATAACACAGGGGCGTAAAGGGGCAAGAAAGAATGATTTGCTCTTTGCATGATGTAAGGGTTAATCTAAAGTGGTAGTAATGTGTTTAATTATCAATTCGAAAATAATTGATGATCAATAAAAACAATCCCTTTTTTATGAGGTAGCCTAATTGCATAAGTGTGTCATGTGTGTGATGTATGAGTTCCGATGATAGCAGTATGTTTTGCGGACATACCCCGCATCGGTGCGTACGGGCAGCTTCCCGTCCGTTCTGCCGCTGTAAGACCCTGCAGAATATGTGTGTGGCCACCGCACACGCACGGTTTGGATGTAGTCCGAAAACACACCCTCTTCTTAAAGAGTGAGTCCGTCCGAATGCGGAGGACCTGTGGGCGTTTCTTCTTACAATGTCCGCACAGCATGGCGTGCGGTCCGCTACGAAAGAATTTGGAAAGTTCCGCACCAACCAGAATAACCTCCTATGTAAGTAGAGGTCAGCGACCTTCTAGTTGGTCACAGTGAAAACCTTATTCTTTTCTGGGGCTCCCTGGAGAAAAACACCAGCATGTTTAGACCTCACGCCACTGTCTTGGGTGTTCCCCAATTCTTTGGTACCCATCAGTGGAACCAGTACCACTGGCCCACCACCGTCACATCCAAGAACACAAAATGCTACAAACTTCCCACAATGGTAATTGTTGGTAACTAAGTGAAGATATTTTTCTCGCTTTGGCATGTACATTAAAACCAAAGACCCTGTTGGTGAATAAGTTGCCAGTATGTCCAGTTGGACTTGCTCTTAGATCACTTCCTGGAACAACAGGAAGTAACATTCCTAAATGAGTGGGTATGGCAACTTAGGAGCGATCACTCCTATAGTACATACAGTATGGCCCTTAGGGTGATTGGCAGGAGGCTCCCCATGTATTCCTCTGACCCATGACCCATGAATACAAAGAATCTTTACTTTTGGTAATCGTGACTTTGTCTTCACTGGTATAAGAGAACCTGAAATTAAAGTAAGTTCACTGCCAGTATTCACAAAGGCCTGGACTGCATTTTTGTTAACAAATAACATGTTGCTTTTCTGTGGCATAGAGTAAGTTGAGTATACTGGCCTGCCTCCCAGTCTAAGGAGCAGCCTACAGACTCCTACATTGTCAGGCATTGCATCTGAAAGTATCCAGGTTCCCCACATTGAAGACATGTTAGCCTAGCCAGCCGCAGATTCACCCCTTTTTCACATGGATTTTAATAGTCAGCCTGGAGTGATTCATGGCCCACCCTGGTTTCTGTTATAGATTTTGCCACAAAGACAGTAAGTTCTTGAGGGTTTGTGGTTCTGCTGGCATCATCCACTTATGCAGTCCCAATAGAGTGGTCAAATGGCAGGAACTCCACCATCAATTGTGTTGAGTTCTCTTCAGCTTTAACCACGTTTTCAGTTTTGCTGATTAACTCAGCCAACTGAGTTGGACTAGGGTCTCTTTGCATTCATTTATGGAAGCACTGAGCCCAGTAACACCAACACATGCCTGTTTTTACTTTATGGTAGAGTATATGGATGCCTTCTTCTCATCAATGTCCATATAAATCTGTTGGTCAAGTATGGCACCAGCAGCTTCTCCACCCAGACCTCCATTTTGCCCTATTCACCAGTCTCTCAAAGGTTACGAGATAACAGAGGAGTAAGTCCTCCATATACATATAGTAGTCTATCCTGGAAAACCAGGCAAGTCTAGTGGGCGGAATTTGGGATTTCCAGAAGGCAGGGATCATTGCACGAGCCGCATTGCTGAGGTGACGTAGTAGAGATTTTTTATATGAAGATAGTGGTATTTTGGAGTGGTTTAACAGCCAGAAGGAGGGGTTGTTGGGAACAGAGGTGAGTGTGATATTTGCCGATATAGAGATTACATCTTTCCAAAATGGTGTAATTAGGGGGCATGACCACCAAAAATGTACCATAGCGCCCAAGTCTTTCCGACATCTCCAACAGTTGGGGGAGATCGACGGGGAAATAGTATGTAGGAGGGTTGGGGTTCTGTACCATCTCATCAGAAGTTTATATTGGGTTTCCTTAACTTGAGTGCATATGGAGCTCTTGTGAGCTTTCATAAAGATGGATTCCCATTCTTTCTCTGAAATTGTGATATTCAGGTCTTTTTCCCACTTCTGAAGAGAGGGCACAGCTTGCTGTGAATCGTTTTGTTGTAAAATTTGATATAAGGAGGATATTATGTGGATAGGGTGGGTGGGGGAGACACATAATCTTTCAAAAGGGGATAGTTTTCTAGTCGCTTGTGTTAGGGCATTTTTCGTGTGGAGAAAGTGTCGTACCTGGAGGTATTTCCAGAAGTCGGTTTGTGGGATATCCCATTTTTTCTGAATATCGGAGAATTGCATTACTACAGAATTCTGTGTGAGCTGACCTAGTCTAAAGAGGCCTTCCAATGCCCAAAGTTTGTAATGGGAAAGAGTGAGGTCTGGGGTGAAAGTGGGATTCCCCAGGAAAGATGTGAGAGGACCTATGTCTGAGGAGACATTAGGCTTGTTGCATAATGTCTTACATGAATTTAATGTAGGGGATATGGTCGGATGATTATGCGGGAGTCTAGGAAGGGATGGGAGCCAGGGGAAAATTTCAGGATACTGTTGAGCGCAAAGGCCCTCCAAAACCACCCATTGTTTGATCTCTCTGCTACGCGTCCAGTCTAGGACTAAGCATAATGGCTTGGCGGTATTTTTTAATATCAGGGAGTTGAAATCCGCCTTGAGCGGTTGACCGCATCAATGTATATTTGCTAATCCTGGGGGTCTTCCTAGCCCATATGAACTGTTGAATTAAGGATTGAATGGCTCTAAACCAGGAGTCTGGTATTTGGATTGGAAGTGCTTGTAGGAGATATAGTAATCGGGGAAGGATATTAATTTTAATTACGCCAATTCGGCCCAGCCACGAGATTGTTTTATAATGCCATTTGCTAAGATCGTTTTTAATTGATTTAAGGATGGGGTTGAAATGTAAAGAGAATAGCTGTGAGGGGTCGCTGGCAATCTTGACACCTAGATATGTTATATGGGAATCTTTCCAGATAAAGGGGAGGAGGGTTTTTAGGGCAATTATTTCTTTGGGGGGTGCAGAGATGTTAAGTGCATATGATTTGGTGGTGTTGACCTTAAAATTGGAGAGGGAGCTGAAGGTGTTCAACTCCTGCATAAAATGTGGGAGCGAGTGAGAGGGTTGTGTAAGAATTGTTAGGACATCGTCTGCAAATAGAGCTAGTTTATAGTTGGTGTCGTCCACTTGTAGGCCAGTGATCTGGTTGTTCTTCCTGATTGCCCTAGCCAGAGCTTCGATACAGAGGACAAAAATGAGGGGGGAGAGTGGGCAGCCTTGTCTTGTACCATTACCAATGGAGAAAGCATCAGATAGAGTTCCATTAACTCGTACTCGGGCAGAGGGTTGTGAGTAGAGGGCTAATATTCTATGGAGAGTTACTGGGCCTAATCCAATGTGCTCTAGCACTGCTCTCATGAAGTCCCAGTTGACCCTGTCGAAGGCCTTTTCAGCATCGGTCGATAGTAGTATGGTGGGAGTTTGGCTCTTAGAAGCTAGATGGATTAGAGAGATGATTTTTGTGGTATTATCTTTTGCCTCGCAGCCAGGGACAAAGCCCACCTGGTCATTGTGGATTAGCAAGGGAAGGAATTCGTTAAGTCTTGTGGCCAATAATTTTGCATACAATTTTAAGTCGACATTAAGCAGTGCTATTGGCCTATAGCTAGGACAGACAGAGGGATCCTTCCCTTGTTTTGGGATTACAGTGATTTGGGCTTCTAGGGCTTGAGGGGAAAAGTAGTTGTTGACTGGTATGGAGTTGAAAACCTGAACTATTTTTGGGGTAAGGACATCTTTAAAAGTTTTATAGTATATTGCTGGGAAACTGTCTGGGCCCGGGCTCTTACCTGAGGGCAAGGAGGCTATGGCCTGGCCTACCTCTAGAGCTGTAAAGGGCTTGTCTAAGGAGACTCTGGCCGCTGACGGGAGTGAGGGGTATGCCACCTTTTCTAGGTATTCTCTAGATTTACTTAGGTTTGAAATAGGGTTTGTTGTAGAAGAAGGGTTTGGGATTTTGTATAGTGCAGAATAATATTCTTTAAAACATGCAGAAATTTCGGGTGTTTTAAAGCAGGCCGAGCCTGCTCCGTTTTTCATGCTGGAAATAAAAGAGGCCGCTCTTTGGGCCTTAAGAGCCCGAGCTAATAGGCGCCCAGGCTTGTTGCCCCACTGATAGTATCTATAATTACATTTTCGTATGGATGATTGGGTCTTAAAGTTGAGCAGTTTTTTCAATTGATCCCGGGCCTCGGATAATTCCAGAAGATCAATGGGTGCAAGGGAGGATTTGTGGCGGATCTCTTCGGTGGTGGATTTTTTGTAGTAGTGTTTCCATAGCTGAAGTTCTAGATTTTTTCATGTATGAGCCCAATTGGATCAATTTACCCCTCACAACACATTTATGCGCTTCCCAAAGGGTCATCTCTGAGACCTCTCCCGTCTCATTGATATTTAAGTAATCAGCCAGGGTTTTGTCTAGTTCAGATTTACAATATTTCTCTTGGAGGAGAGATTCGTTAAGACCATTAAGTTGGGTTACAGGGAGAAATCGCAAGGGTTAGAAAAACCGGAGCGTGGTCTGACAGATGAATTGATCCAATGTTAGCTTGGATTATCTGTGGGAGGTGAATGTGGTTTATAAAGAGATAATCTATTCAGGAATAAGTCTGGTGAGGGTTGGAGAAAAATGTATAGTCGCGACCGGTGGGATTTAGGATTCTCCAAGAGTCCGCTAATTGTAAGTTATTTAGCAGCTTCTTTACTTGTTTGTGTTTGCGCGCTGAAAATCTAGGAGGGGGGGGGGATGTATCTATGGATGGCTCTATGGACCAGTTGATATCTCCTCCCAGAATGACAGTTCCCTTAGAGAGAGGTTCTAGTTTTGATAAGTGTGAGCTGAAAAATTGAGTTTGATTGCAATTAGGAGTGTATACAGTGTGTAGGGTCGAGAGATGATAGAGCAAGTCACCACCAGAAACCTACCGGGGACTACTTTGTAGGACTCGATTTCAGTAATTTGTAAGGATCGCGAGAATATTATAGCCACACCTTTAGTTTTACTATCAGGGTTATTAGAGTAAAACCCTAAGGGGAACCTGTAGTTGGTTAAGGTGGGGGGATGTGCGGAAACTTTAAAGTGAGTTTCTTGTATCAATGCTACATCTACTCTTTCAGACCATAACATGTTTAGTAATTGAGATCTTTTCTCTGGGATATTCAGGCCTCTGGCGTTAAATGAGACAATTTTAAGTTTACCTTGAGATGTCATCCTGTGTGAAGGTAGGTATAGCGTTAGGACATTTCGATTGGTCAGTGAGGGAGAAGGAGGGAGGGGGTGGAGGGTAAGTCAACATAGGGAAAAAAAGTACAACACAATTAAACATCAGTAGTACATAACATACACACCAAGTAAACGGCGCTAATGGACCACACTAATTAGTAATCAAAAAGATATAAATTTATTAAAAAATTATATATAATATACACAACAATACAATTTAAACAATACCACCAGCCGGTAGAGCTATTAAAAATGTGCACAATGATTTCTGGCCATAAAAAAGACAAGAAAGAAAGCTTCTCTCATTAGGCTGTGGTGTGCGACTTAGAATCAATGTTCCATTGCCATTATATCTAGGGTTGCCCAATTAGGCTGCAGCATACAATAAATCTGAGGCTTGGTTATTTTGAATCCTCTCAATAATTAGACAGTCCCAGAGAACTTTTTGAGACACATTGATAAGCGTAGATGTTAGCTGCAAGCGTATTAGTCAGTCACACAATAAGGCTCAATGCAGAACGGCCTTTAGAATTGCTCCATATAAAAAACTGCAGGTGCTCATTCATTCAAGCAAAGCAGCGTATTTGAGTAAAAAGTAATATAATACTTAGGCTTTTCAGCGAGTGCAGCACTTTGTTGCCCACTAGTGGGTGAGGGTTCGTTGGCCTGAAGCGGGTCCCCAGCTGCTGGTCTTCCCGATTTTGCAGCTCCTTTCTGGGACTCACAGCTCCGGCAGATATCTCCCCAGCTCACGTGGTTTTAGCTTGTTTGCGGAAGTAACAGTGACGCTCGATGACGCGTTTCCCCGCCTTCTGGTCAGCGGCTTCATTCATCTGATGAAGCCGCTGACCAGAAGGCGGGGAAACGCGTCATCGAGCGTCACTGTTACTTCCGCAAACAAGCTAAAACCACGTGAGCTGGGGAGATATCTGCCGGAGCTGTGAGTCCCAGAAAGGAGCTGCAAAATCGGGAAGACCAGCAGCTGGGGACCCGCTTCAGGCCAACGAACCCTCACCCACTAGTGGGCAACAAAGTGCTGCACTCGCTGAAAAGCCTAAGTATTATATTACTTTTTACTCAAATACGCTGCTTTGCTTGAATGAATGAGCACCTGCAGTTTTTTATATGGAGCAATTCTAAAGGCCGTTCTGCATTGAGCCTTATTGTGTGACTGACTAATACGCTTGCAGCTAACATCTACGCTTATCAATGTGTCTCAAAAAGTTCTCTGGGACTGTCTAATTATTGAGAGGATTCAAAATAACCAAGCCTCAGATTTATTGTATGCTGCAGCCTAATTGGGCAACCCTAGATATAATGGCAATGGAACATTGATTCTAAGTCGCACACCACAGCCTAATGAGAGAAGCTTTCTTTCTTGTCTTTTTTATGGCCAGAAATCATTGTGCACATTTTTAATAGCTCTACCGGCCGGTGGTATTGTTTAAATTGTATTGTTGTGTATATTATATATAATTTTTTAATAAATTTATATCTTTTTGATTACTAATTAGTGTGGTCCATTAGCGCCGTTTACTTGGTGTGTATGTTTTTTGGATTCTGTGAGGGCTGAGTATCCCTCATAAACGGAAGCTGGGACCGTCACTAGTGCCCTGCGCTTGGTTATATCTATTTTATTGCTTGTAGTACATAACATCCCGCCATGAGACAACCTTTAGTATTATATACCAGGTATCTCATTGGGCCAATATGGCCAGGTGCGGGAAAGGGTGTTACCTAGGAGACGCCACCCGGGGCACCTCAGAAAAAAATATTATATAAAAACATTATGAAACAGTTGTAAGATATGTGTGTAACCAACATTGGCTAAAAGGCAAAGTTATGCATTGAAACCTTATTATGAAGATCAAAAATGAACAAGAGTTCTCACGGATGGGAAGGAGGTATATTTTAGACGGGTAGTATTGGTGAAAGAAAACAAGGGTTAACCTCACCCGACAGTTGACACCACGGTAGTCTGTGAATCGCTTGAGTTTGGAATATGCTCACATCGACCCTGAAAATGATGGGTCGTTGGCGGGGGAATCTTGATTGGCGACCGGGGTTGAGAAAGGTTTCTTTCTGACATCTCGAGTGGTTTGCCAAGGAATTCCATCTTTGGTCAGTTTAGGGGGGTCAAGTCTGGGCGGTTGAATTCCCAGTCGGGGATCTTCATCGGGGGGAGTCCGAGGCCATAGCAGAAGGTTTGGAGATCTGCGGGGGATTGTAGGGAGTAGGTTTTCCCCGATTGGGATACTTGAAGTTGGAAGGGAAAACCCAATCTGTATTTCAGTTGACGTTTGCGCAATTCGTCAGTGATGGGTTTAAGGGTTTTCCTCTGCTGGAGGGTATGCCAGGATAGGTCTTGGTATAAAGCAATTGGTTCCCCGTTAAAGGTCAACTCCTCTGTTCGTCGTACTTTATTCATTATCTCTTCTTTTTGGGAAAAGTAATGTAGACAGCATATAACGTCTCTTGGGCAGTCTGAGGAGAGACCTCTTGGTTTGAGAGCACGGTGTGCTCGGTCGAAGGTAATGATGTTTGAGGGGTCTTTCTCCAGAACCTCATTGAAAATTTTGGTTAATACATCTATCAAATTTGTCGGGGGGATGTCTTCGGGAATGCCCCTCACTCTGATGTTGTTACGTCGACCTCTGTTGTCAAGATCTAGAACCCTTGTTCTGAGGGATTTGATTTCGAGTGTTTGGGTTGCAATGACTTCGCAGACGGAGTTTGTGAAGGTGTTAGTGGAATCTCGTTGGTCCTCGAGGGCGTCTACTCTTTCAGCTAGTTGGGACACATCTTGCTTGATTATTGCCAGCTCTTTTCGCATGGTGTCTTGTATATAATGTTCAGTAGGTAGAGTCTTCATAAACGCCAGGAGTTCTTTGCGAGAGGGCTCCTCTTGGATGGGGGAAGAGGATGTTTCCATTGTCGTGGGAGGGAGGGATGGAGTGGAACCGTTGGAGGGTGGGTCTGATGAGGTGTTATATTCAAGGTCACTTGGGGTGGTGGAGAGTAAGAAGGGTCTCAGACCTCCTTGGGATGGATTCACTTTTGGTTTCGGAGTGCTTCCTTTCCTTTTTCCAGACTTGACCATGCTGGAGAGAAAGTAAATTACGTGGAGGTGGTCATGAAGCCGCTGGTTCGATTTCTAAGAGTTGTGAGGGAGTAGTGTGGTGTGCTCCCGGCCACGTCCCCTCAGTGACCTGGCATTAGTAGGTCATCGGGCATGTCATCCCACGTGGATAGGAGGAGCGATGTGGGGTGGGGTCGCCATCTCCATTTTCCGATATGTTTCTACACACCCTGGGTGACCAGTAAGGTTACAGCTTGATCTTCGGGGTTCTGGGTTGAGCTCTCAATCCAGGCTTCAAAAATAAATCAGCTGTCAGTGTTGGTTGTTAGGCTTCGTACCCCGCAGTCTGTGGGTTGGCAGTTATCTATCAGATTGCCATACGAGGCCCTATTGTGTGAGCAGGATTTTCCCTTTCAGGGCAGAAGGTCTATAGTGATGGTTGAGAGCAAGTGCTGACATTAGGGCGGCAAATCTAAATGCCCGTGAGTTCACTTTTTCTTGGTCACCCTTGTCACTGCTGCTGGAGAATGATGCTGGGAGAAGTATTAGAATCCAGTTGATAGCCGGAAGGGGAGAGGGTGCTGCCGATCTCTGCCACTCCCAAGATGGCCACCACCTCAGGCACAGCAGCGCCCACAGGTGTGTAGGGGGGGCAGGCCCTCTGTGGGGTATTAGCAGGCCTCTAGGTTAGTGCCAGGATGGTTGTTAGAGTTTGTGGTGGGATCCAGCTGCGGAGCGGGAGGGGAACTGGAGCTGCAGCTCCCCGCCACACTCAAGATGGCCACCGCCTCAGAAGCCGAGTGCAGCAGCACACAGCAGCATGTAGCAGGGTCTCGGGAGGGGGCAGACCCTCTGTGGGGCATTGGCAGGTCTCTAGGTAAGGGCTGGGGCGAGGGCTGGCTTTCAGGGGCACTCACCCACTATTTTGCGGTGGACGTTCGTTCCGGAGCTCGCGTCGCGGCCGTCTGCTCAAATTTAGGCCGCGGCTCCCGGTTCTCGGGTAGGCTGCAATCCGCGAGCAGCCGCGGACGGCTGCCCCGACTCCACTGCCTCCCGCCGGCTGTGTCACCCGCCTCAGGGGCCCGCGAGGAAGCCTCCAGTCCAAGATTCGCCCGCTGGAGGTGCTCTGAATTGTGGCTTTAAAGCCTGGAGTAGCTGGAGCCTGGGGAGAATGTGTCCGTGTCTAATGGCTGCCAGGCCACGCCCTCCCTTTAAACTCTTTTAGTATCCTTGGATATATTCCATCTGACCCCATTGATTTATCAACTTTTAGATTTAAGACTTTCTCCTCTGTAAATGGATGCTGATGTTCTAGTGGAGGAAGGGGAAACTGTAGAGCTGTGTTCTTACAGTATGTTCTGAATAAAAGTGCGGTACTTGTGTATTATCACGGCGCCCATCGCATCGCATACCACTAATTAAGGTATGTGATGGGATGCGATGGGACCTGATTTTCGGGTCCAAAGACCCTCACTGTACAATAAAATATTGCATCGCATCGCATGCCATTAAAATGGCATGCGATACGATGCGATTTAAAATTGTACAAGCACCCTGATGGGGGATTACTATGTTAAATGCACCCCCATTGTTAACGCCACCCCCACTATCAATGCCAACCCGAAGCATGGCGAGCGCAGCGGTACGTGTCCTCCGACCTTTTCATACCCCCACTATCCACGTCGGCGTGGAGTTGATTTTAGATAGTGTGGCGAGTGCAGCGAGCCACCAAGCCCGAAGCTTGTAATCCGCGTACCCTTGCGGGGCACGCTGCGCTCGCCACGCTTCGGCCTTGTATTCCGCGTCCCCGTGCTGTGTTCGCTGCGCTCGCCACACTTCGGGCTCGGTGGCTCGCCACACTATCTAAAATCAACTCCTGCGCTCGCCACGCTTCGGGTTGGCAGTGATAGTGGGGGTGGCGTTAACAATGGGGGCATTTAATATAGTAATCACCCATCAGGGTGCCTGTACAATTGAAAATCGGGTCAAATCACATTGCATGCGATTGCATGCGTTCGGATCGCATGTGATGTGACCAATACGATGTCGTAAGATGGAAATCTTGGGCGTCGTGATAATACACAAGTACCAAAAGTGCAAAAGAGAATGTAGAGCTGTGTGCTGCGGTTGGGGGCATTGCATGCATGGGAGTTTGTAGGGCCAGATGCTATGTGCTGCTGTTCTGCAGGGAAAATGTGCTTGCAGGGAAAGCTGATGTTCTTGGAATAGGGAGAGGATGTAACTGTGTAACTGTGCCACTGTAGGAGTGGAGATAAAGAACAGTATGTATCACCTGACACAGGTCTGTCATTGTGTGTGCTGCAGTGCCACTCCAGTATTGATGACAGGCCAGTGCTGTGACTAGGTTTCCCATCAGTCAGCATGCGTGGGGTGCTTCTGGTGCAGATCCCTATTGGGGACAGTTTTCTACGAGGTCCACTGCAGAACACAAGTGTTGGCATAGAAGAAAAGGGGGGCTGCTGCAGAACACAAATGGGGGCTTCTCTCAGCACTGGGGATTCTGATGATGACAGAAGTATGCAGACACGGCCGTGTATCATTCAGTTGGGGGACAGTTTCCCCTATATCTGAACGATAACTTGGGTTTAGGCAATGTCTGCATATTCTCTTAATTTCTAAAGATATCGGCAATCATTAAGCCAAGGGTCCCAGAGGTTTCCGCCATAAGGTTTTTTTCCTGAGTCAAATGCCTTTTGTGATCATTCTTTGTCCAGAATTCCTTATTTTATAATGCAGAGAAAATAAAATAAATAAATTACATTTTGTTCTAAATATATTTAGTACGAAACGCGTTGGAAAGTTGGAGAAAATCCCCCGCCATCAGCAGCGCCCACCCAGAATAAAGGTATGCCGGGATGCCAGCTTAGCCTCATTATCCAGCAACATGCTGAACCCCGCTACAGCAGGAGCTGCGGCGCAAGCACATTGCCGCGAGTACAATCTCTGGCAGAAGACCCACTTGAATCTCCGCTGTCAACCTCCAGGACAGGAGAACGGAGACGCAGCTTAAGGTAACAAAACCGCGTAGCAGGGAGAGATACAGGACGGACACTCCACCACTCCAAGGGAGTGTAAACATTGCAAATTAACCTTTTAATTTTTCACAGGTCACATTCTTTTGTATCCCGGTATTCTTATTTTATTTATTTATACACTTTCTATTTTATTTCTGTTTATTTATTTAATTTGTATTTATTTTTACATATTGACATATCACCTAGCGCTCCTAGCACCAAAAACCTTAAATATATTTTGATTGAAGTTTCCTTTATTTTTACTTTAGATGTGCCTGAAAGTGAGCCCACCTGAACTCTACCCTGAGAGAGCACAGAGAGACAGAGGGTTCACAGAGAGAGGGTGCAGGGAAGGCCAGAGAGAGGGAGAGCAGAGAGAGTGCAGGGGAGGGTAGAGAGAGCCAAGAGAAACCAACAAATCCTGTGAACCGCAGTTTTGCATTTGCATTGCTATCATGCGAATGCTTTACCATACAGAAAAGTGCTTGCATGCTAAGGGTAGATGGCGGGCTGCCAGGTTTCGGGTCACAGCGGCCCACCCGCAACAGTTTGGAATGCTCCCATGAAATGCAGAGTGACACCCCCATAGCAATGCCCCATTGCCACCTCCCATTGTCCTTAAGCCTGCGGTCACATTTTCCTGAATGTGACAGCAATGTAAGAGGTCGCACGGGTGTGCTGCTGTGTATGCGCATACACCATTTGCTTAATGGTGATTTTCGGTAATGTGCGTCCCAACCTGAATCAGACCTATGATTCAGAGCTATGGTTTGATGAGTTTGGTGTGGAAGAACTTGACTTGCCCACACAGTCCTAACCTCAACACAATTGTGCACCTGTGGGATAAACACTTGCCAATTCTGGACACAGCAAGTGTGGGGGGGGTTAGCGAGGGCCATGCTAGCTCTTCATTAGTGCACGCATCATTACCGATATAGTGCGTACACACTAGATAATATGTACAAAAATTTTGCTAATGCTAACTATATTGTGTAGTGTGTACTGTATACACTAAGAGAATTACAATAGTCAATGTAGTAGACCATGTGTATAGTACATAAATAAAGAGTATCTTGCGTGAGATACGGGAGTATTCTGAAAATATTTCATAGCTGTATATAACAGTGGAGGTTATTCTGGTTGGTGTGTAAATTTCCGAATTATTTTGGAGCGGACCGCACGCCACGCTGTGTGGACATCGTACGAAGAAACGCCCACCGGTCCTACGCATTCGGACGGACTCACACTTTAAGAAGAGGGCGTGTTTACGGACGACATCCAAACCTTGCGTGTGCGGTGGACACACACATATTCTGCACGGTCTTACAGCGTCTGCATGGTCTTACAGCGTCAGAACGGACGAAAACCTGCCCGAATATAAAAGTGACATGGATATTTATATTAGTGGTAGCAAGTTCTGTCCATTGCTTGCAGTGTAATTGTGTGTAAAAAATGCTGCCGTGCTTTCAGCATAGATTTGTGTGTTTTGTAATGGTCCATTTAAGCTGCAATGGTTCCAATTGAAGCAATGACAAGAGTGTTATTAATGAGTAATGAGTAGAGGAGTGGATTGTAATGTGTTCAGCTGACATTGGTTCAGGTGCGGGCGTACTAATTGGGCGTTCCGAATGCCTAGCGCATGACCGAGTGGTGTCCGCAAAGCAATACTTGCTTACGGAGACCGCGGACGAAATGTAATAGGTTGCGATTTTTGGACGAGTTCCAAACTCGCCAGAAATCGCACCTTTAAAAATCGCGTTTTTGCAGCGAATTCGCATATGTAATGAGATGCAAATTAGCGGCAAAAAATGCGATTTGCCGCGATTTTGGGCGATTTTCAGTCATGAAAATGTGCGCATTTTCATATATGCGATTTTGGGTAAAAAAATAAAATAACAAAAAAAAACGGCGTGGGGTCCCCCCTCCAGAGCATAACCAGCCCCGGGCTGAAAGAGCCGGTCCTGGTTTCATAAAATCACAGGAACAAACAAGTTGGGGTTCCGTGCATTTTATAAAACCAGCACCAGGCTCAAGGGCCGGTCCTGGTTCCCAAAATACGGGGGACAAAATGACTAGGGGTCCCCCGTATTTCAAGAACCAGCACCGGGCCCAACCAGCCAGCAGGGTAATGCCACAGCCGGGGGGAGACTTTTTATACAAGTCCCCCCGGCCAAAGCATTCAGCCCTCTGACCGGTCAGCATGGGCAGGGGTCCTGGGGGAGTGGGGACCCCCCCAAAGAAGGGGTCCCCCCCCTCCAGAACTTACCAGCCCATGCTGAAGCCCGGGGCTGTCCTCAATGCCCCTGGGCTGTGGGCATCGAGCTGATTAATTGTGTAAAAAAATAGAGAAAATCCTATTGTGTATTGCTGTGGAACTATGAGTCCCAGCAAGCCTGCACCACATGCAGGGACTTGGAGAACCACAAGTCCCAGCATGTGGGGCAATAAAGGGCCCGCTGGGACTAGTAGTCCCACAGTACTACAAATAGTTAAAAAAGTACACAAACACACTGACAGTACAAGTTTAATACACACCAAGCCCATTCATCCATACTCACCTATGTTGACACGAAGCTTCGGTCCCCTTGTCCAGTAGAATCCAGAGGGGAGGCTGTGGAGAGAAATCATACTCACCACAGACGTCTTCAGCGCTTCTCCGGGTGCCCAGCAGCATTCTTCCCACGATCACCGTCCTCCGGTGTTCTGTTGACATCTGGGGCTCCGCCCCCCGACCGGGACTTAGGCCCGCCCATCAGCCAATCATGGTCCTGGAAAACCGGCATGCCGGTTTTCCAGGACCATGATTGGCTGATGGGCGGGCCTAATGTCTAAAACCAAAATGTCTAAAAAATCACACCCTATTACATTTCGCCCCGCATATTTTCTGCCTATTGGTTCGTTTGCAGTCGGTGTTCAGTCCGAATGCATGCCTACCAGAATTAGTGCACTCCCTCGTGTACGCCCATGTTTACGCCCAGTTTAGCCCACTTTGAAACTACGCCCCTGTGTACTTCCGAATGACACCCATATTACACCCATATTTCCCGAGTGAATGTGGTGCACTTTTCTGTACGGTATTAGTGAGAACGAGTACGGAGACCGTGCGTGGCACATGCGCATAGCGTTGCCCACGCATGCGCAGATGGCTAAAAAACGCCATCCGAAAGAATTCGGAAAATTATGCATCACTCCAGAATAAGGCCCAGTGTTTGGATACAGACTGGATGTGGGAATGACACTTAAGCAGTGGACATATGGAGTAGGGTTAATCAGTAATCAGCTTTTAGTGGTGGCTATGCTATAGCTTAGTTTAAAATTAAATAACATGACCAAAATGCATCCCATTAACAGTATGAGCTATGTTTAAAAAATGATCTCATGTATGTTTCAGTAATGTAAGGTTAGTCCCAAAACTTTTATTCACTGTTTTAAAGCTGGTCATACACTAGGCGATAATCGCAAATAAATCATTCAAATTGTAGGCATTTAACAGCAGGTCCGAAGTGATGCGCGGTTCGCACACTCTGAGTTGTCGCTCTAGTGTATGGGGGTCACTGCCCATCACTAAGTAAATTTAAGAAATAATTAATCTACGGTAAAAGCTACTATTCCTCACTAATAATAATAATTACGTATTTAAATAGCAATGGCCAGATGTTTTAATCTTGTATTATGATAAATGCTATGTATATTTTTTATTATACTATCTAGAAGCCTGCTTTTTTTTAGCACTAGTATAGCCTGATTTGAATTTGTACCCAAACCCCATACAAACATACAAATCCAATGTTTGTGCTTCTACACAGGTGCAAGACCTGTCCTTTGTATGTGAGCACCGGTCTTGTAATATTGCTCACAGCCCCCTCAGTATGCTGCATCATTTGGGGGTGAGTCGAGGGCAGCAACCTGCACCATTCTTCAAATTGAAGGATTGTTGCCCCAAGTGGTGTATGTTTGTTGGACCCAGGGTCCGGGTTGTTGAATGCAAATTTCCTGGGCCAGATCTTAAAGCCAGCTTCAGCTTATACAGACAGATCATGATCTGCTAACATTGTGATTCCCAAGTGAAGCTTGCGATGGTCCCTTATAGTCCTCTAAAACTATTGCTAAAAAAGTCTGTAGAAAATGAACAGTGCATGTAAATTATGGAGGTCATTTATTTATTTACAGTTCCTTATATAGCGCAGCATATTCCGTTGAACTTTACAATTGGAAATGTGAAATGCGCAGCTTTGCGGGTCATCTAAATGCCACCCGCATGAACACCTGCCCTCCTTGCATGCTGATTTTCCCACATGCATAAACATCCATTTGCAACCTGGCATGCGGAAAAAAATCATTTGACGGTTGCAGACCATTAAATGAGTTTGCAAGTGCTCACAGACCTCTGACACCTCTCTGGGGGTCAGTACCCTGGGCTCCCCTCTATCTAGTGCCCCCCCCCCCCCCCCTGTGGTTGGCATGTATTTTTAACACACACATATATATATATATATATTCCAAAGAAAGACCGCACTCACACTAGGGGTAGTGGACCAGCTGTGGGGTGCATGCGAAGGGGTCCAGAAATAAATCCGTACTCCAATGTATAGCTACGGTTCTCATATAGAGAACCAGGCACTCGCCACCTTATCAAAGAAAGTGCTTCTTGATAAAAATAAATAGTTTTATTTGCAACAGTGTTTTTCAAATATATATATATATATATATATTTTTATCTAAATGTTTTGTTCATGGGAGTTGGGTAGTGCTGCAGCCTCAATATCTGCAAATGTGACAATGATTTATGGTGCTAAGCATCAGGAGCCAAGGCACACTGACTGCACAAGTGTGCAGTGCATTACTGGGAGTTGACTAAGTCCCATGAGACTTTGCACAAGAGGTCAGAGGAGACTTTACACAAGAGGTCAGAGGCTGAGAGGCTTGTGCTGAGCTCTGCTTGGTGGAGCTCATCATATGCTTCTCATGCCCATGGAGGACAGCAGCAGCAGCAGCCTTGTCATGGGAGGGTTTTCAATTAGAGGCATCGCTGAGCCTGTCAGGACTCTACAGAGTAAGGTACAGAGGGACAAACACAGGCTTTTCATGTGGTATTTTATATATATATATATATATATATATATATATATATATATATATATATATATATTTGTGGAGTGCCTTCTTTTGGAGAATGTATATATATATATATATATATATATATATATATATATATATATATATATATATGAATCCCCCCTGCAGTTACCCATTGACCAAGTTTATACTGCCTTTACTGTGTGTTTTAACAGTGTAATATTCTCCCGTGCAGTTTGCGGCCAGTAAGGTTAGGCCAGGTCTAAAGTGACCCCAGGCCCCCTGAAGGCTTAATCCGGCCCTGGCTCAGAAGCTATACTGGTACTTGTTTCCTAGCACGGCCACAAATCGCGGCCATCGTGGGTAATTTTAGTGGCCTGCGACGCGACCGACGCGATGCCCCCGATTTTTCCATTGAAATGCATTGAAAACAGTGAAAATCGGGTCGGTCGCGTTGTGTGCGCCTAAAAATGCTTAAATGGTCCACCCGCGATGGCCGCGATTTACCCATAGGGAACAATGTTAAATGCCTCAATTTACCCGCTATGACCCCGATTTCCCATAGGAAACAATGTTAAATGGGTCAATTTACCCAAATCATCATAGGGAAGAATGGTAAATGGGCCAGAAACCCCCAAAAACCCCCCTGAGCAGTGAAATGTCCCCCCAAAAGTAGTTTACGCCACCCCGCGATCAACGTGAACCCGAAGCGTGGCGAGCGTAGTGAGCCCGCGAGGGGCGGCGGTACGCGTCCTCCGACCTTTTCATGCCCCCACTATCCACGTCGGTGTGGAGTTGAGAATAGAATAGTGTGGCGAGCGCAGCGAGCCACCGAGCCCGAAGCGTGGCGAGCGCAGCGAGCCCCGCGAGGGGACGCGGATACCTTCACAGCTAAACGCGTCCGTTCGTGGGCTTTACAGGTGTCCGCGTCGCCATGGACACCTGTGAAGCCCGCGAGGGGACGCGTATAACTGTGAAGGTATCCGCGTCCCCTCGCAAGGCTCGCTGCGCTCGCCACGCTTCGGGCTCGGTGGCTCGCTGCGCTCGCCACACTATTCTATTCTCAACTCCACGCCGACGTGGATAGTGGGGGCATGAAAAGGTTGGAGGACGCGTACCGCCGCCCCTCGTGGGCTCGCTGCGCTCGCCACGCTTCGGGTTCACGTTGATCGCGGGGTGGCGTATAGTACTTTTGGGGGGACATTTTAATGTTCAGGGGTGTTTTTGGGCCATTTACCATTGTTCCCTATGATAATTTGGCTAAATAGATCCATTTCAGATTGTTTCCTATGGGAAATCGGGGTCATCGCGGGTAAATTGAGGCATTTAACATTGTTCTCTATGGGGAAATCGCGTCTGGCCCATCGCACCCGATTTTTTTGCGCATGCGATGCCCGCGATGGCCCCGATTTTACCCCCGATGACCGCGATTATGATCGTTGTGGCCGTGCTAGGAAACAAGTACCGCTATACTTTTTAAGCATTGTTTTGTGCAGGCAACTTGTACAACAACAACCAAATACAGCTGTATTGATAGCAAAATATAAACAGAACATGTATATTATATATGAGCACCCTCTACTGGACATATAAAATACTGTGGAAGGAAGAACAATCATTTATATTAGCAATTCTCAATGTTAAGTACATGATTAAATGTTTGCATGATTAAGCCACAATAACAGGGAAATCATAGAGTATGTTAGCCAACAAAGACTCCTGTACCAATCTGCTCTTACCTTCCACCTATCACCAGTGACGTTCAGTGAATTCAATAGCTGGGACACCCCAGGCCAGTATCACAGACAGATTTTACACACATTAAAGTGATGAAAAGAATACACAGATGATTATTCTATCTATATACAATAATACAGTCACAGCACCATCAAAAACCATAAATAATAAATACAACAATTGTATTCAATGACGCTTAAATAAAACATCACATGCACTATATAAGGGGTTAAAGTGGAGTGAGGTATATGGCAGTACGGACGGTGTAATGATAAGCATTACTGCCTCACAGCGCTAAGGTCATGGGTTTGATTCCCACCATGGCCCTAACTGTGCGGAGTTTGTATATTCTCCTTGTACTTGCGTGGGTTTACTCCGGATACTCCGGTTTCCTCCCACAATCCAAAAGTATACAGGTAGGCTAATTGGCTCCCATCAAATTAACCCTAGTATGTCTGTGTGCGTGTGTACATGTGGTAGGGAATATAGATTGTAGGCTCCACTGGGGCAGGGACTGATGTGAATGTTCAAATATTCTCTGTAAAGCACTGCGGAATATGTATGCACTATATAAGAAACAGTTAATAAATAAACTAGTTCAACCTCCACTTTGGCCCAGCACAGTAATTCGCAGGGCGGTGCCCAAATCCCTACCACTGGCCTTAGATCTGCCTTATGGGGGAGAGTAGGTGGGGTAATTAGGTGGCAGAGTGAAATGAGTTACACCACCTCTCCAAGAACACTTTAACCCCTGCACTAAAGTAGATGAGGTAATGTTATGACTTAATTCCCAATTTTTATCTCACAAATGGAGTAACGGTTTCTTTTAGCTCATTAATAATATTTACTACCCCAGCATGATACTATGCTCAGGTTTACCTACTTTCTAGCTGCGGGGCCGCTGATGTGATGGAAAAAGTGTGGGATGGGGGCAAAGCTTTGAGGGAAACACATTGTTTGGGGGCAGGGCCGGTGCTAGGGTGTTCGGCGCCCTCCTGCAAACTATAAATTTGCACCCTCCCATACTTTAGAAAGAGACAGCAAGTAATGAATGTGGACACTGAAAAAAAAAGCTATATAATGCCCGTAGTGCCACATCATGTGCCCAGTAGCATCAGTGTAGTAACTTTACATTTTGGTGCCCTGTGCCAGAAAAGGAATGAGGTCCCTGTACCTCCCTCCACCCATACATACACACACACACACTGAATACAGGGAGAGTGCGCACTCTGCCACTTATGCACATTGTTCCAGCTAGAGATCCAACCGAGATTCAAAGCCATATCCACCACAACATCAACCTCCCTCTTGATGAACACCATAGGATTATAGTCCAGTTTCTTATATGCAGGACCGGCAACAAAAATCTTGGGGCCCTGTACAATGATATTTCTGGGACCCCCCACCTAATCCTAAATCCACACAATGCTCTTCTGCATGAGCCTCATTTAACCTTTCGCTGCTCCAGGTCCTTCTCTCGTTCTCAATCCTGCTGGTTTGGCTCCTGGCTCCTGCTGGCTCCGGCTGCTGCTGGCCTGTCACTTTCAGAAAAGAACGCTGAGCACTACATGCAGGCAGGGTAGGTCTTTCACAGAGTGCGGAACAGACGACCTGCACAGTAAAAGTACAGGAGCCAGTGACTGAGGCCACAGCACCAGCGGCGTGTAAGGCTGTGCGCATGCGGCACCAGGCTGTGCGCACAGACAGAGTAGATGGCTCTGCGCGCCGAGTGGCAGGGCGCACACACAGTAGACGGTAGTGGCACACAGTGAGTCAGTCAGACTCAGACAAAAACAGATGGTGCACAGTAGATGGCTGGGACGCAAGGGTCACTGACAGGCCAGCTAGTACAGGCAGTGGCCATGCCGGGGCATGGAAGCTCTGGGGGCCCTTCAGATCTCTGGGGCCCATCACACTTGTCCCCCTTGACCCCCCCTGTCGCCTGCCATGCTTATATGTAGCCAAATCTGACAATTGACGTCTGATTTCCAAATCATAATTGGTTCAATCCTGCAGCACCACTGCCGCACCTTTATCAGCGGGGCGAATGACCACTGCAGGATTGTCCCGGAGGCCGGCCAAGGCTTGGCGTTGTATATGTGTAGTACTTAGGTTTAACTCTAGCCTGTGAATTAATTTCAGATTCTGTCATCCTAAGGAAGGTATGGATGGTTATTAGACACTGGGTCAAGTGTACTGGGTCTGGACAACTGCTTAGATGAGTCCAGCTCAGTCATGGAGGAGACACTATCAGTTGTTGAAAAATGTTCTCATAGGTGGAGCTTCCTACCAAACCTATAATTATCGTACTGTGCATTCAAAGGAATCAAATGGCATTGTGGGTATAAATTTGAAACCCGATGATAATACAGAGGACTCAACTTCACTGAGTGGATTAGAAGATAAAGTAAATATAAGGGTTATCTCCCCAGTTTTCTCCGTCTTTTTCTTGGTTCTACCCCGCCTCTGATGACGCCTGACCCTTCTCTTTGGAAAGGGGAGTAGTGTGCCAGGGTAGGGTCTAAAAAAGGTTGTCGGTCACTGCCTGTCGTATTGGAGTCAGTGAAATCACTATCGGGTGAGGACTGTGTTTGAAAGAGATTACCCCGGGTATCACCCCTGAAATGGCAAAACCGACTAGGACGTTTTTTTCTATCTGTATTACTGCCCGTAAGCCACCGATAAACGGTGTGAGTTTTATAGTCTGAATTTACAGTCTCCAATTTTTAGTGTTTAAAGGAAAGCAATTCCTGTTGGTATGAGTCAGTTTGGGTTTTGATCTTATCTAACCAAGAGTCCGTCTTATCAGTAGTGAGCCGTTTCAGGTGTAGTTGTTTGAAAACTTCAATATCAGCTCTGAGTTTTTTAAGTTCAGATCCGACTTCAGTCAAAACCAGTAAAATAAGTTCAGCAGAACATTTGTTGAGCACTCAACACCATTGGGCGCAAAATGTAGGATTATTACGCCCAATTGTGGGAACATTAGCTTCCCGGAACCCACGTGGGATTCTTTTGGTGCGGTGATACTTGCTTAAAAATTGCCCATGCAATAATAAGTCAATTACCCGCTTCCTCAACCGCAACAGCCTAAAGTGGGAACTGGTCTCTGCTGGTAATTCTGCAAACTCAGCCTGATCAAAATAAACTTTATCAGTGTCGTCGTCAGTCAGGGAAATTAAATTATTCTGGGCCGCTGATAGTAGATCATCATCCAAAAAAGTGATACCTGACTGAGTCATACTCAACTGTGTCAGTTAACTAAAGAATCTGCTTAAAGACAGACAACAAATAGGGACATACAAAAAACATATATATATATATATATATATATATATATATATATATATATATATATATACACACAGGTTGAGTATCCCGTATCCAAAATGCTCGGGACCAGGAGAATTTTGGATAACGGATTATTCCGTATTTCGGAATATTTTAATATTTCAATGATGTATTTTGAAGTATCTTGCATTTATGCTGTATAAACACATAATATACACACAAATATATTTTATTACCACATAAAATACACACAAACATATTTTAATTGTTCAAAAAACAAGGTTTCAAAACGTGAAACAAAATGTGTGTACTATCTCAGCACTGAATTTGAATGCCAAGCAATCATTGTCTTGCACATATATAGTGCCAGTTACATATCATGTCCCCAGTGATGCTGTTACATATGTCCCCAGTGAGATTTTAGCAAAAAAAAAAAATTTTTTTCACTTTCTGGAATGTCCGTATTTCGGAATAATTCGGATAACGGATATTCGGATAAGGGATACTCGACCTGTATATATATATATATATATATATATATATATATATATATATATATATATATACAGCAACGAATAAGTGGCACTCGGAGGCTTGTTTAAGTGGTGAAACAAACAGGAATATTTATTCCTAGTGCACTAGGAATAAATATTCCTGTTTGTTTCACCACTTAAACAAGCCTCCGAGTGCCACTTATTCGTTGCTGCATATTCCTTAAGGACATCCCTTTTGAAAGAGGGCACCGGAGCAAGCAACAGGCATCCACCTACAGACCTGAGTGCCGGCCTCTTCGTTGTGTATATATATATATATATATATATATATATATGTATATATATATATATATATATTTGTAAGGAAAAATGATGAAAAGCGCACAAGTGAGCATATAAATGTAAAACTTTTACTTAATATATCTGCACACAGGGGCGGATTGGGGACTGAAAGTGGCCCTGGAAAATATCTGGAAGTGGCCTCATGTGGGCGGCACCAAATCAACAATTGGCGGAGCCTAATTACAAGGGGTGTATCCTAACCTGGAAAAAGGCATGCCCAATTCATTACACATTGTGCCCAGGTAATGGCCATTACATATTATGCCACACAGTAATGCCCATTGTACCACACACCATAATGCCCATTACACATTATACCACAAACCGTAATGGCCATTACACATTGTGCCACACAGCGTAATGCCATTACACATTGTGCCACACACCCTAATACCCATTACACCACACACCATAATGCCATGTACACATTATACCATACACCGTAATGCCCATTACATGTTATACCACACACTTTAATGCCCAGTACATAGTATACCACACACTGTAATGTGCATTACACATTATACCAAACACCATAATGCCAAGTACATGTTATACCACACACTGTAATGCCAATTACATATTATGCCGGGGGTTTCATGGCAAAAGATACATCTTCTCCTAGTAGTACATTTTATTGCCGCTAACATGCATAATGCCCTGCGAGGATACACTTAAACATAATGCCCCCTGCAGTGCTGCTTACACACACAATGCCCCTTGTAGTGCTGCTTACACGCATAATGCCACGTGAGGTGCGGTCAAGACCCCTGTACATGTGCGCAAGTCCCTGACAGCCCTGCCCTTGTCAAGGGACAGCTGTCACCCATAGTTGCTGTCCCTGCTGCACTCACAAAAGCTGTATATATATGTTGAGATGAGCAGGACCCACACCACTACCACCAAAAGACCCGTGGACACAGATTCAGACTGCAAACTTTAGCAGAGGCACAGTGGTGTAGCCAGGAGTCCACTACAGAGAAAATGTCTAGGAGGAGCAACAGCCAGTGCAGTCATATCCTTTCCTAGCTGGACCCCGCGAATGTAGAAGCACATACACCCGCTGCTGCCTGCTAGAGGCATGCAGCAATATATTTTTATAATGCAATGCCCATTACACATTATACCACACATTAACACTATAATGCCCATTACACATTAGACCACACAAGGTAACGCCCCTTACACAATTGTGCCATACTTTATAATGCCTATTGCAAATACCACATGCCGTAATACCCATTACACCACACACCGTAATGCATATTGCATATTATGCCACATAAGTGGCGCTTACCTACATGTTCGTTGTCAGGAGGTACATGCTCTATGCCAGGAGGTACATGCCCTTTGCCACGAGGGATTACATGCTTGATGTCAGGTGGAGTTAAATGCTCGTTACTACAGGGGATTACATGGTCTTTGCCGGGGGGGGGGGGGGTTTAAATGCTCCTTACCACTAGGGATGGGGAATACCTGCTTGATGCCAGGGGGAGTCAAATACAGGTTGCCATCCTTTCATCGAGTTCACCCTGGGCAGAGCAATGCACTTGCTGTCCCCATTACAGCTGGACAAAGTGGTGGGCAACCCAGAGGTTGTATTAGAGCAGGTAAGGGGCTATTTCAAATGTCACGCTGGCTTGTAGCACACAGTCCAGCAGCCAATCAGGAGCCACCACTGCCTGATTGGTTGGCGGGCCGCGAGTTTCAAGTGGCTCGCGAGCCGGAGGGGCATTTGAAATAGCCGCTGATCTCTGATACAGCCTCTGATACAGCCGTGGCAACAGCAGGACAGCTGCACTGTGCCCCCCCAACCCAAAGGCACCCCCTCCCCCCTGAAAACACCCTGCCGCCGCCCACCATCTTTTCCACAAGCAGGCAGCTGCAGACCTTCTCCTTGCATTCCGCGATGTGAATGCAGGCTCGCTGTTCTTGGAAGCAGCAGCGGGTTGCCCTCTTGAAAGCACCCACAGCCAGAGCCGGCCTTAACCAATTTAATGCCTTAGGCAAATTTCGGCCCCCTAGCACCGCCACCGGTTGTACCTCTGAATAGGCACGACGGCAAAAAAATGGTACACCCGAGTTAGCAGGTTGCAGGCAATTTACACAGCTGTCGGTGCTTTTGCGTTTGACTATAAATCAGGCCCTAAGATACATTATGCCTCTTTGAAGTGTCCCAGGTACATATTATACCCCAGCACCTTAGGGATGGGGGGAGGTTAGGGTTAGGCTTTGTTGAGGCTTAGGCACTTAGAATGGGGGGGGGGGTAGGCTGCAAGGGAGAGTAGTTTAGGCAGCATGTTACGGGGTTTGGGGTATTCCACTAGCAGGAAGGGTTAGGCTGTGGGAACGGAGGGTTAGAGGGGGAACAGTGGGAGGGTAACTACCATTACCTGACAAAATTCTCTGCATTGGGATACTGGCATTGGTATTCTAACCACCGCACCCACATTGCAGGTCACTCAGTAGATGGACCCGGCCCTAAGGACTTCTTGTCACGTCCACACTGGGACACAGTTCTGCTGTGCTCCAATGCCTTATTAGAAAGGACATGGCGGTCCTTCCAAACATATGTTAAATGAAGCGGCACTCGGAGCAAGTTCCACTTCATTTATCATATTTTATTTATATATATATATATATATATATATATATATATATATAGTCCCAAATTGACGGCCACTCTATTGTATAGGCAGCTGGAACTGGTGCTCATCCAAACAATGAAGTGTACAGTATCCCAAACGGATGTCACTCAGCAAATAAAGCAGACAAAGAAGATAGTATCTTTAGCCAACGTTTCAGGGCTTTGGCCCTTTTATCAAGACTTGATAAAAGGGCCAAAGCCCTGAAACGTTGGCTAAAGATACTATCTTCTTTGTCTGCTTTATTTGCTGAGTGACATCCGTTTGGGATACTATATATATATATATATATATATATATATATATATATATATATATATATATATATATATATATATATATATATATATATATATATATATACACACACAGAGATATGTAGGTGTGGCACTCGGCTCCTTCCAAAATAATTAATAATACTTTGAAAGAAGCTGAGTGCCTCACCTACATATCTCTGTGAATCTGCTCATCTGTGAGCTGTGAAAACACCGGTCATAGATAACACCAGAAATGGGAGTGCCGGTCCCACTGTGAATATACGGTATATATATATATATATATATATATATATATATATATATATACACAGAGGGATGAACCCGTCACTCAGGGCTTAGGTAAGCTGCGGTGCAGAGTAGCTTGCTCTGTTGCCGTAAGTCGATGGTCTGTGTCAACACACAGACATCCATGCACAAATTTCAGAGAGACAAAGGCACTCAGAGGCTTGAAGAAGGTGAAAAAAACTGGAGGAATTTTATTCCATAGCCTGTCTACGGTTCGGGGGTCATGCCCCCGTCGTCAGGACAAAAAGGCAAAGGTAACAACCTGCTAAGTGTACATACTGTGAATAAATAGTGTACAAAATTTATTCACAGTATGTACACTTAGCAGGTTGTTACCTTTGCCTTTTTGTCCTGACGACGGGGGCATGACCCCCGAAACGTAGACAGGCTATGGAATAAAATTCCTCCAGTTTTTTTCACCTTCTTCAAGCCTCTGAGTGCCTTTGTCTCTCTGAAATTTATATATATATATATATATATATATATATATATACAACTTTGGGATAAGCGGCACTCGGAATAAATAATACACAACAGCAGATGTTTAGGGTCCCTTATATATAATTTATTCCGAGTGTCGCTTATCCCAAAGTTGCATACTAGGACCATAACAGGTCCTCTGAGGGCACCGGAGCAAGGAAATCTTTGCACATTGGAGTGCTGTCCACTACCCCGTTTTATATATATATATATATATATATATATATATATATATATATATATATATATATCACATTCCACAGTGGAAATCAGCTGGTCGCAGGAGCAAGCTCCTGCGACAAGCGATCACAAAGGGCAGAAAATGGGAGCGCGCACCCGGCGATTTATCGCCGGTGCACACTCATATCGCTGGTAGTTGCAATAATCGCCCCCGTGTGTGTGCACCTTTAGTTCCTGATGAAAATTGTATGTTTGCAAATGAAATGTTGAACAAAACAACCTGTGCCTTGGCTCTTATTTCTATGTGTGGAGTGTCGCATACATTGCTTGCCTATATATATATATATATATATATATATATATATATTAGTGGGGGCAGAATGGAGGCAGGACACTGAGGTGAATCAGAAGTTGAACTGTAGTATATTAAAGATTGTGTATATATAATTTTTTTTTTGTAGCGTTATAAGAATATATAATTTATGTCTTCATACCTAATAGAAGCCAGCAGAGGAGGGGGATCAGTCACTCCAGCAGTCCATCATCGGGTGCAGTCAGTGGTGGAAGCAGGTCCTCTGTGAAGTCTCTGCCACGATGTTAGTGGTATGTGTGGCAGTACAAATGGGGGGGCTTGCATGCCATTCCCAGTGTGCGGCAGCGGCTGTGAGTTAAAGGAGGAAGTGTCCCCCCAGGGCAGGCGCTGTTGATCACAGGCGCAGCTGACAGCCTGCTTCGTTCTTCACTGAACTGCGGCTGCACGATCAGCATGGGGCGGCGCGGCAGCAGGGGGGGGGCATGTCCCCCGTGTGCGGATCGGGCGCTGCTGGTGCCAGGCGCAGCTGCGCGATCACAGCGGTAGACGGCCAGCCAGCTCTCCTGTTCCCTCACCCTTCCCCCTGGCCATGGGCTAGGCATGGAGCGCCCTTAGGCAGTACATTTTTGCGCTGGGGCAGAGGAGCCGTGGAGAGTTGAGACCTGACTGGCTGCAAACACATCAGGAGGAGGTGCCCGAGAAAGGAGTCAATCTACTCTGCAATGCTGCTGCCCGCTCGGCCAGTAAGGTATGAGCCAGTACTTTGCAGGCCAGGCTGTCATAGGCTGTAATAGGTTCGTTAGAGGGACGGCGGCGGCCCACCCCCAAATGCTTCAATTTCATTTACTGGCCCAGACCGAAGGAGACAGGGCTGAATATAGCCCTGCCTCCGACCTGCAGTGATATTGTGACGCTACACCCGTGAGTGGGTGGAGCAATATAATTTTTCGGCCTCACCTTTGTCCGGCCTCCCGGGAAACTTCCCGGTGACTTCAATGGCCAATCCGCCCCTGTCTGCACATGTACATTGGGGTTTAAGATAATAAGCTTGCCATAGCACAATCACAGCAGTACTCAACACGTGAAGCTGGAGCTGGAATACGGATGGAGCTCAGAAGTCGTTGTCAGTGAGCAAGATCTGGCACACTGGAAGCCACTGGCCAAGAGACACTGGAAGATGGATCAGACCAACAGGCGGACGTCCCCACATCAGATTGAAGAGGCCACGCCCAACGCATTTCATCATCAGGAAAGTCTTACCTGATGACGAAATCAGACAGACTGCAGCATCAAGATCTTGATGATGAGTTAGTAAACTAGAAAACGTTTGATCTGAGCTACCTGTCTGGGGAGTTTTTTTTACACCTGAGTGGGAGTGCAGCTCCATTCTGGGACTATCTATCTATATATATTTGTAAAATCCGCACTCAAACCCAGCCTTTACCAGCATATGGGGTGCTCCACTATAGCAAGATAATATATGTACCAGTTATAGCAAAGGTGTAGAACTTTTAATCCACAAGGGGTACTCACCAGTAAAATAATAGTACTTTCATGGATAAATTACATCTTACTTTTTCAAGTTGTAGTTGACGTTTTGGCCACTAGAGGGCCTTTGTCAAGACATATAATAGCATACAAACTCACAGCTCAGAAGATCCCAGTACTGTCCAACGCTCCCTGTATGGAAACAGCTTGACCGGGTGCCTGCACAGCAAACTCACACTGACACTGGCATCACATTAACATCTCAGTGCTCGTTTCTTTAATTATAGCACTCTTGCTAGTATAAAAATATATAAATTATTGCTCACCATATAAATAGAACCCTCACCATAAGGACGTCCGTGCTGTTATCTCTTCCCAACCAACTAACGTATAGCACAGATTTAAGTCTGACATTTGTGCCTTTTTAATTTGATTGGCAAATTGATGGACGCTGAGCTAGTTAAGTTCCCAATTATTTAGGGGAAATGACTCATGACTCTTTAATTACTTTATCTTATTTGTGAGTTCTGAGCTGAGGCTGGTGGGGAGTGGTGGGTTCAGATGGTGCAGACCATATAAAGTGCTCCCTAAACATATGGATGCCAAAGTTCAGATGGGGGGCCACCTTCCTTTTGACTTCATGGTCCCAGGCAGTGCCAACTATGTGTGTTGTTTATACTTACAATAATGATTGTGATGGGGGGGGGGGGGGGGGGGGGGTGTTCTGATGACAGAGAAATGCAGGCAGATGCACTGTCTGGCACCAGGACATCAGAGGAAGAGTGCCACCACATATAGTCCACATACATCATAAAGAACAAAACAACACCTAACCCCTGCAAAGTTATGCCACACTAACACTCATAATATGTATGTAATCCATTGGTCATTGGCAGCCAACTTAATGTAGCCTGCTAGCTATTTTTGTTAATCCCTGCTGCGTGCACAGCATTATAGCCATAGTTGCCTACCCTTCTGCAGGATGATCCCTGAAATAGTAGCAATATCCCTGACCCATACTAACAGCTTTGAGGCTCATCTTAAAGTCATTTTATGTCACACCTCTCAGATGTAGCAGAACACTGACCGGTCAGGGGAATAATAGTTTGGCTGCCGGACCTTATATAATAAGTGTCCCCAGCTGTGCCATTACCCTGCTGACTGGTTGGGGCCAGTGCTGGTTCTCAAAATATGGGGGACCCCTAGTCATTTTATACCCCATATTTTTGGAACCAGGATTTTGTACCCCATATTTTTAGAACCAGGGCTGGTGCTGGTTCTCAAAATACAGGGGACCCCATGTCATTTTGTACTCCATATTTTGGGAACCAGCACATTTTTGTGACATGAACCCAACCCTTAGTTCTGGTGCCTGCAAATAAAAGTCAGTGCAGACTGGCTTCTACTTGCGAAGCCAGGAGAAATCATTTGATGGTCGTCAAGGGGGGTATATATAGAAGATGTGCACCACATGTGTGTGTGTATGCTATATGTGTGTGTAAGTAGGTGTGTGTGTGTGTGTGTGGGAAAGGGGGTGAAATGTAGAAGATGGTATGTACAAGATGGGCGTCACCAGGAGTATGAGGGTGGGTGCAGTAGATAGGCACTGCCGAGTTTTTTGTTGAGTTGAGAGTTACATGAATTAACACTATCAGTGTAAGATAAATATACGGTAGGAAATGGACACTACTAGAATTTTAAGATGAGTACAGGAGCTTGGCACGACAAGGAGTGTAGTAGGGGAAGGTGAAGGAGATTGGCCAAACAGGAATGTATTGCGAGTGGAGGAAAACGTGCATACCCAGTAATGTGTGGCTGGAGTAGGAGATAGGAAGTATCAGAAAAGCGTGGCAAATATAGGAGATAGGCATTATCAGGAATGTGTGGCAAGTGTAGAAGATGGCATTAACAGGAATGGATGGCTATTCTAGAAAATACTTTTCCTTTCAACATTCCTTAACTTGAAGTTTTTCAACATTTTAAGACTCTCCCAATCTTGACTAATATTTATGTGAAATGGTTGATAGACACCTTGGCAACAATACTGGCCGTCTGTTATCCAACTGTTGAAACGTTCACAAAAAAAGGCTATAGTCCATCCCCTCCGCACCCCGATGGTGAGACAACCAAATCCAATAAGCAAATTGCCCACACTATGCAACTCTTCTACAAAATTCTCTATGCCTCATCGCTCCCGAACACTTCGCCTTCAGCCTTTCTACCCATCCTTCTGACACTCCTTCTACCCCTCCCTCGTCCTTCATCTGGGACTCCCTGTCATTCCCAACTTTGACATTTAAGATGTCCGCATCTCTGCAATCCCCAATGACTATTGAAGAAGTCACTGTGACGATCAAACATCTGAAACCCAGTCAAGCCCCAGGGCCTGGCGGCCACAATGGATACTTTTACAAACTAATGTCCTCTACCTTAGGTCCCTTACTGGTCGCAGCCTTTAGTTCTAACATTAGCAAAACCCCCTCACCATTTCAACTCAGCTGTCCTAAAAATTCTTCCCAAACCTGATAGTGACCTTTCTTTTCCTGGCTCGTACCGCCATATTTCCCTCCTTAACCTGGACTACAAATTGTTTGCGAAGATTTTAGCTGACCGTTACTTTTTTAGTTTCACGGTGGCCGATATATCGGATGCGATATCGGCTGATATATCGATATAGCGATTTTTTACCTGTTCATAACCTCACTATCCACTAGGCATGGAGCTGATATTATATAGTGTGGCGAGCGCAGCGAGCCACCAAGCCCGAAGTGTGGCGAGCGTAGCAACACCCACGAGGGGACGAGGATTACTGCGCTCTCCACACTATATAAAATCAACTACGGCTGCTTAGTAAATTAGTTATAACCATTCTTTTGAATGGTGATTCCTATTCGTATTTTCCAATGGCGTATACATTTGTATTTGTAAATACAAATACGAATGTGCCATAAATATGAATACGAATATGTGTATTTTTGGTCTAGTAAATGCCAAAAATACGAATACACTTAAAAAATTCATATTTTGTTATACAAATATGAATTTTTAGGCATATTTGCCTTAGTAAATTTCCACCACAGTCTCTGCATCTATCGCCCTGGATGATGAGCCACAAGTCTGATATCGCCAGTCTTTTAAAACGACTGGAGTGCCACCCCTATGAGATCAAAAATGTATACTGCTTACTAGTAATGCTGGGTACACACCAGGACGACAAGGGTCCGATCCCATCAATCTAGATCCAATTCCGACCAATTGGATGTAGATTGTGTGGTGGTTGGGCCCTTTTCTGTCCTGGTGTGGACTGATACCGATCCGATGCGCGATCCCGTGGGTCGGTAGTTTTTCAGATCCTACCTGCAGCAGGTAGGATCTGAAGAACGACCATACTCGGGTCGCCATCGGATCGGACCCACTCACGGTGCACAACTTGAGTGTGTCGTGACCCCCGCGTCATCGTGAGCGGGTCGGAAAAAACACTGACAACCCGCTCACAATGTGCATTGTGAGCGGGTCGTCCTGGTGTGTACCCCGCATTAACCTCCCTTCCAAACCTTATTTAACCAATCTAGCTGACAGATGGCACCATGATGTACCTACCGAAAATTCAGTCAAGGACTTAATGTCTCATTATGACTCCACTATGAGACTTTTGCACTCGGCATATCTACAGGAAGTCCACTTCAGGACCATTCACAGAGTATAACTACCTCCTAACATCAGAGCCCACTTTGTGCCTGGAGGAGAGGCAGTCACTTTATATCACTCCTTTTGAGACTGTTATAAAATTAGGCATTTTTGGAACAAGTTATTTTGTATATTAACATCCATTTTCAGACCTCCTTGAACCTCCAGCCTAAAGCATGTCTGTGTATACATTTTTACGACTGGTCCGGTATTGCCCATCTCAAACAGCTGTTTCTATTTTTTACTGTATTGTTCATGATTTCTAAAATAAATTATATGAAAGTTCTGGATTTCTAGGGCTGCTCTCTTTATTGGAGAAGTTCAGAGGATATTGCTACAACAACTTTAGGTACTTCTGTAGTTTCACGGCGCCGCCGCGCGCACACTCTGGCTCAGAAACTTGGCAGACTGCCAGAGGCTCTGATTAACCGTGCGCGTGCCGCTCTAGCTCAGACAGAGTGTGCTCGCGCCGCTCTAGCTGTACTGACAGCTACGTAAATAGCGTGGCGGCCGGGCAGCAGCAGCAGCGCGCTGCCCAGGCGCTGGCAGGTCACTGTGGTACTTGTAGTTCCACAGTGAAATAGGCAGCGCCTGGGCAGCGCTGATAACAGCAGGGGCAAGTGGACACACCCCGGGCACAACGCTGACGTGCCGGGGCTTGTAAAGTACTCACCCCGGCACACCGCTGTGTCCCCCATGTACACGCTAAATCCAATGGCTTGCAGCCTAGATCTAGGCGCTAATGCGCCTGGATTCACACTCCCTGCAAGCCGCTAAGGAGGAGGGGGGCGCCTGGATTTAGGCGCAAAACCCTCTGAATCCAGGCGCCTTGAGAGCCGCTAAGGAGGAGGGGGGCGCCTGGATTTAGGCGCAAAACCCTCTGAATCCAGGCGCCTTGCGAGCCGCTAAGAAGGAGGGGGGCGCCTGGATTTAGGCGCAAAAGCCAGGCTCCCTGGGAGCCGCAAAGGTGGTTTAGCATCTAAATTTAGACGCTAAAGCGCCTGGATTTAGTTGGGTGGAGGGGTACATCTAAATTTAGACGCAAAAGCATCTAAATTTAGCTGGGTTTAGGGGTACACTATTAAAGCCCGTCCACAGTGGCAGTAGTCGACGCAACAGCTGTCGACTGTGTAAATCCCACTATCCACGCCCACCCGAAGCGTGGCGAGCGCAGCGAGCCCCGCGAGGGGCGGCGGTACGCGTCCTACGACCTTTTAATACCCCCACTATCCACGTCGGCGTGGAGTTGAGAATAGAATAGTGTGGCGAGCGCAGCGAGCCACCGAGCCCGAAGCGTGGCGAGCGCAGCGAGCCCCGCGAGGGGACGCGGATACCTTCACAGGTAAACGCGTCCCCTCGCGGGCTTCACAGGTGTCCGCAGCGACGCGGACACCTGTGAAGCCCGCGAGGGGACGCGTTTACCTGTGAAGGTATCCGCGTCCCCTCGCGGGGCTCGCTGCGCTCGCCACGCTTCGGGCTCGGTGGCTCGCTGCGCTCGCCACACTATTCTATTCTCAACTCCACGCCGACGTGGATAGTGGGGGTATGAAAAGGTCGTAGGACGCGTACCGCCGCCGCTCGCCACGCTTCGGGTGGGCGTGGATAGTGGGATTTACACAGTCGACAGCTGTTGCGTCGACTACTGCCACTGTGGACGGGCTTTAATAGTGTACCCCTAAACCCAGCTAAATTTAGATGCTTTTGCGTCTAAATTTAGATGTACCCCTCCACCCAACTAAATCCAGGCGCTTTAGCGTCTAAATTTAGATGCTAAACCACCTTTGCGGCTCCCAGGGAGCCTGGCTTTTGCGCCTAAATCCAGGCGCCCCCCTCCTTCTTAGCGGCTCGCAGGGAGTGTGAATCCAGGCGCATTAGCGCCTAGATCTAGGCTGCAAGCCATTGGATTTAGCGTGTACATGGGGGACACAGCGGTGTGCCGGGGTGAGTACTTTACAAGCCCCGGCACGTCAGCGTTGTGCCCGGGGTGTGTCCACTTGCCCCCGCTGTTGTCAGCGCTGCCCAGGCGCTGCCTATTTCACTGTGGAACTACAAGTACCACAGTGACCTGCCAGCGCCTGGGCAGCGCGCTGCTGCTGCTGCCCGGCCGCCACGCTGTTTACGTAGCTGTCAGTACAGCTAGAGCGGCGCGAGCACACTCTGTCTGAGCTAGAGCGGCACGCGCACGGTTAATCAGAGCCTCTGGCAGTCTGCCAAGTTTCTGAGCCAGAGTGTGCGCGCGGCGGCGCCGTGAAACTACAGAAGTACCCCTCTGGCAGTCTGCCAAGTTTCTGAGCCAGAGTGTGCGCGCGGCGGCGCCGTGAAACTACAGAAGTACCCAACTTTATTATGATCGCAAATACTCCTCTGCAGAGTCCTACTCAGGTACTATACACTTCAGTAGAAAATAGGACCTTTATACTGTATCTCCACACTAGACAATGAGTCACATTTGAAAATGTATCAGTTTTCTGATTCCAATTGTTGTCAATATCACGGACAGCTACTCAGCTAATCTCTTGATTCTTATAATGTATTGACTGGCCCATGCTACGCTAATGCCGACCACTCTCCCAATCGTTTATTTGCTATATCACCCACTGTATAAGTCAATTATATTATCCCAGCCCTACCCCTATGTTCTCTTGATATTTACATAATAGCATTGGTTTATATCTTGTCATCCCCCCTCTCTATACCTTTCATTGTTTTCTTTCTTTCATCTACTATCTGTTTCCTTCATTTTATAATGTTATTGATATTTTATGTCATGGCTGTGATGTCTCTATTTGATATATTTTTGCAAACATACATTGTTTTTGATGACCGCTTTACCTCTCCGATGTTTCGTATCACTCCCACCCTATGGTTATGTCTTTTTCATTCATTTATACCCCTGGTAATGCAATAATTACTTTATGACCTGAACAATTCTGAACGATTAACCATTCATTGTTGTACATTATGGCTTGACATCTCTTGTTTGTACTTTTTGAAAAACAATAAAAACTGTTTTTTTTTTTTTAAAGAAAAAACTGGAATGTATGGCAGGTGTAGGAGATTTGGAGCCTAATTCGGACCTGATTGCAGGACAAATTTGTTCCCAGAATGGACAAACCATGTGCACTGCAGGTGGCGCAGATGTTACAAGTGCAGAGAGAGTTAGATTTGAGTGAGATATTGTTTTTGTGTAGGGTAAATACTGGCTACTTTATTTTTGCACAGCAATTTAGATTTCAGTTTGAACGCACCCCACCCGTATGCAACTCTCTGTACACATTACATCAGCCCCACCTGCAGTGCAACATGGTTTGGCTCATTTTGAATTAGGCCCCTTGACTGTCTGGATTAGGCCCCTTGACTGAAAGGAGTTTGTATGGGGTAGAGTTAACAGATACAACAAGTGCCACCAAAGTTGATGCGTGCTTCAAAGTACAGGTGGGGTCAGGGCACAGTATTGAGGATTGACAGGTTTTACCTTAAAAGGGTTTATTATTTTAATAAATTGTTTGATATTGTGTACACCTATGAGCGCCCCACGTTCTTTTGTTTATTTATTTATTTATTAACAGTTTCTTATATAGCGCTTTACAGAGAATATTTGAACACTCACATCAGTCCCTGCCCCAGTGGAGCTTACAATATATATTCCCTACCACATATACACATACACAGACATTCTGGGGTAAATTTTTGTTGGGAGCCAATCAGCCTACCAGTATATTTTTGGATTGTGGGAGGAAACCGGAGTACCCGGAGGAAACCCACGCAAGTACGGGGAGAATATACAAACTCCACACAGTTAGAGCCATGATGGGAATTGAACCCATGACCTCAGCGCTGTGAGGCAGTAATGCTAACCATTTATGTGGTGATATGTCAAACTGTGCTTCATGTGGCACTGTACAGAATGACTCTTTACTATATATACTACATAGTACTTAGAGACAGACTTCCCCAAGGCAACATAGGCGCACACCTAGGGCATGGCGGGTACCAAGGGGCCTGTGGATATGCACCTCAAAATCCATCCCTGGCCCTCATATATTGCAGCTGCAAGGAGGGACTGCACAGTGCTGCACCAGCCGCCCCCAGCTAAAAACAATCCAGCACTCCACCCTGAACACTGCCAGTGAGGACCTAGCGCCGCCACTACAGAATCCAGCAGCAACAGGTAAGGAATTGCATTTTAATAGGGGGTGTAACAATGCATTTTAGGCATTAGAATGTATGTTGTTGTACAAAGTGGAATTTACAAGTGCGTGTACACAACTGGGTACACTGAGGGGGTGCTGTGAGAATGGGTAGGGTGATGGGTGCTGTGAGAAGGGATAGGTGGTACTGTGTGGTGCACACAGGCCCCTTGATCCACTAGAGCCCCTACATCACCCATTCTTTTATACTTACCTCTCTTGCAGCAACAGTGAGAGTGAGTAATAGGTTGGTGCCCAGGTTTATGGCGAAATGATGCAGTGTCCATATGCAGACCTGCACACCACCTGGTGCCTAAAGTGACAGCCACTGCCTACTAGGAAGGAGAGGAATCAGCCAAAATCAGAGGCGGAACTACCATTGCTGCAGCAGGTGTAGTGCACTGGGGGCCCTGGGCACTTGGGGGCCTACTGTTTCCCCTGTCACCCTCTTCCTGTCACCCACTGTTTTTCCCTATCACCCTCTGCCTCTCCTTGTAACCCAACTTTGGGTTTGGGTGGTGGAGGGGGAAATTATATTTTTTGCACCTGGGCTCACCATGCAAAAGTTCCGCCACTGGCCAAGATGGAGACTGCATATGAATCCTTTCTCTTTAATTTAGCACCTGCATCACTACTGCTGTATCTGGTCTGCATAGCCATAGACCTACCCGTAACCTTAATGTTCCTTGATTTTGCATATTAGCTGCGAATTTGTATGCAACTGAGAATGAGTTTGCGATGGCTAGGTTGGATGTCTCTGTTACGTAGCCTAGGAAGTCACAATTGCAGTTGCATACAATCATAAATATGCAGGTATTCTGTGGATCAATGCTGAGAGATACAGTACAGTCCAAACACTTGCAGAAACATCATAAGGCAGGAACAGTATGAAACAATCTCGAACATCATGAAATGACCAGCAATGAATGTTGAGATATTGCATATAGAAATAGGCAGTTCTCAGGTACAAACCATGGTGTAATTGTGGTAAAATCCCTTTAACACACATTCTAAGCAAACATACATATCAAAAAGCCAGATTCTAAATTTCCATGTGGGCTATGGGCCACCTCCCTGTCACCATCCGGAAACTCCCACTATATTTTTTAACACATTTCTAGACCATGTGCCCCAATCGCAACTACAACTGTGACTAACTGAATGCATGCATGTGCAGTGCAACATATAGACATGTGCAACATTGGCAGTGAGTGCGACTCTACTTTACTAAAGTGTGGGCTTATTGAAGTGGAGATGTTGCCCATAGTAACCAATCAGATGTTACTTATATTTAACTAGTAGCTTTTAGATTCTAGAAGTTATAATCTAATTGGTAGCTATGGGAAACATCTTAAATGTTGTAAAACCTCTGAGTAACTATACCCCCCCAGAGTCTGCCTCAGAGAGCTTTCACTTCCAGCTATGGCAAAAATGCACACGTACAGTATGACCAATTTTCTCCTTTATTGTTCATTGCACATTCTGTCTGTCTGATGTACATTTTCAGTCACTTGTGCTGACTCCTTTGCTTCCAGCTATTCATTATCAGATTACCATGGCAACAATTGTTTACAATAGCCACATTCTCAAACTGTTTGTCAACCATCATAATATACTGCAATATCTATGATTGTGTTTAATATATATATATATATATATATATATATATATATATATATATATATATATATATATATATATATAAATGCACCCACCTCAATTCATTGGATGGTATAGCTTTTTCTGTTTTCTTTTTCTCAAGAGAGTTTCATTTCCATATGAATATTGGCAATGGTTGAAATAATGTTCACTCATTTCTTTGTCTGCTATGTGTATGTTTTCTTGTTTGCAAAGTTATCATTTCAAGGTTTCAAGACTGTAAAAAAAATTTTTTTTACCAGCGATTTTAATAATAGCTACAGAATTTTTTTTCCAGATGGGTCTGAAGTACACAAGCTTCTATGTGGCTACCGTCGATAATGGTTCAGACAGAAGGGAGGGTATGGCGGGAGGACAGAGGATGCTGCGCAGGGGGAGGGAGGGGGAATGCTGCATTGAGCAGTATGTAACTACTTTCGATCTTCCAGACCGATGCAGAAATAGACTTGCCAGGCAAGTCTATTTTTGCTTTCGATCCCGGTGCCGCAGGGCCGCGCATCGGGATCAAATCTGCATTGAAGGCGGGTAACACGCTTTGATTTGGGGTCAATTCAGGGTAATTTTTGATTCGATTTTGCTTCTACTGTATAAGCAAAATCTAATAGAAAATGACACCGAATCGAAGCGTGTCTATGGGGCATCAGAGTTCACCTCCTGATACAAAGATGGATCATTACGATCAGGCTCCCTCAAATCTTTTTTGAGCCTAGGCACACCTGTACCTCCTGAAGATAATTTGGCAAAGCTTTGGTTACAGCCCTTTAATAATTCTTTTTATATTGGATACCTTATTGTTGAAATGTGCTATATTGCATTGTAAAATCACATGTCATACAATTCGATCCCCATTCAGTCCCAGTCAAATCGGGATCAAATCACAAGCAATATTGCACATGTCTGCGCTATATAAATAACTGTTAATAAATAATAATAATAAATAATAAGTAAATAATCAATTCACAGAAGGAGTCCCCCATCTTTTTTCTTAACAAAAAAAACCCTGCTTCAGCTGGTAAAGTAGATGTTCCTTTTTGTAAGTACTCTTTGATATATTCCGACATACTGTAGCTTCCTTCTCAGGCAGCGACATGGGTACTCCTGACCAGAAGGAGGAGTTTTTCCAGGCATTAGGTCTATGAGACAATCCCATGCACAGAGGCAGAAGAGTAGCGACCTACTTACTAAGAACATCTGAAAAAGAAAGATTTATGGAAGGAATTACAGCTAATTCAACAGAATGGAGAGGAACCATTTTCTGCAGACAGGTCTTTAAACAAGCAGGGGCCTAGGCAATAATATGCATGCTGTTCCAATCAAATTGAGGACTAGGTTTCTGAAGTATACGAGTACTATAGGACACAAAGCTTTGGGAATTATCAGAAAATCCATTTCTTCCTGATGAAGGACCACCTACGAGGAGCTTGAGAGAATCAGTTTATAAATTAACTAGTGGAAAATTTACAGAGAATATTTGAACATTCACATCAGTCCCTACCCCCAGTGGAGCTTACAATCTGTATTTACTACTACATGTACACGCACACACATTCATTCTAAGGTTAATGGTTAATATTTGTTGGGAGTCAATTAACCTACCAGTATATTTTTGGATTGTGGGAAAAATCAGAGTACCCAGAGGAAACCCACACAAGCACAGGGATATAGAAATTCCCAAAGGTAAGGACCATGGGGGAACCGAACCCATAATCTCAGTGCTGTGAGCCAGTAATGCTATTACACCGTCTGTGCCTAATTTGGCTTCTCTGGGACCAATTAGGACCGGTAGTTTACTGGATGGAGGGGACAAGATGCAATAAAATGTCCGGAGTAGGGATGCCAATCCCAAATTGAAAAATGCTCAATCCCAGGATTGAGTTTGTCAATGTAATGAGGAGCTTTAATTCTCCCCTTTTCCCCATACTGGGTGCATCACAGTGTCACTTACTAGTGGCAGCAGGCAGCAGGAGCTGAGTGGTGGATGGTCAGGACCCAGGCTCTGTGGCAGAGACGAGCCGAGCAATCACCACATGAAAACAAAACACACAAAGTACTGTAGGCTCAACCCCTTGGCACCCTACTGCGAAATAGCACAATTAATTACCTGTTGCTCAGCCTCCGCCCCACAGGACCATGCAGTGCGAATCCCAGTCTTCAGGGCAACCTGTCCTGCCACTATGGCAGCAGCAACTCATTGAGTCACTAAATTGCTGTGAATGGGCAGGGATGGTGTGTGAGCTACCATCGAAAGTGCCCAGTGCCTCCAGGCTATGAGTATCTTATGGATCAGCTCGCCAGTGGGTGCTGGCCACACCCATTATGAGGTAGCACACTTGAGTGGCAGCTCTGCTGGAATGGGCCTCAAGCCAGCCCTGGGTGTTAGATGCACAACACAGAATAATGTAGCTACAGTGACAGGTATTGACAAATGTGGCACTTACTTTACATAGTCTTAAAAATATTACAAATTGTCAGATAATCAAAACACAATAGTGTAGGTACAGGCAGGATCTCAGAGTTGGTGTTTTGATCAGTATCTGGCAATTATCCACACCCCCATCACAATACACCAGCGGTACGCAATTTTAACAAAATGTTATGTAGCATTAACTACATATGCAATACATGATAATTTAGGTGTAGTGACAGGTGTCAGTCAAGTTGCATAAATGGTAAATATATTTAAATATGAAATAAAAACATAGAGAGCTATTTAGTGACAGATGCTTGCACTCAACTCTAAATACCACATATGCTATTTAGCTGTATTTGGTAAATAAATGCCATCTTAAGTTTAGGATATATTTAGACTTGGCTCTAATTATATGAAAGAGGTATTCTACACCTGATGTATTGTAAGTTGGAATTATATAAAGATGCAGTATTGTTTGATTGTGTGCCATTTAATGTACATACATACATGAATCCACAATTTTGCAGCCACATTTTTACATTGTATCCGTCCTACAAAATGATATAATTGAACTCTTATGCCCCTTACACACATAGCGACGGGAGCTTTGTGCTGACGACAATTAATCACAGCACAGAACGCTCAGCACACAGTGATGCACCAGCGATTTGTGCTGAGCATTCTGCCATTGCCCATGTTCTGAATATGGGGGAAAATGGGAATCTCGCGTGACCCAGTTAGATGGAGCACCTCTCCGCCGGCGATCGCCAGCGGGGGCATTCTGACGAGCCCCGGCGCTGGCTGAGAGGCACTCCATCTGTATTTCAAGCTTGAAATATCTAGCCTAGCAATAGCGACACACAGGGCCACACATAGCTATGGGCCCTACACACACACAGCAGTTTGTGCTTATTTTCTAAGCTATCTAGTCAAATTAGAAAATTAAAAAAAATTGCTACTTGTGTAGGCCCCCATAAGGCCTTCTTCTATATAGATCTAGCATTTCATAAAATTCACCTTTAAGTGGTTTAAACTATGTCACATGCAGCAAGTTGGCTGATGCATTCTGAATTATATTAACATATAAATGAGCTCAAGACAAGTTTATATTTACTGTATATGATCAATAGATGACTATGTTCTGTGTCAAGGCCTCTCACAGAGCCTAACTAATAAAAAGAGTGTACAGGAATGTTACACATTTGCTCGTGGATGGATTACGCAGCACTATTATATAATAATAATCATATAATAACATGTACACTATTGCACATGATTTCCTAAATAAAAAATGTCATCATTTAATTATCAACAATCCTAAAAAATAATATAACACTAAAAACAATGCCATTAAAATGTCAAAATGTGATTAATGATCACGGTAATAATTTGCATGAAATTACATTAAATAGCTATAGATATAGCTGTTTAATAATAATTCTTGGGAAAAAAGGGGGTGGTTCTGGACCCGCACTAAATGTGTCACCCCTAGTAGCTATTAAAGATGCTGGAGATTGGGGTATAGTTTATTTTAGACCAGACTACCTTTTAGTGTATATGGTTTGCAATCACAGAAGGGTGTCTCCCTTATCTTTACACTTTTTAATTTTCCAATGTCTCAATTGGAAAATTAACAAAACAAAGTGACTAATAAATCCAATACTGAATGTGCTTATTTCTGACAAGTGGACTTGTATGTGAGAGTTAGATTTAAATTATAACCAGCATCTCAATGAATTTTGCAACAATGTCAGCCATTAAGGAACCCATAAGATTACACACATTTAATACTGTTTAAATTGTAAAAACAATTGATATTTGAACAGAAACCATTGAAGCGGATTGCATATGTGGTTACATAGTTACATAGTAGAGGCTGAATAAAGACTTGCGTCCATCTAGTTCAACCTATGTTTATAGTAGCTTATCCCTTGTTGTATAGTATGCTCTGATATTTTAAAGACAGATTATGTTACTTATTCGTACCCATTGGTGTTTTTTAACCAATAAATGTTTATACAACCTTATTTTAAACGTATTTATAGTGTCTGCCGACACCACTTCTCCAGGAAGAGAGTTCCAAAGTTTGACTGCTCTGACTGTAAAGAATTTTTTTCTTTTTGATGAACAAAATCTTTTTTCTTCTAATCTAAATTAGTGCCCTCGCGTCCTAGATTCCTTTCTAGTAGAAAAAAGGGTGTTTGACAGTTCCTTATATTGGCCCCTAATATATTTATACATGTTGAGCATATCCCCCTAAAACGTCTTTTCTCTAGTGTAAATAGTCCCAGATTGTTTAATCTTTCCTCATAGCTTAAATTCTCCATTCCTCTAATAAGCTTTGTTGCTCTTTGGATTTTTCTAATTCTATGATGTCCTTTTTATATTACAGGGGCCCAGAACGAACCTGCGTATTCAAGGTGCGGTCTAACCAATGATTTGTACAGAGGCATAATTACTTTTGAGTCCCTAGTTTCCATGCCCCTTTTAATACATGCAAGAATTTTGCTGGCCTTTTTTGTTGCTATATTACATTGAGCACTACACCCCAGTTTGTTGTCTATTTGGACTCCTAGATCCTTTTCGAGTACTGAATTACCCAATTCATCCCTGCTTAGGTTATAACTAGCACAGTGGTTATGTCTTCCAAGGTACATGACCTTGCATTTGTCCACATTGAACCTCATCTTTCACTTTTTTGCCCACTCATCTAGATTGTCAAGATCATTTTGAAGCGTGGTGACATCTTCTGATGATTTAATAACTCTGCTCAAAGATGGATACATTGCTGAGTAACCCCATCCCAATAATGTTTATAAAAATGTTAAACAAAATGGGCCCAAGAACCGAACCCTGTGGCACTCCACTTAGTACTGGTATCATATTTGATACGGCACTGTTCACGACCAATCTTTTACACAGCCAGTTCCCTACCCATCTACAGATATTTGCCCCTAATCACATGTCCTCCATTTTATTTATCAACCTCTTGTGTGGTACTGTGTCAAAGGCTTTAGCAAAATCTAGGAAAATCACATCTACAGCGTTTCCATTATCAAGGTTTTTGCTAACCTCTTCATAGTAAACTATGAAGGTATAAATATTCCTGGATACCATCTCTTAAAAATCCTTCAAATAATTTACCCACTATTGATGTTAAACTAACAGCTCTGTAATTAGCGGGATCCTCCTTTTTTCGTTTTTGGGATAATGGCACTACCTCTGCTATTCTCCAGTCTTTTGGTACCTTTCCTGATGATAGTGAAATATCACTAAATCCTCCCTTAATTCCATTAGTACCCTAGGATGAATCCCATCTGGCCCAGGTGATTTATTTGTTTTGATTTTGCTGAGCCTCAATATTATTTTCTCGGTAGAGAAATCAATATTGAGGTCCGGCTTGTTCATCCCATTTGTGGTATGTGTGCGTTCCACAGTCTTCTCTCCCTTAGTAAATCTCCTTTAGTAAACACTGATGAGAAGAACTCATTTAACAGTTCTGCTTTTCCCTTGTCCTCCGTAAAACTTTTTCCATTGATATCGGTTAGTGGGCCTATGTTGTCCTTAATTATACGTTTACTATTTATGTATTTGAAAAACATCTTGGGGTTAGTTTTACTTTCAGTGGCTATGCGCTCTTCATAATCCCTTTTAGCTACTTTGATTGCCCCTCTGCAACTTTTGTTTGATTCTTTGTATTTGGTGAACGCCTCCTCATTTAAGTTGTTTTTATAGAATTTAAATGCTCTTGTTTTATTGTTGATTGCTGAATTAACTTTTTTGTCCAACCATGGTGGCTTTTTTTTATTGAATTTACTCTTAGTTACTTTAGGAATGTATTTAATAGTTAATGATTCGAGTACATTTTTTAGAGTATCCCACATTTCCTCTGCATTTATCCCCTCAAAAACTGTTTCCCACACAATTCTTTTTAGGGCTTCTCTGAATAATTCGAAGTTAGCTTTTCTGAAGTTTATTATTTTTGTCGATCCTTTATGATGTAATTTACTGAAGTTGATTTCCAGTGAAATCATATTGTGGTCACTGTTCCCTAGGTGTTCAATTACTTTTGTGTTTGAAACTAAATCTATGTTATTTGTTAATACCAAATACAATAATGCCTTATTACGAGTTGGAGCTTCTACCATTTGTGTGATAAACTGGTCTTTAAGTAAGCTTAGGAACCCACTGCTTCTTGCTGTTGTACATGTTTCGTTCTTTCAATCAATATCAGGTAAATTAAAATCCCCCATATTTAATACCTGACCCTGATGATATGATTGTTTGATTTGGTTTAAAAGAAGAGACTCGTCCTCTTCATTTATGTTCGGTGGTCTATAGCATACCCCTATTAAAATTCTGTTATTAGGTTTTTTGTTATTGTCGGTTATCTCTGCCCACACGGCCTCCGTGTAGTCTTCCTCTGTACCTGTGCTCATTTCTTTCTCACAAAATGTTAAGTTTTTTTTTTACATATAGGCACCCCCCCCCCCCCCGCCGCCATTTCTATTTTCCGGCTTTTCTGTAGAGTGTATATCCCTCCATGCATAATGCCCAATTGTGCGACTCGTTACACCATGTTTCTGTAATACCAATAATGTCATAATCGTCCCTAGTGACCACAGTTTCAAGTTCCCCAATTTTACCTGCTAAGCTTCTTGCATTAGCCAGTAGGCATTTTAATTTATGTTTATTTGTATTTGCGTCCCTAACATTGTGTTGAATTTCTCCTCTGGACTTATTTGTATTCCTTACTAACTTCCTCTTACCCACTTCCCCCTTAGTAGACTCTCTACAGGCCTCCCCACCATTCCCACTGTCCGACCTATTTACAGTTTTGAAACTTCTTCCTATGTCGTTAACTCCTTCCCATACCCTAAGGTCATCTGTACCTAAGAGCTGTAATGAGGTAAGATTACTGTTATTACATAATATTCCTGGAGCACCCCATGAACTACGCACAATATTACCCTTATTAGTAACCCGGACATTGCCTGTAACTATGTCCTCCCCCCCTCCTCCTCCCCCAAATTGATTCTTGACCCCAATCCTACTATTCTCACTATGGGTCCCATAGTATCTAGCTATCCCCACCCCCACATTGCCTAGTTTAAAATCTCCTCCAACCCTCGAACCATCCTTCCCCCCAGCACCACAGCCACCCCCCCCCCTCGTTCAGGAGCAATCCATCACGGCAAAAAAGATGGCACCTGACCGAAAAGTCCACCCAGTGTTCCATGAACACAAATCCCTCCTTCCTACACCAGTCCTTTAGCCACACGTTTACCTCCCTGATCTCCCTCTGCCTCCCTGGGCTAGCACGTGGCACTGGTAATAATTCTGAGAATATTACCCTAGATGTCCTCGCCTTTAATTTCATACCTAATTCCCTATACTCTTTTTTGAGGACATCCCACCTACCATTAACTTTGTCATTGGTACCGATGTGTACCAAGACTGCCGGGTTGCTCCCAGCCCCTCCCAACAATTTGTCTACTCGGTCCATGATGTGCCCTACCCGAGCACCCGGGAGACAACAGACTGTACGGCGATCACGGTCCCGATAGCAGATTGCCCTGTCTGTTCTCCTGATGATAGAATCCCCTACCACCACTATCTGACTTTGCACCTCCCCATCTGTTATCCCGTTAGAGCTAGAGGGACCACTCCTCTGGTTGCTAGAGGGAACCGTCTCATCCAGCTCCGTCATTTCGTCGCTATCCTCCACCGAAACTTCTTCCAACCGGGCAAATTTATTTGGGTGTGATAGATCCGAGATGTCGTGCCTGTCCCTCCTGACCCTCTTTTTCCTCTTTCTGAATGTGACCCAGCTGGCTACCTGTTTGTCCCCACCTACTGGTGACCCCATCAGCAACTCCTCCGCCGTTCTGTCTAAGCTTTGTTCGAGATTGGAAATATCCCTCAATCGCTGAATGGCCCGCTCTACATCAGTGACCTGGGCTTCCAGGGCAGACGTTCGCTTACATCTCTTGCAGATGTATTCGCACTGGGACTTTTGCTCCAGGTGCGCATACATTTTGCACGACATGCACTGAGTGAGATTCTCAATCTGGGCCCCACCCATTTTATCTACCTCCCTGCGTCTAACCCCCTAGTATACAATAGAAAATTAAATTACAATGCAATTACACACTACAAGTTAATTTCTATCAAAATATAAGAAAGTTGATACTTATCTGTTCCTGTAGCTGTGTCACACTCCTGGTGTCCTCACACCTGATGTGTCTGCAGCAGAGACTGCAGTGCTTTTATCTCAGTCCTCTGGTCTCCTGCTGATACCGGCTGTCTTGCAGTCTGCTGACACTCCACTCTGTATCCGTCCGCTTCCTCTGTAATTTCTTCTAGTTGCACGTTGTCCTCAATGGCCCACTCTCAGATCATGCAGCACACTGTGTACCTGCACTTTGTGGACCCTTTAACAGGTCAGGCACCTGGGCTTCAAGCAAAGAGAAAAAAACAGAAACAGAAGGGACAGAAGCCTCTTGCAACCTGGTTTAACCCCTTCCTGGATGTAACTCCTTCTTGGATATAACTCTGCACTTAAAAAATGGCACTTACTCAATGGCAGTTCAAATTCACAAGTCTCCTGTCTAGGATTGTTTATCTGTCTGTGTGTGTTGTGCAAATATATGTGTTATGCACAAACCTGCACTGGAATTTTATTTTATGTGAAATTAACTTAAAAGTTATGTTTTAAACAACTAAGAGCATCACAACATACACTTGTGCAACCCCTCTCACTAATAATAAGAGTGCCCCAACAAAATAGCATTCTTTCTCTCCTTGCAAAATCAATAACAATGCTTCCAAAGCCAATTCATAGAGGAGATAAACGGTCTATGGTAGAGTTTCTTGGTTATAAGCATGGTACTGTTCAGAAAAGATGTTCTTTCCCGTTAGTCAAGTGCATCATGTGCCTTGCAGTGGCACTTGTTGGGGGGGGGGGGGGCAATTAGATGCTTGTTTTAGTACTGTCTGACCAGTAACTGCAGTTATCTACTTGACTTTTCCATATGGTAACTTGAGTGGAGTGTAAATTGGTAGGACTGCCTCTATAAGCTTTCACACTTACTAAATACATAGTTTAAAAATAAAAAATAAATGCCTTAGTTCATGGCTTTTTATTATTATATTAACCCCTTCAGTGGTGGGTTTTATAGTGAGCGCTCCCCATTGCGCAAGGTTTTTTTGGGAGCGCTCCCAAAAAAAAACCCCCTCCACTGCATTTCCGTGCCGCTGAGCACTCCATCAGCCGCTGCCCAGCCCTGCCCCTGGAACCAATCTGTGTGTAGCGTGACGTTAGCAAGGTCATGCTGCATACAGCTGGCAGAAGGAGGTGGGACAAGGCAACAGGAGCCGGGCAGCAGCAGAAGCTGAGCACAGCGGAGCATAACTCGGAAAATTCTCAGGAGTGCCACTGAATGGGGTTAAATTGCAACTCACAAAAGGAGGGCTTATAACCAATCAATGAAAAAAATCAGGCAGGGGAAATCCCTCAAGGATATAGATGTTTAATGTACAATCTGAGTCATCTAATGGATATGGGGCCTTATTCTGGTTCACTCTGAGGCAAATTCCTTCTCAAATGGACAAAACCATGTGCACTGCAGGTGGGGCAGATATAAAATGTGCAGATAGAATTATATTTGGGTGGGGTTTTTCTTCAAAGCGAGATCTATATTGCAGTGTAGAAATAAAGCAGTCCGTATTTTCCCCGCACAGAAACAAAATAACTCACCCAAATCTAATTCTCTCTGTACATGTTACATCCGCCCCCCTGCAGTGCACATGGTTTTGTCCATTTGAGAAGGAATTTGCCTCTGAGAGTGAACCAGAATAAGGCCCAAGGTGCTGTGGTGGAACAAGTCCATATGGTAAAAGAGGCTTTCAGGAGTTTTAGGTAGAGTGAAGAATGGCTAAATAATCTGGAAGTTGGTTCAGACAAAAGATCTCTGATCCTGTGGTCAGCATGGGTGAGTAAAGGTAGGTACATTCACACTTTTAGCAGCACAAATATTGCAGGGGATCAGTATAATTTATCTACAACTGAATTTCTGACAATTACATGACCAACACTGTCATACCGGCATGGTGTAAATACTTATGGTCAATATCCGGACACATACATAATACCAACTGTTTTAATGCCTAACATGATGAACATGTTAAAATATTGACACAAATATAATGTTGACCTGGACATGACTCGCTGCGCCATGCTTCGGGTGCGGTGCCTCAGTTTAGCACCATCTACGACCACTGGGATGGTAAAGTATGAACTGTATTCAGTATTATTTGTGTCTTTATTAGCTGTGGTTGTATCAGTGTTTTCTTCCTCTTTGTAATTTACTTGTCGGTATTTTGATATTTTGTTGTCAGTGTTGTGTATATTGTGGTATGTTGTCCATTGGCATTTGGTTGTGGGTATTTTGTCAATCAGTATTCCGTCCCTCAGCAACTTAACTACATCCCGACTGCAGCTTTGTCAAAAGGGATGTGTTCCTTCCCCTAGCTGGTATTATATTCCGTTACTAATATGGCATCTCATTACCACCTGTTCCAAATTGAACCCCTTTAGTGGCACTCCCGAGAATTTTTACCGGGGTTTGCTCCAGTGCGCAGACTGGCAAACCCAGAAAATTCTCGGGAGTGCCTCTTGCCAGGCAGCGTCGTTGAGCTAAGTGCTGAGATTAGCGCCACACTCAGCTTTGGTGGCTCCTGCCTCCCTCCCCCCTGCTGTGTACGGCGTGATCTTGTGAATTCACGCCGCACATAGCCGGGCAGCGGATATTACACAGATCAGCTGCACCGTCCGGACCCGGGGACACAGTGGTGGGTTATATTTTAGGGAGCGCTCCCCAGAAAAAAACTCACCCAGTGGGGAGCGCTCCCTAAAAAAAAACACACCACTGAAGGGGTTAATTACCAATAATCATATACATAAAAAACAGTTGATAATATGAAGGCAGACCTGTTTATTTAAATAGTTTAATAATTAATTCAGACAATATATTTTGTCAGTATAACTATAAAAACATTATCTAAAGTAATGCAGGATACTTCCTTTTTTGTCTAATTCAATTCAGAAGGAAGCATTCTGGATTGAATAAGTTATTATTCATATAGAGTCCAAAGCCAAAACCAATTGCGAATCTGAGAACTAAAAGAATTTGATGATGGTTTTGGCAAAACTGAAAACCAAAAAGACGAAGGTTCGCACATATGTCAAGTATTTTACCATAATGAATATTTTCCACATTGGTGGTTATGTAGCTTCTAAATAACTCTTTAATGTAATATTTGTGCAATATGCAACATAGGTTAATGATATGAGTAGAATGGTTCCACTAAATACAGAATGGGATAAAGGAATTATATTATTTTTCTGAGAGTGGTTAATTAATATTATTGGTTATGTATAGTAATTAAGGAGTATTAGTATTTTTCTGCACTATTATATAATACCCAGAGCTAAATCAGATAAAGTAGACTAGTAAGTTCTTAAAAATATTTGATGAAACATTTTTGTTTTTTTAATATTCATTTTTATTACAATTTTTAAAAAACAACATAATGTACAAAAGTGTTACATAATAAGAGTAACAAACCAAATACACTACAGGTAACAACAACATAGAAAGAAAAAAGAGTGGGGGCAGGGAGAGAAGTCCTTTTTGTTGGAAACTCTGTAAAACATCATAACACTTCAATAATTATATAAAGCACTTACAATATTACAAAAATTAGATAACAAAGTTAATACAATAATATAAAAGTCAAACCACTGAAGTATAATAAGTAGCAGGGGATAAAAGACAAATGCTGTTTACACGATAGCAGGGTGTCACTATTCTCTTTGACACCCGATGCAGTGTAAACACATGAACTTAACAGAAACCGAGTGTTGAATGCAATGTTACAGTGAAGTATATGGTTCCTGTCACTGAGAACCATTTTGGTGTCACCCCTTGGAGACTGACACCAAGGTGTGGTCCACAATTTCCTATTGATGTTCCTTAGAAAACTCAACAGGGCCATGTATTTACCAATCTTAATGAAGAAGCATGTTTCACTGATCAGGAAGTGAGGAATTGCTGCTGGGGATCAGAGTGAGGAATCTGGATTTTTAAAAACACTGCCCAAAATCGCTGCTAGACTTATTTTTCTTTTGCTGGAAAAGTTGATGTTGATCTATTTAACAAAAGATGAACGTTAATATGGGTTAGAGCAGAGGTGGCCAACCCACGGCTCGAGAGACGCATGCGGCTCTTCTCCCCTTGTTATGCGGCTCGGGCATGCACAGCGCCGCAAACGCATAAGAAGTGACCCAAATACACTGAGTATCATTGAATTGCTGCCAGCATCCTCCTAGCATGAGACGCATGTGCCGGGTCACTCCTTATGCAATCGCTGCCTGACAGCGCTGAACCGTCGCATGCGCTCTCGTGCTAGGAGGACGCTGGCGGCAGCAGCAGCGTCTCCTCTCCAGCGCCAGTTCAAAAATACTTGTGTGTTCAGCTCCGGCTCCCGCTCCACCTGCCATACTGATCTCTGGCTGCCCACCACCAGTATAAAATGATAATCTACCCACCCGACCAGCTCCTGTCATTTTTCTAACACAAACTGTAATATGTCATTTAGGAGCTGAATTGCTGGTACATTATGGCTTTTCAAAATTTAATACATCTGTCCCTACATGTGTTACTATTTAAAATATATACTTTTTACTCACTATGGTGCACATCCTGTTTTTCTATCCCAAGGAATTCTCTGATTGTCTCCATGGGGGAAATTTACTAAGAAGGCCGATTATGGCCGTTCCCGTGTACAAACAGGTATGACTGGGATCATCTGTAATCATCTGAAAATACGACCGGATAATATAGCAAATTTAATAAGCTGCCATATTCTCCGGATTTGTATTTTCCAATGTCAATGTCATTTATATTTGCCTGTCAAGTTTGCCGGCAGCCAAATATGGACGAGGCCTTGGTCCTGGTTCCCAAAAATACAGGGGACAAAAGGAGTAAGGGTCCCCCAACAGCCAGGAGAAAGCATTTATTCAGTTCCCCTGGCCAAATCATGACACCCTGGCTGGTCAGACTGGGCCCAGGCTGACACTTTGTGCAGCTGCAGCAGGACGAGTGCACATGGAACTCACTACGAGCTGGAGAACTGGCCGCCCACGCCACATCTTGCTTACAAAGTCATATCTGGGGACTACGAATTGGGGCATACAAAGGCAGTTGTGAGAAAGGCTACTTTCCTTCTCAGGTAAAGTCAGCAGTGGGGATCGCAGAAGAGGCCTCTATATGGGTTGGGATCATTTGGTCTACAGCATGATGGTCGACAGTCATTAGGTCAACACCATTAGGTCAACATGGAAAAAGATCAAAATGGGTCATGGGTTGACATTGGGAAAGGTCGACATGGTTCTAGGTCGAAAGGTCATTAGTTCGACAGGCTGTTAGTTTGACAGGTCATTTGTTCGACAATGTCTAGGTCGTCAGTCAAAAGGTCGACATGGGGTTTTTCACAGTTTTTTACCTGAATGTCAACACAGTTGACATGGACACAGTTTAAAGTGCACCGCATCCACTCACATTGCTCGATATGCATTGTGCACTATTTTATTCTCCCACCACACCCTAGTGGATGCTAGGGCATGAATACCACCTGTCAGCACATGTCGGTTTAAAAAACAGTGGAAAAACCCCATGTCGACCTTTTGACTGTCGACCTAATGACCTGTCGAACTAACGACCTGTTGAACTAATGTCCTTTCGACCTAGAACCATGTTGACCTTTCCCAAGTTGACCTAATGACTGTCGACCAACATGTTGTAGACCAAATGACTGCATCCCCTCTATACACAGGCCATGATACGTTCTTCCCTGTCTCTGCAGACAGGTTGCCCAGAGATCCAGACCCCTCTTTTAAAATAAGAGGGGAAGGGCTCCTCCTGAGATATGTCTAAAATTTTAGGAAGAAGAAATAAAACCTACTAGGTGGCCCGTGCGAAAATTACGATCCCTTTTTCTCCCTTCATCCGTCATACCAAAATCGATAAAGGAGATACCATTTTAAAGATTAAGATCTCCATTGGATGCTTCAGCATCTCCCCATGTGTAGCCCCTTAAGATGATCAGTTTTGCTCGGCTACTCCAAATAGCTACAAATGAACCGGTCTTTTTTCATCCTACTACAAGTACCAACCTTACTACTAATTACTTTCACTTATAACTCCCCCTCTCTGAAGCCCCACATCTCAAGACCCATTTCCTTCCCCCACATCTTTCATCGGTAATACTTACTCAACATTCACAAACTTAACTGAAGAGCTCTTTGTTTTTCAGTCACACTGGCCCTTATTCTGGTCGGTGCGGATATATCCGCGTGCGTTCGGCCCGCCGATGTTTTGTGTCTGCGCATGTGCAGAGGCGTCTCTGCGCATGTGCGAGCGGGGCGTACGGCTAAATCCCGCATGATATGTGAACACTCCGAACAGGGGGTGGAGAGGGGCGTGAAAGGCTATTTGGGCTCATTACCATATGCATACGCCCCGCGTTTAATTGGCGTTCCCATGCAAACGCTGGGCGTACGCATGGTAATGCGGCCGTGACGCACATGTAGGGGGCGGACATATGACATCGCCGGATGTCAGCTGCCCGCCCAGATCCCTGCTTTTGCACGGAAAAATGTCCGTGTGGTCTGAGGTTGCGGGAGCTGGTGGACCATTCGGTCCTGCATTCGATGGTCTGCGACCATCGAATGATGGGGGAGGTTCCCTGAGATGGAGGAGGCGTATTCCATGAAAAATACACGTGCGGTCCGTTCGGCCAGCATCTTACCGCGTACGGACGGAGTTGGTGATCCGTACGGAAGGCGGGGTTTCGCACGCACGGTCCTGGCCGCATAATCGGATCCAGCCGCACCGATCAGAATAAGGGCCACTGTCCTTTATTACATTTTAAAATGCTGAACCCCGTGTTCAAACCCATAGCCTGTGGCATTGCAGTCAGAAATCAGACATTAAGCTATCTGACCCTGCACAGAAAGCTAAACAATTCAAACTATTTGAAACACCTTGTACGTTGTAAAAAAAATAAAATATATATATATATATATATTTAGATATAATCAGCGTTACAGCTTAGAAGATCTATGTATAATATGTGGGTGCAATATAATATAACGTGGAAAATCATAGCATGGGCTTTCTCTGGGATCAGTTTTATCATGCCCATTCCCCAAGGTGGGTATGTGCTTTTTGTCCCTATCTGAAAAATATGTGGGCAATTATTTTTCTGCACAAAGCACCAAAAAGTAATGTTATGTCTCCCTATCTCTATCCTGTATATATGAAAAAACATCCCATAATAACTACATACACAGTATTGCAAATACAAGGCACAAATGAGCTCTCTAGTCTAAACATATATTACCACTTTCATATTTTCTTATATACTGTACAATGTTGTACAGGGCCGTCTTAACAGCAGGGCATGCCCCTGGGCAAAACCATTCAATGCTTCCCCACTATGTATTATTATGTATACTGTACATACTATAGATACATGTGGAGCTGCATAGTCGCAGCTACATGCAGGAGGGGGCAGGGGGAGAATACAGGGAACTGTAATAACCGGATCCACAAGGAGAAAAGATTCCTTCTCCTCTGCACCGGGCATTTAAAGAGTCTGGAAAATGCACAAAGTGCCTGATCCATGAAGCTGGAAGCAGCGCAGCGCCGGGAGTCCGGGACAGCGGGTGAGAGCAGCACAGGGACAGTGGAAGAATAAGAAGCAGCGCTGTGACAGGGGTACTTACAGAGCAGCACAGCAGGGAAGGACAGTCAGATGCCGCTCTGCATGGTCCTGGAGTAGTAGTAGCACAACCCGCCATGAGGAGAGCTCAGTCACCAGCAGCCCAGCACATCCCAGCAGCAGCAATGCTCAGTACTATGCACACACAGCAGCGGCACTGCACTACCCACTCGGCGCGCTGTCATTTACAGCAGAGAGTGCATGGGGACCAAGGGGGGAGCCCCATTCATGCAGGGATGGGGAGCACAAGGGGACACAGCCATGGAGGCTGATGCTGCTGGCCATAGGAGACAGGTGCTGAGCACACCTTACTAACAATGGACCCTTGGAATCCTGGGGCCCTTTGGCAACTGCACATTGAGCCCAATGGAAACGATGGCTCTAATGTTGTGTATATATAAAGGTATATATACGGATGCCCCAGTTCCCTGTTGCTTTGTTACTGCAACCCTGTAAGTAATAAACTACTATTGACTCTGCAGTTTTTTTCTTAAATCTATTATTCAGTGGGGGTTTTTTTATAATAAAAATCTTCTAACAAATAAAAAAGCATTTAACAAGTAAAGAATAAGGATCTCTTTTTTATTTAATATACAAAAAAGTGAATACCTTTTTCATATGCAAAATTACCTTTTAAAGATAATGAAGACCCGGTAGTTAACAATGAACGCTGTGGAATTGCAATTGTTCCCATTGTAAATTATACCCACTTATGTATGTTGTCCAGAACTGTGAAAGACAGAATCATTGTTGAACTGTTTATTTATTCCCTATATTATTAAGCAGATCCGGTGAGGGTGGCGTGTTGTTAATTATACAGCAGCCGGTCTGTCAATACTCTGCTGGTAAGCAGCAAGAAAAATGTATTTTAGTTGTATCTACTTTAGATTACGTCTTAAGTATTGTTATGTGTTGTTGTTTAATATGTAATAATTAATTTGTTTTTATTTTACATTTAATCCTTTTAAAAATAGACAATCAAGTCAGGTCACACTTATGGTGTGTACAAACGGTGATATTCCCTTGCTATTCGATTTAAGATTCGAGTGCTACAGTATGCAATCTTTGCTATCTCTGTACTTTTTACATACAATTCATACAATCGGCATTAGATTTGCACTATATAGTCATTGCTGCCCACTCTATCTGGGTTTCAATTTGTGCTGTCACGGGAAAGCGCATTGGGATTGAAAGGTAAAAAACCTGTGCGATCTTAATACGATCTGTATGCGATTTTGACTATATAGTCCAAATCTAATGTCAAATCTCACTGTGTGTACACAGCATTAGTTAGATAAGATCAGAAAATGATTGCTCACATTCTGCTCAGCAGAAAACACTTTAATGAAATGAGAGGAAACTCATCAGGATGTTCTAAATGTGGATGCTGCCTATTTATAAACTGTTGGATGAACTACAAAATATTTGGGAGCAAAGCCATTAAATCCAAAATTAGGTCTTTTTTTTTTCCTTTGCACAGTAGATTGCACAATAAGCTGATTTAGACGGCAAAGAAATATTGATACGTTGTAATTATAGATGAATATATAATTTACTAACACTGAAACACCTTATAGTTTGGAATACTGTATATAATCCATTAATGATGAAACACGTGAGTGAGACTCAGACAGTAATATCACTTCCCACTCGCGTTCCATTGGGGAAATCAGTATGGGCAGCGGGATGAAAAGGACATGAACGACAGACACTCTTTATTGATTGAGGGCAGCATGATGAGCCCTAGGTAATGAGACATATAGCCGACTAATAAGGTATATCCATAGGACTTAACATATCTGGATAGTTCATGATGTTATTTGTAAGCAGAACTGGATAGGAAAAGTGGGGAGGAGGAGATTAGCTGGGTTACGTTGTTTGTATGTATGTTATGTATCGTGTAGATTGTTGTACCTGAATATAATAATAGGCGTATCATGTATGTATACAGGCTCGGACTGGCCTGGCGGGGCACCGGGAGATTCCCCGGTGGGCCCCATTCAATCGTAACCCCTCCCACTTTTCAAAGGGGGAGGGGCCGCCTGCCGTCTGCTGCTGTGGCCGGGCCGCCGGGCAGAACTTGAAGCTACTGATGTACCTCTACGCGGTCGCGCGGCATGTTGTGGGTGGCGCTGAGGCGCAGGGCGGGCTGAGCCTGCCCTGCGGTGATTGACAGCCAGGTCACGTCACAGCAGGCGGCAGCTGCTGCCGCTCGCTGGGCATCATCGGCGGCCGGCGCCGGCGGAGTAGCGCACAGACAGTGCGTCACGTGACTGCGTGTTGACGTCACACGCCGGCCGACGCCACGCCGCCCAGCCCCCAGACGTCCACACTCCGCAGCCGCCCCGCCCGCATCATCAAGTCAGGTCACAGGACAGCTGAGCGACGGCTCAGCTGTCCAGTGGTTTAAGAAGATGCAGCCTGCCGGGCCTGCGGCTCAGGGATTGGCTGAAGCTGAGCGCGCAGGCTGCAGGGAAAGAGGCGGGATTCTGGTGCCTCAGCACTGAAATGGAAAACCCGCCCGCATGGTTACCGGCTGCAGGATAACACTCTGGGGCTGCGGGGGTAGATGTCCTGGCTGGTGTCGAGGAAGCTGCTTTTGGACCCCCTCTGCAAACTGGTAGGTAACCATGTGCTGCATTAACTTTTTTTTTATATTCTTTTTGTGTGTGTGTGTGTGTGTGTGTGTGTGTGGGGGGGGGGGGGGGGACCTATGTGCCATACTATCTGGGTAGAGAGGATCTATGGGATATATTATATGTGGGGGTACATCTGTGCGGTATTATGAGTGGGGGGACCTATGTAATGTACTATATGGGGGGGGGGCTATGTGCTGTACTATTTGAGTGGGAGGACCTATGTGCTGTATTATATGTGGGGGGACCTACGTGCTATACTAATATCTGTTTGTGGAGGACCTATGTAAAGTATTATATGTGGGGGTACATACTGTATGTGCGGTATTATGAGTGGGGGGGCCTATGTAATGTATCTAGGGTGGCCAATCCCGGGATCGGCGGGATCCCGGGATTTGGCCCCCAAAACGCCTGGATTTCAATCCCGGGATTGGAGTTTCCAATCCCGGGATTTCGGGATTAGACTGCGCATGCGCGCAGTCTAATGCCGGGCAGCGTCTGAGCATCGCAGCACTGTGTGCAGCGTGACCTCTCAGCGTGAGATGAGGTCACGCTGTGCAGGCAGAGGTCGCGCCCGGCATTGTAATGCCGCGCCGCCCAGCCAGCGTGCCCACCCGCCCAGCACAAGCGTCCACCGAGCCAGCCTGCGCGCCCACCCGCTCACCCAGCCAGCATGCCAGCGGCATAGACGACCAGACCCCCACCAGGCAACCATCAAATGTAAGAAATTACATTGTAATTACTGGGGCAGTAATTGTGGGGCAGTCTTTTTATTAGGAAAGCCAATCCCGGGATTGAGCATTTTTCAATCCCGAATCCCGGGATTGAAAAAATGCCCCAGGATTGGCTTCCCTAAATGTATCATATATAGTGTTCCCGCTAGGCTTCTTTCACAGGGCGCTGCGCCCTGCCCCTTTGAAAGCCACCGGCTTTCGCCCTGCCCGGCTTTTGCCGCCCTGCGCCCTGCACAGTAAATATCTGCCGCTGACAAAGTAAGGTCTGTGGGTCCCTGGGAGGCAGGTGGTACCTGGGCAGCAGGGTCCGGGCATGGGGGTGCCTGCGGCGTATAGACAATCTCGGCGAGGTCCCTGTGGTGTATGGACAATCAGTGGCGGGGTCCCTACGGCATATGGGAACTAGTTCAGTTCCCATCCACCGCAGGGACGCCGCCGTTGATTGTCCATACGCTGCAGGGAACTCAAGCCCGCCTGCGCTTCCTGGACCCCGCTTCCCAGGTTACCACCTGCCTCCCAGGGACCCACAGACCTTAATTTGTCAGGGGACCCTTCCCAAACCCCCCTTGCACCTATTCATGTGCCACGTGAATCTGAGCTGTGCACTGCTGCCGGCAGCAGTGTTCAGTCACAGGTTTCACAAGCAATGCACCCAGCACTGCGGTCCCACCACCCCCCTCCTCTGCCCCGGCATCTGAGCTGCACAAGCAGCTGGGTACCGGGCTGCTGAACAAGTAAAGTGCCCAGCACCGGAGTCCCGTCTTCCTCCTCTCCTGCTGCGGGCGGCTGGGTACAGTCACAGGCTGCACAAGCAGCGCTCCCAGTGCTGTGGTCCCGCTTCCCTTCCTCCTTTGGCCCAAGTTCTGAGCTTTACTCTGAAGCAGGCAGCTGGGTACAGGCTCAACTAGCAAAGTGCCCAGCGTCTCTGTACACCTCAGCGGGCAGCAAAGGTGCAAGATGAAGAAGGTGCCCAGTGTGTGTAGTATGTATGAATGAGGGTGGCAGTGTGTAGTATGTATGTATGTATGACGGCGTCAGTGTGTGGAGTTTGTATAAATGACGGTGGCAGTGTGTATAGTATGAATGAGGGCGACAGTGTGTGTAGTATGTATGAATGAGAGCGGCAGTGAGTGTAGTATGTATGAATAAGAGCGTCAGTGTGTGTAGTATGTATGTATGAATGAGAGCGTCAGTGTGTGTAGTATGTATGAATGAGAGCGGCAGTGGGTGTAGTATGTATGTATGAATGAGGGCGACAGTGTGTGTAGTATGTATGAATGAGAACGACAGTGTGTGTAGTATGTATGAATGAGAGCGACAGTGTGTGTAATATGTATGAATGAGAGCGACAGTGTGTGTAGTATGTATGAATGAGAGCGGCAGTGAGTGTAGTATGTATGAATGAGAGCGGCAGTGTGTGTAGTATGTATGAATGAGAGCGGCAGTGGGTGTAGTATGTATGTATGTATGTATGAATGAGGGCGACAGTGTGTGTAGTATGTATGAATGAGAGCGGCAGTGTGTGTAGTATGTATGAATGAGAACGACAGTGTGTGTAGTATGTATGAATGAGAGCGTCAGTGAGTGTAGTATGTATGAATGAGAGAGGCAGTGGGTGTAGTATGTATGTATGTATGAATGAGGGCGACAGTGTGTGTAGGATGTATGAATGAGGGTGGCAGTGTGTGTAGTATGTATGTATGTATGACGGCGTCAGTGTGTGTAGTTTGTATAAATGACGGCGGCAGTGTGTGTAGTATGTATGAATGAGGGCGGCATTGTGTGGAGTATGTATAAATGATGGTGGCAGTGTGTGTAGAATGGATGAATGAGGCCGGCAGTGGGTGTAGTATGTATGAATGACGGCGGCAGTGTGTGTGTGTGTAGTATGTAAGAATGAGGGCGGCAGTGTGTGGAGTATGTATAAATGATGGTGGCAGTGTGTGTGTGTGTGGTATGTATAAATGATGGTGGCAGTGTGTGTAGTATGTATGAATGAGGGCGCAGTGTGTGTAGTATGTATAAATGAGGGCGGCAGTGTGTGTGTGTGTAGTATGTATAAATGATGGTGGCAGTGTGTGTAGAATGGATGAATGAGGCCGGCAGTGTGTGGAGTATGTATGAATGAGAGCGGCAGTGGGTGTAGTATGTATGAATGTAGAAGATGCTGGTACCTGGTAGAAGATGCTGCTATTGGGTCCTAGGGGAGAGGGAATGTAAAATGAAGGTAGATTCTACCTCCATTTTACATTTTAATTTGATTTGATTGCTCTGCATCGGATTAAACATTCCAAAGTGCACTAGTGGAGGGGGGCCTTTACACTTGAAAAGAGACCCCCTCCCACCTCATAACATTTTGCATCATTCAGTGAGGAGCATACAGCGAGGAGCCCTAGAAGACAGAAGGAGAAGAAAAGAGAAGAAAGATAGAAGGAGAAGAAAGAAGACCAAGAACATGGTAAGTAAAAGAAAGATCATTATCTTGGCAGACAGTGGTTGTTTTAGGGTAGGGCAGTGCGCCAACACCAACACATGCCCCCTGTCATTAAACACTAGTGAAAAACATAATAATGTGTATGGGTGGAGGCAGAAGCAGCCTGATCTATGTCCCACACAGGGACGTAACTATCTGTGTGCCAGTTGTGCCTTGCCTTGCCTTGCCCACAGTGCATTTGCACTGTATAATGGACTCATTATACATAGGCCACACACCGTGATGCCCATTATACATTTGCCACACACAATGATGCTCAATATACATATGTGGCTCTCTCTGTGTCCCCGCTGTCACTCTCTGTCTGCTGTCACTCTCTCTGTCCTTGCCGGGGACATAGCCAGCAGCTCAGAGCCACTAGCCATGCCCCACAGCGTCAAAAATGGGGACGTGGTCTCATTGAAATAGGCCACACCCCCATATTGATAGACCACGCCCCCCAAAAAACGGGCGCGCCTACGGCGCGCAACACGCCCCTTGGTGGGCCCCTGTGAGTGATTTCCCTGGTGGGCCCTTCATGCCCCAGTCCGACACTGTATGTATACAATATAGAATACTCAGCTTATAGTATTGTAATTTCAAATTCTTGGTGGTACGCCTGATAGAGTGTAATATTTTAAAGTGTATGTTTTGTAATTGTGGAATTGTATGTCTCTTTTTCTATGTATTATAAAATTAATAAAATGTTAAAAATAAAAATCCAAAATTAGGTCTGAGGTAGACTGAACTATCAATATATTACCTACTGATTATTATACAATTAAGCAATTATCTCCAGCTTAAGAATTTATTGTTTATCTTGAATTGTTCATGTATTTCTTACACATTTTGACAGCAATGAATTACTGATTTGATGTAAAGTTAATGTATACAGATCTGGTAGCTGCACAGGATACATATGAAATGCCGGCAGTCAGAATACAGCTGGCAATATCCTGATGGCATGAAAATATATTTATCTTCCCTCTAACCCTCCCTCCCCACAGCCTAACCCTCAACACTAGTGCTTTACCCAAAGCCTCCTACCCAGCCAGCCTAAACCTAACCCCCTCTACTGTATGCAGCCTAACCCTAACCACCCCTTCTATGTACCTAATCATAAATCTCCCTCCCTGCACCCTACCCCTAACACCCCCCCCGACCCCCACAGATTAACTGTAAATCCCCCCCCCCCCCAGTGCCTAAAGGCCCCCATACATTAGGCCGACTTGTCCTTAGGACAAGTCGGACCCAATTCTCCTGTGAGCCGCCCGACAGCTCCCCGGGAGGCTCAAATACAATTTGGCACTTGATGAGCCAGTTTTTACATGTGATAAATCGCTTGCGATTTATCACATGTAAAACAAATGGGGAGCTGCAGGGCGGTGAGGAGCAGTGGGGGCGGGCGGCGGCAGTAGTGGGGGCGGGCGGCGGCAGTAGTGGGGGCGGGCGGCGGCGAGTGATGCTGACCTGGCCGGGCAGCTGTGATCACAAATAGCAGCGCTGCCGCTGCGGGATGGGACGGGACGCACAGTGGCGGCTATTAGATTTTCAAAATTCCTGTCAAATGACCGGCCGTTCTGTGATTGGCTGAGAGAGCTCTCAGCCAATCACAGAACGGCCGGTCATTTGACAGGGATTTTAAAAATCTAATAGCCGCCACTGTGCGTCCCATCCCGTCCCGCAGCGGCAGCGCTGCTATTTGTGATCACAGTTGCCCAGCCAGGTCAGTGTGTCTGCCCGCCGTGCTCCCCCGCCCCCCGGTGTCTGCATGCATATGCCTGACAGGTGGGCAGGCATATGCATAGCATACAGGGAGGTCGGATGATCTTATGTGCTGACCGTCCGACCTCCCTGATCCGGTCCGATGCGCACGGGACCGCGCATCGGATCGGATCATACATCACACACCTGCGATTTTGGGGCGATTTCATCCGGTTATCAGCCCAAAGTGCCGAAATCGGATGAAATCGTCCCAAAATCGTATAGTGTATGGGGGCCTTAACACACCCCCCCCCCCCTTTCCCCACCTCACGCTACAGCTTCCATACTTACTTTTGGGATGCTGGGTAGTTGGGATTCCGTCTCAGCATCCTAATCGCTGTTGGCAAGAACCAGTATCCTGATGGTAGTTGTTATGCCAGCATCCCAGCTGTATTGTACTTATGGGGTAAGTAAAAATGGAGGAACATTACATTCTGATTTTCTTTTCTACATTTCTCATGGCAAATAACTCTATGGCAGTAGCAGTTTGTGTGATTTTCAATTGATTTTAGTCTTAAATACATTTGTAGTTTTTAGATTTACTACTGATGCTGTTTTTAATTTCTTTTGATATTTTATTGACAGACTAAACTATTATATTATGTTTATTCTCATCATTTATTTATATAGCACCACTAGGTATCCACAGCGCCAAGTTACAGAGCTCATAAACAAGTATACAAAACAAGAAAATGGTGATCAAACCTCCTACCCACGGGGCGATTTCTGCTAGCCTGCATGCAGGACGGTGCAGCCTAGGGAAAACAGTGTTGTGCTAGATTGCGCATACAGGCATAGGATAAGTGTATGGGCGATCTGTGCTAACCAGTGTTCTTTGGTTAGAACACCATCGATCTGACTAGATCCCCCTTACAATTCAAGACAGTATAGTACAAGTACAGGGTATATACACATTTCTGCATTAGCAGATAATACTAAAGTAAGTATTAGGGTGGTGTAAAACTGGGGATTAGATGGCATCAAAGGAAGTATGGAGATGGTAGAAGGAAGGGTACATGAGAGGCGAGGGCCCTGCTCATTCTTCTAAGCAATTTTGACTGAATCTCCACATTTGTACACAGCGGGTGATAGCGATGCGTGGCCCCACAGCTTCACTCTCACCCAGCCAAATAGATACTGCAGGCAAGAATATTTTGACTAGACGCTGCAGTGTCTATTCGGCAGTACACATAGGCTTATCTCCAGCAGTAACACCGTGATTTTGATTAAGCTAAATTGCTTAGTCAAAATTGCCCAGCCTTTAGCCTGTGTGTACACCCTTTAAAGGAGAGGGGCAGATAGGCAGGGGCGACCTAAGTGTTAGATGGTAGCATGTCACAATGGGTTAGGATGAGAGTTGGCTGGGTTTGGTGAAGAACTGTATAAAGTTTTGTAGAGAGGCGGAAAGTCTGCTAGGGAGCGGCAGAGAATTCCAGAGATATGGAGCAGCACGTGAAAATCTTGGAGGTAGGAGAGGAAGTAATCAGTAGGCAGGAGAGGCGGCGTGCATTAGCGGAGTAAAGAGAATGGGATTGAGTGTAAAGGGAGATAAGGACAGATATGTAGGTGTGAAAGGAGTGGATGAGTGTTGAGTTTGATGAGCTTGAATTGGATTCTGAAAGGGAAGGGAAGCCAGCGTAGGGTTTGTAGGAGAGGGGAGGTGGATGTACTGGGTAAGAAAGGGTCTGATTCTAGAAATATTTTTTAGATGAATTACTAATTGCTTTACAGCAAAGCCAACACTGAGTAGTCAGTATTCATTTTTTATTTACTTGACATTGTATCATTGGGTCTATCCAGATAGGGCGAGACTGGAAGTGCTAAACCAGGCCGGGAACCGCAAGTCCACTTCGTCCACCAGGTGGCCACCTGTCCATTCACAACTCTGCCTTTCCAAGGCCAACAGATACAGCTGCTTATGAAAAGAAGTGGTAACTATATCACATCACTGATAACCAAATACCCTTTGCAATAATGCTTCATCAATTGGCAAATATGCACTAACAAACTATTAACTACTAACCTGCAAGGTCATAACAGGACTTTGCTCCCTATATACTAATTTACTAAATATACAATATTAAATGCAGCGCTTAGAGACTCTCTCCATGGGACTGGCTCATTAACATTGTTGGACAACACTTATTGCTGCCTCTGACTGAGTTATGCTTTTACTGCTATTTTATACAATTTTTGTATTGTGGATTTGTTCATTTTCATAATTTATTTTTTATTAATTTATTATTTTTTTATTATTTAGAATTAAATATATATTCTATTTTAGCTCAGTGCATCTGTTCTGTTTATATGTCTACAGCCTATGTGGTCTAAGTACACACATCCCACTGCAGCATGAATAGAAAATTTTAATATTATTATAATAATTGTAAACTCAAGATACTGTTACCTTCCATTGCATAGCCACCATTTGTCTATTTGTTCAGCTCTGAAGAACATATGTATGAAGCTGTCTGCCATACTCTATTAGCTCTGTAGGAAAAATAATGTACAGTATGTGCATATACAGAATACAGTAGTGAACATATTTGTGTCAGTAAATGTGACCATTGCTGAAGGATAGAACATAGTTTTACCTTAAGGTGATTATAAAAGTGTTGTTCATTTTCCAGGTGTAAACAGGGATGTGCACAAGTACCAACTGCCAACTGGCCATACAGTACCAGTACTCACTGAAATGGAGGATTCTGGTTATTGGCATCTGTTTATAGTAAGGATATGAGTTGGACAGTTATAAACAATTAAATAACTCTGAAGGCAACATTAAATGTTGTGATACTTTAAACAGTGAATGGCATAATGGCCTTTATTCTGATTCACTCACAGAGGCAAATTCCTTCTAAAATGGACAAAACCATGTGCACTGCAGGGGGGGGGGGGGGGCGCGCTTATGTGCAGAGAGATTTAGATTTGGCAGAGTAATTTTGTTACTGTGCAGGGAAAATACTGGCTGCTTTATTTCTACACTGCAATTTAGATCTCACTTTGAAGTAAAACCCCACCCAAAATCTACATCTCTCTGCACATGTTACATCAGCCCCCCCTGCAGTGCACATGGTTTTATCCATTTGAGAAGGAATTTGCCTCTTTGAGTAAATCAGAATAAGGGCCAATATGTAGATATACAATTGTATATATTACCATTATGACAACTAGTACAAAACTGCTGGGATCACATTTGAATGTAGTGGCAACTTACATTAATTGAACTATGAACTACAACTATCCTATCAGGATCCAGTAAAGAAATAACAATTTCAGTTGACCAACATCTCTAACAGATGGCCCCATGTCACCCAAGTTTTTCACTGATAATTATCTCAAGGATTGGCCACTGTGTGGTCAACATTAGTTGTGCATCTGTGTTATCATCTACGGATGTATTTTTAAAATGGCTTTATACATTTAACATAAGAAAACATTTACTTTTATGTTAAATACTTTGCTTTGTAAATTTTGTGTCTCTCTTAAGGGGTGTGCACACGGTGCGATTGCGATTACCTTCCTATTTGAACCGTGTGTATGGGACATTACGGCGCATCACCCCCTCCCCCCGGTGTTGGTGACCCAGCGGCGCATCACCCCCGGCATTGGTGACCCGGCGGCGCATCCCCGCCCCCCAGCGGGTCCGCGGTGGGGCACCCCTCCTCCCCCCTCTGCCTGGGGAGCTGCAATGAGTAGCACTGGCCCTGAGTATAAAGGCAGAATGTATTAGTTAATGGCAGCTTATTAGTGGGCCGTTCTTTATCTCATATGAAAAGACATTAGTTGTTAGTACTCATAAAACTTGCCAGTTTAGCCTTGATCATTTCAATTAGCAGAAATTATATGCAATATTAGAGATTTAAATTGTCCAGTTTTTATGTCTGGCCAGACAGTGTAACAGAGGTACCTTACAGATGTCCTCTTCTTCTCAGGTCTACCAGTCGCTGGTGCTGATTAACCTTTTAGAGGCAACTATATCCGGAGTAAACTCATGAGAAGTATGAAATAGTCAGTTTGGACATTTAGGGTATCCCTCTTATGCATTTGCTGAATATAGGATTTATAACCTCTGTTACACTGTCTGGCCAGACATAAAAACTGGACATTTAAAATCTCTAATATTGCATATCATTTCTGCAAATTGAAATTATCAAGGCTAAACCGGCAAGTTTCATGGGTGGGGGAGCAGCATGTCCTCTCTCCCTGGTTCGGCCACCCGTCCAAAACCTGCAGCCTGATTTTTCTCTTTTTATTTTACAAGGACATGGCATGCCCCCTCCCATTGACCATGCCCTCATTTTTACCGAGGACCGGCTGCACTTTTGGCGGCCATGCTCACAGCAACATTGGCACTCAATGGGTTATGGAATATACTGTATATAACATAATTAAAAATGCATGTGCAGTACATGTATTGCAGATATTTGCATGTATGCCCTGATCAGTAGAAGAAACAGGCTCTCAGTCACAACTAGAAGTTGTGTCCAATTCAACATTATTGCATACAGGGTGGACAATGGAAATCTTATACATTAATTCTGTGCCATTGACATTGTTTGTACAGACAGCTTCTCTGGGACGGTCTTACCCTGGTTAATAGATAGCAATATTTCAATGTCCAGGATGGTGATTTCAATAGCCCTATATTCCATCCATGAGCTGCTATATTCAATAAAAGGAACTCTAATATCAGATCAGGATATTGTGTCTGTAAAAAAATAATTTTGAGAATAGTAAATGCTTGGCTGTTATGCTAGATTCAATAGAAAAGAGCCCTGCATATAGTTTTTTGTCCCCCATATACAGTAACTGCAAAAATTCCTTAACCTAATTGCCTGAGGACACAAAATGCATCTCAGTGTTGGCATTAGCGTTGGCCACTCCAGTACTGCCTACTCGTTGCTTGAAGAGGAAAGGAAAAACCTTGTTAAAGGCTTTGCGGAAGTTGGCACCCATAAAGGCATAGACAATGGGGTTAATCGATGAATTGGTGTAGGACATGCAGTGGGCCCAAATCTTAATCTTGTAGGTGTAGTAGTCACGTTTGAATGAGGGACTAAAAGCCTGAAACAGTATGTAGAGTTGGATGGGACCCCAGCAGATAGTGAAGAGCAAGACAATGACAGCCACCATACGTGAAATCTTTGTACGCATCACCTCAGAACGTTCAGCCAGAAGCTGTATCTGGAAGAGAAACATGGGGAAAAACACTTAGAAAAAAAAATACCAAAATAAAAGGCATAGACATAAGACATAAGCTGAAGAGGAAGTTCATTTGGGCATCAGTTTGTTCAGTCTCAAGGTCCTTTGTTCATCAACATTAAAGTTATACTTGCTTGTTCTAATTCAGCTCAGTTTTTGCTTTGTAAAACAGTCAAAAATTATGTAGACAAGAGTCAATTGCTTTGTCAGCTGCAATTACCCAATCATATGGCACTATGGGCCTAATTCTAAGATGTGGTGGAAAAGTGATTCCATCAGGCATTCCATCAGTTGGGAGAAAAGGTGATGTTCATTTATGGCGTGAAGAGGGCAGAAGGGAGGTGAGGTGACACATTCTAAAGGTGACCTTAGTTGCCTCCAGTGTAAGAAAAGGTATGATCCTGTAGTCTTGAGATGGAAATGGTAGAACTGACAAAGGCATTGAATTTGAGGTTTGAAGGAGATTGAGGAGTGAAGAATAACACCAAAACAGCGCACTTGTGGGCTAGAGGAGGATGTGGCACTGCAATTGCTGTTGAGAGATCGGTACCACTGCTGACATCAGCACCCCTCCCTCCCAACGGCAAGGAGCCACCTGCGTATTTCCGCAGCACTCCCAGAAAACGCTGGGGTGCCGCCCACAAATGCCGGCCGGCTGATAATCTTCTTGGGAACAGCCAGCAATGACAAGCAATCGCTGGCTTTTTTTTCACAGGGAGACGTTATACATGCGCACTATGAAACGTGCGCATGTTCGGTCTCCTGATAATCAATCAGGCTGCGAATTCAGCCCGATAATCGATAGGCTCAATTCAGCCTCATTCACTGCACGAATGAGAAGTGAACGGTGCAGAATTGGGCCCAATATGCGGCCTCTCAATTTTCAACATGTCACTTGGACATCTTCACCCAGCATTAATCCTGGGATGGATACGCTCGCAGCACAGATTGCGACACATATTAGTTTAGTTGTCTAACCTGCTGTACGTCAAGCCACCCATAACAATAGATGTGGCTTGTGACATTATAGTGACATGGCTTGCCTCCCCCATTCTATGGCAGGCTGGGAATAAGATGTGGTGATATCATGGAGTGACATCTGGTCTTATTCCGGGGTGGTGCAGAGAAGATCAAAGCAGCCAATGAACACCATGGACCTCGCTGCACTACACTGCACATAGGGATAGCTGAGTGGTTACAAAGCAACTGATTTAGACCTGATTGCTGCTGACTGATTATCTATAGGCTGTGCATGCATGTGCAAGCCTGTCCTGCGATGAAAGCCTGCTACTTCTTAAATCCCTGGCCATTCGCAATGTGATTAACAGGAAGCCAGGGTTTGGGGGTGGCAACCAAAAGTTTTATGGGAGTGCCAGAAAAAACATAGGCGTGCCTTGGGAACATGCAGGCATGCCAAAGCGTTTGGAGGGAGGGGGTGTAAATTTACTGTAGCTCTGGCCTCGATCAGGCTGATTTCATTGCAGCCGCCAAGTAAGTCCAGGACTATGTACAGGCTGCACACATGGTGAGTAAGCTGCAAATGGATATGCAGCTTTTCGCTGGGCTACGACTATCCATTGTCTGGCTTGCAAAGGTGGGACTACACTATAGCGGGGTGGCAGCTAATTAATCACGCAATGATCGCACACCTCTGCTAATTCGCTGTTGTGCAATGAGGTCTGAATCACGCCAAAAGACAACAGGCCTGCCCAGCCTCTACCTCCTCTTTTGTGCTCGGACTTGCTCCCCTTGGGCCTTATTCTAGTTCACTCTTTCTGACAAAATCCTTCTTAGATGGACAAAACCATGTGCACTGCAGGGGAGGCAGATGTAAAATGTGCAGAGAGAATTAGATTTGGGTGAGTTATTTTGTTTCTGTGCAGGGTAAATACTGGCTGCTTTATTTTTACACTGCAATATAGATCTCACTTTGAAGTAAAACCCCACCCAAATCTAACTCTCTCTGCACAAGTTACATCTGCCCCACCTGCAGTGCACATGGTTTTGTCCATCTAAGAGGATTTTGTCAGAAAGAGTGAACTAGAATAAGGCCCTTTGTTCTGTATGAAGCCTAAATCTGTGAGTGGAGGAAACTTATATTTCATGTTTGTGTTTCTGTGGGTTTTGTGGGTTTAAAAAGTGAATGACGGTGTTGCTGAGGGTGTTATTAGTTAATGTAGGGTGTAAGGTGCTGCTGAGGTGTTTTTAGGGAATGAGGGGTGGTGGTGTTAGTGCTGCGTGTGTTATTTTTAAATGAGGGTGTTGGGGGTCCTGCTTGGGGTGGTATAAGGGAAAGAGACGTGTGGGTATTGCTTGGATGTTAGTGAAGGTGGACCTCTGCTAGCATTTTTCTTCTAGCATTGCTAAAATAATTATTAGAAGAATTATTAAGTTAGTTAGAAAAAAGGAGGGGATGGTTTTATCATAGGGACGCCCATGTTCCGGCGCCACCACCGCCCCCGTCCCTTCCTCCCCAGTGCAAATGGCTTGGTGATTGTGAGTGATCCAGAATCAGCCCCTAAGGACTGTGCTACATATATAATTGTAGTTTCCACTGGATGAGCAGGATCTTGCTAGCATGTGGGATAAAAACAATACAGTAGTATGATCATTAGAACTTACATCTTCAGTATTACCCCCATCTTCACAGCCTAACCCTAAGTCCTTCCCCCTAGTGCCTAAACCTAAACCCCTCCTTCCCCGGCCTCAAAGTTTCAGGTCCAAGCACACTTACCTTTGGCATCCTGGCAATCGGGATTTCAGCATCCATCTCCAAGCGGTAGTTTGGAATGGGAAATCCCGACTGCCAGGCATAGGCGAATCTAGAATTATGGTAATGGGTGGGCCCAGATCTAGACATAACAGGAGGGGGACCTTTGCGCGGCAACGCCGCGCGGCAAAAAGGGGGTGTGGTCTAATGGGAAGGAGGCGTGGCATCACAAAAAAGGGTGTGGTATTACACTTTAGACCATACACAGTAATTCCCATTACACATTTTTAGCAAACTCCGTAATACCCATTACACATAAAGCCACACACCGTAATGCCAATTACACATAAGGCCACACACCATAATGCCCATTACACATTGTGCCACACATCATGATGCCCATTACATACTTCTACTTACCTACGTGCTCATTGCTAGGGGGTTCTTGCTTGATGGCACTATAGTACCCATTACATATGATGCTGCACACCATAGTACCAATTACACATGATGCCGCACACCATAGTACCCATTACACATGCTGCCGCGCACCATAGCACCCATTACACATGATGCCGCGCACCATAGTACCCATTACACATGATGCCGCACACCATAGTACCCATTACACATGATGCCGCACACCATAGTACCCATTACACATGATGCCGCACACCATAGTACCCATTACACATGATGCCGCGCACCATAGTACCCGTTAAACATGATGCCGCACACCATAGTACCCATTACACATGATGCCGTACACCATAGTACCCATTACACATGATGCCGTGTACCATAGTACCCATTACACATGATGCTGCACACATAATGCCCCTTTCACATGATGCTGCACACATAATGCCCCTTACACATGATGCTGCACACCGTAATGCCCCTTACACATTAAGCCACACATTATGCATAATGCCCCACATACCGCCACTTGTAGCGTCCCTTAAGCAATGCCCACAAAAGTGACACTTACTGTAAATTTTTATATGAGCCTTCGCTGCTGCTGCAGGGAGAGATGGAGAGCGGTGCAGCTGCTTCTATGGGGAGAGGAGCAGAGCGCAGCGCAGAGCACGCTCCCATTCCCCTCCTGGTGTCCCCTCTAGCCGAGTGGACATTTGAAATATTGTGCACGCTGTTGTTGTGCGTGACGTCGGGGGAACATGCTGGGCGCCGGCACCACATGATTAAAGGGGGGGCGGGCTGAGGTGAAAGCGGGGAGAAGAATTGGAGTGGAAGCTGCAGGGGTGACAGTCATTGACAGCTGGGCAGAGAGCAGGGGGCTGCCCGGCTGTATTCAGAGCACTGCAGGTCACGGCTGTTTGAAATAATACCCCATTAACAACAGAAAATGCAGGGATTTACCCAGGAATATGGTCCCAGGATCATGCAGGGACATTCCGAGGCTGACCCCTTATACACCAGCCTAGTGCCTGCATTTTCTGGTGTGGGGGGGAGAAACAACCACTCCCCTCTCCCTACCCCCCTTTAACCAACCAGCTATATCTTCGGAACCAACTGACCCATTTACATGAGACCAGTATCATATTGAAGAACTTTTGAGTATGCTTCAAATGATTTTGGTCCCGTGAAACTGGGCTGTTTGGTTCCAGAGAAATCTGCCCTCAAAGAACATAAACATGAAATTACATTTAAGAAAAAAAAAAAAAACGGTTTAACCTCAATATCCCTGGAACCAATTAACCCATATGGATCCAGCCTGGTATCAGATTGAAGGCCCAGCGATTTGGGTTCGACTGAGATCAACCTTGAGCTTCTGTGATGGCGAAGCCGTTGAACTGGGTGGGGGTCGGAATTAGCGGGTCCCATGTTATCCTATAGGGAAAACGTTTCAGGTTTGCCTGGCAGTATCTCCGGTTCCCAGGGGGCTAGAGACACGGGGCTGGGCTCATTGGAAAGCCCCAGCCCTCAGCTACAAAATGGGCTAATGGGTGGTCCTGTGCACCCCCGGACCACCCCCTAGATTCGCCTATGCTGCCAGGATATATTCTTTGGGTAACCTGAATGCCGGCATCCTGACTGAAATGGTATTATAAATGCTGTTGCACAGCTTCATCTTTGCAGTACAGAGACTCAGTATATTACAGAGTAAATTGCATTACTTCCCCAACTGCAGTCTGCTGGGAGGTTTCAGCTTTGGGACCAGGGAGCAATGCATGAGCAGACAGTGAAACTGTCATGATGTCTAGACAGAAGGGATATGGGTCACTAGGTCTACAAGCATTAGTTCAACAAGCTTTAGGTCGACATCACTAGGTCGACATGCATTAAGTTCGACATGACTGAAGGTCAACATTCAGGAAGGTCGATATGACTGAATGTCGACATGGGGTAGGTGGACATGCCATTAGGTCAATACAAACATTAGGACACAGTCAAAAGGTCGATATGGGGATTTTCACCTTTTTTTTTAGCCGACATGAGCCAACAGGTGGTATTTCATGCCATACCATCCACTAAGGCATGGTGGTAGAATAAAACAGTGTGCCGAGTGCAGCGGTGCTACCTTTCAGTGTCCATGTCGACTGTGTCAAAATCGGGACAAAAAAAGTGAAAAAAACCACGTCGACCTTTTGACTGTCGACCTAATGCTTGTGTCAACCTAATGACCTGTCGACCTAACCCATTTCAACCTTAATGCATGTTGACCTAGTGATGTCAGTCCAATGATCCATACCCAACGTCACATTTTAAAATTTCACAGGTGATCTGGAAAACACAAAGGGGGAAAATTACTAAAGGAAATTTGTAAAAAAAATAGGTGTATTTGTATCCAGAAATACACTTATTTTTGACATTTACTATCCCGAAAATATGGCAATTCGTATTCGTATTGATGTGCTATCAATACGAACACAAATTGCCGTATTTTCGGGATAGTAAATGTCAAAAATAAGTGTATTTCTGGATACAAATACACCTATTTTTTTTTACAAATTTCCTTAAGTAAATTTCCCCCAAACTGTGTAGGGTCCTGAGGAACGAGGTTAAGAGCCTGTGCAGTACAAATTGGTCTTACAATGAAATCTCCCAAAAACGTATCAGTACAATTGACATGTCTGTTTTACCCTTTGTATTTACTTATTTTTTAAATGTATTCCTATATCATGATTATTCTTATTATTAATGATCATTATTAAATATCTTTAAACTACAAATGTATGCTTTAATTTTCCTCAATATAGCATGCATGTTTTCATAGCTCACAAGCAATTACCTGGTAGCTGTTGTCCACTGGCTCTACAGAAGGCCGCCCCATCTGATAGACCATAGCAGAGTAACAGATGCAAATAGTGAGAAGAGGAAGCAGATACACCACAAGGAAGTTGTAAAGGATGAAAGCTTTTTCATGGGAAACGGATGGGAAAGATTCAATGCAGTACATCTGTGGGCCAAACCAATAGCCCTCTATGAGTTGGTTATAAATGGGGACTGGGATAGATACAATGAAAGAACCTGCAAAGATTAAAAAAAAAAATCACATTAAAAATGATCAAAACTATAAAATAAAGGGTCACAAGAATATTTGTAATTATTATTTATTTATTTAAAGTTTCTTATATAGTGCATATTCCATTGTGCTTTACAATTGGAAACAGAGATAAAACAGACAACGGTAGGGGTAGTAACAAACTGACATAGAGGTAGGAGGGCCCTGCTCACAAGCTTACAATCTATATGGTGACAATTTCATTTCTGAATAAGCTTGAAGACCATTGAAACACTGTTTATTTTAAAATGCCTGAAAAACCTGCATATAAAATATTGAGAATCTTTATGGCAGCTCTGTCCTAGATGGTAACTCACTTAGAGGGAAATGTTTCAAACCTTCTAAAGCAGGCATGTCCAAACTATGGCCCTCCAGCTGTTGTGAAACTACAAGTCCCATCATGCCTTGCCACAGTTTTTCTATTTGGGAACTCTAAAACTATGGCAAAGCATGTTGGGATGTGTAGTTTCACAACAGCTGGAGGGCCACAGTTTGGCCATGCCTGTTCTAAAGGATGGGGAAGTTACCAAGTGGAGATGTTGTATATACTCTAGTAACCAATTGACTTCTAGCTAGCATTTATCAACTTCAATCTATAAAATGAAAGATAAAGGCTAATAGAACTGTTTTGGGAAGCATGTTTGGAGAACCATGCAGACATCAGTCGAGATCTGTGCAGTGCTTCTGTCTGCAAAAGTAAAAGAGAGTTAAAAGCATAACTCCCTCTCCTAAGCATAACTCTTTGAGCCTAGGCTGGTTCCATTAACATTGGGGGAAAAGGACGTATTGGTCCCCCGTATATTTTGAACCAGCATGTCTCCACAAGTCAGTAAGGCAATGCTAAAGATGGTGGACAGGTTTATACAGGTCCCTCTGGCCATAGTATTAACCCCTAAATAATCAGTCCTGACCAGGGTCCCTGGGGACCCCCAATAAAAGGGACCTACCCTCAGACCATGCCCAGCACCCCATGGCAGTGGGTGCCGAGTGCAAGCAAAACTACTTTGATTATCATCTACTACCTAACTAGCCCCATGATCATTGTGGAAGTTTTATTGGTATTGAAATTATTTGATTTGAATTATGTCTTGCTTACTGGCAGGTTATTAGTGCTTATGTTGAAATTATTGTTATTGAAATGAGATGTACCTTTTTCTAGCATTTATTATTATTCTGTATATTTGGAGAGAAGTCCCATCAAGACTGTGTCTGTTATTTAAGTCCACCTTGCATGTAACTTACATTTTCAGTCAACATCAACATTACACCTGACTCAGAATCAGGCATGTGGTTTTCTGGGCATATTATTTAAAAAAATTCTTGGCTATTTTCTTTTGCAGCTAATAATAATGAATATTATATCTGCTGGACTGTGGAGGTTTTTTCCATTAAACTACAGCTACCATAATAGCAAATACATTTTTAATTGTAAAATAAATGTTTGTGTGTATATGTATGTTGGCCTGCAGTGCTGGAGCAGGGTAATATGTCACATTTTGCTGGCTCCACCCCTGATCATGTGACATTATGATGTGAAATTGAGGTGTTGGTCTACCGGCACCAGGAAACAGAATACACTCTGCATCCATAGGCCACTCTGGGCAGCTCTGCAGCAATGCTACTGAATATAGGGTGCTGCACATTAGGCTTTAGCACCACTCACACACATTTTGGGTGTATGTAATCAAGTACAAAATGATTGGGAGTGTCCAAAAATGAATAAAGAATTGCTTGCACAGACATGGGGCCTGATTCAGACCTGATTTGTTGCTGTGCGACTAATCATTGATAGACTGCGCATGCATACGGTTCTCAGTATGCATGCGCGAGACATGTGATAAAAACATTCTACTTTTTTAATTGCTGACCTTTTGCAAATATGATGGACAGGAAGCCGATGTTTGGGGGTGGCACAGGTATGCCTAAGTAAAAAAAGCAGGCATGCTATCACGGCCGAAGGGTTTTGAGGACCCACCTCAGGTTCTTGTTCAGGCGAGACTTGTGCTGGACGCCCTTGGAACTTAGCAGGTTGGATGTAGGATCTCTGCATATATTTGGGCAATGGGTTTTAGCAAATACTCCGAAGCGAGGGCGCGGAGTCTAACTGCCCAGCGGTCTTCTCCAGGGACCCCCGCAAGGAGGTTTGGTTTTCGCTGCGTCTGGACAGCAGGTCGCGGCCCCTCACTCGTAGCACCCATGGGTGTCCGGGGTGAAGCGGACAGAATGAGCCGCTATGGTTGGGTATAGGAAGACGAGGGAGGAGGTCGCAGGAAAGAACCGGAATGATTGAAGCAGTAAACTGGATAGTGGATGACAGGAACCGGAGAAATGCTGACGGAGGAACTGACGACTTGACCGGAGTAATCACTGTAACTGAAACAGGCTCACTTGGCTTGAAGAATAAACGACAACTGAAAAGGCCAACTTAGCTCAAAGTAAATACTGACGACTTGTCCAAAAGGGAAAGACTGTAACTGAAAAACTGCAGACTCGGCTACTGGAAGTGACGACGGGATTGAATGATCAGGAGTACGGAGAAGGACAGACTATACGGAACTCAGGAGCAGGGATAGGATCAGGACTTGGAGCAGGAGAGCTGGATCCGACAGGAGAGCAGGGTCAGCAGTACCAGACACTACCACTGGAGCCTGCTGCAGAGCAATGCTGACAGCTGAAGAGTTGTTCCAGCACTGAGGCTAAGAGCCTCCTGGAACTTATACCCTAGCCCCGGCCCCTGGTGGCGGAAGGTGATAAATGCAGGTCCCAGGATGCCGGTCACGTGACCCGGCCAACATGGCGGCGCCCAGCCGCGGGAGCCGGCGTCTGTGCCGCCGCCGGACCCGCTGCCGGACCAGGAGCCCCCAGAGCTACCCGCCGCCCGCATGCAGCCAGCCCTGCACCATCGCGGCGCCAGGCGCCCAAATGTTTTATGATAGGGTGTGTGACATCAGCTCTGGCCTCGATCAGGCTGATGTCATCGCAGCTGCCAAGCCCAGGGCCACACAAGGACTGCACACAGTGGTGAAATCAATTGATGGTGAGCAGTTTGTGAATGAATATGCAGCTTTTCGCTGGGTTGCAACAACTTTCCTACCCATTTGCAGGCTTGCAAAGGGAGGAATACGGGGGGGGGGGCACAGCTAACTGTTTGCACGGTGATTGCACGGGATGCAGTTTAAATCCCGGAGGTCGGGATCTCTGCGTTCAGAATCCCGACGCCGGAATATCGACCGCCGAAATCCCGACAGTTTCTCTCTCCGTGGGTGTCCACGACACCCCTGGAGGGAGAATAAATTAGCGTGCTGAGCGTAGTGAGGCACCGAGCCCGCTGCGTGGCGAGCGCAGTGAGCCCGCAAGGGGGGGTGATCCACGTCCCCCCTTGTCGGGATTCCGGCGTCGGGATTTTGAACGCCGGGATCCCGACCGCCGGGATTTCATACTGAATCCGATTGCACAGCACTTCTAATTCGCTGCTGTGCAATCAGGTCTGAATCAGGCCCATGGTAAGTGGCAGCACAAATGTTGGTGGTACTCATGCATCCACTGAAATGGCTCCTCTACATCTGCTACTACTGATGCAGAGCTGCAGGCTCTTGCTGTAAATTAAGTAAAAAGTAAAGTAAACATTTATTTTTATAAAATTAAATCTATCAAAAAGGCCTCAGAAATAATTAAGAGTATAGAGAAAACATAATACATGCACTTGTTGAACTCATTGTAATCAGTCCATATTTTGTAGCTTTAACATGCTGCTGGCACAAACATTAGCTAAACATTTGGAAATGGTAATTGCGTTCCAATTGGAGACTACCAAATAAATTCCTAATTACTTGCTTAACATTTACTTTCTTTTTTTAGTATCATTTACTAAGCTGAATATGGCTGATAAGTATTTACTAAAGCCAAAGAACAGATCTCTAATTGAAGTACTGAAGTGGACAATGACAGTTCCGTGCTCATTATAAGGAATTGTTCAAGTTCATCAGCTGTATATTCATATCCATAGTCAGGTCCGGCTCCCATAAGCCCTACCATTATGCCTCATTATTTGGCTTAAAGAGCCCTTGAAAATAGAATTGCACAGAAAGTCAATTTAAAAAAAGGAGAAGAAGAGGGAGTTTGGGATGAGATGAGATCAGTTATTGATGAAACCGTACAGAACAACACAATTGGAGAACTACACTAGGTCATTACCTCAGTAAACCCCTTTAATACATGTTTATTGCCTCCATAGTGTGTTAGTTCTCTATGTTTTATTTGCTACACCGCCGTATTATATGTAACCAAACCTTTTTATTTTATGAAAAAAGGTGCCAGTACCCAGGTAAGGGTGCAGGAACTCACTTAGGGGCATATGCATCAATGCTTGGAGAGGTAGATAAAACAACCAATCAGTTCCTAACTGTTATGTTATAGGCTGTGTTAAAAATGGCAGTTAGGTGCAGTTGCTTGGTAATTTGGTCCTCTCCATTCTAAGGCAGAGAATGAGATACATCTCTAAAAGAGGACAAAAGGTTATACATATGACTAACATTGGATAGAATATATTGGATAATATGTAGAATCTGATTTGAAGGTTTGCTACATCTCCCCCTTAAAATTATAAGTTGATTCAAGATGGATAGTGCATTCCACGCTCTGGATAATAATAATAATAAGAATAATCATAAGATTAATAATACTATTTCTATTGCACATTTTCCCCAATAGTGCTCAAACTTTACATTTGCTTTTACAGCGCAAAGTACAAAACAATTTTAACAGTGGATATTAATGTAAAGCGGGTGTAAGCAGAAAAGTCATGAGTCTGTTTTTGGAGGATTCTAGAATGGAGACCTCTTGATCTGTGCTGAATAGTGCGTTCCATATAGTCGGAGCTCCAAAGCTAAAAGCTCGACCCCCAGATAAATTGAGGGTGATTCTATATGCTGCTAATAGTGCTTCATATATATAGATTGCAGTAATTGAAGTGGACAGTAAGCAATCAAAAACTGCTTCAGGTACTGCTTTTATGAGCCCTGGTCATGTAGGGCTTTGATGATCAGTAAGCCAATGGATTCACCACATTACAGTCAGTGAAGGGAGTGAGTGTTTCCAAAATGTTTTTTACTGATAATAGCTTTCTGTTTCTGGAACTAGTTAGAAGAAAAATTAGTGAAAAAAGTACCATCACAAAATAGGGAGAGCTTGGAAAAATAGGATGAGAACGCCTCTTCCCTGCATTTCTCCATTTCTGCAGGTACAGTATGAAGTTACAGTACACAATGCAAGCCAGATATGGCATTATATTTCTCAAAAAAGATAAGGGCTCTAAACCTTTTAATTAGCATTTTTTAAGTCAGATCACATTTCCCATACTTATAATGAATTGTAAAGATACCCACAGAGGGCACTGTGATAAGAACGCTGTAATAAGAACGCTAGCTTCAGATCACTGTGATATGGGTTCACTGCGATGTGCCTGCCGATGTGCACACAGGCTGATCACGGTCTTAAAAAAAAATCAAACTCACCTAACCAGGAACCGGTGATCGGTGCTCCGAAGCGGGCTACCGGTCATTGTGGCTCATTGCTGCTCTTGTGAATGCTGGTGCAGTAAAGTCATGCGGCAAACTGCTACCTGATTGACCAAATATTATTATTTCCCTCTGCAACAATATTGAACCAGCACTGAATTTCAGTCATGAATGTGTAAATCGCAGGGTGCAATTTTTTAGTCTGTGATTTTTTTTTTTGTCAAAAATAGCCAAAATTGCATGTTTACCACAAATCGCATATGTAATAGTGTGCGGTTTGCTGCAAAAATTGCACGTTTTGCCGTGACCCCAAAAAATCGCACTTTCAAAATCACATCCAAATGTTTTCTCATCTTTGAGATCTGTGCATGGTTCTGTTTGTAAAAGTGTTTAAAAGTAAAAGAGTAAAAAAACTAAACGGCAGCACTCCGAGGTCTTTGAGATGGTCCCGGTTTCACAAATATGGGGGAACAAAGTGTTGGGGTCCCCTCCGTATTTAAGAAACCAGCACCAGGTATTATCGTATGAGGGAACCAAAGGAAATTCTACATGTATTGCATGTTTAATGGTCTTGTGACATGCAGCAAAGACGGGTCACACGTCCATGGGCGCGGCCGGCTGTTATGTTTCCCTCTGGTTCCCAGCGGCAGGCGTGATTGGTTGTGGGCAAATGCGTGATTGGGCCATGTCAGAGTTTTTCCTCCCTCTCTACCCTGTCAGCCAATGGCAGCCGCCTTTAGTGTACTTAGGGGATCTGCCTAGGCTGATTTGGGTCAGTACAAAGAGTCTTTTGAGCCGTGGAGTTCTTTGGGAAGACTTCTGACTTTTCTAGTGCTTGTTGCTACTCTCAGCCTCTACCTGCCTGTCATCTCTATCAGGACTCATATCCCTTGCGGCTCACAGCCTAACCCAGTCCTCTCTCTGGTCCTGTCTCACAGCTCCCATTAGACCTTACATAAACATTATTTTTCTGGATATCAACCCTAATCCTCTTCTCCATCCATCATCATCCTCATAGCCTCTCTCATCCACAGCTTTCATAAAGTCATCACCCAAAATCTTTATGCAATGACTTGCTTCATTTAAGTTATACCAGTGACTCTTGCCTCAAAGAAGCATTTGAGTATCCCCTGTTTGTTTTCCATTTATGAAAAAATCTTTTATTAAACCTGCTCGCTTTAACTCTTCAGCTTCTGGTCAGTCTGCAGTTCCTGAGCACCACACGACTCCATGAAATCCCTTAGCTGTGACACGTCTCCCAGCACACTGATATCACATCTGTTCCCATCTGTATTCTCACAACCATTAGTGTTCATCTACTCTCTGCCATTGTTAATAGTCATGCACTGACATACTTATATAGCATTTTTTACAGAGATTACATACATTGGATGAAAATAAGTTGTTTCTTTTATTTGTAACAGGTACACAGCATACAGGCTTGACAATTTACAAGTCACAGCATAGCAGGTTTCCAGCAGGCATTACACAGGCTTTATAATGTGGGTGCAACAATACAGAGGTCCTTAGCATAGTTCCCACACTCCAAGCGTATTGCCAGACACTTAAGCCCCGTACACACGGGGGAGATATATTGCTCAGCAATATATTGCTAGCAATACATTGCTGAGCAATATATTGCTCAGTGTCTCCTTTTAATCAGCGACCAGAGATGGTCGCTGATGAAGGGGAACCTCTGCCGGGGGAGCCGCAGTGGTAATCAGCTGGTTGCAGGAGCAAGGTCCTGCAACGAGCGATTAGAATGGGGCTGAAAACGTGAGCGCGCACCCGGCGATTTATCGCCGGGGCACACTCCCATCACTGGCAATATGGTCGCCAGCGACCATATTTCCAGCTATTTCAGCCCCTATCGCCTCTGTGTGTACACAGCTTAACTGGCATTGGGAACCATGACCCTCTGCTCTGAACAGACATTTAACAGTAAATCACAGGTGTTGTTAATTAGCCAAACAATTCACATCACATCTTAGGATAACCTGGACTGGATCTAATCAGTCCTGCTGCTGCTCTAAATCCTGATCATATTGTTCCACATTAAGTTCCTGTGGAACTATGCTGTCCCTGCAACACTATCAAAGGCGTTGTACAAAGCTTCTTCCAAGAAAAATTGTGTGGCATACTTTCTTTAACATCCAAATTACATGTCTTCAGTCTACACCCATACACTGCGGTGGGACCTGTGGGTGTTAAGCCTAGGTGCAAAACATTATTTGGGCCCTTCTCCTCCACCCCACCCAAGTTCAAAATATGTAACACGGCATTGGGTGACAGGGAAAGGCAGAGGGTGACAGGGAGAGGTAGAGTGAGACAGGGATAAACAGTGGGTGACAGGGAGAGGCAGTGGGCCCCTTAGTCCTCAGGGGCCCCAGGACACCACTGCACCTGCTGCACCAATGGTACTTATGCCTCTGCCGAAACATGCATGCACTTAGTATAGGAGAATGCGGCAAGTGTTTCAGTTGCCAATCCTGTTTCCTCTCACAAATTCTTCTTGATTGTCAATCACTTTAGGAATAAATCCTCACTGCAAACACTGGTTCAAGACCATTGCAGCACATGAACAGTGTGATTTATACACAGGCGCAGTGTGACTTATACATATGCGCAGCGGGACAAACAAAATTGCTCAATTCATGAATCAGGCTCTAAGAATTTTCTCTCAGCTCACTTAGACATGCAAAAAGTTACTGCAATAGGTGTAATTACAGATTAGTCTAATAGACTTTATTCTACAGAAAATTACCTGTGTCATAAATATGTTTTTACTGAAATAATCACTGCAACAAGTGTGGTTCCACATTATGCAAATAATGTCTTTCAGTTTACTCACGCTCTGAAAAGCCTTTATTCATTCAAATATCTCTGACATTTTTTGAGTATTGATTTTTTTATATCGATACTAAAATGTATGTTTTATAAAAAACGACCTTTAAAGACCATTTGAGGAGCTTTTAAGAGTCAATCTCTATTTGCAATTCTGATTTCTGCCTTCTAAAAGTCTAATGATAAGTAATCTTCATATTTATTTTTGTCACGTTTGTTTCCATGTTTTCAGTGTGTTTATTCTTTTCAGTATATTCGGGAGTGCGGCCAGCTATTTAAATGTGTATTTTTCTAACATCCATTTTTCCAACAGTTTATTGCAAAAGACAAAAATCATGTTGTATCTTTCTTTCCATTACAAAAAGTGTTACAAAGGTGTTCGTGTGCATCCACCTTGGAAGGTTCAAATGAAAACCATTCAGTTCCAGGAAAATAGTACAGCAAAAGTGAGTAATAAACCCTAAGTGGTGCACTCCAGAATAAAACAATAATTATACCAAACAAGAACAGAAGGGAACAGCATTTTGGTTTGAGACACTCAAATATAAGAAATGTATCCTCAGTGTAAGAGCTGCCAATTTCTATACGTACTGAGAACTCCTGAAAACAGGATGGGGCTTAATCTCACTCTTAACTTAAAAGATTCTTTATGCTTAATAAAATATTCTACATTAGTGAAGGGACCCAGGCAGAGGCAGAACTACCACTGGAACAGCAGGTTCAGTGCATTGGGGCCCCTGAGGACTAAGGGGGCCGCTTCTGCCTCTTTCACACTCTGCTTTCCCCTGCCTCTCCCTGTAACCCTCTACCTCTCCCTGTCACCCACTGCCATCCGTGTTGCATATTGTGAACTTGGGTTGGGCTGGAGGAGGGGCCCAAATACATTTTGGGGTACTTGTTTCCTAGCACGGCGCCTGCGATTTTGATTGTATCTATCGGGTCCATAAAAATTGCGTCGATCGCATCACATGCAACCAAATCACATGCGATGCAATCAATGGGATTTTTACATCGGAACCAATGTAAAATGGTCCCTGAGACCCGATTTTACATTGGGCCCAATGTTAAATGCCCCCCAGACCCCAATTTTCATTGTATACCCACCCTGATGGGTCAAATGCCCCCCCATTGTTAACGCCACCCCACGATGAACACCAACCCGAAGCATGACGAGCGCAGCGGTACGCGTCCTCCGACCTTTTCATACCCCACGGGCGCCGTGCTAGGAAACAAGTACCCATTTTTGCACCTGGGCCCATAACCCACAAGTTCGGCCATTGGACCCAGGTCATTTCAGTGTCTGTGGTCTGTTTCGTCCCTCTCAGTCCCCCCTCCCTGTTCCACTAAGCTCCCTGCTTTGGCGAGTCCCCACTGTGTAGTAACACCCATCCTGCACAGTCCTACACCCCACCGCCCCCATACTTACCATGTTCATGGCGGCTCATTATGCCACCTGTCTTGGTTCCCTCTAGACCAAGGGTGGGCAGATCCAGATGTTGATGAACTACACATCCCAGCATGCCTTGCGTCAGATTCAGCATATATTTAAATAGCTAAACTAAGGCAAGGCATTCTGGGATGTGTAGTTAATCAACAGCCAGAGGGCCACTTATTGCCCACCCCTGTTCTAGACTAAGGTTTGTTCTGACACACTAGCAGTGGGGATCGCACATGTTGGACATACTGTATGACAAATCTTACACAATTATTATTTACAGTAGATTTTTTATCATGCCCTAATTATTAAGCAAAAACAATGTAAGTGAAAAGAATATATTCAAATAAAGATTAAAATGTGTTTGTTGTCTCTTATTTAATGTGGGGCATATTCAATTAGCCACCATTTCTGCAGTGCAAATTCCCATATTAAATATCTGTGCATATATTTGTACCAATAAATAAAAACAAACAGTGCACTTTCCAACTTTCTGTTGGCATGTAGAGAGTCATCTGCATGAGCCTTGTTAATAGGGGTTATGGAGTAATGAGAAATGCAGTGCACGTGAGCCACGTCCGTGGTTTTTATTACTAAGGGTCATACCCAACGCTCCATGTTCCCAGACCTTCCCATGCATCTATTCACTCCCAACTCCCCCCCACCTCCAGGGCAGGACACTGCTGCCTGTTAGTTAGTGGGATAGCAGGAGAGTGCCCGACCATCAGGACTGTGCCACCATAATTAGGACAGTTGGGAGGGATGGACTAGCTTTCACAATTCAATTAGAAACAACAAGGAACAGACATAAGTCTGATGTCACACATTAACTCTGCAGTGCGCACATTATGTGAGGCACATGCAAAAATGGGGAATTCATCATCCTCAACCAGCCATAAGGACAGTGCAGAAAGTTGTTAGTGACCATAAGCAAAGTATTGGCGTTTCAAATGGATGATTTTTTTTTAGTTGCGGACAGCAAGTGTTTTTCAGAACACAAGAATATTTACAGTACTTTGGGGTACATTAAAATGTCGGTATTGTAATTTCTAACTGTTTTTGAAAAACATATCCATTTGCAAATTCAAAAACCCCTTTCCAATAAATATAGCATCTTATACATGCACCATATAATTAACCACATTGTTTAATTTTTTTGTAGAAATTGCATGAAATATTCTGTCTTTATTGGGCAAATCTTAATATTTAAAACACATTTCATAGTTATCACGTAGTCTGGAGGAGCAAACTAAAAGCTGTTATTCCTCCCACTAAAACCCATGTTATTATTATATTTATTTTTGTTTTGTTGTTGGGGCATTGGGAGAATATTTTAATAAACAGCACCCCCTCACCGTGCACCCATGGACTGTGGATGTTTCTCTATGTTGTAGGTGGGGTCTATTGACGAGATCATTCAGCTCTGCCTCCTATAGTGCTCTGCAGTGTAATTGAAAAAGCTGGTGTTTAGCCCAGTGAAACGCGTTGGTGTTTTCTCCTGATCCCTGATCACCACTACTGGACCTACCTGCTCATTGTTCTAACCACTTGGATCCTACAAATCATTGGTTGTCCTCCGGCTAAATCTCCCTGGAACATTTGGATATCCTGCACTGGAACAACCTCTCGCCACCTATCAGGATTTCTGATTCCCTTACCTCCTTCAAGCGCTCCCTCAAAACCCACTTTTTTCGACTAGTCTATCCCTCCTCCTAACCTCTTTTTCCTCCTATCCGGCCTCCGTTCCCATCCATTCCTACTTATCCTATTGTTTTTCGTTCGTCCACCCACCTCCTTTTAGTATGTTAACTCTTATGAGTAGGGCCCTCCTTCCTCACGTACTCACCCTACCTCTTTACCTTACCTGTGCTCCTGTCCTATTCTTCTCTTCCTCTACTTCATCTTCAGTCTCCTCGACAATTTCGACACCTACTTCTGAACTGATGCTGATTTTAGTTCTACCAGCTATACCCCTATTTATGCTGTATTTTATCAACACACCCTGTATGTTACCTTGTAATTTGTTTGCTATGTACGGCGCTACGGACACTTTGTGGCGCCTTATAAATAAACGTAATACTACTACTACTCTGCCTCCTATAGTGCTCTGCATTGTCCTTGAAAAAGCTGGCGTTTAGCCCAGTGAAATGCGTTGGTTTTTTCTCCTGATCCCTGACCACCACTACTGGACCTACCTGCTCATTGTTCTAACCACTTGGACCACTTGGATCCTACAAATCATTTGTTGTCCTCCGGCTAAATCCCCCTGGAACATTTGGATATTGTCTGCTTTGAGGTGGTAGGTGGGCTACAAACAACAAGCCACTCCCTCAGGCAGCCCCCAGGACATTGCACTGTGAGGTTGAAGATGGACTGCAGCCATACATCAGCCTCTCACTCGTACAGTATTCAGGATCATTGCCGTGTGGATCCCATCCAAGATTGAGACTATTGCCTAACGTGGACAGTGCAGGTTACAATTGGTTCATTACTATTTATTATGTATAGGATCAGGAGACCCTTGCTGCTATTGCCAATAGGTGTTTATTGTTAATCATGTTTTATTAAAATTTATTTTCAAACTGCCCTTGATTCACCCACTCTATCATTTGAGCGCTGCTATTAATTCTTTGTTCTTTTTGTGCTCTGCAGTGTCTCCTCTTAGGAATTCTCCCAGAGAGGAGACTAACAAAGTAGGTAGGTATGGTGCAGATACATTTATTGATTTCATATGCAGGAAAAGTGTTAGGGCAGGCCCCCCATCTCCCCAATCTAAATCTCTCTGCATCTTTTAAATCTGCCCCATCTGCAGTGCAACATGGTTTTGCCAAAGTGCAACTTTTTTTTCTTTTTACTTTCTCAGATTTGAAATAGTTTAGAACTTACTGAATTTAAGTTTTCCATCACCAGACATGAATACTTTCCCCTCTTTTATAAAAAGAAATAAGAAGTGTTGTTAGTTACCTATCCATATTCCTAGACTCACTGCGACAGCAACACGGGGAGTCCTTTGACGCAGGGAGCGTAACGGGAACACTGTCACATACCAGCGATCCACACTCATAGCAGTCAGGGTCACACAGGTAGCTTGCACTGATACCTGAAACATTAAAGCAAGTATATATATGAGAGTGGAAAAAAGAAGTCTTTAAATAAGAAGGCAATTTCTATCCACTTTCATCACAGAGTTCATGTACTTTGGGGTTTTCTAGCTGTTATTCTTTGTTAGAGCACTTCACAGCAAGTGAACAGTGCAGGAAAGTGCAGCCAGTAAATGGATTGTACTAACTAAAGACTTTCCGAGTGGAGGTGCAGAGTGATACCATTCTACTCCTATTGTATTGTCACAGAAGGAAGCTAAAAGGCAGAAATTAAATTTTTGCCATAGCAGTAGTAATATTAATAATAATAATAAATCTTTATAATGTACTGTGTTCATGAAACAATTTGGGATATCAATATTATGAAATACAATTTATGACCACACAGAGCTAAGAACATTTATGAAAACTAGCCAACTGGGAAAGGAAAGGCGTTTATGCCCATAGTAATCAATGTGTCTGTTTTATCATTGTTTTCCTCTTAGCATATGTGTAGAATGGTCTTTGTGTAAATCACCAAGGAACACAAGAGAATCGCAGAAGCGTATCTTTAGTAGCTGCAATCGGGTTGAACATTGGCTGCAGGGGTACTTCCTGAATCACGGCCCCGAATCAGACCTGATCACACAGCTGCAAATTGGTACTATGGAAGATTATCGATACACTGCGCATGCGTACGGATCACAGTAAAGCCATGCTGTGATGAAATCCTGCTACTATTGCTAATGGTATGCTGTCAGCAAGGTGATTGACAGGCAGTAGGAAGTCTGTGGGTGGAATCGCGCAGTTTACTGGGAGTGCTAAGAAAATTTGCAAGCGTGCCAGAAAAAACTCTGGGAGTGTCCATCAAACCGCTAGGTGTGCCTGAGCTTTTTAGGGGAGGGTGTGTGACGTCAACTCCCGCTCGAATATGCCTTTTCCATTGCACCTCCGAGTAAGTTTCTGGCTACTCTAGTGCCCAGTGTGACAATAGTTTGATGGTTAGCCTGTTACGATGGGTTTTGAACATATTCCGATGGCTGTGGGTAGGATGTGTAGCAATACACTTCCATTCGCACAGCGATCCCATTAATTTGCAAGTCAGGATTTCACTCAAGCGTGGCAGCGTCTTAACTGAACGCTGGCGCCAAATTTGCAGCTGAGCAATCAGGTTTGAATTGGGCCCAACAAAGATGGCAGTCACATACAGTAGCTACCTACATCCACATTAAAGCAACACAGCATACATCTATAGTATTTTATTTAATATGATTGAAAATGCAAATAGCAAAATAGTAAAACATTATTCACATGAACATAATAAACAATACATGTGTTTATTTAAATAACTATTCTCTTTTTGATGTACTGTAATAGGTATTTTTATTGTATTGTATTTATTTTTGGAGTTACTGTATAATTAATTCATAAGCACAGTCTATTGATGTATGTTAACTTGATGGGCAGTATTCAAAGCCTCAGATTTGCCGTATTTTACTGCAAATCTGGCAATTCTCCAGGGTAACGGCAAATTTTCTCTCATAAAAATCAATCCGCCCTATTCAATGGAGACAATTCGCTGAAAATGAACAGCAAATATCTGTTGATTTGCCGTGTGCGATTCACCACAATTCGCCGTGGTTTTTAATGGGGTTTTTAGTCAAATTCGCCGAGAGTGTATTCAATGCTCAAATGGAGAACTGCTTTCTCAAGTGATTTTTGCCATGTTTCACCATTTTGCATTCGTCATCTTTTTTAGGTGAACTGGAATGTGATCTTTTAAAATAGAGGTTTTTTTTTAGGGTGTCAAAAAATCATATATTTTTTCTGTGAAGGGGCATGCTATTTTTATTCATGTGCTTGGAGCACATGAATATATATTTAATTATTATTATTTTTAAAAATTTTTTTTTTTTTTACACATTCGCCAGCAGGGGGCTGGGAGCCGCTCATTAATATTCATATATTCACTGCACTCTGGTCCCGATCATTACATATGCAGGATCAGGACCAGTGAGTACAGCGGCTACTATCCCAGTCCCCTGCCAGCTCTCGGGAGGCTCTCCCTATGTCCCCTTAAGCCCTCCTTCTCCCCAACAAAAATTCAGGGGCAGGCAGGGAGGCTTACATCTCCCTGCGGCATTCACCTCAGGGGTTCAAATTCACCAGCAGGGGCAGCGAGCCCCTGCTGCATTGAATAGGGTGACAGGGAGGGCTGGCAGCGAATGCTGCAGCTCTCCGGAACCCTGCGAATGTGCAGCAAATGCTAAACAGGATTCTAGTTTCCAACAGTGAACTACTTTGTCAATTATCCTATATTTACTGTTATCACTAACTGTGGATGATATGTTATGATGTTTACTGGTTACTGCCAAATTGCTCTTTTACATGACTCATCACATACTCCTTATATTTTATTGTCCTGATTGCCTTTTTCATTGGAAATTACATCACTGTGCAAGTATTCATATCTATTGTGCAATTACTGTCATACAGTGCCTTAATAAAAAAAACTTTTTGGAATAAACAATACATGAATAGTAAATATTAGTTACAGCAGTGAAATCTCTTCAAACTTTAGGACCACCCATTGTAAGCGTTTCTGCTGAAACACTGCTTTACTTGGGTCTCATTCTCATTGCCATGAGTATTTTAAGAGTATTGGAAGTTTTGTTTAACATGGGGCACAATGCAACTAAAATGTGCTTTTCTGCAGATAGACAACAAAGTACTTGACTAAGCTCAAAGGGAATCGGTACATCTGTCAGAATGAACTTAGGTCTACAGTCATTAGGTCGACCCCACTAGGTCGACTGGCAGGAAGGTCGACCTGACTTAAGGTCGACATGGGCCAAGGTCGACATGACTTAAGGTCGAATTTGCATAAAGGTCGACATGAGTAAGGTCGACTGGTCATAAGGTCGACATGGGTTTTTCACTGTTTTTTGATCCGAATGTCGACACAGTCGACATGGACACAGTTGGCAATGAGAATCGGACCCTCGCATCGCTCGCTTCGCTCGCAATGCTTCGGGCACGGTGCCTCGCTGCGCTCGGCACACTATTTTATTCTCCCACCACGCCCTAGTGGATGGTAGGGCATGAAATACCGCCTGTCGGCACATGTCGGCTCAAAAAACAGTGAAAAACCCCATGTCGACCTTATGACAAGTCGACCTTCCTCATGTCGACCTTTATGCAAATTCGACCTTAAGTCATGTCGACCTTGGCCCATGTCGACCTTAAGTCAGGTCGACCTTCCTGCCAGTCGACCTTGGCCCATGTCGACCTAATGACTGTAGACCTAAGTTCATTCTAATAGATGACCGCTTCCCACTCAAAGGCACACAAGCTGTTTGGGTTATGATGTAAGCTATCACTCTAATATGTCTTGCCCTATTCCTTTGCTGCCTGGTGGCTTGTCCTGTGCCACCATTTCCATAATTTACTAATGGCCTACCCTTTGGTGGTGGTGGTGACCCATGCACCTGTCCCCTCACTGCTGCTGCTTCATTACTCATCAGCACTGATGGTTCATATTCATCTTGGCTTGGTCGGCAAGCTGGGCGTGGTGGTGTAAGCAGGCCCACCTGGAGTAAGCAGCCCATTTGAACAAGCTCTCTGGGACCTGCTACAGTCACAGCAGCTGCTCTGGCTTCCACAAATGCATGTTTCTGTTCCTGTTAATATCCTCCCGCACACTGTGTCCTTACTCCATGCTTTGATCTGCCACTGGGCCATCCAATATGTACAGCACAGATAGATGCATATCTGGTGTTTCAGCTGTACTACTATAAACTCACTCAAGTCCCTCAAACTCCTGCATTTCATCAGTCTTGTCTGTTAACCTATACTCTTTGTGCACCATCCTTTCCTAAACCCCTTCCACTGTGGCCTTCCTGCCCCATCTTCCAAATGCTTTACCTGATCCCTAAGCATGCAGGACTGGAGTTAAGTAAAAGCACCACATGGCTCTGTCCCCACCTTTTACAATGACCACCCCAATCCCCCACCCCCCTCCCCGTTTATATGACAGAATTGTAGGCAAGATGATCCTGCATTACTATCATTCACATTTAAGTACATTAAGGTCTGGTTAGTCATGGCCCCCCTTGTCTTCAAAACTTTGAAGTGTAACTTCCACTACGCTCACAGCTACATCTGTAATCCCTCAGTGATGGTGCTGATATATTACAAGGTTTTACGGATAGCTTTAGATTACCTATATGGTGGGAAGTTCCGGTTTATAACCTACACGTTGGGTGAACATGTGTGGCTTCTGCTGTTAGGTGCTTCTCTGCTGGGCATAGTCCCTAAGAAGTTGCTATGTAAACTTTAGCTATTCCGAACTTCATTTTCATAGAGTAGTAGGGATAGATTTGCACAGCTTTAGTCCCTTTTTAGTTGTGGTCTTTCTGTCCAGCGTTACAGAATTTGCCTATAAAGGGAGTTGTGAAATGACATGGCCTTGAGGCTGGTGTTACTGTGTGGCATATTTTCCCCCTCCTCTCTGATACCTGGTCCCTAGTTGTTAACTGAGGTTTTGGAGCTTATATGAACAAAGATTGAAGTGTTCGGCGAAAGTCTGATGCTAAACAAAAATGGCTGCTAGTAAAATTGCATCTCAATCAACCATTTATCGGATCATCAAGGACTTCAAGGAGATAGGTTCAATAGTTGTGAAGACGGCTTCAGGGCAAACAAGAATTTCCAGCAAGCACCAGGACTGTCTCCAAAAGTTGATTCAGCTACAGCAGGGGTCAGGGAACTTTTTTACATTTACCCCAAAATATATTTTAGATACGCTGACGTTATTCCCTTGATTTGAAAGGAAGGAAATCATATATTATTAATTATTTAAATTCAAAATTTTATTGGGGAATGGGAGAACATACAAACACCTCATTATATATAATATTATAAATATGCAGATGCTTATTTTTTAGTTACTAGTCAGATATAATTATAAAAAATTATATAAAAAAACTAGCTTAGTTTAACTGTTATATTGCACACCTCCTTTTTCCCCCAGCATTGCACATTAATGCAACTTTGAGGTGAGAGTAATATATGCCAGGCTCTGCTGTTAGTACCGGACGGAGCAGAAGCCACATACCTCTCTTCCTCCTCCCTAGCAGTAGTGTGCATTCCCCGTGTGTCTCTCCCACTGGTCAAATGTGTCAGCCCATCACCATGTACACTACTCACCATGAGGAGGGTCAGTCAGTGTCCACAGTCCACGTCCTCCATGCGCATCAGTCCCCCCCAGCGCCTGGAGATGCAACATGGCTCCTCAGACTCTTCATAACCACATACCTACAGAGGTGGCCACACAGATCTCCTGGAACATAGTGCAAGAGTGCACACTTCAATCTGGCCGGAGTGTGTCCAAGGCACCTATACAATAAGAATGCCCCGCTGTGTCTCCGTAGCGGGACCGGCCATTACCTCCAGGAATTTCATTTTTACCCCATTTGGGATAATTTACCCCTGTTCCCTGATCACTGATCTACGGCATAGGAGCACCACCAGTGCAGAGCTTGCTCAGGAATAGATGGAGACAGGTGTGAGTGCATCTGCAAATAATTTTAGAGGCTGGCCTGGTGCTAAGGGCAACAAAAAAGCTACTTCTCTCCAGGAAAAACATCAGGGACAGACTGATATTCTGCAAAATACAAATGGATTGGACTGCTAAGGACTGTGGTAAAGCCATCTGATGAATCCTCTTTCAGATTGTTTGGTGAAGTTGGAAAATCTCTTGTCTGGAGAAGGAAAGGTGAGCGCTACCATCAGCCCCATGTCATGCCAGCAGTAAAGCATCCTGAGACCATTTATGTGTGAGGTTGCTTCTCAGCCAAGGGAGTGAGCTCACTCACAATTTTGCCTAAGAACACAGCTATGAGTAAAAACGGTACCAAAACATCCTCCAAGTGCAACTTCTCCCATCCATCCAGGAAGAGTTTGGTGACAGACAATGCCTTTCCGAGCACGATGGAGCCATAAGGCAAAAGTGATACCTACAGTAAGTGGCTCAGGGAACAAAACATCACAATTTTGGGTCCATGGCCAGAAAACTCCCGAGACCTTAAGCTACTTACACACTATGCGATAAAGGCAGCTAACAATGTCGTTAGCGATTTACCTTGAACTCCCCAGAGCTATAGAAAAAATGATATATTGCCTACACACTAAACAATTTCTAAAGATAAAGAAAGAGGAGAATAACTATCCAGATGTCCTGAAGTCCTTAGCCATTTTTCCAGCAGTGTGGCCCCCATCTTTTTCTCCTATCCGGGTGAGGCTAAGGTGGAATAGGACCCAGTGATTATCTGCATATCTTTTTATTGGAATTTTTTACTGCAAGTTTTCCCTGTGAAAAAATCGTGAACTTTTATTGTGTACAGTATTTGGAGAATAAAATCCGTTTGTGTATCATACTGGATTCCCCGATTATTCCATATCCACGGATGAGGAGTCACAGCAAAGATACCATTTTGTGAAAAAAGGGCGCTTTAATAAGGTGAGCGTTTGATACCTATGAGCATGTGACCTGATTGGAATGAAAGAAAAATTTATGTGCAAATAGGGCACATAGTCAGTGTGTGGCCCAGAAGATGATTGACAGCATTCCAGGGAGAATTGCAGAAGTCTTGAAAAAAAATATCATCATTGAATGTATAATTGTTAATAAAAGCATTTGACACTGATTAAATGCTTGTAATTTTACTTCAGAATACCATAGTAACAGCTGACAAATAGGTCTGAAAACACTGAAGCAGCAAACTTTGGGGGTTATTCTAATTCACTCTGACAAAATCCTTCTTAGATGGACAAAACCATGTGCACTGCAGGTGGGGCAGGTGTTACTTGTGCAGAGAGAATTAGATTTGGGTGGGGTTTTACTTCAAAGTGAGATCTATATTGCAGTGTAAAAATAAAGCAGTCAGTATTTACCCTGCACAGAAACAAAATAACTCACCCAGCTCTAATTCTCTTTGCACATTTTACATCTGCCCCACCTGCAGTGCACATGGTTTTGCCCATCTAAGAAGGATTTTCTCAGAAAGATTGAACTAGAATAAGGCCCTTTGTGAATACCAATACTGGTGTCATTCTCAAAACGTTGGCCATGGCTGTAGATCATTAATCAAAACTTTATTTAACTGTAGAAATGTTTAGACAAAGGATTGGCAAAGTGTTGTGGACATACATATAAATAATCGCACATATGCAACCATTTACAATTTTAATATGCTTATTTGTACTGCGTATCATTTTAGAAAAAAAATGGGGGCAATTCAGACTTGATGCCTGTGTATGATGCCTGCTAGTAAAGGGATCCTGCTACTTGTTTCCTTCGCTGGCCGTTTGCAAGATGGTAACCGGTCATTTAGTGTGAGTTTTACGAAAAATGGAGGTGTGATAAAAAAATGCTGGTAGGTCATAGGGTCATGGTAAATGCAGGCATATACATGGATATGTCTGTATTCATCAGAGCCGTCCAGGGCACATCATTCCATGGTGATGGGTACTGGGATTGTGTTCCCGTTACTCAGCCCTAACCTGCCGCTGGCTGGAGCTACTTTCAATTGGCGCTGACCACCGCTACCACAGCGTTCCTGCCTCACACTATTGTACACACAGTGGACATATTATTATTGGGTCAGACTGGTCACATTAGCCAGATCTGCTCTTCCCTGATGTACGATTCACTTAACACTTAATCATAGGTCCAACCAGACCTATGCAATTGGAATCATTTAATAAACCACTGTTGTCAATTGTCAATATTAATAGCAACAGAAAGAAACTGTTGCAGAGTAGTATCCACTCTAGTTATTTGCAATATAATATTAATATACAGTAACGGTGTTTTAAGAATCATAGCCAATTATACAGCTCCACATTGCACATACTGTATGAGTAAAGTTGGAGTAATAATCCCATATACTGTATCATGTAAGAACTGTAAGCAATTAATTAGTCCAACTGACATTAATAATTGAGTGATATTATATTGTGTACAACGTAAAGAAATACAAACAGTGGACATAAAATGTATTAACTCCCTTTATTACACTTCGCTTATTGTTTTTTCACTTCTCTCACCAATGCTTTTTAATATTTCGCCTGTTTTATAAGTAACATTAAAGGGGGATATTCAATCACCGGTGAGCATCTCCCGTCGGGGAGATGCCCGCCGGGCCCTATTCAATGCTGTCGGTACTTATGTAATATCTGGGCTCCCGTTTTTTCTTATGAGACCGCGTCCCCTTGCGGGGCTCGCTGCGCTCACCACGCTTCGGGCACGGTGGCTCGCTGCGCTCGCCACACTATATAAAATCAACTCCATGCGTAGTTGGATAGTAGGGTTATGAAAAAATGGGGTGCATTTAACATGGGAGCCCAGATAATACATAAGTACCATGCTGTCTTCCCCTACAGCATTAAGCAGGGTATCTCGGCAGAACGAGCCCGACATCTCAAGCTGCCGGCTGCAGCTTGCCTCTTCCTGGCCACGCCCCCTTCTCGCTCCCCGGCAGGCGGGACATTGAATCCTGCCTGCATGTTCTCGGTCGAGCTGACCGAGAACGGGACTGGGTCACGGCGGTCGAGCAAGCTCGACTGCCGTGACCCTAACATTGAATACCCCCCTCAAATTTACGTTTTAATTCAATTTTCTTTAGGACACATAATGACAAACTGATAATGTCAGAGACCACCAGTAATGTATCCTAGTTTTGTGTGCCCATTATACTGTAGGAATCCTTTCTTCTTTTTTTTTTTTTGTATGATATATAGATTCCTGGGAGCACCTCCCGTGTTACTTAGTTCTGAATTTTGAATATATTCTGAAAAAAAGGAATAACTAGCTACTATTGTATGGATTGTGCGGATTGATCTTTCTCTTTTCACACTAGTAGATATATCTGATCTACAGAAGGATCGGGCAGCGTGTTCTCCATACACATTGCCCGAGCCATCAGAACTGACATCACAAATGGGCACTGAGCTGTCAATCATTGGTGGCTCCCGGCACAGCTGTACGGGCAGTGGGTGAATGGCCCACACACACAGCATGATGCACCGATATATCTTTAGATACAGTATATCGAGCATCCGCTGCGTTGCTGTTCACAGATATATTGCTTGCACACACTAGCTGAGAGTTCATCCATATATCAGGCATTCAACTGAACAGCCAATATATCGGCCAGTGTGTACGCACCTTAACTGTTCAGTGCTTTGTTCCCCCATCAATTCACAGGGGGAAATTTACCAAGTAGGCCGATCATATATACCGTGTACGAATGGGTATGACTGGGATCAGTCATAATTGTCCAAAAATATGAACAGAGAATACAGCAAATTTACAAAGCTGCTGTATTCTCCATATTTGTATTATCCGACAGTGAAGTCATTCGTATTTGGTTGCTGAATTTACCGGCAGCCAAATGCATAGGACCGGCCAGCAGTGCACAGATCAGTCAGAACCGTGCATTGCTTATCTGTGTAAGAAAATAGGAAAAATAAATAAATATAAAAATAGAATGCGGTCCCCCCATCCCAACTATAACCAGCCCCGGACTTATTGAGTCGGTCCTGGTTGCAGAAATACAGGGGGGGGGGGGTTTCCCCCTGTATTTCTATAACCAGCAACAGGCTCTTGGCCCAGTCCTGGCTCCCAAAATATGGGAGACAAAAGCAGTATGGGTCCCCATGGGTATTTTGGAAACCAGCACTGGGCTCAAATAGCCAGCGGTGTCATGACATAGCCGGAGGACACTTTACATAAGGTCCCCTGGCCAAATCACGATCACCTTCACCAGTCAGCCCGGACCAGGTCCCTGGGGGAGTGGGGACCCCTGCAGGGAAACCCCAGCTCAGACTGATGTCCAAGGCTTTCCCTGCCAACCCTGGGCTGTTGGTAAATAATAGGATGACCAGGAGCTGAAATAATTTATTTCTGTATTTCAGTGATGGAATGTGTACAAATCAAATAATTGTATTCGTCCTCTGTCTCCGCACCCTCCTCGCTGGCCTGCAGCAACATGATGTTGTACTTATTCTGAAAGGGGGTAGTGGGATCACCAGACTGTTTCATGTTTTTTTAGATGTCATTCTGCTTATATTATTTATTTATTAACAGTTTCTTATGTAGCGCAGATTCCTTTGCACTTTACAATAGTAACATCCACGTCCCCCATAGAGGGACAATAGAATAGGTATCGAGCGTGGGGCTTTGTTGCGCTCACCATGCTGTCTGGGTCCGGCCAGTCCTGTATGATACGGTGACCCAGCAGTTTCGCCATGGGTCAGGAGGATGGAAAATGTGAAAAAGAAAGAGAGTGGATATGTGTGGACTGTGGGGATGTGATTAGAGGTGAGTTTTCAGGGAACACTTGTAGGTTTGGAGACTGGAGGGGAGTCTTATTGTGCATGGGAGGGAATTCCACAGAGACATACAGTAGTCTTGTCTGTCCTGTATGATGATCCCACCCCTTATCTTAACAGATGTCTATTTAAGTTCTTTGAGTGCGTTCCTCTCTTTTTTGTTTAAATTATGTTTGTGTATATCTGTATGACACTTATTTTTGTCTTTCTTCATTTGATATCTCTTTTTCTTTTGATGACATAAAGTCATGAAATCGTTCATGGTTTATTTTTGTAAAAGATGGTTATTGCTGGGCTTTTATGCTCTAATGGAAAGAATTGTGATTTTCTCTTGAATTTTAGTTATCTTAAAAGGTTTGGTATGTGAATCTATATAAAAAAGAAGCACTTCAGTGGTGCACTCGGATAATAGCTGTTCCAAAGTCAAAAGTCCCTGTTTATCTGTCTCATCTAAATTGACTGGGATTCCTATTCCCTCTAGTTTATCTTGGTTTAGATGCAAAATATCTTTCCCTACACAGATCTCAAATGAATCTATTCAGGCCCAAAAAAGTCTGAATATATTCGGATCTTTGGTGGGGGCATAATTGAAACCTTTTTTGTAACAATTTTATTTGGTTATCTGTTAATGAATGTGAAGATAGAGTATATATTACTTTAGTATTAAGTGGTACCTTAATTTCCTTTGGTCCATTGACTCTACCTCTTTTTCCTCTTTATCTCTTTGGAGTATGATGGATATTTGTCTGCTGGGTGTTGCGTAGATAGTGTCTTTCTCTTAAAATCCTTTGACACCTCTGAATAGGATAGAGGTTTGCTATTGTGATTGGGAGAATAATCTTTAAGTCTGGTATCTTTATTGGATGGATGTTGTTGTTGAGATAATTACTGTCCCTAGATGTTTCTATTTTTTGTGGGTTATAGTGAGTTCTCCTAGTGGTTTCTATTGTTGGGCTTGTATATATGGGTAAATATTCTCGATCATGATGGCAAGCGTTATCTAAATTTACCATTCTGTCTGCTGTTTTGTTATGTTTGTTGTATGTTTGTTTTATAATCTTCTTGATCTCTCAAAAGTTTTTATTTTTATTTTTAACTATTCCTTTTCAAATCTTTCCACCCTATTTATGATTTATTTGCCTTTATCTTTAAATGAAGTGCTATCTGTATAGGGAAAAAGTTTGTCTTTGTTTCGCCAAAATTTTTGGTTAAATTAAAAACCTTCTGTTCTCTTTAATTAGTAATTTTATCAATGAGCGTGGCAAGTAACAACAGTAACCAAGGAAATGGAATAAATGCTTTTCCTGGAGGGCCGCTCGGCTTGCCCCGAAGAAGACAGTATACCGGCAAAATGCGCATCGGCGCGAGATTTAGGATAGCTTAATAATGATTGAAATGTGAAATAAACTGTATTTACCCTTACAGCAGCTGTACGAATATAATACAGCACCTCCACTATAATAATTATTGATGGGCAACTGTCTATTTGATCATCATTGGTGCCCAGTGGTGCCAGTAATGTATACATTGCTGGCCTGTGCCAGCAATGCAAATATTACTGGCTTTAAACTATTGGTGGCCAGCAGTGCTCCGTTTTGAGCGGGTGTGGATTGTATTGTTGACACCACTTAGATCGACAGTCATTAGGTCGACACCGTTTTGTCGACAGGTGGCAAGCAGCAGCAGGTTGTGTAGATAACAGAGGTGCAGTGCTCTGTGTTAAGAGGAGCAGGGCAAGTATGGTGTGTTGCCAAGCGGGGGAGCAGGACCCCGTGTGGAGCCAGCCGCAGTGCAGCAGCCAGCCAGATGGAGCCAGAGATGAGCGGGGCGAGAGAGGCAGCATGGCGGTCCACCGGGCTGAAAGTGGCTAATCTTTCAGTCCGTTTAGGCCGACATGGGACAAGGTCGACATGGGTTTAGGTTGACATAGCGTTAGGTAGACAGGTCACGAAGTCGACATGGGTTTTTTCACTGTTGAGCCGACATGTGCCAACAGGCGGTATTTCATGCCCTACCATCAACTAGGGCGTGGCGGGTGAATAAAATAGTGTGCCAAGCACAGCGAGGCACCATGCCCGAAGCATCGCGAGCAAAGTGAGCTTCGCGAGGGGCTGCGGTTGACTTCAAACTGTGTCCATGTCGACTGTGTCAACATTCGGGTAAAAAAACAGAGAAAAAAAGCCATGTCAACCACGTGACCTGTCGACCTAACCCATGTCAATCCAAACCCATGTCGACCTTGCCACATGTCGACCTTCAACCCTGTCGATCTAATGCATGTCGACCTAACAGTGTCAACCTAATGACTGTCGACCTAAGTGTGGTTGATAAAATGATCCACACCTTGCCTTTAGTACAAGTAATATCTTTCTGATGCCCCTTTCAGACAGCACTAAAAAACTGTATTTTGCTGATTTTTTACCGTTTTACAACGGTAATCTGTGCGGTCTGAAAGGTCCAGCGTGAATTTACCGTTTTAAAATAACTGGTATTTTAAAATGGTAAAAAAGCAGGGTCCTACCCATTTCAGACCCATTTTTCCCCCCGGTCTGAAATGGTACCCAGGCAGCAGTGAGCACTATTGGTCCCCAGCGCAGTGCATATTTAATGAGCCGACCACTCATTACATATGCACATATGTAATGAGTGGCCGGCTCATTAAATATGCATGTCGCTGGCTCAGAGGGGACCAGCTAATGCTCAGTGTACCCTGCCTCAGGTACTGGGGGATGAGGGGGTATGATCGGTGTAGTATCCGTCCCCCCATTTACCTCCAGCAGCCGCTATGTAGCCAGCAGGAGGCTCCCCAGTGCCCCGATCAGTCCTGATCATATGCCGCTGTAAGATCCGTGCGGTGCTGCTCAGGTGGTTCCCATCAATGTCAGTGCAGAGACTAGTGCTGCATGCACTGAGACCCGGCTGCCGGACCCTTCCCTCTGTACTCTGGGTGATCATGGCTTCCCCGGCCAGGGCTTAGCCTGCTGGACTGGATGTGCGGCTTTGCAATGGTCTGGCGGCTCTTCCCAGCGGTAATCCTGTAGCCCCTCGCCAGGTGGGGGCGAGCGGGAGGCGGGCAACTTCTTAAAGCAGCATCTGTCCCATCGTGCGGGGACTATCATGCTGCTTTCACACCGCAAACCTACTTTAGACCAGGTATTTAAAACTTTTTTTTAAATACCTGAGCAAGTTTAACCCCTTTCACATCGCATGTAAATACCTGGTCTAAAGCAGGTTTGCGGTGTGAAAGCAACAGTTCTGTGCTGCTGTGCCCTCCATTCTCTGAAGTCTCTCTGGTGCAGGGGGATACTGAAGGAGATCCATGCAGAGAAGTGATCTGGCCGGCGGTATCACGTTACACGGGGAGCCTGACAGCCAGCATGGGAGAGGAAGGGGCACTCACGGAGTGAGCATACTCAGGCCAATAGTAGAGAGAGGAATGAGGGATCTGCTGACACTCACTAGCTGCAGGAGGTAAATGGGGGGAGGGATACTAGCCCCCTCATACCCCCTCATCCCCCAGTACCTGAGGCAGGGTACACTGAGCATTAGCTGGTCCTCTCCGAGCCAGCTCGGTGCATATTTAATGAGCCAGTCGCTCATTACATATATGCATATGTAATGAGCGACCGGCTCATTAATATGCACAGCGCTGGGGCCAATAGTGCTCACTGCTGCCTGAGTACCATTTCAGACCCGTTCAGATAGCAAAAAACGGGTCTGAAACGGATTGGACCCTGCTTTTTTACCGTTTTAAAATACCAGTTATTTGAAAACGGTAAATTCACTCTGGACCTTTCAGACTGCACATATAACCGTTTTGAAACGGTAAAAAAACAGCAATATACTGGTTAATATGTCCGGTCTGAAAGGGGCATAAGAGATCTATCTGTGAAGTAATATAGCTATTGAAAAAGAATGATATTTGTTTACTTACTACAATTGGGGACTGGCAGAAAGCCCAGGATAAGATACAATATCAAAAAACTAAAACAATTGTATCAATATGTAGTTACATTTGATAAATAGCATGGAATCTAGAGAAGCACTTCATACACAATGAGAAAAAGTCATCCAAAATATTCCTACCAATATTGAACAATTCAATAATAGATCGGTTAGGGAAAACAGATAATTAAAGTGATAAAGTAACACTAAAGTAACAGGGAAAACAGATAATTAAAGTGATAAAGCATCCTAATCACAATTTTAATTACTAATTCTTGACTTAAATTGCACCTCTTTAACTATCTGTATATTGTACAGAAAGGATGTAATTTTTCACAACTCGGCTTTTTTTACAATATATTAATAAACATTACATTTTAACTTTTAATTATTCAAGAGGTCGAGGACTTATTTTCTGCATAAAGATCTGTGGTAGGAATTGGTTATCCTGAGCCACTTCTGCCAAAACCTGCTACATATTTGTTCTCTCTCTGGATGACTATTTGGAGACCTACACCACCATATAAAATGAGGACTCTCCAGGACACCTGAACTTTAAGGGTTGGTGGAGATCATACAAAACTCTGAATTCAGTGTACACTTGTTTTATTTTCTTTTCTTGTTTTTATTCTTGCTGGCTATACACCGATTTTTAGCAAAGTATTAATAAATGAATTGTAATAGATCAACCAGTCTGTTTTAGCATCAGTTTTTAGCGCTGCTTATCTTTGCATTTTTTCTTGTATCACAAAGGACTGACCATCCTGTTCTAAAGCAGCAGCTGGGTACAAACCACTCCTTTCAAGCGCCCCTGATCCAATCCAACTTAAGGCCCCCCTACATTATGCGATTTTGGGCCGATTTCACCCGATTTCTGCACTTTGGGCTGATAAATCAGGTGAAATCGGGCAACATCGCTTGTGTGTGACATCTGATGTGATCCGATGCGCAGTCCCATACGCATCGGACAGGATCAGGGCGTCGGACCTGCTGAACATAAGATATATCTGAATCTGACACATCATGGGTGCTTAAAAGCGCCCATGATGGGTCAGATCCGATATATCTATTGTATGGCTCTGGACTCTCCTCCTCCTGACACCCCGCCCCCCGCAGTAGCAGCAGCCGAAGGACATCACCGGTAGAAGAACTGAAGCAGGCTCGCCGCGAGATGGGAGAGAGCACCGCTGCTGCAATGTCCAGAGCCTAAAGTGAGTTGTTCTCTTTGTATACAGTACACTGAAATCAGGCTTGAGCTCCGGCGGAGTACGGCGCCTGATTGCCTGTGCGGCTCTCCATGGACTCCTGTGTTATAAAAATATAAACATAGGAGTCCACGGTGAGCCGCATAAGCAATCAGGCGCCGTACTCCACCGGAGCTCAAGCCTGATTTCAGTGTACCGATGTTACCTGCACAGGAGTCCATGGAGAGCCGCATAAGCAATCTGGAGCTGTGCCTCAACGGAGCTCAAGCCTGATTTCAGTGTACTGTATACACAGAGAGAACAACTCACTTTTGCGCAGGACATTGCAGCTGCGGTGGTTCGTCTCTCCCATCTGTAGCAGTGTCCACCACCACGTCGTTTTTAATTTGTCTGAATATTGGGTGGCTAACCTGAAGGTTCATGTTCAGGTCTGCTACTTAAGTGTTAAATTCCATTATACTACTTTAACAAATTTCCCATGGCCAGTAGGCATCTGAAAATAGTGTGTTAATGTAGCACAATTGAGACTGACAGTGAAAAATATATCCACGTTGCCAAGACAGGATGAGGTCCTTGTACAGTATGAGGATTTTTTAGATTGGTGGGTACTGTTCTCTATGCATCCAGGATGTGTAATGGCTAAATACAATTGTTTTATGATCACCCCCAGTGGTCGTGCCAGTATTTAGCATTTGTTTCCAAACCGTGGTTACTAAACCACGAACCACGGTTCCCCGTAGCACTGCGGCTCACTAGCACAAGCGGTTGGTCTGATCCCAATTATGTACAAGAGAATTTCTGTAGGTTGGGCCATGCACTGACTGTTGCTTTAGAGTGGCATTGCAGGCCATTTGTACAGGCTGCACTGCACACCCTATATACAATGTTATGGCTGTCCCCCCTTGGACTTAGCAGCTACAGTAGTTAAGGGTTCAGAGAAAGAACAGAAGGGCAGGATTAGAGGTGTAGGGGGCGTGTCACACTATTTAATGTATTATAATGTGTAACTGGCACTAAAACTGAGGGCATAATGTGAAGAGGGCACTACAAAGCATAATGTGTAATGCATACTACAACAATGGGCATAATATGTAATGGGCACTACAACTGTGCATAATAAGGGCAGGGGCATTACAGATAAATCTCATAGCACATCCAATTTGCATCAGATAAATCACATGTGATTTATCTGACGCAAATTGGATGTAAAAAATGGCACCTCAAGTTTCAAATTGTACGTAGGCCTCCTGGGAAGCTGCCGGGAAAGTTCAAGGGAAATCACATGCAATTTTACAGGTCAGATAAATCTCATAGTGTATGGGGGCCTTAAGTGAGATTGGTCCACACAACATTACATTTTAATCTTATGTTATAATCAGTTGGACGTAATGCAAATATCTTTCTAGAGTGCATCCGGATATCTCTACCAATCCTCTTTTTGTCTTTACAAGTTTACTATTAGAGAAGGGTAGCACCACCTCTTTATGAGAGCTATAGAGTTATATAAGAATCACAATTCAGAATAATAAATGATAAAAAAAATATTATTAGAGAGAAAGAAAATATTTTTGCGATACGTACAAAGGAGTACTCTGCAGAATCAAAAAAGTCTTCCTCTAGAAACTTGATTTGATTCTCTATAATCAAATTTCTCATAAATTTGAATATTTATACCCAATTAAGGGAATATGTTTAAATAAATATATTCTTGTAATACCCAATTTATCTAATACTTCCCTCCCTCCCTATGTGTGAGCTGCTTAGCACAGGACACCCCCTTTTTGGTGCCTACTTTTTACCATTGTTGAATACCCCCTTCTTTAGCCCAATACAATTGATGAGTCTTATCCAAATCATGCATGAGAAAGGTTTCAGCTAGTCGTTAACTGTGTTCTGTTATGATAGTAGCTACGTTTTTCCATTTTCTTGCCACATTTTCCATAACCTGGCCCTTAATAACCGGTTTTGCCACCACCCAAAATAGGTTTATATCTTGCACATGTTCTATATTGTCATCCATATACGTATAAATGGCCCTTTGCAAATGAGGGCAAAAATCTGTGGCATTAGTAAGATAGGATGGAAACCTCCAAGTGTAAGCTGTTCGTATTGGAATGCGTCCTGCGACCTTTTCATACCCATACCCAAATTGCTTAGTGGGCGCCCAACAAACATATAAGTACCGATTTCAGAGATAAAGACAACATACTAAGAGCATACAAATCTACATCTCTAAAAATTAATGACTTTACTATGCTCATTTTTCAAGACTTTTGCATGGTGGTATCTCTCAAACAAAGAATTCAGCCCAATCTGTAAATCTTTATATGACAAAAGGTTTAAATTTGCTCTCTTATATCCAGCAAAATTGAAGGTTTATCTGGATGGAAAACAGTTGATCTTCAACACTCCAAATCTCATCCTGCTTTGTCATTTTCTTCTGCTGAAAGCCAAACACAATCTCCTCCTAATGGCTGAACTTACACATGTCTTATTAATTACTAATGTATAGTTACTGAATGACGGGACGAGAAGCCACAGATTCACTGTATGTCACGTACTATGTTATATTTAGTTTTTGGTTATTTCCATGTATTACTGAGAATGCTGAGTCTTTGAGGGGCACCAATCTCTGGTCTAGCAGTGTTGCCAGTATGATTATTTCTGAGGCGATGCAGAGGTAGCAACCAGAGAAGGTAATAGGTCACTGTCCTTCAAACCCCCCAATCTCCTCTGACCAGCAGCAGAAGACGGGGAAGGGGGGGGGGGAGGTTTGCAGCCAGAGGCAGGCCCAGAAGAAGTACTCAGAAGTCCAAGGAGGTACTTGACATGTGGCAGTAACTGCACTGTAATGGTGAGCAAGCTGCTGTGACAGGAGGCTTGGGAAGCCGCAGCCATTGGTGATGGAGTAGTGGTATTGAGCAATGCGTCCACATCTACAATGTAGCAGTGCAGTGTAGCAGTACAGCTTCAGTGCTCCTGGTCCCCAGCTGTGGGGACCGCTGTGGCCGCTGCATCATGGCAGGATAGGAACACATGCCCTCCGTTCCTCCCGGACTCCAGAACATGGTCCCAGCGCCACGAGTAGGCCTCAACCCAAAGCCGACAGTAAAGACACAGAGAGATGCGGATTGTCATGCAGAAACCAGCTGAACTGGGTGCTGATTCTCCGGTGGACTTCCAACCAAAGGTATAGTAAGGAGTCAGTAGAATCAGAGCTCAGCAGGAACCTGTCTTCCTAGTTAGCCCATCAGGCCAAGCCTCTAAAGTATCACCTTTTAATCCACTCAGTTGCGTGGTTTTTCTATATATATATTGTGGCAGGCACAGCATCATTACACATGAAAGAAATGTGGAAGATCCAGTCCAGGTTTTAGAGCAACAGCAGGGAAACTGATGTGATCAGTATCAGAATTGGGCTGATTAGCGGCACCTGTGCTCTCCTGATTTCAGGGTTTCCAGGGCAGAGGGTCATTACTCTTGATGGTGGAATAGCTGCTCAACTGATGGGCCTGGGTGATGGCTACTGTAGGGACCACTGGAGCTTTCTGAAGAGTTTAACTATGCTGTGACACTTGTATGCTGCAACCACCCTTGCTTATTCTGTGTACATGGTCTGCTGTGACCTTCTCCAAAATAAAGACCAAGACTTCATCTTGATCCAGTATATGTGATTCCATGTCACAATATATGTATATAAGGTCATTTATTTTTTCTATTGATGAGCATTTAATTTAATTTGTATGTTCTACCTTATTTTTATTTCTATGTTCCATTTTTCTATTATGTTTTAATGTGAAAGCCTTGTATATGTTTATTCCAATTATTAATATAAGTAATTTTATATAAAAAATCCAGATTGTCTAATAAATACCATTTAAAGGACCACTTTCCTATCATTTTGTGATAGTAGCAATCTTATCTTATATTTATTTGAAATTCCTTTTTTATTTGAAATATATTTAATGCATGATTTGCCCCAGCTATATCACAGCAGCTGCTGTTAATGCTTCACTGAGACCAAAGGATGAAGGTCAGATACACTGCAATGTATTTATTGGCATTACCAGAACTCTGGCTCTAACAGTGCATATATTCTCCAGCTAGGCCTATACTTGTATCCCACACATTTTAATTGGGAATGGCTTCAGCCACCATAAGATCATATGGCTCAACGCTCAATCTTTTGATTCCAGGTTTAAAAAAAAAAAAATAGAATTTCCTTATAGTACATTTGCTAAGGGGTATTTTTCTATCCAGATGAATTTGTCCTAGATAATTAGAAACGGGGTGTTGGTCTGTTCTTGTCATGCCTGGCTACATTAGATGCATCAGCAAGCTTATTATACAGCTCTCAGAACTCGCTTCCTTTTTGCCTCTAGAGTATGCAGCTCAGGGGTAGTCTAGAACTCACTTTGATTGATATATATCTGACCCATGACTAAAGGTAAAAAACAGTTTTTTTGTTCCACACAGGATTCCTACCACAATCGTTCTAAAACCTCAGTCATTTTGGGGTTTTGATTGTAATACAACCAACTTCACATAAACGTTTTGTTTGTAAATGGTTTCATCACCCTGGAATTCAGTAGTTGGCGGTGCTCCCAGAGTCAGAAAAAAATTATATTTGCAAGAAGAAAAAGTCCAATCAATTAAACATTAAATGGACAATTATGCAGTGAGAACCATTAATGCTGTATTTTTATAATATATACCAGCTGACCCGCCCGACGTTGCCCGGAAAAACCTTTTTTTTTTTTTTTAATTTTCAGAATTGCTGTAAAATGTCATTTTATGCTGTGCCAGAGGCGCAATATTGTAATTTGTGAAAACCTCCGCCATAATGTTAGAATGTGTTTGCATTGATACTCAATGCCAGCAATTAAATCAGGTGTGGTATTGTTGCTTGAAACGCACCACTCCTGACTTGATAGCTTGTGTGTGTTGATGAATTCCACATCCACTCCTGAGATTTAGCACCTATGATGCATTGTTGTGTGTGTGTTGTACTGTTTTTGTGTGTTGTAGTGTATGTGGGTGTGTGTGCTGTGTGGTGTTGTGTATCTGTCCAATGTTTAAGTGTGTGAAGTGCGCTATGTATTTATATATGTGTGTGCAATGGTCGAAGTGGAAATTTTGAAGTGGGGGTATGGGAAATTGAAAGCTGAAGTTATGTGCACACTCCAGAAAAGGAGAGTGCTGCCACTCAAAAGGGGGCATGTCCTTGAGTGCAGTGTACTATGCCATATGCCCCTTATACACATTATGCAAAACAGTAGTAGGCCCCCTTACACTTGCCCCTTAAACATTATGCCACACGGAAAGAGCCAAAATTCCCCTTATGCAGGGGTGGATTGGGATGGAAAACCAGCCCGGGAAATTTCTGGAAGCAGCCCTAATGGGGGCGGGGTCTGCTGAGGGGGCGGAGTTTTTCAAGAGGGGCAGGATCCCTACTAATAGACATACAGATAGCGGTAGATGCCAAAGGAAAGAAGATAGGAACCCTGCGCTTCCTATTGGGGTGGATGAATAATTGAACGGGGATGGTCTCTTTCTGTGATGGAAGGTTCTTGTTCCTTGGGTTTGGTCCTCCGGTTTTTATACCTCAAAAAGGGCACCTTGGAACCTTATCTGGAAAGGTAACACTGGGATCTGCGTCTGGAGAATCTATGCAGGGGTCCACCCGGGTTGTTACATCTGACCCCCCCATATGCTCCATAACCGGCCTTTGGTGAAAGGCCAGATACGGTACCAGGCTTTGTTTGTTCTTATATTTTCAAATTGTTTGTTTTTTATGGTAATGAATTGGTTGGTTGGTTGGTTACGCAATGAGTGTTTCCCTTATGTATTTCTGAGGAAACTAGGAAGAACGTGGAAAAAATCCCTGAATTTACTAAGTGACCCCCGATCTACGCCTAAATTCTTGGCCTAAAGGAGAGGCCCAGATACGGTACGAGTACCCACACATTTGTTCTGCCTTGCGACGTGTGTGTTTTAAATATCTGAGGAAAGATTTTCTCCATCTTATTTTTGAGGTATAAAAACCGGAGGACCAAACCCGAGGAACAAAAACCACCCATCACAGAAAGAGACCATCACCGTTCAATTATTCATCCACCCCAATAGGAAGCGCAGGGTTCCTATCTTCTTCCCTTTGGCATATACTTTGTAGTTGGTGGTACTACCAGGTGCCCAGCAGCATCCAAGTGCAAGTGCAGACTTTTTTTTTTTTTACCTAGATAGTGGTAGATGCTCAATTAGTTCAAGAATTTGAGCTGCATGCAGTTGTGGCCTTCCTTGCATCTTTTGCTGCAGTTGCATCTGCAACTTTATGCAAATGACTTAACAATACCACCATTGACTGCACCACTGAAACTTTCACCTGCCCTGTCCTAGGTGCAGATCATCCATCTCAGCATCCGTCTCCAAGATGAACAATTCAGCTTCTCTGTAAGCAACGCTATTTTCAGCAACTCGCCCGTATCACTTCAATCACACGCCCATAATGTGTCTGAATAGCCAACCCCTTGTAACCGCTAGGAAAGCAGAACACATTTATAATACACTTAAAACAATAAAAGGGGGAAAATATTAAATTGACCCCGATAGGTAGACAAACTGACCCTTGAAGGGGGAAAAACATCTGTCCCCACAGGAATAAACACATTGGCGCCAAACAGAGAAAAAAGCCACACTGACAACAATCCCCCCCCCCAAATAAAAATAAAAATCATTAAACATTAGCTCCCACAGGAATAAAATAAAAACACATTGTGCTCCACAATAGAAAACAATTGGGGTGTAAAGTATATGTCCCTAGACTGGAGATCCTGGGTGAAATTTAATAGGATGAGAGATTCAGAAAGTGAGAGATTTGGTGAGAAATCTCCAGGTTTTTTAAAGCGGCAATCATTTACACTGTAAAATCAAACTGGTTTTGCAGTGTAAATGATTGCCGTTTTAAAAAAACTGGAGATTTCTCACCAAATCTCTCACTTTCTGAATCTCTCATCCTATTAAATCTCACCCCCTGTGTCTAGAAGGCCTTGGGTTAGCGTGTACATTCTATTTACCTGGGGGGAGGTGGGTATGGCCAGTTCTGTATGTCCCTGGGGCCGTGCATCTAGGAAAGGGTATATTTTGGAGGCTGGGGATGTATTGGATTGCGGCTATATGCCAAAGGTGGGGTGATGTTTAGGGTGGGTACTGTACGATGATGCCTGGAGGGGAGCAGGGGGCCGTGTGGAGTAGTAGTGGGAAGCAGGGTCAGGCTGGAGTAGTGGTAGCGCAGATAAGGGGACAAGTTGACAGTAGTAGTGGTGGGAAGCAGGTTGGAAGTAGTAGTGGTGATCAGGAAGCAGGCTGGTAGAGGTAGTGTGGATGAGAGGGCAGGCAGTTAGTAGTGGTTGGGAGAAAATGGCAGGCAGGGTGTAGTATTGGGAAGCAGGGGGCTGTTGGGAGTGGTAGTGTGGGAATTGGGACCAGCTAAGAGCCATAGTGGGAAGTAGGGGCAGACTGGAGAAGTGGTAGTGCGGATAAGTTGGCAAGCTGAGAGTAGTAGTGGGAAACAGGCCAGTTGTAGTGGAAGCAGGGCAGGATATGAAGGAAAGGAAACCAGAATCTCACCTTCTCTCCACAGCTCCCGGCTCCCATCCTCCGTCACTCCCTCTGCTATCGGAAGCAGCCTCACACAGGTGAGACAGCTGCAGAGGGATGCTCCTATTTCCCACTCCAACTCCTACACAGCAGCACCAGCACACCACTCTCTCTGTGGCACATGGGTCAGCTGAGCTAATCTCTTCAAGCCGACCCCGTGGGTCAGCCAGAGCCATCCTACAGATTATGGGGGGAAGCACAAGTGGCGAAGGATGAGAAGGGGGCACCGCTAGGCACAGGTGACAGCACTGATTAAACTAAAGTCAGGTGCTTCTGGTTTGCTTCCCTCTGTGAAGTTGAGCTGGGCCTAGGCTTACAGAGTTATTTGTATCATATTATATATTGTCTGTGTGAGTAGTTAGGGTTAGGCTGCAGGTGTTTGGTCAGAGATAGACTGGGGTGTGTATGGCCAGAGTTAGGCTAGTGGGGTGTATAGTCAGAGATAGGCTGGGGGAGTGTATGGGCAGGGATAGGTTGGGTGGGTGTATAGACAGATAGACTGGGGGTGTATGGGCACAGTTTGGCTGGGAGTGTGTGGTCAGAGATAGGTGGGGAGAGTGTATGGTCAGAGATAGATGGGGAGGGTGTATGTTCGGAAATAGACGGGGAGGGTGTATGGTCAGAGATAGATGGGGAGGGTGTATGTTCGGAGATAGACGGGGAGGGTGTATGGTCAGAGATAGATGGGGAGGGTGTATGTTCGGAGATAGACGGGGAGGGTGTATGGTCAGAGATAGGCTGGGAGGTGTATGGCCAGAGTTAGGCTAGAGGGGTGTATAGTCAAAGATGGGGGGGGGGGGAGTATGGTCAGAGTTAGGCTGGGGGGTTGTATGGTAAGTGATAGGTTGGGGGGTATATGGTCAGAGACAGGTTGGGGGGGTGTATGGTCAGAGACAGGTTGGGGGGTGTATGGTCAGAGTTAGGCTGGGGGAGCAAGGTTAGAGTTTCACTTGGGGGGTGTATTGTAAGTGATAGGCTGGGGGGTTGTATGGTAAGTGATAGGCTGGGGGGGTGTATGGTCAGAGATGAGGGGAGTGTGTATAGTAAGAGATAGGCGGGGAAGGTGTATGGTCAGAGACAGGTTGGGGGGTGTATGGTCAGAGTTAGGCTGGGGGAGCAAGGATAGAGTTACACTTGGGGGGTGTATTGTAAGTGATAGGCTGGGGGGTTGTATGGTAAGTGATAGGCTAGGGGGGTGTATGGTCAGAGATGAGGGGAGGGTGTATAGTAAGAGATAGGCGGGGAAGGTGTATGGTCAGAGATAGGCTGGGAGGTGTATGGCCAGAGTTAGGCTAGAGGGGTGTATAGTCAGAGATAGGTAGGTTAGGGGGGGTGTATGGCCAGAGATAAGTTGGGGGAGTGTGGTCAGAGTTAGGCTAGGGGGGTTGTATAGTATGTGATAGGTTGGGTATATGGTCAGAGACAGGCTGGGGGGTGTATGGTCAGGGTTAGGCTGGGGGGGGTGTATGGTCAGGGTTAGGCTGGGGGGGATGCAAGGTCAGAGTTAGGCTGGGGGGTGAATGGTCAGAGTTAGGTTGGGGGGGTGTATGGTCAAAGTTAGTTTAGGTGGTGTATGGGCTTAGTTATGGTGGGGGTATATGGTCAAAGTTAGGATGGTGTTTGTAGAATAAGGGTTACCCTGCAGTGGATTGCTAACCAGGGGTGGATTACTAACCTTTAGGGAGGCTGCTTTTGGGGGACTTCCAGACCGACTGAATAGACTGCAGCTCTGCATTGCTCCAGCAGGGACCTCCGGTTCTAGGATACCTGTCTGCTCTCCCTGCCCCGCGGCTGGCACTGTGGAGCATTCCTCCAGCAGCCGTGGACGGACCTCCCCTCCTGACATATAGGCAAGGGAAGGGAGCAGACGCGCGCACATCAAATGAGCAAAGCACCGCGGGAGGAGCTGCGTGCGGCCGCACATGCGTGCCAGCCCTCCCGCGGCCATTTTACCTTCTGTCAGCGATGAGGCTGACTGCGGCCATATTTATATTGGGCAAAGTGCTGTGGCCGCGGCCGCGGACATGGCGGTCACCCAGCCAGCGGTGTGAGCGGCCACTTCATGTCTTTTATGGGCCGGCCCACCGGGAAATGGCCCGGTTTCCCGGTGGGCCAATCCGCCCCTGCCCTTATGCGACACAGAATGAGCAAAAAAATTCACATTATACCACCCGGATTAAGCCAAAATTCAAGTTATACAGTAGAAATATTTAGACAGCGCTTAGAGATAACCCTTAGCGGCCTAAGGTTTCATGTTATATAAAACTGAAAGAGCCAAAATTCACATTATGCTACATAAATTAAGCTAAAATTCACATTATAGAAAATGGATTGAGGCAAAATTCCCATTATGCCACCCAGATTGAGCCCAAATTCACATCATGCCACCTGGAATAAGACCAAATTCACATCATGCCTTCTGGATTGAGCCAAAATTCACATCATGCCACCTGGAATAAACCAAAATTCACATCATGCCTCCCGGATTGAGCCAAAATTCACATTATGCAACACTGAAAGAGCCAAAATTCACTTTATGCCACACGGATTGAGCAAAAATTCACATTATGCCACGCGGATTGATCCAAAATTCACATTAAGCCACATGGCGGGGTGACGCATGGACAGAGACAGTGGGGTGACACGGACAGAGATGGCGCGGTGATGCAGGGACAGAGATGGTGGGGTGACGCAGGGACATGCACCTCTATGTCACACTACATGTCACATTCCTCCCACCTGCTACCTGTCACATTAATCTGACCTGACTCCTGGTGGGGAAATATAACATATCCCTCTTGTATTGCTAAATAATACAATTGTATTCACAGAGATTCCATTTCAACCATATTAATTTTTTAGTTATATTAAATTGCACTGGTATAACGATTAGATTAAACATGTAGATCTAATTGCCACAGTTCTAGATTACGATCTCTGCACAAAAAACACAGTGCAGTATTATTCCCAAAATTTCAGTAGCAAAGAAGATGGTCAAAACTAGCCTGTAATGAGGAAGGCTTTTCAAAGGCAAAACCTTCACAATGTGTTTAAATAGTGTCAATATTTGTTGCTACAGTTGTAATGCCCTATTGATGAACACACCACTTAAAGCAAGGTTATATCAGACAGGCTTATTTACAGATTTCTAAGCAAGTAAATTTGCAAATATCTCATCAATTCTACTTCTTTGAAAAAGCTGGGAGTCCCCCAGTGAAACGCATCAGCCACAGGCACCCCACCAATATTCCTCCCACTTTGTGGATTACAAAATTGGATTCCTGAACCAGGACCACCAGCATCAGCCACTGTGCAACAACCAGGACACAGAGCAGTCAGCACCACTCAAAGGGGCAAACTTATTCCATCTGCAAATCCAATGCAAGACTCTTCCCTCAAATCGTGAGTGGTTCACTGAACTGTCCAAGTAAATGGTATACCTAGTCCGTCATATGGAACAGGATCCTTACTAAGGAACTTTTATAGGGGTGCCTATCTCAGTATCCAGTCATGAATTGTTTTTAAATTATCTTTAATATCATTTTTTAATTGTGTTTTTTAGTTGTGTTTATTCATGTATACAATGTTATATTAAATATACCGTTGTTTATAAATTTAATTATCCAGCACGCTGTGTGGTAATCAGTTTATTTCCTCAGAGCGCAGCTTTTTTCTCTTTTTTTTTTGCATGTGGTCTTTTAGGGATTGACAACCTCCTCATTCAGCTGCTGCTTTATTTGAGTAAGGAGTCCAAGGGGTAGCGCCTGTTAAACTGTCCTAGTGACAGCACATCTTTCTTGCACGTGTGCCTGAGAAATATACCTAGGTTTTTCTTTTTTGAGTGCCCCAAACATGAGTCTTCTTTTTCTTCTTGCAAACCATGACTATAGGTGCAAATACACATTTCTGAGTACAAACCAAGTATTAAGTCCAATAAATTGTCTGTAGACCTCCGAGACTGTATTGTTTCGAAGCACACTGGGGAAGCGTACAGAAAAATATCTGCTGCTTTGAAGGTCCCAATGAGCACAATGGCCTCCATTACCTGTAAATTGAAGAAGTTTGGAACCACCAGGACTCTTCCTAGAGTTGGCCAGCTGTCTAAACTGAGTGAACGAGGGAGAAGCGCCCTAGTCAGGGAGGTGACCAGGATTCCAATGGTCACTCTGTCAGAGCTACAGGATTTCTATGTGGAGAGAGGAGAACATTTCAGAAGGATAACCATCTCTGCAGCAATCCACCAATCAGGCCTATATGGTAGAGTGGACAGACGGAAGCCACTCCTTAGTAAAAAGCACATGGAGGCCCACCTTGAGTTTGCTAAAAATGCACCTTAAGGACTCTTAGACCAGTCTGAGGAGACAAAGATTCAACTCTTTGGTGTGAATGCCAGGCATCATGTTTGGAGGAAACCAGGCACCGCTCATCACCAGGCCAATACCATCCCTGCAGTAAAGCATGGTGGTGGCAGCATCATGCCGTGGGTATGTTTTGCAGCGGTATGAACCGGGAGACTAGTCATGATAGAGGGAAAGATAAATGCAGCAATGTACAGAGACAACCTGAATAGCCTACCATCAGAGGTGGTAGACGCAAATACAGTAGTACAATTTAAACATGCTTGGGATAAGCATATTGATATCCTTACAAAAAAATAAGGATCAAATATGGTTTGAGGTAACATGTTTAAAAAAAGGGGCAGACTAGATGGGCCAAGTGGTTCTTATCTGCTGTCAAATTCTATGTTTCTATGTTTCTTAATACCTGCTCTAGAGCGCTCTTGATCTCAGACAGGGATGATGGTTTATCTTTCAGCAGCAATGACCCTATGCACACGGCTTATACCACTTCTCTCCCATATTGACGGTTTATACCTCTTCCCCAATGCCCTTTATATTGTTACATTAATGTGTTTGCATGCTCGGATAGTCAGACAGATAGAAATTTCCTTTGCTTTTTAAATCTATTTCTTTCCCATCCCAATGTAAGTCTACTTTCTATGAAATGGCATCTATTTTGAGAATCCATCTTTAGAAGACGTTAATAGCATCTATTTAGTCATCAAAGCTTCACATGAATGGGAGTAATTATGGGCACCATAAGCAGCAGGCTCAGATTTTGAACAAATTGTACTTCAAAACTGTAATGACTAAAACAACCCAGAGGCTTTTTCTCTAATGTGACTTTATGATGTAAAGTATTGCTATATCAGCATCATAGTGCATAGCACATGTGGAGTTCTTGAGATTATTTTGACAACTGTTTAAGGCCCTATTTGTCAAAGCTTGCAGAGATATTAAGCGGAAAGAGATAAAGTACAAGTCAATCAACTTCTACCTGTCATTTTACAGGCTGTGTTTAAAAATAAAAGTTAAGAGCTGGTTGGGCAGTACGTTATCTATCTACACTTGAACTTTCTCCAAGCTTTGATAAATGTCTCCATAAATATTTACACAGTATTTAAATATTTTAACATTAAATAGTGTAGCATTACTAACATCTTATTATCTTCTTATTTAACATCTCAATTCCCTATGACCCTTAATATTTTCTCCTATCTTTAAATTTCCCTGCTCTTGTTAGACATCAAAATAAATGAATGTACCATATACTGTAGCTACTGCCATGACTTGCCAGTTGGCAGCGGACTGGAAGCAATCCTCTGTCTTAATAATCTATTGTAACCAGAAAATGGAATAAATAAGCACTCCCCTAATGTCGACTCTGGCCATTTAACACCTGGTGCCCTCCTTCCTGGAACAGCATCCACTTAAACAGAGATGTTTGGCAAGGAAGGCAGCACTCTCGGATTTGCAAAAGTGAAAAACGTGCAATTTTGGGGGAAATTTACTAATATGAATTTGTTAAAAATAGGTGTATTCATAGGTAGAAATACACCTATTTTTTACACATTTGTATTTTCGGGATTTACTATCCCAAAAATACAGCAATTCGTATTCTTAAAGATGGGACATTCATATTTGTATTTACAAATATGAATGTCTACACCATCGATAGAATATGACAGGAATCACCATTCAAAAGAATGGTGGTTCCTGATTTACTAAGCAGCCGTATTGATAATACGGCTGCTAATTGGTGTAAAACAGGCACGAAAATACGACAGGAAAATACACCTTGATTGTCCTGTCGTATTTGCTTTAAGCCTGCACGGATCAGTCAGATCCGTGCAGGCTTTAGTGTAAAAAAATAGAAAAATAAATAAATGAAACAGCGTGGGGTCCCCCCCCACAGCCATAACCAGCACCAGGCTGAAAGAGCCGGGGCTGGTAATTAAAAATCAGAGAACCCGACAAATAGGGGTTCCCCAATTTTTAACAACCAGCCCCAGGCTCCAGGTCCGGGGCTGGTTCCCAAAATACGGGGGACAAAATGACTAGGGGTCCCCCGTATTTTAAGAACCAGCCCCAGGCCAAACCAGCCAGCAGGGTAATGTCACAGCCGGGGGACACTTATTATATAAGGTCCCGCGGCAAAAACATTAACCCTACCGACCAGTCAGCCTGGCCAGGGGCCCTGGGGGAGTGGGGACCCCCCCAATAAAGGGGTCCCCCCTCCAGGACTTACCTGACCAGGCTGAAGCCTGGTGCTGTCCCCGGTGACCCTGCGCTGTGGTCACCGGGCTGATTTCAGTGTAAAAAAATAGATGAAAAACTATTGTTTAAAACTGTTGAACTATGAGTCCCAGCAAGCCTCCCCCGCAAGCTGGGACTTGGAGAACCACAAATCCCAGCCTGCGGGGCATTAAAGGGCCCGCTGGGTCTTGTAGTTCCATAGTAATAAAAATAGTACAGTAAATACACACTGACACAATGAAAATAAAACTTTAATACATCCATTACACACATACTGATACTTACCTATCTTGAGCCCATAGGTAGCCCTCTGTCCTGGTGTCCGGTGTCCTGTGTCGTCCTCCAGGTCCATGTCGGCGGTCCGTGTCGTCCTCCAGGTCCATGGCGGTGTCCGGGTCCGAAGTAATCCATGGTGGAGATGTGGAAGGAAATCCCACTCACCTGGTCCTGTGGTGAAGATGTCTTCTCTTGGTCCGCCGTAGTCCAGGTAATCTTCAAGCTGCCGGCGCTCCCCGCACTCTCCGCATCGAACTGAGGAGAGATGCAGAGATATTTCATATTCTGCGCCTCTTCTCAGAGTGATTCTATTGGCCGCCTAGCAGCCAATCAGGAGCCGACTTTCTTGGCTCCTGATTGGCCGCTAGGCGGCCAATAGAATCATTCTGAGAAGAGGCGCAGAATATGAAATATCTCTGCATCTCTTCTCAGTGCGATGCGGAGAGTGCGGGGAGCGCCGGCAGCTTGAAGATTACCTGGACTACGGCGGACCAAGAGAAGACATCTTCACCACAGGATCAGGTGAGTAGGATTTCCTTCCACAGCTCCACCATGGATTACTTCGGACCCGGACACCGCCATGGACCTGGAGGACGACACGGACCACCGACATGGACCTGGAGGATGACACAGGACAACGGACACCAGGACAGAGGGCTACCTACGGGCTCAAGATAGGTAAGTATCAGTATGTGTGTAATGGATGTATTAAAGTTTTATTTTCATTGTGTCAGTGTGTATTTATTGTAATATTTTTATTACTGTGGAACTACAAGACCCAGCGGGCCCTTTAATGCCCCGCAGGCTGGGACTTGTGGTTCTCCAAGTCCCAGCTTGCGGGGGAGGCTTGCTGGGACTCATAGTTCCACAGTTTTAAACAATAGTTTTTCATCTATTTTTTTACACTGAAATCAGCCCGGTGACCACAGCCCAGGGTCACCGGGGACAGCACCAGGCTTCAGCCTGGTCAGGTAAGTCCTGGAGGGGGGACCCCTTTATTGGGGGGGTCCCCACTCTCCCAGGGCCCCTGGCCAGGCTGACTGGTCAATAGGGTTAATGTTTTGGCCGCGGGACCTTATATAATAAGTGTCCCCCGGCTGTGACATTACCCTGCTGGCTGGTTTGGCCTGGGGCTGGTTCTTAAAATACGGGGGACCCCTAGTCATTTTGTCCCCCGTATTTTAGGAACCAGCCCCGGACCCTGGGGCTGGTTGTTAAAAATCGGTGAACCCCTATTTGTCGGGTTCCCTGATTTTTAATTACCAGCCCCGGCTCTTTCAGCCTGGTGCTGGTTATGGCTGTGGGGGGGACCCCACGCCGTTTTTTTTATTTATTTATTTATTCTATTTTTTTACACCTTGCAGCCTGCACGGATCTGACTCATCCGTGCAGACTGCCTGAAAAACTCGTATTAGCGGCCGTATATATGGCCAGCTAATACGAATTACTACGACATCGGAGGGTTACAAAGCAGTCGTATATAACTGCTTTGTAAATTCCCCTCCGGAACACAACTGCATACGGCTGAAACAGTTGTATGCAGTCGTAGGGAAAATACTAATACGGAAAACTAGGTTTTTCATATTAGTAAATTTCCCCCTTTATTGCAGGTACAAGACCGATATGTTTCGGGCACAATCTGTCCATCCTCAGGGATATAGAACAAAGTGATTCGGCACTCTCAATAATGAAGTATAATGCCCCGGGTGCATTCTGAAAAAAAGTGCAGCTTGAAGAAAGGCAGCGTCACTCCTGGGGTCTTTTCAATAGGATAACTTTATACAGCAGACAAGAGGATATACCAAATACTGGTTAATGTTTCAATGTACTGAATACATTTTTATCAAGACAAAGGGTAACCCTCCACAGATAAGAACAACCTGCGGTGCTGTGGGGAAGCATTTAAATACTTTCTACTCCACACCAATCCGTCCGGCGGCCGGGTGTGAAAGGGGACTGCCCCGGATGTGAGAGCATCTCCGTCACTGACAACTTCCTCCTGGTCCCGGTTGCTAAGAAACGCATTGGGTGAAGGACGCCATCCCCAGCCGCCGGACCGATCACCGATGGACTGCAAAGCAAAAATAGGAATCTAATATCGGTAGTTCCTTTTCACAAAGTCTTTATGGGATACTGGGAAATGTCTTAAGACCTTGTGTATTAGAGGGTATCCGCAGGAGACAGGCACATAAAAAAACTTTGAACTGGATGTACTGGCTCCTCCCCTCTGAATCTCCTCCCACGAACCAGTTAATGAAAAACTGTGCCCAAAGGAGGATGAAACATATGAGAGAAGGATATATAGATATCAATATGTTAACCAACATATGTGTAAACAAGTGGTGAGATTTATACCAGCACACCGTTCATACAACAAACAACCAAGACCACCGTAGTGGAACAGGATGGACTACTCAACTGAGTAATTAACTGCAGTAAGACCCCACACTGAGGCAGGTGCTCAGTATCCCATAAAGACTTTATGAAAATGAATTAGTGGTAGGTATTAAATTCCTCTTTTCACTATCATCTTTATGGGATACTGGGAAACGTCTTAAGACCTTGGGGAAGTCCCAAAGCTTCCAGAGGGGGCAGGAACGTGCAGAGACTGCTGCAGTACCGCCCGAACCAACTGGGTATCCTCTTTGGCCAGGGCGCTGCCTCCCCTGCACTGCCACGGGCACAGGCAGCAAGGGATACATGCGGCAGCCTACTCTCCACCCCCCCCCGCCGCAGGCGGGCACAGGCAGCAGGGGGTACATGCGACAGCCAACTCCCCCCGCCCCGCACTGCAGCAGGCAGGCACAGCCGGCAGGGGGTACATGCGGCAGCCTACTCCCCCACCCCCGAGTGGACTCACCTGTCCTCTCCTCGGCGGCGGTGGCTTTCTCCCAGAAGCGCCGGACTCCCCGCTGGCCGCGCTGCCGCATCCTCTCCAGGTGGGCCCTGCATGTGTGTGATTGGACAGCGGATCCAACACTGGATCCGCTGGCCCAATCACATCTGGGGGCGTGCATTCATACTGGTGCCCCTGTCATTGCTGCATCAGTATAAGTGCCGCTTCCCCATTAATTTTCAATGGGCTTTTACAGCCCATTGTTGCACCCTGCCCTCCTCTACCCACCCCCCGCTGCCCGGAGTTTTAATGATAACAGCGGGAGGCACCTATCCTGATGCCTCCCACCCTCACATGCAGCCGTGTAAGAGGGTGGGAGGCAGCGGGAGAGGTAGAAATTATGAAAATAATAAAAGAAGATATATAAATATCTTCTTTTTATTACTTTCATCATTATGACAGGGGAGGCTCTGCCTTTGCACGAATCCACCGAGCAATGGACTGTTTTGATGCAGGACGACCCTTCTTCTGTGCATCATAAATTACCAAAAGACAGTCCGTCTTTCTCCTCTGGACATAGATACACAGAGTGCGCACCACTTCTATGAACACCGGAATATCCGGTGAATTAGAGGCAGAAGGCACAAGGGGTTGATTCAGATGAAATGCAGAGATCACCTTAGGCAGGAACAATGGGTTAGTTCTTAGCTCCGCTCTGTCCTCACTGAAAAATCAAGTTGGGACTCTTACAAGACAGAGCCCCTAACTCAGAGACTCTACGAGTCCAGGCCAACACCAAAAGTACCACTGTCTTCCAGATTAGGTACTTCAATTCCACCGATGTCAAAGGTTCAAACCAGGACGACTGTAGGAAAGTCAGAACCACATCCAGACTCCACGGCGGTGTAGGTGGAACAAAAGGAGGCTGAATATGAGAAAGGTCTGTACCTATGGTAACCAGCCAATTTCTTTTGAAAGAAGATTGACAGGGGCGAAATCTGGACCTTCAATATCCTAAACGTAGGCCCAAATCTAAACTCGCCTGCAGAAATCTAAGGAACCTTATTTAGGATAAATTCTGCTGGTGGGAAACCTTTCTCCTCACACCAACCTACATATTTCCTCCAAATATGGTGGTAGTGAGCCGCAGTCACCTGCTTCCTGGCCTGAGTCATCGTGGATATGACTGATGTGTGAAGGCCTTTATGAGCTAGAATCTGCCGCTCAACCTCCAGGCCGTTAAACGAAGCCGCCCTAAGTTCTGGTAGACGCAGGGTCCTTGAGTGAGCAGATTGCTTCTGAGAGGTAGACGCCAAGGCTCCTCCACCAACAGGGCCTGAAGATCCACGTACCATGCTCTTCTTGGCCAATCTGGTGCTACAAGAATGGCTTCCACTCCCTGACTTCGTACTCCTTTGAGCACCTTTGTCAGCAGTGGAAGAGGTGGAAACAGGTATACCAGGGTGAAAGACCACGCTGTCATCAGGGCATCTACGGCCACTGCCTGAGGATCCCTGGTTCTTGAGCAGTACCTGGCGACCTTGTGATTGAACTTGGACGCCATCAGGTCTATTTGTGGACGACCCCATCACTCCACAATGGACGTAAACACTTGGAGATTGAGGCTCCACTCCCTGGGGTGGAGATCGTGGCGACTGAGAAAGTCTGCCTCCCAGTTGTCCACCCTCGGGATAAAGATGGCTCAGATTGCAGTCACATGCATCTCTGCCCAGGATAGAATCTTGGAAGCCTCCCTCATGCACGACCTGCTCTGACATACGCCACTGTTGCGTTGTCAGATTGTACTTGAATCACCCGATCTTGAAGGAACATTTGAGCCTGTAGTATTGCATAGTACACGGCTTTCAATTCCAGGACATTGATGTGTAACTTCGATTCCCACAATGTCCAACGGCCCTGAAAGGACCTGCCCTGAGTCACCGCTCCCCATTCTAACAGACTTGCGTCTATTGTTAGGAGGATCCAATCCTGGATCCCGAATCTCCTTCCTGCTAACAGGTTTGGAGCATGGGTCCATCATAGGAGCGATTGACGAGCCTGATGCGACAGGAATACTTTCTTGTGCATCAGGAGATACGACTGTGACCACTTGGACAGCAAATCCAGCTGAAACACTCTGGAGTGGAACCATCCAAACTGGATCGCCTCGAAGGTAGCCACCATTTTCTCCAGAAGCTGGATACATTGGTGTATCGATACCTGAGGCTTGGCCAGAATCTCTGAGACGAGAGTTCGAATTACCATCATCTTCTCCTGAGGAAGAAAAACTTTTTTCTCCTCGGTGTCCAGAGCGATTACCAGAAAGAGAAGGCGACGTGTAGGCGTCAGGGAGAACTTGGGGATATTGAGAATCCACCCATGGTCCGACAGAACCTGTCTGGTCCTGTCAATATCCTGTACCAAGATCTGTTCTGATCTTGCTTTGAGAAGCAAATCTTCTAGGTAGGGGATGATGTTCATTCCCTTCCTCCTCAGCAGAGTCATCATTTCTGCCATCACCTTCAAAAATATGCAAGGTGCAGTCCACAGTCCGAATGGAAGCGCTCTGAACTGGTAGTGCTCGTTTTTTGGAACAAATCTCAGGAATGCCTGATGAGGGCCCCAAATAGGGATGTGGAGATAGGCGTCCTTCACATCCAATGATCCTAGGAACTCTCCCTCCTCCAGGCTTGCTATGACAGCCCTCAGAGATTCCATTCTGAACTTGTACACCTTTAGGAAGGGGTTCAGAGTTTTTAAATTTAGTATGGGTCGTACCGAACCATCCGGCTTTGGTACTATGAACAGGTTGGAGTAATAACCCCTGCCCTGTTCCCCCACTGGGACCGGTACAATTACCTGATCTTCTACAGCTGCTGGTAAGCCTGACCGGAAGAACCTGTGAGGGGGGGAGGTCCTACGAACTCCAGCCTGTAGCTGTTGGAAATAAGATCCCTCACCCAAGAATCCAGGTGAGAGGTATCCCATACATGGCCGAAATTCACCAGCCAACCCCCCACCTGGCATGAGTCTCGTGGAGGTACCCCTGAGTCATGCTGAGAGCTTAGAGGTGGATGCACTAGGCGCCCGGTCCTGTGACACTGGGACTGCAGCCTTTCTGAATTTATCGCGGCCACCTCTGGCAGCAGAGGCTCTTGCACGCTGCTTGAGTCTGAAAGGCCGATAGGACGCTGTTGGAGCTCCCTGGCTAATTATCCATCCTGCGTCTGGGCAACACAAAATTTTGCCCCATAAGGCTACTACAACTGCCGCTGCACCCGGGGAGCTGTTCCTCCTTCCCGACCTCCGAGGCCGGCGCGACCCATTTGAAGATTGTGGCCTAGCATTCCCCTGCTGGTGCACACACCAAACATCCGTTCCGGCGAACCTCCCGCTCCCAGTGCAGTATTGGCGGGTGAGAGACGGAGACCCGTGAGCGGTCTGAATTGCGCTGCCTGGCGATATCCTGGTGGTCCCCCTCCGGTCTCCTTGCGGGTGGCTGTCTGTGCTCTGACACTTGGGCTGGCTGATTGCCAGGGCTCCGGCGGCCATTTTGGACCCGTGTTTCTAACTTGCTAGGCAGTTATATATCCTGGTTATACTAAGGTTGCTTTCCACCACATCGCTATCTGCCTCACAGATTACTATTATCATCACTATGGCATACTCTCATCAACAAATCCTACAGGCTATATACATGCCTCTACTGAAAGGCTTCTTGCTCAGCTCACTGAATTGCAGAGGGATGTACTCCCTACCATCCTAACCCCTGATGTGTATGCTGCTGGAGAAGATAAACATATGCTCCAATGCTTTAATCCTGAGAAGTTCAAGATATCTATGTACCCTAAAATCCTGGATGTACTTTCTTTGATGTCTTTACCCATCTCTGAGTGTTATTGGCTGCATGTCCCTATATGTGCAGATGAGACTGCACTGCAGCCTCCTCCATCTCTCCTGCCTACAGCACTGCAGTCCTATGTTCCACTTTACATCTATTCTTCTGGATTTGCTCCTTCGAATCTCTGGAAATTTGGATATACTGCTCAGTATGCTGCTGGAGAAGATAAGGTTTTGCGGCAATGCTTTAACCCTGAGAATTTAAAGGTACCCATGTACGCTAGCAACCTGGATGTACTTTCCTTGATGGCTCCACATGGTATTGAGAACCTTTGGTTCCTCGTCTCCACATGCGGAGATATGGCTACACTAAAACCTACTCATTCATCTGCTGCTTTTTTATCATACTTCGGGCTTGAAAGGTGGCCGGATTAGCTGATATTGCAGAACTGTTTTCAAAGCCTCTCTTTTTACCTCTGGTCATTACCTTCCCACTGGTGCATGTTTATTTACTTTTCTTTTTTGTCTCACCTGTTCAATTGTATTATCCTGTTCGGGGGGGGGGGGGGGGGGGGGATATTTGAGTAAATAGTAGATATGATGCTCTAAGCTGCTATGGAGGGTATAAGACAATCCTTGGGAGTTAGTTGTGTATGATATTTGCCTGTCTGACTTTCTATCCTTAAATATTGCGTCCGTTACTACTTGTTATCATATGTCCATTGCCCCAGCTGGTCCATTCTATTTTTATCCGTTTGTTGGGTGGGTGGGAGGATTAGGGTGAAGGGATAAATTAGGATGTTAGGCACAGTTTAGCTAATATAGACATGTTTATATCCGCCGCAATGCTGACTTGAGTAAGTCTTGCTAAAAGCCACTAATTTATTCTCTTTTCGAGTAGTTAGTTTAGTTAGTGGGGGGAGTTAAGGTATCCAAGTATACCTATGTTGGGGATGGGTCATACAGGGTGGGGGGTCAAGGGATGGATTGCTTTGACAGGGTTTATATTTGCTTTTGTTTCGGGCTATTGACAATTTAATGCCAATGTAGTTCTTTCATATTTTCTCTCAATTCAGTATGTGGACCGCTCTGTAAGTTGAGATGAGTATTTATATACAGTGAATTATGATATATCCGTACCACATGCACTCTTGATTTCCTACACTAGATACTAGAATGGCGCCTTCGGGTATCTGTTATAATATTATATGCAGCAAGTGTTATATATTCTGCAATTACTATATGCTGAAGTATCACCTGTTTGTCATTTATGTATCTACATTGTACTTGTTGTATACTGTATGTATATTGAAGTGTCCACCTGTTTGGTTAGCGGGTTACTTTTCTTATGCAAAATCAATAAAAAGGATTGAATTAAAAAAAAAATGAAAGGCCGAAAAGGCTGAAAGGACTGCCCAGAGAAGGGGCATCTGGTCTGTTGCTTTGGAAATGAGGTCAACTAACTCACTGCTGAACAGCTGTACCCTTGTAAAGGGAAGATTTTCTATGCTACGCGTGGAGTCAGCGTCTGCTACCCACTGGCATAACCATAGGGCCCTACGACCCGAGACTGCCATAGCAGAGGAGCGTGCATTGATAGCACCCAGCTCCTTCTGCACCTCACACATGACTTTTGCCGTGTCTTGGATATGGCGCAATCTCTCAGCGACTTGTGCTACTGACAAATCTGAAAACAAGCCCTCCTGGAATTGAGTGGCCCAGGTATGGATAGACTTTGCCATCCAGCAGCTGGCGAGGCTGGCCTCTGAGACACACCACTTGCCGTGTATATGGCGTTCAGGGTGTTATCCAGCTTTTTATCAGAGCTATCCTTTAGCGAGGCAGACCCTGGGACAGGGAGTGCCACCTTTCTGGACAACCTGGATGTCGAAGCATCCACTACTGGTGGCTCCTCCCACACTTACCTACTGATTGGTTCAAAGGGAAAGGCTGATATGAACCTTTTGGACAACCGAAAACACTTTTCCGGCTGTATCCTTAGATGTGTCCTCTAAGTCAGCTTGCTCAGGAAAGACAATCTATGCTTTCTCTGTAAACAAAAAGAAAAGGTTTTGGGTCCCCCTCTTCTGATTCCACCAGGGGGGGATCCAACACCTGTCTCACTGTCTTAATGAGAGGTTCTAGGCCACGCAGGGAAGACTGAGAGCCCTGTAATGTCTCCTCATCCCCACCGTTGTCCTGTGAATCTGTATCAAACTCAGGCAACATGGTGGCCGAGGCGCGCTTGCGTGATTTGCCTGGGGTGCAGGTAATGTTATCCACCCTTGCTGACAGGACTGATAAATCCTGCAGCACCTGCTTGGTCTGCACAGTATTTGCAGCCAGCTGTGAGGACACAGTTTGCAACATAGTTTTAATACCAGAGGCCCACACAGGCTCCTTGGGAGTCTGACTGCAGTTTCCCACTAAGCTGGGGTCAGACCCCACTGAGTTGTGGGGACATGCTTTACTCACAAGTAATCTGTGAAGTGGACCCAGGCACAAACTTTGTGTTGCAGATCACAGGTTATCTTTCTCACCATGCTGGAGACTGTAACCTTCCCACAAACACACAGAATACACAGTGAAATACAGATATAAATAAGTTTGACGTGTATAGAAACTATGGGGTTTATTCTGGTTCGGGCGGCTGGGCCGTAAGCGTACGTTCCGGGATTTTTTTTGATCTGCGCATGCGTACCTTCCGCAATGTGCAGGCGCAACGACTAGACAACGCTCACGGACGGTTCTTTCCGTGCGAAAAAACCTGTCCGCAAGAGTACGGTCATTGTGGGTGGCATATGGGCGTGTTGAGGGGAGCGGTCGAAATAATGAGGGAAACTGGGCGTAAACATGGGCATACACGGGGGTGTGCACAAAAAATGTACGGTGCTACTACCGCTCGATCGGCGAAAGCACCGTGCATTTCGGACACAAAACAGGCGGCCGCCACCTCCAGACCACCCCTACAGATAACGCATGAGAGCGGACGCCTGGGTCTGCTAATTAACGCTGATTACTACTCAAACACATACACCTGAATGTAATAAGCAATGCTGCAGTCTATTAAGTCCAAACCATTATTTCACTACCTGCAAGCCACACACAGCACTCAAACACATTGGAAGCATATCTTTCTACACTTCTCTACATGTTAAGGTTGGTTTCATTTTAGTTAAGATTCTTTTTAAGACCTGCTTATATATGCCAAGGTAGTTATTTGAGCTACAAGGATGTTTAAGCAATGTTTTAAGGCCGTGGCCACTATTTTGCACACAATCTTTGTATTGTAATATTGTAACCAAAATACATAACTTTACCACTTTCTGATGTGCTATGAATTGGATTTTTCTACACTCTGGATGTAAGATGCCACCAATCATATTATTGCAATCACATCTCTCTAACAAAGGATTCCTACATCTGCTTATGACACTGAAAACTCATATATGTTACAATATTTAAACATGTTTGTTCACAAGCAATGTTATCATGTTCTGTGGACTCACACATCTTTAACATACCTGTACCAAGACCTGACTGGTTTTTTAGGGAGGACACATATGCATTCCTACACAAATGTCCCTTTTGCCCCTTGTTTGCCTACCTCACCCACTCCATGAGGAAATCATTGTTCTGGACCTGGTTTTACCTACTAATGTAGGAGTTCCCTCACCTGCATAGAAACTGCTTTCTCACCTATTAAGTTGGTCTGCACATGTGCAGACACTAACAAATTAGCTTGGAAAAGTTGGATATGAACATGTGAATGGCCATGGAGAGGGTTATACATGGCAAACTTCTACAACACTTCAATAAATGCACAAAAATACCCTGGTCAGTAAGTACACTTAAATGTATTATTTGTTTGACACAAGAAATTACACATACAACAATTGTTTTGTAATGGTGAAATAAAATGTATTTGCTGTTCAGCATCACAGCTTATTAGATACTTTAATTTCATAAATAAAAATAAAATATGAAATATTTACATAAATAACAAACAGCCAGAACAAGAGGTTGCATATCTCCAAACATGTGTTACCCAGCAACTGCAATGGTGAAAGAAATGTGGACACCAGAATACGACCTGCAACAACCAGGTAGAATACTAAGCACGATACACACCACCAAAAATAAAACCTGCATTTCAAGAGGTCCAAATAAGCAGTTTACTGCCCTTCGCACGAAAATGATAGATGGCCAACTCAGGAAGTGGATCCCCAGTGCAAATTAAAAATTTGGGGTCCAATCACAGAGGAAGTGACCCAGGTGTCATTATTTTGGCCCTTTTTCCCCCTTTTTGGAATGGGGCTTTGGGGACAGGGGCCTTTGGGACTGAAGGCTTGCGCCGTCTTGGGCCAGTGGACAGAGGAGGGTCAGCAGAGGTGGAAGCTTGTGGAGCAGCTTGGGGTGGGGCAGCAGATGGGGGGTTGTTCCTTTGGGACCTGGCGGTGGTGAGCAGCTCCGCCAGAATGAGTTGTTGGGCAATGCTTTGCATGCCAGCCGCCAGAATGTCATTCTGGCGTTTGAAGGCCTCAAACTCCTGCGTGTTTCTCTCCTTCCAAATCCCCATGAACTCCACAAACAGATGCTGACAGTCTGCAGCCTCCACCCCATGCTGCTCGATCCTGTCCAGCATCTCCAACAACCTGCCATCATATGAGGCCAGTGGATGGGTGTGGCGTATTGGTGGAGGCTGGACCATTTACTCCACTTGTGGCTCTGAAGAGGAAGATGCTGCCGGTTCATCAGGTGCTTCTGCTTCTTCTAGGATCAAAATTGAAACCAATGTTACCATCACATACACAAACAATCTCTCTTACCACAAACAATGCATTACTGTGACTTACCATCAAAAGCAGCAGCAAAGACCTCCGCCGGGAGCTCACTATCCATATTGGATACCCCCCTGACCTCGCCCACATCAATCACATCCAATGAGTCCTGCTCCAGGGGGGTATATTCCAAACTGGATGGGATAGGCCCCCTCCCGGTGGACATGCTGTGGTTGTACCGGTCAGTCATCTTCCTCTTCAGTCCAGTTTTGAAGTCTGACCACCTACAAATTTATTCAAAAATAAATCAACATGACATATGTGCACCACTGTGCTAGTGAACATCATTACAAAGTTATATTTCCTAGTGTGGGTGATATTATTGTTTTTATGCATACGTTTGACACACACACATTAATGTCTCCATTATGAGGCATTTCAGTGTCTCATCTCATTCATTAGGCCGCTAAATGCACATACATATCTCACTATGCAGAAATGACAGCAGCCATGGGCAAATTATTCACCTCCACCTGTTGTGAAAATACACATCCCACCATAGCTTGACAGTGTTGATATTATGGATTAATTTAACTATGGGAAAACATGCAGGGATGTGTAGTTTCTCAACAGCTACATGTGCACAGTTTGGACATCCTTGTTTCAGTAGCATCATATGGAACATGTTACTACAACTCTTTTTCAACAACACACTTTCTGTTGTCCCATCACATACTTCACATGAGCAGAACTGTGCCCATAACCTCACATCACACCAATGGTGCATGTTTCATATATTAATGTGGTTTATTAGACATGGTTGTGTTCACATGTGTCATTGAAGTGTAGCACTATCTACAAACACACCTTTCTATTATTCTGAAAACATACATGTAACATATGTATACACATATGACATTATCAGGGGGAGAAACACACTTGCCTTTTCTTCACTGATGCCAAATCTCTTCCCACTGTTGACACCTGGTTCACTTCCTCTGTGATTTTCTCCCAAAGCTTTCTCCTTGCACTGCCAACCGGCTTCCTGGTAGCCAATTCTATCCGTTCTCGTGCTCTGGGCACTAAAATTCTCATCTCTGCGTCTTGAAATGCAGGGTTTCTCTTTTTGGTGGTGGTATCCTGCTCAGTACTCGGCCTAGATGGTGCAGGTCGTTTTCTGGTGGCACCAGTTCTCTCACCAGGCAGCTGCTGGGTCACACATGTTTGGAGAGATGCAACCTCTTGTTCTGGCTGGTTGCTTGGCCCTTGTGGTGCTGGTGGCGTTGCAGCAGTGCCTGTTAGTGAGGGACCCCCTTGCTCTTGGGCCCTCCTTCTCCGCTCCTGCTCCCTCTGCCTCAAAGTTTCAAGCAGGGATTCTGCTCTTGCTCTTTGAAGGGCGTCCTCAGCTGCGGAATCATCTGAGCTAGACATGTTTGCAGCAATTATGGCCTGCATCTGACTGGATATTTATATGGAAAACTCCAGCCTTGAACAAGGGGGCGTATATTTATCCCCGCAATGTAGTCGCTAATTTATGCCGATATTTCCCGCCGATAATTCCCGCTTAAATTACGCAGGTCTCAACGCACCTGAGCATTCACCTGTACATGCACATACACAGGTTGTTGACCATTGTGTGCTACATGGTTAAATGTGTGCACATGTCACTCCAATGATGAGTGTTTTCAGGTGGTCTCTGTTGGAGTACGTGTATGCTTTGTTAAACAAATTTAAAAATAAAAACCCTTTGTCCAAATTTAAAAATATACCAACATTACAATGCTTTCCTTACATTTGTTATGAGTAATAATTTGTCATACACCAACATGTTGTATGTGCGTTGTTATCAGCGTATGTATTAGTACATGGTTGCGTGTATAGTTTTTCACACACTGTATATACAGTACGTGTCTCCCTACATTGAAAGCATAATGTATGTTATGGTGTGCATATCGGAACGGTCCGCGAAAGTGTGGATTAGCATACATATTGTTAATGTAAGATGGATTAATAAAGTTAACAATAAAGAAACTACCTTTTCGTCCAATCAGCAACCACCAAAACTTATATATGTACCTGCAATTAATAACTGTGCCATTGCCAATATGTCTTCAGCAAGGGCTAACCCCTTTTCCACTGAGGAGCTGCTGGCGTTGGTCCAAGTCATGGACCAGCGCCTGGGACCCAGGGGCCCATATATATCAAATGCTGAGAAGTGTTATACGCCCGCCGCTTAATCTACGCCCGGACCGGCGTCCGCAGAAGCCTGGGGCAGGTGGAGCGGCGCTGGTCTGACCTGCGGCGGTGGCAGCCAGTGCTGCTAAGCACAATTCGGCGCCATATTGGGCGATGTAAGTATATATTTACAAATATGTCTGCATTTGTTAGCAATGATTTCTGTAGTTTTTATAAATATGTGCATGAGTATGTGGGTGTATATGGGTGTATATGTGGGGTATATGGGTGTATATGGGGGGTATATGGGTGTATATGTGGGGTATATGGGTGTATATGTGGGGTATATGGGTGTATATGGGGGGTATATGGGTGTATATGGGGGTATATGGGTGTATATGGGGGGTATATGTGGGGTATATGGGTGTATATGGGTATATATGTGGGGTATATGGGTGTATATGGGGTGTATATGGGTGTATATGTGGGGTATATGGGTGTATATGGGGGGTATATGGGGGGTATATGTATACGGTCTGATTTTGTGTGTAGCATATCTATTGATTAGCATGATAAATGTATTAAATATATCTTAAATGTTCATTTGTAATGTTATGAGCAGGACTAATGTGAATTTTTCTTTCCCCCATTTTCATGAAACCCAACCTTCAATTTCTATACCATCAACATGAACATTTCAGCATGCGACTGGGCACGCATGGCAGCCCGTGAGGAGGCAGCCCAGCAGGAGGCAGCCCAACAGGAGGCAGCCCGGGAGGAGGCAGCTCGGCAGCCCGGCAGGAGGCCGAAATGCTCCAGGAAGAGGAGGAGGAGACATTGGGGCCTGCTGGTGCCCACCCCATATCCACCTCACCTTCCACCAGCCACTCCCCTACCCCCACCCACTCCCCTACCCCCACCCACTCCACTACCCCCATCCCCTCCCCACCCCATTTCCAACCCCCCTACAACTCCCCACCACCCACCCCCAAGCCTTACCAATCCCCACTCCAACCCACTACCTCTATCCCAACTCCCATCCCATCCCCCTTGCTCCTGACCCCCCCATCCAGAACCACAGGACACCCATCCAGCGGAGACCAGGATGGCACAACTAGCCGTAAGTACATAATGTGCCTAATGTTTACATACACATTTCTACACATAAACAATCACAACACCCACATATGTGTATCCAACATCATCATTAGTTGCAACATATCACTGCAGTGCGACCCTGAGGTGTGGCCTGTCCTCCTCCAGGAACAAGGGTCCTCTTGGTGTATTTTTTGAGTGTGGGCATGCCTCACCCCTTGAGTAATTGACATAACAGTACATCCAATGACATATCCTACAGTAGTGGTGTTGAAGTTATGTAGGCCCAGCTGTTGTGTAACTACACTTCCCAGAATGATGTGCAACATTAATTTATAGATTGGTTTGTTAATAGTGTGTAAGGCCATGCCGATGCATGCTTTTCGAACTGTGTAGGCCTATAATTTGTACAGCAATGGCCAACATTTTACTAAGTAAGGAGTGGTTAAGCCACAACAATGACATTACCCTTAAATAGCACAGGTTAATTGTGAGGTTACAGGTGAGTCCCCCAGCACAAACCTCCCAATTGTGATACGGCATACATTCATCCAAGAAGGAGGAAGTTATTTCATGGTATGTAATATGTACAGTATGTGTGTGAAAACATAATAGTCTTTTGTACCGTGTTTACAGCAGACCCATCTTCAATGTAGTAGAAAAATGTATGTGGCCTTCACACTTAACTCACAACTTATTATTATGTTAAAATACAGCAAAGATTTGGGTATATTCTATATTAATTATAATGTTTATTTTTCCCTTCACTACATACACTGAACAGCACCAGGATGAGGTGGCCCCGATAATGAGGGAAATCTTCCTGACACTCCTATATTTGTCTATTCTCTTTGGCCAACTGGTGGCCCTCGTTTAATTTTTTGTTGAAGTTTTATATTTTCGTTAAAAAAAATAAAAGTTTATGTACAGTTAGAAGTTGCCTGTGTTGTTAATCATAAATATGTTTGAGGGTTTGTAAGGGCAGGTACACACAGATGTGTAATGTCAGTTATATTTGTAATTTGAGGTGAGGGGTAATGATTGATGTGTGAATGTGTGTGTTTTTGAGTTAAAGAACACATAGTGAAAATGCATGAATGTTTAATGTTGTTGGATTAAACCATCACACATAACATCAGGGTAGGTATACATGTTAAAAATTCGGATCAAACTAATTATGGACATAATTTAGTACATACACAGAAACACCAACATAACTTAAATTTTAAAAGTAACAGCAATGTGGGGACACATAGATAGTGATTAAAATGCAACATTAGAACATAATAAATATACATGTAAGGAGGGTTAAAATGTATTTTATTAGGGTGTTCATTAAGGTAGACAATTGAGGTAATAGAAAACAATAATTGAATGACAATTAGAATAATTCATTTAATTGCCTTAATCATAGTTGAAAGGCTAGATTAGCAGGTCCATTATGTGAAGGGTATGCCAGCGTGCACGGACGTACGCTCACTCTCACGATCGGTGTCATACGCTGAGTTTTCCATTGAAAACAGGGGAGACCCATCCGTGCACGGTGGCGTACGCTCAGATTGCCGCAAGATGTCAGTGGGAAAACAGACGAGAGACATCCGTAAACGGTGGCGTACGCTCTGTTGTACGCCAGTTGTCGGTGTCTAAGAGGTGATCCGTCCATGTACGGTGGCGTACGCTCAAGTGTACGCCACTCCCCTTTGTCGGTGTTTGTGGCCGTCCGTATGCGGATGTTTTGTGGGTGGATTTTCGCTCACCGTCCGCGTACGAGAAACGTACGCTGATACGGAACGTACGTACGTTTGGCCGCCTGAACCAGAATAAGGTCCTATGTGTGAGCTTCTAACACTGCTATGTGTATATAGCTTTAACAAGCCTGTGGGGGAGCGCTCAGAGAAACTGAGGGGACCAGCACACTTAACCTGAACTCCCTGAGGAGTTGGTTTACAAGCACATATACATTCAAGTAGTATGCATACAGTATTACGTGCACAAAGTAACACACAATGAAAGTTTATTAAGCGCTGAAAACACTTTTGATGTTCTGCTACAGATGTCCCCCTTCAATACCTCACCACTGAGGAGTGTTTGTCAGACAGTAATGGTGCAGCAGGGAGAATACGGAAGCAGTGTTGGCGCCCACAGAGCTCTCTGGTCCCGCACTGAGCAAGCCCCGCCCGCTGTAATGGCGCTGGGCTTATGCTAATATTTATACTGGCGCTGGCTGTCAGTATCGCCCGCCTGAACAGCGTTTTATATGGGAGCTGCCCTGGTGGTCCAGTGGCTGTCCCATGCATCCAGTTTGTGCAGCCCCTGTGCAGGGATGCCGCATCTGCCGCCGCAGGGATGCTGCACAAATAAACCGGGGTACCCCAATGTGGGGACCCCAGTATGTACTCACCACTGACGTCTTCGGACTGAGTCAGGAGTGTGCGGCATGCTGGGGGTGTGTAACGCTGCAGCGCAATGCCGCAATGACAACAACCTGCTCAGGACAGTGGTCCTGCAGCAGAGACAGCTCGGTACCTTAAGAGGCCTGCAACTTACCTTCTCCTGACTTCCCACGAAGCAGGAATGCTGTGAAGTCCAACACAGTATCCCATAAAGATGATAGTGAAAAACACAAAACATAATGGAAGACAATGAAATATAATAAGCAAATACACAAACAATGAACAACACTTGCATATATCATTATAATACACTCCAATTAAATCGCTCGTTCATGCCATTAGGTTTAACTGTATGAAGCTGGTAAATCCATCTAGTTTCGGTTTTTAATAATATGCCATCCCTGTCACCTCCTCTGCAAAGAGGGGGGACATGGTCAATAAGAATAAAGTTAATGTCAGTCAACTTATGACCTGCTTCTAAAATATGCAGGCCACCGGCTGATCAGCCTTTTTAGTACGAAGTACGGTGCCAATGGCGGACCGATGCAAAGCCATCCACTTGCGTATGGTTTTGCACACATAGTGGAGTTTACAGGGAGCCCACAACAAATAGATGACATGGGTGGTAAGACATGTGAGGACATGTTTAATGAATATGCTGATACCACTAATAGGATGTTGGAATGAATGACTGACAATTAAATCTTTGCACGTTGTACATCCCAAACATCGGAAACAACCAGGGCGTTTGAAGAGGAAATTGGATGAAGAATGGTTGTATTGAAGCCTGTAATGTCCGTGTGGACAACTTGATCTTTAATATTTCGGCCTTGAGTATAATAGGCCATAGGTCGCAAAAAGTGTAGGCCAGAGAGTGATGCATCTGTCTTAATGATGGGCCAAAGTGCCCTAGTGGCACGCTGGACCACTGGGCTGGAGGTTGAGAACTGTTGTTTCCAGGGTATGGTGTCCTGTTTATTGCGTTCTTTCAGCTTTAACAGATCCTGTCGGGTGTTGCTAGCACTTCTGACTGAAGCTGTTTAAGACACTGTAAATCATAACCTCTAGTAGCAAATTTATTCAGCACTTTGTTTGTAGTCAAGCTGAGTACTACAGATGCGAGCCACCCACATAAGTTGAGACTTAGGTAGGCCCTTTTTTAGGGACCTGTGGTGGTGACTGGACGATAGCAAGAGGGTATTTCGGTCAGTCTGTTTGAAGAACACTTCCGCCCGGATCTTTCTATTATCCAAAATGACCATAACATCCAGAAGCTTCACGTTGAATGTTCACTGTATATTTGATAGGACTATCACTGGAATTAATAGAGGCAATGTGGTCTTAAAGATAGATACAGGACCAGTCCACAGACAAAACAGGTCATCTATAAAGTGTCCATATGCCAATATAAATTTATTAATCCTGTCATTGGATAAGAATTTTTCATTTTCCTCGCCAGTGCTTTGGGTACTTATATGTTAGTTGGGCACCCACTATAGTTAGTATGCTCATACCATCACTATCCATGTCAGCATGGAGTTGATTTTATATAGTGTGGCGAGCGCAGAGAGCCACCGAGCCCGAAGCGTAGTGAGCGTAGCGAGCCCCGCGAGGGGACGCGGAAAACTAAGCAAATAGCTTAATGGGCGCCCAACTAACTTATAAGTACCATGCTTTGTTGTCAATCCCTTGGGAGGAAGCTTCAACCTGTGCTCCAGCTTATGCTTTATTTGGTGTTCCTGTTTCCCAGCGTTTGTTACCTGGAATCCTGCACCTGAATCCTTCATTCATTACCTGCAAATTCAGTACCTGTTACCCAGCACCTGTTACCTGGAATCCTGCACTCATTCCCTGCAGTTCAGCCACTGTTACCTGAAATCCAGCACTTGCTTCCTGCATTCATTACTTGACAGCCATCTGTACCTGCTGACAGTCATCTACACCTGCTGTCAGCCATCTGTACCTGCTGACAGTCATCTACACCTGCTGTCAGACATCTGTACCCGCTGACAGTAATCAGTACCTGCTGACAGTCACCTACACCTGCTGCCAGCCATCTGTACCCGCTGCCAGTCATCAGTACCTGCTGACAATCACCTACACCTGCTGCCAGCCATCTGTACCCGCTGCCAGCCATCAGTACCTGCTGATAGTCATGTGCATCTGCTACCAGCTATCTGTACCCGCTGCCAGCCATCAGTACCTGCTGACAGTCATCTGCATCTGCTGCCAGCCATCAGTACCTGCTGTCAGTCATCTGTGCCTGCCAACAGTCATCTGGTAAAGGTTCCCAGATTCATCTTCTTCTTTTTCACGATCCGGTCCAGTCATCTGGTAAAGGTTCCAGGACAGGTCTTCTTCTTCTTCACGATCCGGTCCAGTCATCTGGTAAAGGTTCCCGGACAAGTCTTCTTCTTCACAATCCGGTCCAGTCATCTGGTAAAGTTTCCCAGACAAGTCTTCTTCTTCTAATTGTTCTTCATGGTCCAGCCCAGTAACCTGGTAAAGATTCCTGGACTAATCATCCTCCTTGTCTATGAACTCTACCCCAATTGCCCAGTTGTCCTGATGGGTTCCCTGCTCCGCAGCTTCCCTAGCTGGCCTTATCTTCCGGTACTTCTATGAGAAAGACTTATATCAAACCTTCTACTCTTTAGTCTCCTCCAGACCGTGACACCCTACTCTCCGGGCCTCAGGCAGATCCACAAGGTGCCCCTAGCGTGACAGTTTTGAGGAATGCTCGTTACCCACTTAGCTTATTTTTACATCAATATTTATGTGCAGAATATTCTAATTGATGAAATCAAGTATTTTTTTTTCAGCAGCAATGTTTTTATTTAAATAAACAGCAGAATAATGGGTAGGGTAGGCCTCAACCCGAAGATACAAATGATACAAATATAAATTTTAAATGCTAAATCTAAATATGGTTACTGACCTGGTAGCTTGATGCATCTTATAATCTACATCCAGTTCTTGCTTTATTGAATTGGGGTCCTTGCTCTATTCCTAAACATGAACGTTACTTGATTGTACAAACTTTACACTCAACAATATTTTCCTTAAAGCCCAACGGAATATGCTGCTCTATATAAAAAAACGTAAATAGATAAACTAAGGGAAATCCCCTGACCACAATTCAATAAAACAAGAACTGTAATTGGATTATCAGAAGTACTTTAGGCAGTAAATCAAAAACTGCTACCTATTAACCTCTAAGGACTGGACAATTCCAAAAAAAACATGGAGAATTGCCTGCAGTAAAATGTTTGAACAATAGGACCACAATATATGCAATTTCAGAGGTGCAAGATACAACCCGTGAAGTAGTTTGAAATGTATCTCAATATGATTAGTACCTGTAGACCAACTGAATAGATTGTAGATATTTTCCTTCTAGACCAGGGCTGGGCAATTGTGGCCCTCCAGATGTTGAGGAACTACACATCCCAGCATGCCTTCCACCAGTTTCAGCATGGCCACATAGCAAAACTAATGCAAAGCATCCTGGGATGTGTAGTTCCTCAACACCTGGAGGGCTGCAATTGCCCAGCCCTGTTCTAGACAGATAAAGGTACACTGCAAATCAGATTCCCAATAAAGTTGGATTGTAGATTTGTCAGGAAGTCCAGGCTGTACACACAAATACCAGAGGTTTGCAAGGTGAGTTAACTCATAAGTAATGTTGGAAGTAGGGACAAGGCTCCAGATAATTTACCCAAGTCATGAAACCTATTGGCAATTTGAATAGTGGGCCATATTGGGAACCCTCTAGGTTGGGAGAAACGCAGTAACAAATTACCAGAAAGTGAGATCATCAAAGATGAAAACCCCTAGATATCCATGAGTTAAGATATAGATGAGGGATCAAGATGCTCAGCACCATAATGGATAGAATCCCCAATCTGTTCTAGAGATGACATTAGTGTCCCTAATCTGTGAAGCATCTGTAATGGCTAAAATACAAAATTTATGGTGGAGACACAGTGAGTCTGCTATAGGGGCTCCTGCTAAGATATTGTGCTCCAGTTCAATCCAGGGCTTGACCCAAATTGGTAGAAAACAGTTATGGAGTTGTGCCAGAATACACACGGATTGATAAAGGTGAAGATCGGGAGTATATCTAACTATCCAACAAACTTGCCATTGTTACCCATTGTGTATGGACCTTTACTACTGAGGTTGACAGAAACACTATTACAGCCATACTAAAATCACAGATACACTACTACATCCTACCTACTGTATATAGTTCTGATAACTCAGAGGCATTATTGCAGTCTGTAAAGTACTGTAGTCAATACTGGGAAAGAGGCTGTAACTACCATAGGGGAAAGGGGTGCAACTGCTATGGGGCCCAGAGCTGAAGGGGGCCCATCTTCACTGTTTAAGTAATATGTTTTGCACACATATTTCCCCATCAGATGCTAGATAGGGGGCCCTTACAAAACTTTTGCTATGGGGCCTACGAATATCTAGTTACACCCCTAGAAAGGGGTATTATTGCAGCCTATACAAAATGTAAGTACTGATGTCGCAGAGACCGCATTGTAGCCAAAACAGTAGTAAGTACTGAAATCACAGAGGAACTATATCAGCCTATATAGTAGTACTGTAAGTCTGGAGTTCACAAAAACCATAATGGAGCCTACACTGCACATTTGTAGGTATTGATGTCACAGAGGAATTATTATTGCAGCCTGTACTGTACATTAGTATGTACTGTAGTCACAGATGCATTATTATAATTTATACAGTAATAAGTACTATCATTGCACTATTTCAGCATATCCAGGGCTTTCAATGTATACTCACCAGGTTCATATATGTGTACTATCTATAAGGGTTCTATTCTTGCAAGAGTTTATCTATACATTAGGTGTTTAATCCATTTGGAAAGCAATACAGAATGGAATCTACCCCTGTCACCATGAGTATAATATGGGGTAACACATCTTTCTTTACATTCTTGTTTATCCTGACATACATATGCCCATACCCAATAGCTATAAGGATAGCTATTGGGTATGGGCATATGTGACTAGAACGGTCCAGTTCAGGTGATCTTAATGCTACTTTCATAAATGGAAACAAAGTATCTAATTCAATTGCCATCATAAAGTCATTCTCTGAATGTGCAAGCACTATGGGTTAACTATCAGCATCCATACATGTACTAACACTGTTTTGGGCAACTTTAGATACCAACATCAAAACATGCACCAGACATATGGCAGATGCAATTTCTCTCACAGAGTATGGTCTCCTATGTGAGCTATCAAGCGTTTAGTGATTAAACAGCCACTTACACCGACACATCACCAGCACATCTGCCACACTCCCATAACATAGCCATAAGACAGAAATATTGACCCGAAATTGCAAGAGGTAGTTAACATTGGTGTGCTAATGTCTCATAACAATATGTTTGGATCTAACATTGTGCTTGGTACTGAAAGATATGTGTATCGCACCTCTATTGTCATTGTGTATCGCACCTCTATTGCTCTATTGCTCGCAACAATTTGTGGTAATGTACGTATTCACTGCTTCCATGAGTAATGCATTGTGAATATACATGCTGCAATTAATAGCACAAGGCAGGGGAAAAAATATAATATGAGGAAGGACACATCTGTATCTACTTCAGCTTTTCACAGAGGGCTTTATTTACAAAGCACTCACTTTTGAAAATTGAAGGTGAAAATTTTAAATAACCCTGAGTGTGAGAGACATTTAAAATATTCAACTTCAAACTGCTGGGAAGCAGCAACTTATGTAAGTTGCCCCTTTGTAAATAGTCCATAGTACCTTTCAGCCATAGTGCTTCTTTGGCTGTTTCAGTAAAAGTCCCATATTCCACCTCCCTGGTCCATAAGACAACTTATTAACAAAGAATTCTTTGATGTAAATTTTTCACTTTTTCTGTCAATTTTTTATTATTTTTATTCTTTATATATTGGTCTTTCTTTTATGGAAATAAAAAGACTGTGAAATAATTTTAAAAGAAGAAAGTCGTGAAAATTGTATTATTCTGAAATATAAAAGTAATTCTTTTTGAGAGAACTCTCATCCTGATTAAATCCTACATACCCTCAAATATATTCTTTCAGCGCTCAGACAACCTTTTTTTTTTAAATCGTTTATGCTTTATTTGCAAATATTGGAGGATTGAACTTTCCATTTAAGGTTCAGCAGCAGCAGCAGGGAGAAAGAGAGCTTAATACTGGACTAAACCTTCTAACGGATCCGATATGATTTCCCGGCGGTCGGGATCCCGGCGGTCGGAATCCCGACACTGGAATCCCGACCGCCGAAATCCCGACAAGGGGGGGACATGGATCGCCCCCCCTTGCGGGCTCGCTGCGCTCGCCACGCAGCGGGCCCGGTGCCTCGCTACGCTCGGCACGCTATTTTATTCTCCCTCTATGGGTGTCGTGGACACCCACGGAGGGAGAAAGTTTCGGGATTTCGGCGGTCGGGATTCCAGTGTCGGGATTCCGACCGCCGGGATCCCGACCGCCGGGAAATTAACCGCATCCCCTTCTAACAACTATTGGCTATCTACTACTTTTCCAGCTGACAGCTGCACCTGCCATAGCAAGTAGGGACCTGGTGTTGGATAACCGGTTGTCTTCACCCGGTCCTAAATCAGCACAGCAAATAGCTTATAGCTCTAAAGCTTTTGCTTTCTGGGACATCAGTTTTAAAAACTTCCAACAGGTATCTAAAGATGCTCTTGATGATATTTTCCTGGGTAGTTTAGAAATTTGCTTATAAGGTTGACTGCATGGGTTATGTCTGTTTGTAGGCCAACGCTTACATACATTAAAGTCCCAATAATATTCTGATAAGGACTTTTTTCGGTACTTGTGTAGTTTCACGGCAGCCGGCTATGCTACGTTGTGAAACTACAGGAGGCGCTGTGAAACTACAGGAGGCAGCACTGGGAGCAGGGTGGTGGGTGTTGTGGTTTATACTCACCCTTCTCCTGGTCCTGATCCCCGGTCGCTCCCCGGCGGCAGCGACGGTCACTCCCCGGTGGCAGCATTCAGCCTCCCTCCTTCTGCATTTGCAGCGGACGCTGTACGTAGTGCCACTTTTATAAAGTATGGCAGGTGCAGCGAGCCACCGAGTCTGAAGCGTGGCGAGCGCGCGCGTATCCGCATCCCCTCGCGGGGCTCGCTGCGCTTGCCATGATTCGGGATCGGTGGCTCGCCACACTTTATTAAATCAACTCCACACAGACGTGGATACTGGAGGTATGACATGAATAGTGGGGATATTAAGCATTGTGTATTTTCAGGCCTCCAGAGCCACTTACACAATTTACATAGCCAGCATAGTGCTGTATTGGTATTCTCAATTCACCACTACGTAAACTACGCAGCTGCCACAGTGAAACTACACAAGTACCCTTTTTTTCTCATACCTTCAATTTCTGCATCTGATTTTGGAATCAAACCTTTTGAAGCTTTCATGCTTTTGTAAATTCTTTTGATGATTAATTTATCATCTGTTATCCATAACTTGCTAAACATTGCTTCAGTGTAACACTGTTTATTTATGGTAACAGTCCAAACAGGTTTTGAATGAGCGTTAGGCTGGGGCCACACATAGTGGTGCAGGAAGGTCCCATTCAGCAAGACCAACTGCGCCGCAACGAGCCTGCACACGCAACACAGGCTCATATGCAGCCACCCAAATAGATTCTATTATCTTCTAGAAGGTGCTAAATAAATAATAAGTAGATTCAGATTGGTTGCTAGGAGCAACATTCCATCTTCAATAGAACCCCCATCTTATTAAATAAACCCCTATACCTCTTGCCGTAATGGCCTGGTCTGTAGCTTTTGCTTTATTGCCAGTATCCCTGCATGATACACATGATGCACTTTGCCATTGTAAATACTCAATATTTGACATACAGATGTAGCTGGCCACATCCGGCGGCCGGCTAACGCCAGGGGCGCGTGTGCACGAGATGCTTGCGCACCCTGTGGCAACGGAGCTTGGAGGGGGTCCCTGCTGCCTCCCCCGCCGTTGCCACCAGTTCCCCTCGCCGCCCTGACACCCCCCCCCCCCGAACTGGGCAGCATCTCCCTGAAGTGGAGACCGGCAGGGAGATGCTGCCCAGCCGCCGTGATACTGGGACGCACGTGTGCCTGAGACGCACGCGCGTCCCAGTCTCTATCGCCGCCGGTGAAAGGGATCTGGCGAGCGCCAGCCAAGGATGGCAGCAGCTCCATCTGTACAACATATGTTTAAATTGCTTCTGATAGAATATAGAGTATATACCTGCATCTTTTAATATGGTTCCCTCTATTCTATTTACCCCACTGCCAGTTTAACAGCATTGCAGGCCCTCTGCAAAAGCAATGCACTGGGGCCACTATCCACCCATTCATGGGGAAAACAATCATCTTCAGTCCTGAGCTGTCTCTTCTCTCTATGGGCGGGATGTATTAATATACATCGCCGCCCTTCGCCTGGCAGCTGCCGCATATGTACTAACATATGCGGCTAGCATCGGGTTGCGGTGACGGAGACCCCTGCGATATCTTTGATGTGGTCATGCGGGGGTCTCCGTCACATCCCGGTGGCTTCCAGTGACCCCCTGCGTCTCCTCCTCCCCCCTGCAGCCGGATGTCCTCCCGGCTGTGACACCTTCTGGGGGAGGAGATCAGGAGGACGGGAGGACGGGGGGGGGGGGGGGCGCGGACGGCGGGCGGCGATAGAAGCCCATAGGCTTCTATAGGGTATCGCCACCCCCTGGGTGGCGATACCCTGCCAAGCAAAAACGGGGCGGACGGGTGATGGTAAATAGGAAAATGCGGCAAAACCCCCGTTTTACCGCATTTTCCCTTTAGTACATCCCGCACTATATGCTGTCATACAGTGAATGGCTGTCATCAGTCTGATTGGTGGATAGCTCATTCATGCACCAAACAGCATGCTGACAGACATTGCTGTCTGCAGTCTAGGAGACAGGTAGAGGATGCTGCCTGACTGTTCTGCTTATGTGTCATACACAATCAGAGTGTATTGGCAGCATTCTGTACCTGTCTCCCAAGAGTCTCCGGAGGCACCAGCCTTATGGGCAGATCCCTCTGCCCAAGTTGGCACCTAGAATAATGGGGCTATAAGCAGCTGGCCAGTGTGCCCATACATGAAGTTTGCCCTTATTTTCTCTCCCATTCATGCTTCATGAATATGTTATTGGTTGGTAGCTATTTTGTTATTAGGTTGGTAGCTATTCTCAATAAGAATATTTACATTTATCTATGTCTTTGTATATGTGTGTTTATAGGTTCTTCAAATGCAATATAGATATTAGTCTTTTAATAAATGTATTTTAAAGCAACCAATGGAGATCAGTCAAAAAAGGTAACATTTGCATACTCACCTGCTGAATATAGTTAACAAACTTGCACATAAATTCTCCAAATATCCACCCAGGTAGAGGATATAGAGCAGCTGTTATAGGCACACAGCACACAAGAAATATTATATCTGTGGTGGCTAGGTTAGCTGTGGGGACAAAAAGAAAATAATCACACAATCAGGGGTGAAACTGTACAACATAGGACCCATAGAAAAGAGCAGAGCAGAGGTATCTACTGAACAAGTGCATTGTTCCTACTGAGCATTGAGACACAAAATAAGCTCCCACTGTCTTCTTTTAGATAATAAAGGTCTTATGAAAAGGGTTGTGGGGGGCAGTGGCTGCACCATTTGCTCCCACTGTAATCCCATTGCTCTACACAGTACATTATGTTCATTACATATGCTTGTAATAGAAACTAAGTCAAAAAGTTAAGAGTTCCCTACTGCTTCATGGCCCTACAGTGGGACGTAGTTGGCCAAGATTTGGTGGTGCATGCTGTCCAGCATGTTGTAGCTGTGTCAGCACACAGTGCACAGCTTAGAGCTAGCCTTGCTGGTGAACAGATAAGTTGGTGGTAGCTGCTGCTAGTGCCTGAGCTGCAAATGCCCAAGTACTCCCTCCCATCCCTGAGACCCCACCTCATTACACCGAAGTACCCACCCTTTCCTCCAGCCTGTATGTCTATTCTGCTACTACCTAGGAAAAGGCTGCCCCATCACCCCATGTTCATACCCCTTCCTCTCCTGTAGCATGTCTTCTCTTGTCACGGAGCATTGCAGGACACACTTGAGCTATGAAAGACCATACAGAACCTTTACATAGGTAAGTACCTTTGGAGGTGTGAAAATGTTTTATGCTATCTATTGACATGGTATATTTACACAATGGGGATTGGAATATATTTGTTTCTATGTGGATGGTGTTTGTTTTATTCTATTTGTGGTGGAGATGGAATATTATGTTCCCTGCATTACACTGTGGTCACTGCAAAGGTCCCTATCTTAACTACATGGCAGTCACTGCAATACCGCAAGATGAAATAAGTATGATTTAGAGTGGTCCTAGTGTGATGGTGGAACTCAGACATGAGCTATGAGGGATCATGACAGGCAGAGTGCAGGCACTGCAATACCACAAGCTGCATATAAGACTATAAAGATGGTCACAGGACCACTCGAATGGATAATAATGGAAAGGATATGTCTCACATGCGCTACAGGAAGGTCCAGATAGGGTGTATTTCCTCCAGATAAGTTTTCACCCTCACATAAATTCCAAGATTCGTCATATATGGAAAAGAGAGGGGAGAGAATATACAATAGTGTAATAATGTATAAATACAATGTTCTCCTTTGGTGCAAACAGAGATTATGGAAAGAGTATTCCCAGAGATTCCGAAGTTCCGGGGATATTACGGCATCAACTCACTCATGCAATCTTATAATACTGCTCACATGTATGCGTACATGTCACAGGCTGCGTGAACTCCTATAAAGGTTTCTTTGGATGGATTATCACGGAGACCAGATAAAACTGCTTTTATTTTAAAAAAAGCAATGCAGGATTACAAATAAGACAACACCTGTAACCATACTAGATGTGACCCGGGTATTTGGTATGGTATAGTGGTGTTGAAAACAAAAAAGTGTTCCACACACTACTAATGTATAAAAATTAGACACTCAATTCAATGCGTTTCGGTATACTGTGACGCCTTTATCAAGAAGGTGTCTATAAAAAATAAATATAAATACTTTTTAGGACTCATATATTATTGGTACGTGTACCGATAATGCCCCTGTTGCATGGCCTGCATGGCGATCACTGCAATTCTCGACATTAGATGGTGGTTACTGCAATACTCCTGCATTACATGGTTAGCCACTATGACACTACTTGCATGACATGGCAGCCACTGCAATCCTCCCTGCAGTACACAGTAATCACTACAGTGCTCCCTGCATTACATGGTGGTCACTGTGTACTGTACTTCCGTAAATTATATGGCAGACACTGAGATGCCTCCTGTATTATTTGGCGGTTACTATGATGTGCCCAATATTACATAGTGTTTACTGCAATGTTCCTAGCATTACAAGGCGGTCACTGTCCTGATTCATAGTTGTACGTTAATGCTGCCACAGATGTGATTTTTTTTAATCAGAGGATGTGTGAAACTATGGCCTTTATTCTGGTTGACTCGCAAGGCTGCAAATTCGCAGCATTGCGAATCCTCCAGATGTCACCTGCCAAATGCTGGGTTTGTTCGTACAGCTGTGAATAGATGTTTATTATAAACATCCATTTGCAGTGTATGGGGGAACACCCACATCATTTGATGGTGGCCGACCATCAAATGATGTGGAGGGTGCACACATATCTAAGTGACTATCAGGTCACTTAGATTTGTGTACACAGTCGACAGAAAATGGGCGGCCAGCTGACATGCAGTGATGTCAGCTTGCCACCCCCCCCCCCCCCCCCACGCCACCAAACGATCAACATGGGAACGCCCAGCATTTTCATGGGAATGCCCATGAAACGCTCGGCGTTCCCATGGGTTGATCACCCAGCCTGCCCACCTCCCACCCCCGGCTTGCAATCTTGTGTCTACGCATGTGCCGAAGCAAAACATTGTTCGCACAGGGGTTCGAATGATTTAGAATAACCCCCTATGTTCATGTACAGTAACAGTCACTGGGATTTGTATAGAAATGCCCATTGGAGCCTTCACAGCAGCCCGCGCTGGGGACACATTTGCAGCACCAACACAGATCCGAAAAGTACTAAGGGGCAGATTTATTAAGCTCGGTGAAGTGATAAAGTGTCTGGTTTTTATCACCGGCCAATCAGCTCATAATTGTGAAGTTACAGGCTTGGTTTGAAAAATGACAGGTAGGAGCTGATTGGCCGGTGATAAAAAGCAGACACTTTTTCACTTCACCGAGCTTAATAAATCTACACCTAAGTTTCTAAGTGAGTCTATGGTCTTTTAGAACAGCTGTTGTAACTACCGGTGGCGTAACTACAAATTTTGCTCCCCCCAGCCAAAATATTTTCTGCGCCCCTTCCCCCCCATGTACTGCCTCTTATACATTATGCAATACATCTTAGTGTCACTTACATTATATGATACACACTGTAATGCCACTCACACTATACACCCCACACTGTAATGTACCTTACACTATACACCATATGGTTATGGTTAGGGTTATAGGCTACAGGGTGTGTGTGAGGTTAGGGTTATAGGCTGCAGGGTGTGTGTGTGTATATGGTTAGGGTTATAGGCTGCCGTATGTGTGTGTGTATGGTTAGGGTTATAGGCTGCAGGGTGTGTGTGTGTGTGTGTATGGTTAGGGTTATAGGCTGCGGGGTGTGTGTATGGTTAGGGTTATAGGCTGCGGGGTGTGTTTTTGTATGGTTAGGGTTATAGGCTGTGGTGTATGGTTAGGGTTATAGGCTGCGGTGTGTGTATGGTTAGGGTTATGTTTATGGTTGGGGTTATAGGCTGCGGTATGTGTGCGTATGATTAAGGTTATAGGCTGTGGGGTGTGTGTGTGTATGGTTATAGGCTGCGGGGTGTGTGTATGATTAGGGTTATAGGCTGCAGTGTGTGTGGTTAGGGTTATAGGCTGCGGGTGTGTGTATGGTTAGGGTTAGAGGCTGCAGTGTGTGTGGTTAGGGTTATAGGCTGCGGTGTGTGTGTATGGTTAGGGTTATAGGCTGCGGGGTGTGTGTTTATGGTTGGGGTTATAGGCTGCGGTATGTGTGCGTATGATTAAGGTTATAGGCTGTGGGGTGTGTGTGTGTATGGTTATAGGCTGCGGGGTGTGTGTATGATTAGGGTTATAGGCTGCAGTGTGTGTGGTTAGGGTTATAGGCTGCGGGGGTGTGTGTATGGTTAGGTTTAAAGGCTGCGTGGTGTGTGTGTATGGTTAGGGTTATAGGCTGCAGTGTGTGTGGTTAGGGTTATAGGCTGCGGGTGTGTGTATGGTTAGGGTTATAGGCTGCAGTGTGTGTGGTTAGGGTTATAGGCTGCGGTGTGTGTATGGTTAGGGTTATAGGCTGCGGGGTGTGTGTTTATGGTTGGGGTTATAGGCTGCGGTATGTGTGCGTATGATTAAGGTTATAGGCTGTGGGGTGTGTGTGTGCATAGGCATGCGCACAGGGGGTGCCGGGGGTGCACAGGCACCTCCTAATGAGTGGCACCCCCCCTCCCCCGCACTATTGCAGCACCTCCTGGAGACCGCTGGTATGGGAGTAAGCCCCAAGGTCCTCATAACAAGGCTGCAGCCGCTCAGAGGGGGAGAGTTCCGCGATTCGCGGGTATTAAGGGGGCGGGGCTTAATGCCGCGAAATGCCCGCCTGCAACAGATACCTTGGCTGGAGCCTGGAGCAGGTAGTGTGCTGGCCCCCCTGCCCCCTCTCCCTAAAACTCTCCAGTGCACGTCACGGTCACAGGCAAATGAAAGGAAGCCATTCACTGGGATGCCGTCCTCTTTCTCTTTCCCCACTGACAGCATCTCTTTGTGCTTCCGGGTGCCGTGCACATCACAGACTAGTCAGTGCGCTCCACTCACTTGGGTGAGGAGACTTCGTGGAGGTGTCTGGGAGGTGTAGTCCCATGAAGTCTCCTCACCCAAGTGAGTGGAGCGCACTGACTAGTCTGTGATGTGCACGGCACCCGGAAGCACAGAGAGATGCTGTCAGTGGGGAAAGAGGACGGCATCCCAGTGAATGGCTTCCTTTCATTTGCCTGTTACCAGAAAGCTGTACCTGCACATCCACACACGCCTGTGCATTAATGCAGGATTGAGCTGACCACAGCAACAAGGGCTAGAGGTAAGAAGTGGGACGCCACTGCTTACCCCAACCCAGATCATCCAACCCTGGTTTTTGCCCTCTGTATCTGTCAACTACCACAGATGTTAGTTACTCACTGACCCAACTGCACACAGGGAGGTACATAAATTGCTTGCATGACTTATGGTAAGTAAGGGAATCCGTTGATACCCCCATTCCCAACAGGGCCCTCCCTGCACACAGTACAGGTCAATCAAACCATACCGCATACCCCTTTTCCCCGAGTGAGCGACGTGGTGGTATAATACCTATGGGTCACACTGAGACTTACCAGACCTTTCCTCTCAAGAGGACATTCCCCACTCCCTTATCCCACTTAGCATTAATACATTTCTATCATGATTACACCTTTTCCATGAATTTTTTTTACATACTGTACACACTGTACAATCCACAGGTTGTTAGACATATATTTTCAGATTTAAAAAGGTGAGCGCAGAGTTTAAATACTACCAGCACTATTATACCTTTGAGTTTGGACCACTTATCCAAGTACACTTTGATTACACTTATCTTGAGCACTGACATACCGTCTTTTTACAAGATGTAATAGGCATAACGATGTGTGGCATAATGTGTAATGGGCATTACTGTGTGCTGCGTAATGGGCATCATGGTGCGTGGTGGAATGTGTAATGGCATCACAGTGTTAGGTGTAATATGTAATGGGCATCACAGTGTGAAGCGCAATGTGTAATGAGCATCACAGTGAGGCACAACATGTAATGGGCATTACGATGTGTGGCGTAATGTGTAATGGTCGACTCATTACTGTGTGTGGCATGTGTGATGGGCAATATGGTGTATGGCATTATGTGTAATGGTCATTATGTTGGGTGGCATTATGTGTAATGGGCATTACTTTGTGTGTGGCATTATGTGTGATGGGCATTATGGTGTGTGGCATTATGTGTAATGGGAATTACGGTGCGTGGCATTATGTGTAATGGTCAATATTTGCAGCGTGCCTTCGGTGCACACTGTCCCTATTTCTAGTATGTGTTGAGGGAAATGATTCATTCTGAAGTGCATATACATAAATACAGTAAGTCACCTTCTATTTATTTATTTATTTGCATTGATGCCCAATAGGCATTGATGGACACGATGGACATGCCCAATAGGCATGATGAACACGCCCCTCCAATGGTGCACCCCCTAAGAAAATGGGTTGCGCACGCCTATGTGTGTGTGTATGGTTATAGGCTGTGGGGTGTGTGTATGATTAGGGTTATAGGCTGCAGTGTGTGTGGTTAGGGTTATAGGCTGCGGGGGTGTGTGTATGGTTAGGTTTAAAGGCTGCGTGGTGTGTGTGTATGGTTAGGGTGATAGGCTGCAGGGTGTGTGTGTATGGTTAGGTGCTTGCACGTCCCGGTCAGACAGAGCTCTCCGCTGCCTCCGCGCACCCACCACTTCTGACCCTACCTCTGCTTTACATGTCAACATTGTGCCTGTCAACTATTCATGATTAACCAATTGACTGTCAACCTAAATCTGTCAACCCTTTGAGACACACTCAGAGAAGTATTAGCCTGCTATGTCCACGATGAGGTGGACGTTATCATTTCGTTGTCCGGCAGTCATTTCTCTGACATCGGAATCCTGACTGTCAGGAGCCTGACAGGAGGGCGAAAGCATTGATGCCCCTGTAAGTCGGAATTCCGACTGTTGGTCTCCTGACAGTCGGGATTCCAATGGCAGAGAACCGACTGTCAGAATCCCAACTGTAGGTGAGTTATCCGTCATCCATGCAAACAATTTAGAGTGGTAAAGCATGTGAAACGAGCCATGTGAGGATACGCGTTATGCTATTTGGGGATCCATGTCGACAGATGTCGACATTGACACAAAACCATGAGAAACCATGTCGGCATTTTCATGTGTCGACCATTGCCATATTGACCCTGCTTGTGTCGACCTTGTGCATTTCAACCTTTTGTAAATGTCAACATTGTGCCTGTCAACCATTCATGGTCGATATTGTTAACCGTTTGAGCCACGCCCACTGGAGAAGTATTAGGAGTGTATTCAATTCAAACCAGTTTATTCGGCTAGCTGTAAAAAAACATACTTTCCTATTAAATTGAGAATGTTTTTTTTTTTTTTAATCAAAAATGCATAGGCAAAACATGACTAAAGAATAGTCAAAAATGGCCCCAATTTCAACAAAAACATGTAGTCTGCATATTTTTTTTACAGTAGAAAAATGTACACTTTCATTAACCCCTTCAGTGGTGGGTTTTTTTGGGGGGAGCGCTCCCCACTGGGTAAGTTTTTATGGGGAGTGCTCCCTTTAAAAAAAAAATCACCACTGCCTCCCTGGGTCCTGGCAGCGCCGCTGAACTGTCAATCTGCTGCTGCCCGGCCCTGCGCCCTGTCCCTCTCCCTGGCTTGTCATAAGCCGGCGCTGGGGACTTCAATAGAAAAGCCGGAGGTGAGGGGGGAGGAGGAGGTGTGGCGGAGGAGGGAGCCGGGCAGTGCTGAAGCTGCCTGAGTTCAGTGATTGAACTCATTAGCGCTGACCGGCTCTAAACAGTGGCAATCCTGAGAATCTTCTGGGCTAGCCAGACTGGGCACTGAGGCACAGCCCGGAAATTTCTTGGGATTGCCACTGGAGGGGTTAAATAGGTGAAATGTAAATTTAACCTAAAAACTGTGAAAAGTGCTGATTTTGTTTGGGAGTATTTTGAGAATTTTAGTTTAGTACCATTTGCTGGCTAAGTACCATTTGCTTGCTTAACTACTGAAATATATTACTATGGGTGTCTCTAATGTTATATTAATATAACAACAAGTAGAGCTGACATGGAAAAATATCTTTGATCAAAGACTGTACTGCAGCATACAGTATCTTCACTTAGGTACATCTGCCATTTGCTCTAATTGCTATTAGCAATTACAGTAGGAAAAAAACATTTGATATGTGTAGAATTTAAGATTACACTCTACAATAGAACAATACACAAAATATTTGGTTTTGCTGTACTTCATGAGCTCTTAGCAAGGTGGTTATTATTTTACACGTTGCAAGTGTCAGTAGCTGGTTATACAGTTGTTATTGGGATATGGCCATCATAAATGGTAACAAGTACTTTGCCTAAATTTGGGAAGGATCCCGCTTATTGCCAGAACTACCATCCAATTGCCTCATTGAATGGTAATATCATGCTCTTTGCCAAACTGATTGCTGCATGTCTTGATAAATACCTCACAACCCTGATTCACTCGGATCAAGTAAGATTTTTACCTGATAGACAAGTTGGTTCCCTTCAGGGCCGCCAATAGGGGGGTGCTGTGGGTACAGCTGTCCCGAGCCCCGGCCTCTGGAAGGGCCGGGGCAGCTCATTTTGCTCAACCGCAACCTCCTCGACTGCCTCCGCTGTGCTGCGCTCAGTGCGCTAAACAAGTAGGTCCCAGACCACAGGCTTCTTCAACCCAGAATGCCGGTGGCCAATTAAAATTCTGCACCAGCTTTTGAGCCAATCAGAGCTTGCGTACCGGCAGCCAATCAGAGTAAGGGAGCTCTGATTGGTTCGTTCACCAGCCGATGGTGCATTTTAATTGGCAGCCGGCATCCACAGTTGAAGCCTGTGCTCTGGGACCTCTGGGCTGCAGCTCAGCGGAAGAGGAGATGGGGCAGCAGGAGCCGGGTTACTGTAAGTCAAGTGAGGAGGGGGGCCCGGACTGGAAATGAGTCCAAGGCCCTAAAATTCCTGATGGGAGCCCTGATTCCCTTTCTCTGGATAGTGGCTCCTGATGCTATTCCTTGATGCAGAGAAGACTTTTGACATATTGAATTGGCTGTATATGCGACTGTCCTAATGCAGTTAGGTTTCTGTGATCAGATATTGGCCCTTATTCTGATCGGTGCGTACTTTCCCGAATTCTTTCGGATCGCGTTTTTTAGCCGTCTGCGCATGCGTGGGGAACGCCATGCGCATGTGCCACGCATGGTCTCCGTACTTGTTCTCACTAATACCGTACAGAAATGTGCACCGCAATCACTCGGCCAATATGGGTGTGTTATGGGCGTCATGCGGAATGACACAGGGGCGTAGTTTCAAAGTGGGCTAAACTGGGCGGAAACATGGGCGGACACGGGGGAGTACACATATTTTGGTAGGCGTGCATTCGGACAGCACGCCGAATGCACGCGAACAAAAAGGGAAGAAATGTGCGGTGTCCAAAAGGCTAGTATTGCTTAGCGGACACCACTCGGTCATGCGCTAGGCAATCGGAACGCCTAATCAGGACGGACGCACCTCAACCAATGTCAGCTGAACACAATACAATCACCTACTTTACTCATTACTTGTTAATTACACGCTTCTCACTGCTTCGATTAGAACCATTGCAGCTTAAAGGGAACATTACATGCTGCACTTGTCACACACTTTTACACTGCAAATAATGAACACAACTTAATATTAATAATACTAATACACATGTCACTTCTGCATGTATCAATTAATACAGACATTTGTGGGGCCAAAATAACATTTATTAAAGAAACGTAGAAAATAATTTCGAAACCATCACAAAATAAATGGTACCATAACAGGACTACAAGTAAATAATATATAATAAATAGCCACAGCAGAATCATTAGGAACACATCAGGTGGCTTCACAACAAAAGTAGAGCACCAACACTTCAAGTACAGCACACAGTAATGCTAGCCGAAACTGGGCAACAGGGGAACCAAACATGACATTTGAACCGCGGGCAAATGTGGTGACCCTCGGCACGGATTTTGACACAGGATGCTGACACACACAGCTTAATGGAAGATTTGGGAAGACATAACGGTGGAGATTAATGGGGACACAAGTTCATTTGCGGGCACGTTTGGCCCTGGCAGGCTCCTTGCCACGTGCAGCAGCTCTTCGGCCTCGCCCACGGCCAGAGTCAGATGGTGGGTCACGTGGAGCACATGCTGGGGAGGGGGTGGATCTTCTTCCTCCTCTGGCAGCAGGGAGTGATGATGGTGGTAATGCACCAGAAGCGGGTGACATTAGGACCCTATTGGTGGTAACTAGCTCCACCATAAGTTCATTATGGCGGAGGAGGAGGTCATTTTGCAGCAGGGCTTGATCAGCCAGCACCTGCAGGCTAGCAGCAATAGCCTGCATGCTCGCAGCAATACTCTGCTGGCTGGTGGTCAAACCCTGCAGCACCTCCTCGGCCCTACGCACCCGCTCTGATGCCGAGTCTCCCTGCTGCACAATACTTTCTAGCACATGCCCCCACGTGGCCAATTCAGCCGTGGATATTGCCGGCTGCTGCTGCACGGGCCTGCTACTGGGGCCAGGTGGCACAGACTCCACAACCTCCTCAAGAGATTCTTGACCAAGCGGTGGGGATGCTGTTTAAGGAGAAAATACCAATTACCACACATTCCATGCAAAATTCAAAACATCTACTTATGGCCTGGCAAATAATTACCTTCAAGCGTAGAAGCCATCACTTCCGCTGGGGACTTGCTGTCTATGGTGCTCACCCCCCGGACCTCCTCCACTGCAATGCAGCACTGTGCCATCTCTTCCAGGGGGGTGAGCTGCAGCTTTGCAGGCATGGGGCCAGCCCCAGAGGTGTGGCTGTGTTCCCACCGCTGGGTCAATTTCTTCTTGAGGTTCCCTTTGAAGTCGTGCCACCTGCAATCAAAGTGTACATATTAATACATGTCACTCCTCATGTTTGCTGTAGCACCCATTGCAATCTGAAACATAATACAACATGTGCCTACTGACACCAAACTTAGATTATATTCATTTTTAAAAACAACCCTTAGAAGATACAATCACAGTCACCCTCCAATAACTATCAATTCAATGTCATGGCAAACATGTCTGTGCCTCCAAGCAACGTGCCCACCCATTGACCAACTCCATCTAATATTGAATGTAAACATTACTGGACTTGTACTGCTCAAATGTAACACACATGTACTTGCCTCTTCTTAACGTGTTTCGCCTCACGAACTTGTGGAGCCACTGCATTAATCTCCGCTGTTATCTCCTCCCAGATCTTCCATCTCCTTGTGTGTGTCAACTTTACCGCTGGGCACTCTATCAAATCACGTGCCCGGGTCACCAGGATGTCAAGCTCCTGCGGTTCATATGCCATGTTTCTTGTGGTTGGTTCCTCTGTTGCCCGACTGCGGCCACGGGCACGGCCACTGGCACCGCCACTGCCACTGGCACGGCCACCGGTTGCTGTACTTGAAGTGCTGGCCTGGCTACTCTGTTGGGAAGCCACCTGCTGTGTTCCCAATGATTCTGCTGATGCTGAGGATGGGCCAGCTGCTGATTGGCCTGATGTTGATGGCCCATCTGGCTGCTCTGGGTTGAGGGGGACATAGGTGGTGTTGGCCTCCATGCGGGACAAGAGATTCTGCACCACCTGTTCTTCCTCTGACTCTGAGCCAGCCATGTTTCCAACAACTGTTTGCCTTTCTAGGATAACTTTAAATACTATTTCTGTAATTGGCGTTAATCAGCTGCAACCTGCGTTCCGTACGGCCGCGTTCCGTACGGCAGCGTCAACTGTGCGGCGCATACGGCACGCCCCTTGGTGTGGATAAATATTTCACAAAAACCTGGCAAACTGAGTAAGTCTGATTTAGTAGCTAAATGCAGATTTCAACACCAAAGACCAAATAAAACTGAGATCACACATGAAATGTATATTTGAATGTACATCTGTACTGTGCACTTGTTTGGTATGTAGTACAACTGACACTACCCATTCCATATGTAAATCCATTCCACCACTTAGCCACAAGTAATCAGTGCTAGCATCCAAATCACATGTGAAAGCACTCCAAATTCAGGCTGGATGCTAGCTACTTTTAATTCCACCTCTGTAGTATGGGCCAGTAGAAGGTAAGTGTACACATGGCAGCATGGCCTAATTTGGGGAAAAGGTCTGCCACTATTTGCTATGTTTCTGCTGCATAGCTTTCATTATAAAATAGCTGTTTAGTACCTTGTTGAGTTAGGTGTAAGTGTCTAGTGATGCAGACTATTTCACCTGTTGCTTATACCCATGTTTGGTGAATGTTATAGATTATATATAATGTGTTTCCATCTTAGTTTACACTGTCTGTTTAGGATGGGTGTGCGATGCAATGGGTTAGCCGTCTGTTCGGGCGCATACACGCTGTTAGTGTAAAAATGAACAATAAAGTTAATACCAAATATCACTCTGACCAACCAATGACAGCACATGATTGTTTGATTTGTGCCATTGCTAAAATGGCTGCCTACCAGCGAGCACAGCCCTTCTCCACTGCGGAGCTGATGTCGCTGGTGGCAGTGATGGAGAGGAGACTGGGCCAGGCAGGCCCCTTCATCACTAATCGGGACAAGCGCCGGGCATATGTTGCGGCCCGGCGCCGCATATTCACCCGCACTCATGTGCGGAGGACCATCGCCCAACTGGAGAGGCGATGGTCCGACCTGCGGAGGTGGGAGCCGGAGCGGCTGCAGGCTCTGAGGCGGCGTCTTCAACGCTGTAAGTATTTTCGCAAAATACATATAATTGACAGTGGCCAGGATTCGGTCTGCTTCAAAAGTGATAAAATGGAGAGTAATAAACAGGCAGCCAATCAGCTCCTACCTGGCATTTTTCAACTACAGTCTGTGACATGACAGGAAGGAGCTGATTGGCTGCGTGTTTATCACTCTACATTGTATAACTTTTGAAGGCTAGTGCATTTAGGCCAGTGAGTGTTTGCATTTTCACATTATTAATATTAATATTACATGAGGTCAATTGGGTGTTGATGACATAGAAATGCCATATACTATATGTGTGATATATAACATATGTACTTGTTAGAGTGATTTCAATGTCAAATGACACTCACCCATTTTGTTTGTTTAACCCACAGCGCGGGAGAGAGCCAGACAGGCCCGTGAGGCCACACAGGAGGCCCAAGAGGTGGCCAGTGAGGAGGACATAGAGGAGGCCCAGGAGGTGGCCAGTGAGGAGGACACAGAGGAGGCCCAGGAGGTGGTCATGGAGGAGGACACAGAGGAGGCCCAGGAGGTGTCCCAGGAGGTCGGCCAGGAGGTCGAAGTGGAGGAGGAGGTGACCCTACCCCTCCCCGATTTGCCACCACCTCCCAATGTGGAGGATGAAGAGATGGTGGAGCTGCCTGGCAGGGGTAAGTAGACATAATGCATCATTACTGACTTAGGTACAGTTTGTTATGTCGCACAGCTGATTACATTTTGCTATAATATAGTAAAGAGTAGTCCAAAAAAATGGGAAACAACAGACACACTTTGGCCTTATAGGGCCATGCTGCAAACGTGCAATCTGGATGCTCATGTAGGTGATAAGTGTTTATTTATGGAGGGTCTTTGTATAGAAGCAACAATAAAACATCAATGGAATATGGGCAGGCCTGATTTATACTGGAGTCCCAAGTGGCCAGTTTGCCTGGGCCCCCCTCTAGCCAGTGGGCCCGTGTTGTTGTAATGTATTTTTGAAAGGTATTATGTAGGATGGATTGACCTTAGAAATTGTTTGGTGTATGGAAGCGGATTAGTGCTGCACTTTCACCTATCTGGCAATGTGACAAGGAATCATGAAGTAATGGGTAGAGGGACTAGGCTAGCATTTTAATGTGGTATCTATTCTATCTCTCTCTATCTCTCTCTCTCTCTCTCTATCTCTCTCTCTATCTATCTATCTATCATGCAGTTTAGCTATTAAGCAGTAACATGCAGGTATATATGTATGGGTAAATGTGGCATGTTGTAGTGGGTGTATGTTTTGAGTTGAGTGAGGAGTCTTTGGCCAGGACAACTGTGAGTGATCCTCAAGTGTGGTTGTGTTTTTGATATATAGATTGTGAAATGTATATGTCACACAAGTGTGTATGTGTGTGTGTGTGTGTGTATGTGTGTGTGTGTGTGGTGGCAGCATCATGATCATATATTTGATGCCATTACATACAAGATTGCCTAAGTATTTGTTTGTATGTATGATTTCTCATGGTGTAGGTACTTAGGATTGACTGTACAAGGTGTACGTGAGTAGCATAATTAATGTTGTACCCCCTTTCTCATGCACACAGATTACCAGGAGCCAGCCCAGGGTGTTAGAGGGGCCCTCATGAGGTTGCGGGAGGACCTCAGGAGGATGACAGTACATGTCGAGGACCTATGTGACCTGCTCCTGGAGTAATTTTTTGATTTTTTGTTTGGTTGTTAATAAAAGTTACCCTTTATTTAAGAAGTTGTCTGTGTGTTATTTTAGTATTTCACATTAAAAGTATAAATAGCATTTAAAACAAAAACATGTTGATGTTTAGATATGTACGCAGCAAAAGGGTAGTTCACATTTTTATCCCCATAGGGAATGTTAGGGTTAATGTATAGTGCTTGTAAGTGTTTAAGGATCAATTAAATAAATAACAGATGACCAGGAGCAACAATCTGTTCTCAAAGTGGTTTGATAATTGCCTAAGTGTGTCATGTGATCTATTTGGGAACTCAGATAAGAGTAGTCTGGTTTTTTGCGTAAGTACACCGCATCTGTGCGTAGTGGCCGGCTCGCGTGCGTTCTGACACGGGAAGGCCGTGCATACGCGGTCACACCGTGCAGAATCTGACTGTTTCCCCCGCACACGCATGGTTTGTATGTCGTCCGTAAACACGCCCTGTTCTTAAAGAGTGAGTTCGTCCGAATGCGGAGGACACGTGGGCGTTTCTACGGACGTTGGCCGTACGCCACCGCACAGCGTGGCGTGCGGACCGCACCGAAAGAATTCGGGAAAGTACGCACCGATCAGAATAAGGGCCATTATGTTCTCTTCTAGATTGTATAGTTGTCCATCCGCTAAGGTGTTTAGTAACTTTTTTTGGTACTTGTTTCCTAGCACGGCGCCCCCGATTTTGATTGTATACAATCGCATCGCATCACATGCAATATAGCGGCGGGCTCGTATTTCAGGCTCGGTGACTCGCTGTGCTCGCCACACTATCTAAAATCAACTCCACGCCGACGTGGATAGTGGGGATATGAAAAGGTCGGATGACGGTGTGGTGTGGTTGACAATGGGGGTGTACTTAACAGTGTAAGCACCCATCAGGGTTCTTGTACAATTAAAAATTGCATCGCATGCCATTTGCTGGCATGCAATGCTATATTTCATTGTATAAGCACTCCTGTTAATTTAACGGGAATATCGCATCGCATCGCACACCACAAAGTACGGTATGCGATGGGCGCCGTGCTAGAAACAAGTACCCTTTTTTTGTCAGACTCTTTTCCCATCTCCAATGGCACTCAACATCGTTGCCCTTTCTCCCCTTTGATATTTGTATTGGCTATTAAACCCTTGGCAGCTAAGGTTCAGTTTCCCCGGACTTCCCGGGGTTTTGGGTGGGAGGTTATTCCCATTAACGTTGTCTTTTTGCGGATGACCTACTTCTCTTTGTTTCTGACATTCTTTCTTCTTTACCATGCCTACATAGTATACTAGACGATTTTAGTGCTGCATCGTAATATAAATTAAACACAACCAAAACAGATGCGCTTCCCATTCATCTACCTGAATTATGTTATCTTCTTTACGTTCTTGTTACCCTTATAACTGCCAAACTGTTTCAATCTTTATTTTATTTATTCAGATACCCCCCTAATATGGCTACTGTTTTTAATAGGAATTTTACCCCTCTTCTCTGTCTTGGCGTTCTTCTGAGGTCTCCTGGTTAGGACACTTAGAGACCTTTAAAATGTCTCTTCTCCCTAAACTCTTGTATATTTTTCTCACAATCCCATATATTGCTCCTAAACAAATTCTAGATAAATGTAAATCTATTCTTCTTAGATATGTCTGGAAGAACCCCCCCTGTCTAGCTCATGCCAGAATGGTTCTAGGGTGGGTTAGCTCTCCCTGACTTGGCTCTATACCAAGAAACATGCCTTTTAGCCCAACTTAAATACTGGCTTGCTAGATTATTTAACCCAGGATGGATGTCCATATAAGTTTTCAATGTATGGGCTACCCCATGGTGGACCTCCTCTGGATGCCTTGACCCATGTGTCCACCTGGAATTTCATTTCTGGCTTCCACCTCCACATCTATCCAGGTATGGGATAAATTAGTCTTCCGACTCCCTGGCTACTCCCCACCATGTATGGCGCTGTCATTGCAGGCTATTGCTGAAGTGATTCCAAATCTGAATTTTTCCCGTTAGCTGGCATGTGGAATCCCTACTCTAGGAGATATTTTAGATGGGCCAGTTTTACTTTCCATTTCTCATCTCCAAGAACATTTCTCTCTCCCAAACAATTTTTGTTTTAAAATCCAACATTGGTTTAGATGAATATGAAACCCAAGGTCCATTGTGTTCCCTATCCCAAACTGTTCTAGCTAGTATATCTAAATTCCATTAAAAATATGACATTTCCTTTTGGTATACTGTCAATACCAGTGGGATGCCAATCTTGGCATTTTCCTTTCAGGTTCACAGTGGGAGAAAGCTTATGGTACATCTTATCGCCTGTCTAGGTCCCTAAACCACTAGAAAATGCATGTTAAATTACTGCACAGACTATATTTAACACCAGATAGACTACATAGATTTTGCCCCTCTTCTTCCAAATTCTGTTGGCGGAACTGTGGAGAGGTGGGTCATGTTTTTCATAGTTTTTGGGCATGTCCAGCTCTCCACCGTCTCTGTAAGCTTCAAAATAATGTTTTGAAGCTTAACTTGAACCATGACCTAACCTTAGCTTTATTACACATCTACCAGGCCACGGTTCCTTCTCATAATAGATATGTTCTTGGTCATATATGTATAGCAGCTTGGGATGTTATAACCCAAAATAGGAAACAGTCCCTTCCTCCCCTTATAATTAACATATTCCATAAGGTCCATTTCCATTCTTCTATGGAAACTAAGTTTTTGCCCTAATCATCCTCGGCCTCATCTCCCCCAATGAAATGGTATGCTTGGCATGAGTTTATTACCAATGACAAGGGAGCCCAATTCCTAACCCACTCAGATGATTATGTAGCTTATCAATTCAGTTTAAATGAGAGTTCTGTCTGAGGGTCAAGACTCTGTCCTATGTTTATTTTTAGGTTGTTGTTATCACACTTAACAATTTTCAATCTACAATGCGGTTTATTGGATTAGTTTTGTTTTGTCTAAATTATTAACTTGTAGACATGCCTTGATTTATAATATTTTGTGTCATCCCACCCTTTCCCCGTTTATTTTCTTTCCATCTTTACCTTATCCAAGAACAGATTTGATCTGTACTGTTGCATTTATTGTTCAATAAAAAATAATTGATTATAAAAAAAAATGGTAAAAGGTAAAGGCCCATACACACTAGAAGATATGAAATACGAAAGATATTGGTGAACAATTTCCCTTGAGCTAATTGTGAAAGATGTCGTGCAAACACACTGAAAGATTTTACGGAAGACATGAAAGATATAGAAGACAAGAGATATTGGCTAAAATCGAGGGTGTGAGGTGACGGAGGGCGAAAGTGGGTGTGGTGACAGGGGGTGAAAGCGGATGTGGTGACAGGGGGAGTGTGGTACCAGGTTGGGTGCAACTCCCTCCCTTGCACCCCCTCTTTTCCTTGTTCACCTACCCCCCCTCTTATCTACCGTCACCTCCTTCCTCTCGCCCGCCGTCACCTTCCTCCTCACCTGCTGTCACCTCACCTCCTCTAGTCCGCTATCACTTCACGCCTACTGTCGAGGGGACAGTAGGCGTGAGGTGATAGTGGGCTAGAGGAGGTGAGGTGACAGCAGGTGAGGAGGGAAGGTGATGGCGGGCGAGACAAGGTCCCGGCGTCTGGACTAAGAATGAATTCTGGACAATCAGGAGCCGACTTTCCGTGCTCTTGATTGGCCGCTAGGCGGCTCCTGATTGGCCAGAATTCATTCTTAGTCCAGACGCCGAGGAGGAAACATCTCTGCGGCTCTGACAGTCGGGGAGCTGCCGGAGTCGCCCGGCAGCTTGAAAAAGAAGCCAGAAGATGGAAGAAGAAGGAAGAATGCCTGGACTACGTCGGACCAAGCCAGAAGAACTTCCATGGAGACCTGGGTGAGTTGGATTTCCTTCCACAGGTCCACCATGGATTTCTTCGGACCCGGACCTGACGCCGACATGAAGATCGACATGGTGAAGAAAGACGACATGATCCGGAACCAGGACAAGGCCCCGGATCAAGACTCTGGGACCTACCTACGGGATCAAGATAGGTAAGTATTAAACTTTTATTTTTCAGGTGTCAGTGTGTATTTAACTATTTTTTTTACTGTGGAACTACAAGACCCAGCGGTCCCTTTAATGCCCCGCAGGCTGGGACTTGTGGTTCACCAAGTCCCAGCTTGCAGGGGAGGCTTGCTGGGACTAATAGTTCCACAGTTTGAAACAATAGTTTTTCATCTATTTTTTTACACCAAGATCAGCCCGGTGACCACCGCACAGGGCCACCGGGGACAGCACCAGGCTTCAGCCTGGTAAGGTAAGTCCTGGAGGTGGGGCAGGCTGACCAGTCAGTGGGTTAATGTTTTGGCCGCGGGACCTTATATAATAAGTGTCCCCCGGCTGTGACATTACCCTGCTGGCTGGTTTGGCCTGGGGCTGATTCTTAAAATACGGGGGACCCCTAGTCATTTTGTCCCCGTATTTTGGGAACCAGCCCCGGACCTGGAGCCTGGGGCTGGTTGTTAAAAATCGGGGAACCCCTTTTTGTCGGGTTCCCGGATTTTTAATTACCGGCCCCGGCTCTTTCAGCCTGGTGCTGGTTACAGCTGTGGGGGGGTGTTTTTTTTTTTCTATTTATTTTTTTTTCTATTTTTTTTTTACACACTGCAGCCTGCACGGATCTGACTGATCCGTGCAGACTGCCAAAAAAATTCGTATTAGCGGCCGTATATACGGCCAGCTAATACGAATGAATACGACATCGGAGGGTTACAAAGCAGTCGTATATGACTGCTTTGTAATTTCCCCTCCGGAACACGACTTTGCATACAACTGAAACAGTCTTATGCAGTCGTAGGGAAAATACTAATACGAAAAACTAGGTTTTTCATATTAGTAAATTTCCCCCTAAATTCAAGAAAACAGGGCGTGCCGCTCCCATTTCCTGGGTTTGGCGAGGCCAAGGACTGCATTGCAAACACAATTTCTTGGCCTCTGAAGGCCCCCTAAGACAGGCAGCTTGAGTAATGTCAGACTGAATAAGGTGCAGACAATAGACTAACATAAAACATAACATAGGACCTTGAGAAAAGCTGGTATTGAATGTTCCATACAAACAAATACACTATGAGATATTCTTGCTTTCATGCATAACAAATGTCTTGATGTTAGAACAGAAATGTGATTTACTGTGTGTAATACTGCAATATTGTGATTTACTGTTTACTTAAAATGTTGTGATTTACTGTGTGTCAGAAAGTCTGAAATCATTTTTTTGAATCAAATTTTGACAGATAAAATGCCATCTTAAACACCTAATGGGGCTTGCATAGGGGATTTACTCTGTTTAATAGTTGCTGCTAAGACCTTTGCATTTCCCATAGGATTTTTAAGATTCCATGAATATAAGACAATAGCATATATTCACTTTATATATCAAAGGTGTTTTTGCCTTACAGTATTTCCAATTTCACGCTTACTATTGCTGTAACAATACCATTGTATAGCATTTTATTAGTAGTAAACAAGTTTTAAGTGTTTTATACAGCTTTAAATGAGTATCTATATATGACTTAAAATGTGGATTTTTAAGATAAGTGTGGTGTATTTGGTTTAAAAAAGCTAAGTGTGTTTACAGTACTTACACTTTTGACACAATGTAGGGTTCTCGGTAGGCTGCAGAGTCTCTGGTTCAGGACAGGGGGCGCTGTGAAAGGGTACTCTGCGACAGGGCAGTCTGTGGCTCCTCCACATTGACAGTGCTCAAAATCTCCACAGCCGAATCGTGTTCGCTTATGTCAACTGATAGAAGAAGTGGTGACTTGGTTAAGCTATACTGCTGGTCACAGTTTGCTGACTTGCCTGACTGCATTCCCCTTCCAATCTTCGCCTGGTGGTGCAGTTTAAAGATGATGACAATGTTGGTGACAGCAGAGTTTCTGAAAATGTTGTAACATGCCTCACTGTACTTCCACTCCATTCTTTTAGTAGTGCTTTTAGTACAGTTATGGTCATGGACTTTAATAAACATCTTGGTATAGACTTGCATTTGTTTATCACTTGTTGGCGGGACCTTTGTCTATCCAGACTTGCCAGTATATTGGTGGTTTTATGTAACACAGTTGCATCCCTCACTCGTCATTTGCCGCATGATCTCCTCCTCACCCCTGATGCTTATGCACTCCTGGATCTCCTCATCAGACCACTTGGTGGAAATCCTCTCCTCTGAAGACCTTTTCCCAGCTCTTCTTCTGCACCCAGCTCTCCAACTGATCTTATCCAGGTAGGCCCTCTCTATTTGGGGTTGATCCTATTAGACCTGAAGGCTGCGGATGATTTGCGAGTGCGAATCATCAAGACACCATGCGCACTTTACAGCTGGCCGAATTTGCTTAAAAGTGCTCGCACCTCCATAGGGGTGCGAGAAATTTTAAGGGAATTGGGCAAACGAACACACTCACACCCTTCGGGACTGATAGGATCGACCCCTTATCTCTTTCTCAAAATGCAAACCCAACCTCACCCTGCATGAACTCTCTGGTTGATTACATCAGCAGCCACTGCCCTGGAAGGACCAATCAGTGGCGTTTGGATTTACTCATGTATAAAATCCCAGGTAAAAGCAATTTCCACTCCATACTTACCAGGTTTTTTTTTGTGTCTAAACCAGGCATATCCAAAGTCAGGCCCGGGGGCCAATTGCGGCCCGTGCTGTCATTTCGAGCATTGGATGTGGGAAGCACAGCACAGGACACTAAAGGTTGGGCCCCGGTGAGTGCGCCTTTACCTTGCTGTCTGCTGCAGTGAGGAGGTGCCGGCCGCCACAGTCAGATGTGTTTGGCGTCCTACCCCTGCTGCTGCAATCTTATATCACCCTACTCCACAATCACAGTGACAGCAGTGTTTGGAGAGGGGGGCAGCAAGGGGGAAGCTTGCTCCCGTAATATTCAGAGTGGAGGAGGGCAGCAGCGGGAGCCCAAGCATCTCCTGTCCTTGCAGTGCCTGCTTTGCCTCTCCTTCCTCTGGCTCACACAAGGGGCTGGGAAACATACAGAGAAGGGAGGGGGCAGAGTGGGGGACATACAGTCAAGGAGGGTCAGGCTGGGGGATATACAGTGAATGGAGGCAGTGATGGCCATTCAGAGAAGGGAGAGCAGGGGCAGGCTGGGGGACATACAGTGAATGGTAGAGTGGGGTACATAGTGGATGTGGGTCATATAGTGAATGGGAGTCATACAGTGAAGGAGGGTCTGGCTTGGGGACATACAATTAATGGAGGCACTGATGGACATTAAGAGAAGGGGGGCAGGATGGGGGACAGAGTGAATGGGTGCAGAGTGGGGAACATACAGTGAATGGGGGACATACAGTGAAGGAGGGGCAGGCTGGGGGACATACAGTAAATGGGGGCAGGCTGGGGGAAATACAGTGAAGGGGCAGGCTGGGGGACATAGAGTGGGCGACCATTTTGATGTGATTAATGATTCAAAGAATGTCAGGCTGAATGGTCGGCCCCCACACATTTACACTTCACCAAATCTGGCCCTCGTAGCAAAAAGTTTGGACACCCCTGGTCTAAACGCTCTGCTTGTTACCAGAAAAAAATACCAGATCACATGTGTGTGTTGTTTGAAACCATCAAATAACACAGTATCAAGCATGTTATGCCCTAGCAGCAAAGCTTAGACAAAATTTCTTACAGAGAAAAAGTGGTGACTCATCTACTGCCGAAATTCATATAAAGTATTTTATCAGAGGACAATTAGGTCTGTACAATCAGATAAATCTAATGTTCTCAAACTAAGAACCTTTACCATAATCTGGTAGTAAAATGGGTAACAAGTTACAAGTACTATTTTTGGACACTCTTGAGTACTAAGTTTAGAAACAGCAGCATTTAAACTTAATCGTCAAAAACCTCTCAAACACTCCAACACACATTTTGTTACGACTTCATTGTGGATTAACTCAAATATACACTAGATGTAGTTTAAATGTTGGTAGCCAATCCCCATCCTCTGCATTATAGATTGGTAGTACCCCTTACCGCAGTAGCGCACGCAGGGGGGGTTTCTGAGTACCCAGAACCCCAAGGAGTATAAGGACTCTAGGCTGAAAGCTGAGGGTCCCCTCTTTCCAAGGGTACAAGAATTTTTAAAATCGGCCCTTGGGAACCGGAGATATCTGACTTCAAAGCAGTGGTCCCCGTCCAAGCCTGTCAATTGCTATTCCCAGTCAGATATTTCAGGTTCTGTCTGACTTGGAGTTTTGCTGAGGGTATATTCCAAAAGCTGGGACTCTCCCCCTTTGAAGGACACTAGTAGCTTGTCTTTACTGTTCCCAGAACCAGAGATATCAGCCTTCCAGCAGCTGGTTACTGCTCCAGCTCCACACACACCTGGTATCAGTGACGGAACTTGTGAGCGCTGGGCCCAGGTGCAAAAGTACAATTTTGGCCCCACAACAGTGGGTGACAGAGGTACAAGCTGCTGATCTAGGCAGTCGTGGGCCCCTTAGTCCTCAGGGGCCCCGGTGCACCGCACCTGCTGCACCAATGGTAGTTCCGCCTCTGCCTGGTATGTAGTTTTATATACTCGTTGGCAGATTGCTCTGCCTCCTGAACTCTGATCCCCAAGTACCCAGTACCATTTGCTAGGTGGGATTCTCTAATTTTATTTCCATTAAAATCTAAGAAATCTAATTCTGGGAACTGGAGATATCTGCAGTCAAGCAAGCTGTCCTCCCACCAGAAAATTATGAATAATAAGCCCACTCCACTATACACCCCTCCTCTGCATATTAATCATCCTCTACCACCCTGGAAGTTATGTATCAGGGCCCCTTCATTCAGCCCAATGCCCCCTTCTCCCACCCCATCTCCCACCATCTGTACAGTAAAGGGGTAATTAGTGGAAATTACTGATCCAGGCCCTACATGCTGAGTGGTTGATATAATACCCCCTACCACCCGCGGGGCATCAAAGATTCCCCCACCCCTACCACTGGAGGATCGGTAGGGGCCCCAATACATTGCAATGCCCAGGGGTCTACACTCCTGTTTTATATATATATGTGTGTGTGTGTATATAATTATTATTATTTTTATAAATTTGGTCTATCTATAATACTTTCACTGACCCGGCATATACTAGGTCACCTAAGTGTCCATCTCTATGCTTTGCTCCGCCCCTCTGGAAACCCGCTTCTGAAAATCCTGCGTTTGCCCCTGTACCGTTACCACAAACATACATGGGTACATGTATAAGAATTGTGTTTGAGATTGCATTCTCGGGTGAGGGAGAAAAATCAGAAAGTTAACTATAAAAATAATCCAAATCTCAAAATAAGATTCAGTACATTGATTGATTGATCCAGCTCACAAGTACTTTCAATAGAGAAGATTGCAACAATGAAATGTACAAATAATTGTTTTTATAAAGAGAACATTTGGGACAAAATGCACTTTAAAAACAAATGTTCCTGTGAACAGTGTGTTTGGAGAGCCTGGACATATCATTGTAATCTGTACATTGCTCTAAGGGCCTCATTCTAGTTCACTCTTTCTGACAAAATCCTTCTTAGATGGACAAAACCATGTGCACTGCAGGGGGCAGATGTAAAATGTGCAGAGAGAATTAGATTTGGGTGAGTTATTTTGTTTCTGTGCAGAGTAAATACTGACTGCTTTATTTTTACACTGCAATATAGATCTCACTTTGCAGAAAAACCCCCACTCAAATCAAATTCTCTCTGCACAAGTTACATCTGCCCCACCCGCAGTGCACATGGTTTTGTCCATCTAAGAAGGATTTTGTCAGAAAGAGTGAACTAGAATAAGGCCCTATGTGTAAAAGTATACAAAGAGTCAAAAAAACACATACAGTAAAAGCCATGGGTTACCTGTGCCCTTTATGGAAATTGTAGGTATTGAGATTATTCGGGGTTATTCAGCATCACATGCTGAATAGTGAAAATCTCTATATGGAGATTTCCATTACTCTACACATTTGAGAACATGGAAGAACAGATGCACAAGCTCTCAAACTGCGGTCCCATTCAGGAATACTGGAACTGATGCTGAATCATGTCCATTGTATGCAGTGTTTGGTTTATATTTCACTAGTAACAAGCATGAAGTAATAGATCTGCTGGAGTTCCCTGTATTCCAGTTTGTTTCATATTGGTTATAGCATGACTACGGTGATTGTACTCCCATCCACACCTCTGTAAGCTTCCTGAACCCTACTTTAAATAAAAAAATCAGAGACAGGATCATGGAGCTATGGTAACAACTCAATGGTTATCAAAACAGGATTTGAGAGAAACAAGTGTTTGAAATAAATTGGGAGTGTGTGAGAAGCGAGCTGCTGATTAGTGATAGGTGGAACATATTTTGTGTAAGTTGTTAACTTAAAGGTTATGGATAACGGGTCAATAGTCAAAAGGTCAACAGTATCTAGGGTGACCTGAAGTAGTGGACATTTACAAGGTGTACAGACAAAAGGTCAACATGAGTTTTAAAGGGTTTTTTGGTGTCAAAGTCATCACCTAAACACGTGGAATCCCAATAAGTATACCGTGTCCCCTTGCACTTTTCTCAACATGCTTTGGGCCAGGAGCCTTATTGCACTTGACATACTGTTGCCAATCGTAGTCCACATGCATGCAAAGTATAAAAAAGTCAAAAAATTCGTGAAAATTCTCTTGAAAAGACTTTTCCATGTGTCGACTATTGCAATGCCAACCTATTTCTTGATTCGGCCTGTTTACCATGTCGACGATAAGTGTGTCAACCATATAGTATTGGCGTTTTTTAATTTGTACAATCAGTCCAATCATTATCACACACACTCACATAGCCAGCGCTGCTTCCCCCTTTCTTTTTCATATAGTATTGGCTGTCAATCTAGACACTGTCAGCCATATGGATACCTGATGCTAAAGTGCTCTATTTTTACATGGCCCTTACTGATGCTCTCTGTATTATTTGGTGGTCACAGTATATTGCAGAGTCAGTCATTGTTACAAAAATTGTTTCCTACTGATATCAACTTAAGGTTTTTGTGTAGTCATTCACTCTGTGTACTTACTAGGATCTTTCCCCTAAACTGTTGCTATGGAGAATTCTTCCTAGGTATTTACTGCAGCAATATTCTTATTGACAATAATTCAAATATTCTCTTCAAGGTCACTGAAAGGGACATAAAAGTAAAAAATTAAAGAATAGCAAATACTATTTTATGTATTACATGTCCATTGTCTATTAGAAGTTTGTACAGTATAACACAGGGTCAGCAATCTGTATTGAATAGGTTATCTTAATGGAACTACAGATGTAACCACTCCCATGTCGCTGGGTGGCGATTGCTTCACTAATGAAAACTACAGAACAGTGCTGCTGGTCAGTGGATGGATATGGGATTACCCAATACAATGTGCAGGCACTGTAGCATGGCATTACAAGCAGCCCAGTGCACAGAAAAGTAAATACAATAATATTGCAGGACCAACTACATTATGGAATTCCACAAGGCCCAAGTGTAATTTTCCACCTGCCTTACAATGAATGCTCCAGGTTCGCTTTATAAAGTAACGGCTCACACTTAGGGCTGGGGTACATGGCACAGTGGTTAAGGATAGGTTTTACATAGCCATAACCCTTGGTTTGAAACTTTTTCATTTGATTATCACTACACTATACATTAATAAGATTAATAAATATTACTATTAATAATTTTATTTTTTTATATTATTTATATATTTAATTTTTGTGTGGAAGATAACAGGTACAGAGCATTTTAAACAGTGAGCTCAGTTCAGGTGCAATGATAGATAGATAGATAGATAGATAGATAGATACCACTTTATTGTCATCACCCTAAATTAGGGCGACAAAATTCAATTTAGCATCCATCCGAATACGTACATCCAATAAAAAAAAAACAGAAATCCATAAGCAAATTACAATGAATACTTAAAACCCATTAACCCTCCTCCCCTGCCCAAATTTCGTATTTAATTCTACAATAGCCCTAGGTGCAATCATGTTAGGCTAGTCTGCGGAACTCTGTCCATACTGTCAAAAGCTACTGTAGGCACCTCCACCAAGCATCCCCAATATTGGACATTAAACTGCCTGATTGGAAATTGGAAAATAAACCTCTTTTGTGCAGAAGAGATGCTTGCAAAGCATTTCAAACAGTGAGATCAGTCGTTCACACATACTGTAACTTTGATGTTTGAAAGACTTATGTGTGTGTTCTATTCAGGTTTAACCCCTTCCTGACACAGCATGTTTTTGCCTTCCTGACAGAGCCCTTTTTTTCAAATCTGACATGTATCACTTAAGTGGGGATAACTTTTTTTTGCTTTTACTTATCCCAGTGATTTTGAGATTGTTTTTTCGTGACACATTGTACTTCAAGTTAGTGGTAAATTTTCGTCGATACAGTCTGTGTTTTTTTGTGAAAAATACCAAAATGTCGGAAAAAAATGGTAAATTTAGCAATTTGCAAAATGTTAAATTTTCTGCTTGTGAGACAAATAATCATACCACTCAAAATAGTTAATAACTAACATAGACCATATGTCTACTTTATGTTTCCATCATTATTTCAACTTCCTTTTAATTTTTTTGGACACTAGGAGGCTTACAATATGAATAGCAAATTTTAAAATTTTCAAGAAAATTTCAAACACTGATTTTGGTACTTATGTAGTATCTGGGCTGCCGATTTCTAAATCGGGTCGGATCGGGAGATCGCCTTGCATCGCATGCGACCATGCGATTCGATGCGATGCGATGCGATGCGATGACCCGATTTTTCCATAGGAATCAATGTTAAAATGGACTGAGTCCATTTTAACATGGAATTCAATGGGAAAAATGGGTCCTTTTCATACCCCTACTATCCAAGTGGGCATGGAGTTGGATATAAACCTGTGGCGAGCGTAGCGAGCCACCGAGCCCGAAGCGTGGCGAGCGAAGCGAGCCCCGCGAGGGGCCGAATACCGTCCCCTCGCGGGGCTCGCTTCGCTCGCCACGCTTCGGGCTCGGTGGCTCGCTACGCTCGCCACAGGTTTATATCCAACTCCATGCCCACTTGGATAGTAGGGGTATGAAAAGGACCCATTTTTCCATAGGAATCATTTTAACATTGATTCCTATGGAAAAATCGGGTCATCGCATCCGATATCGGATGCGATGCGATGCGATGCGATATCGCATCGCATCTGATTGTATGCCTTAACTTAAGGCATACAATCAAAAAATCGGCAGCCCAGATACTACATAAGTACCCTGATTTTTTTAGGGACCAGTTCAGTTCTGATGTGACTTTGAGGGACTTGTATGTGAGACACCCCCATAAATGATGCCATTTCAAAAACGGCACCCCTCACAGTATTCAAAACAGCATTTTGGAAGTTTGTTAACCCTTTAGGTGTTTCACAGGAATTAAAACAAAGTGTAGGTGAAATTTCAAAATTTCATTTTTTTTGCAGATTTGCAATTTTAATACATTTTTCTAAGGAACACAGTACATTTTACTAGAGAAATGTGACTAAAAATTGATTCCCCCAATTCTTTTGTTTTCATAAATATCCTATATGTGGCCCTAGTGTGCACGTTGACCAAACCACAGGCTTCATAATAAAAGGAGCACCTACTTGATTTTGGAGCCTCCTTTTTATGAGATTATTTTTTAGGCACCATGTAGGTTTCTAGGCACCATAAGATGCTAAAAGTTAGGAACCCCCCCACAAGTGACCCCATTTTGCAAACTACACCCCTCAGGAAATTCATCTAGGGGTATAGTGTACATTTCAAACCCCCAGGGGTTTCACCAATTGTGGTACAACTGGGCAGTGAAAATGAAAAATTAATTTTTTTACACAAAAATGCAGTTCTGGCTCCAAATTTGTCATTTTCACAAGGAATGAAGGAGACAAAGCACCCCAAAATCTGTGCCCCAATTTCTCCCGAGTACGGCAATGCCTCACATGTGACCAAAAAATACCAGTTGAGTGCATGGCAGGACTCAGAAGGGAAGGAGTGATTTTTGGATTTTGCAGCTCAGATTCTGGTGGAATGTTGGTGGGTGCTATGTCGCATTAGAAAGACCCCCGAAGCACCAATACAGTGGAACCCCCCCACAAGTGACCCCATTTTGCAAACTACACCCCTCAGGGAATTCATCTAGGGGTATAGTGTACATTTCAAACCCCAGGGGTTTCACCAATTTTGATACAACTGGGCAGTGAAAATGAAAAATTAAATTTTTTTTACACAAAAATGCAGTTCTGGCTCCAAATTTGTCATTTTCACAAGGAATGAAGGAGACAAAGCACCCCAAAATCTGTGCCCCAATTTCTCCCGAGTACGGCAATGCCTCACATGTGACCAAAAAATACCAGTTGGGTGCATGGCAGGACTCAGAAGGGAAGGAGTGATTTTTGGATTTTGCGGCTCAGATTCTGGTGGAATGAATGGTGGGTGCTATGTCGCATTAGCAAGACCCCCAAAGCACCAATACAGTGGAACCCCCCCACAAGTGACCCCATTTTGCAAACTACACCCCTCAGGGAATTCATCTAGGGGTATAGTGTACATTTCAAACCCCCAGGGGTTTCACCAATTTTGATACAACTGGGCAGTGAAAATTAAAAATTACATTTTTTTACACAAAAATGCAGTTCTGGCTCCAAATTTGTCATTTTCACAAGGAATGAAGGAGACAAAGCACCCCAAAATCTGTGCCCCAATTTCTCCCGAGTACGGCAATGCCTCACATGTGACCAAAAAATACCAGTTGGGTGCATGGCAGGACTCAGAAGGGAAGGAGTGATTTTTTGATTTTGCAGCTCAGATTCTGGTGGAATGTTGGTGGGTGCTATGTCGCATTAGCAAGACCCCCGAAGCACCAATACAGTGGAACCCCCCCCCACAAGTGACCCCATTTTGCAAACTACACCCCTCAGGGAATTCATCTAGGGGTATAGTGTACATTTCAAACCCCCAGGGGTTTCACCAATTTTGATACAACTGGGCTGTGCAACTGAAAAATTACATTTTTTACACAAAAATGCAGTTCTGGCTCAACATTTTTCATTTTCACAAGGAATGAAGGAGACAAAGCACCCCAAAATCTGTGCCCCGATTTCTCCCGAGTACGGCAATGCCTCACATGTGACCAAAAAATACCAGTTGGGTGCATGGCAGGACTCAGAAGGGAAGGAGTGATTTTTGGATTTTGCAGCTCAGATTCTGGTGGAATTTTGGTGGGTGCTATGTCGCATTAGCAAGACCCCCGAAGCACCAATACAGTGGAACCCCCCCACAAGTGACTCCATTTTGCAAACTACACCCCTCAGGGAATTCATCTAGGGGTATAGTGTACATTTCAAACCCCCAGGGGTTTCACCAATTTTGATACAACTGGGCAGTGAAAATGAAAAGTTACATTTTTTTACACAAAAATGCAGTTCTGGCTCAAAATTTTTCATTTTCATAAGGTATGAAGGAGAAAAAGCACCCCAAAATCTGTGCCCCAATTTCTCCCGAGTACGGCAATGCTTCATGTGTGACCAAAAAATGGCAGGACTCAGAAGGGAAGGAGTGATATTTGGATTTTGCAGCTCAGATTCTGGTGGAATTTTGGTGGGTGCTATGTCGCATTTGCAAGACCCCCGAAGCACCAATACAGTGGAACCCCCCCACAAGTGACCCCATTTTGCAAACTACACCCCTCAGGGAATTCATCTAGGGGTATAGTGTACATTTCAAACCCCCAGGGGTTTCACCAATTTTGATACAACTGGGCAGTGAAAATGAAAAATTACATTTTTTTACACAAAAATGCAGTTCTGGCTCAAAATTTTTCATTTTCATAAGGAATGAAGGAGAAAAAGCACCCCAAAATCTGTGCCCCAATTTCTCCCGAGTACGGCAATGCCTCACATGTGACCAAAAAATACCAGTTGGGTGCATGGCAGGACTCAGAAGGGAAGGAGTGATTTTTGGATTTTGCGGCTCAGATTCTGGTGGAATGAATAGTGGGTGCTATGTGGCATTAGCAAGACCCCCAAAGCACGGTGAAATGATGAACCTAATAATCCATAGATGTGTGGTATATTTTAAAACACTCCTTTATACATAGGCCGGGTTTGTCGGGGCAAGTGTCACACTGGAAAATAGTTTGCTTTCTTATTCCCTTTTTATAGCAAACTTTGCACCTTTTTTGTGTCCTGCCCTTTTTTCCAGTGGAGGGGATTTCATCAGGAAAATGCTGCCCTGGTACAATACGGGGGCCAGTACTAGAAGTACTGGGGCCCTCTGCCTGCTGGTTCCCAAATATTAGGCCCTTTATGACTTCCTCTTGAAAGTGCATAAATGTCCCCCTCTGGCTGGTAGAACGGAATAGCACGTAAGCGTTATACAGTGCCATCTGGATGATATACACGGCCAGCTTCTTGTACCAGATTTTTGTTTTCCGCAGGGCACTGTACGGCTTCAGTACCTGATCTGAAAGATCCACTCCGCCCATGTACCTATTGTAATCCAGGATACAATTAGGTTTTGAGGTGTGGGTACTGGTACCTCGTACAGGGACGGAGGTGGTACTGTCTCCGTGAATTGTTGTCAGTATAAGGACATCCCTCTTGTCCTTATATTTGACCAACAACATATTTTCGGTGCATATTCCCCTGCTTTCACCCCTTCTCATTACTTGGGCAATGTGCGTTTTTGGGAGGCCTCTTTGGTTCTTGCGCACAGTACCGCAAGCTGCTGTACCTCTTGAACCAAGGGCCTTAAACAGGGGGATGCTGGTGTAAAAGTTATCCACATAGAGGTGATAACCTTTATCCAGGAAGGGGTGCACTAAATCCCAGACAATTTTTCCACTAACACCTACGAGGGAGGGGGGGCATTCTGGCGGTTCAATTCTTGAATCCTTCCCTTCATATACCCTAAACCTGTGGGTGTACCCTGAGGTGCTTTCACACAGCTTATACATTTTTATGCCATACCTTGCCCTCTTACTGGGAAGGTACTGGCGGAATTTAACCCTTCCTTTAAAATGTATAAGGGACTCGTCTATGCAAATGAATTTATCTGGGATGTACATCTCTTCAAATTTGGCACTGAAGTGATCAATGACCGGCCTGACTTTGAATAGCCGGTCAAAGGTGGGATCATCTCTGGGTGGGCACTGTGCATTATCGTTGTAATGCAAAAATTTAAGGATTAACTCAAAACGATTCCGGGTCATGGCCATACGGTAAAGTGGGGTGCTGTACAGAACATCTGTACTCCAATATTGCCTAATTTCTGGCTTTTTTACTATGCCCATATGAAACACCAGACCCCAAAACGTCATCATCTCTACTGCATCTACAGGGGTCCACCTAGCAAATGATGATGTGGGGTTTTGAGCAATAAACTGCTGGGCATATAAATTACTTTGGTCCACCATTAAATTTATAAAATCATCAGAGAAAAATAATTTGAAAAAGTCAATTTCTCTGAGACCTGTTGAATCAAATTGGATTCCTGGGATGGCCAAAAACTCAGGAACCTGGGGCTCAAAATTGTCTGGTGGTGGGGTCCATACGAGATCAATTATTGGGGGGGGGGTCTCAGCTGCTCTACGGGGGCGTCTTTGAGGGGGTCCCTCATCACTAGAGGAGGAAGAGGAGCTTAAGATGAATCCTTCAAATTCCCCGCTTGCCTCACTGGCTGTGTCAGAGTCAGAGGCAAGCATGGCATATGCCTCCTCCGCTGAATACATTCTTCTGGATGACTGGGATGACATTTGGGATGACATTTGGGATGCCATTTTTATTTTTGTGTTTCTGGTAGTGAAATGTTTCAACACGTGTATAGTGTAGGGGGGGTACAAACTTTATTTCAATGTAGTATGTAGTGTGTAGTGTGTATGTAGTGCAGAAAAAAAAAAAAAAAGGTCCTGCGCCAAAAATTGAGCACAGATGTTGGTCAGTAACGTCCGTCACTGAACAGCGCTCAAAGGCAACAGGAATTTGATCAAAAAAATTTGATCAAAAAAAATTAAAAAAAGACCCCACAGCACCCTCAAAAAAAAAAAAAAAAGGTGATCAGTGATGCGACACTGATTACCAGTGAGGGGCAGCAGGTGCACAACCTTTGGTGCAACTGACAGTGCAACTGGCAGGTATATATAAAAAAAAAACCTCTGCACCCCCCAAAAGTTGCTGATCACCTCAGATATAGTGATCAGCACAAAAGGGGGGGGCAGCAGACACAAAATATAGCACTCTCTATCACTCTCTGTCACTATCTCTCTATCTCTCTCTATCTCTCACTATCTATCACTATCTATCACTCTATGACACTGCAGCAGCAGCACTGACAGTTATATATATAAAAAATAACCCCTGCACCCCCAAAAAGTTGCTGGGGGTGCACAAAAAGGGGGCAACAGACACAAAATATAGCACTTTCTATCACTATCTCTCTCTATCTCTCACTATCTACCACTCTATGACACTGCAGCAGCACTGGTATATATATAAAAAAAAAACTGTGCCCCCAAAAAGTTGCTGATCAGTTAATTTATACTGATCAGCACAAAAGGGGGGGGGCAGCAGTCAGTTGCACACGCAGTACAGCTGTATATATATAAAAAATATATAGCACAATCTGTCACTATCTCTCTATCTCTCTCTATCTCTCTATCTATAACTCTATCACACTGCAGCAGCACAAAATGTAGCACTCTCTGTCACTAGCCCTCTCTATCTCTCTCTATCTCTCTCTATCTCTCTCTATCTATAACTGGAACACACTGCAGCAGCACAGCAGCACAACACAGCACAGCACAACACAGGAAGTCACAAGCTCCAGGAACGCTACAAGCTGTGATCAGGTAAGTATTTTGATAGGATCAGGTCAGTAAAACGGCAGATTGGCACGGTGACCGCACTGCACGCAATTCCAGACCGGAATGGCGTCTGCAGTGCAGTCACCATTAGTTTAAATCCCCCTCCATGGCTGTGATTGGTCCGTCGGTCCGACGAACCAATCACGGCCTTTGGGGGCGGGTTGGGTGAGGTGGGGTGACACCAGTGTCACCCTTACACCCCGTGGTGATTGGTGCTGTACTTTACAGCACCAATCACCACCGATCCCTGTGTCACCGGCGAACGTTATTCGCCGGTGACACAGAAAACGCTGTAATTGGCTGTTCACACTGAACAGCCAATCACAGCGATCGCCGACGGGGGGCGGCATCGCAGCCCCCCCTGGGCATGCAGGGACATGTCTGCTGACAGCAGACATGTTTAAACTGTCACCGCGTCTATAGACGCGGTGACAGTTAAATGGCATGACGTACATTTATGCCATGTGTCGGGAAGTACTTCCCGACCATGACGTAAATGTACGTCAAATGTCGGGAAGGGGTTAATAGCAGTGGTGTGCTATATTGTTCTGTGTGGAACTGGCTGCATGTTCAGCCCCCCCCCCCCCCCCCCCCCCCCCCCCCCTGTGAATTGCTTACTCCTATTCAGTCCCATTGAGCCTGAGCTTACTGAATGCCTCAGCACCCCCACCTATAGTCATTAATTTCAGCGCTTTGTTATTTAGTTACAATACCTTTTATTAAAGAACACATTTTAATATACTGCCATACCCAAGATGAACCCATAACCTGGTGCATTTTAGTTTAACATCCTACTCATTGAGTTGCATAAATGCTATGAGATTTCTATCTGCATGCAGCTAATGGTCTCAAGTTTGACAGTATGACTGAATAAAAAATAGCGGTACTTGTGTCGTTTCACGGTGGCAGCTTACGCTACGTTTGAAGCTACGCTAATAGCTTGGCCCAACGGCTGCCTTACCTGTGTAGTTTCACGGCGGCAGCCTAAGCTACGTTATCAGTGTAGCCCAACGGCTGCCTTACTTGTGTCATTTCACGGCGGCAGCCTAAGCTACGTTATCAGCTTAGCCCAACGGCTGCCTTACTTGTGTCGTTTCACGGCAGCAGCCTAAGCTACGTTATCAGCGTAGGCTGCCGCTGTGAAACTACACAAGTAACTATCGTACTGTTGCTGCGAACTGGATCTCTGTCCCCGGCGTCCCTGGCAAGCCTAGTCAGTGCCTCTCTCACACCGCAGGTGCCAGCATGATCCCCTCTCTTTGGCGGAGAGGTGATCATCCTGGTGTCGGCGGAGAGGCACTCCATCTGTTTGAGACGCAGGAGCGTCTGAGACGCTCCAGCAATGAGACGCTTCTGCATCTGAGTAGCTATTGCGGCATTTGCCAGTGTTCCATGTCACATATTAGCAAATGGCTCCTTTTTAAACCCCCACCATCCGCGGCAGCCCGAAGTGTGGCGTGCGCAAGGAGCCCTGCGAGGGGATGCGTTACGCATCCTCCCGACCTTTTCATACCCCCACTATCCACGTCAGTGTGGAGATGATTTTATATAGTGTGGCGAGCTCAGCGAGCCACCAAGCCCGAAGTGTGGTGAGCGCACGCGGATTACATGTAAGGTAATCCGCGGGGCTCGCCACGCTTCGGGCTCGGTGGCTCTCTACACTGTATAAAGTCAACTTCACGCCGACGTGGATAGTGGGGGTATGAAAAGGTCAGGAGGACGCATAACGTGTCCGCTCGCCACGCTTCGGGCTGCCATGGATAGTGGGGGTTTCAAAAGGAGGCATTTGCTAGTATGTAACATGTATCATTGCTGGAGCATCTCAGACACTCCTGTGTCTCAAACAGATGGAGCGCCTCTCCGCCGGCGCCAGCATGATCACCTCTCCACCAAAGAGAGGGGATCATGCTGGCTCTGGCGGTCTGAGTACGGTAGTTACTTGTGTAGTTTCATGGCGGCAGCCTACGCTGATAATGTAGCTTAGCCTGCCGCCCTGAAACTGAAACAAGTAAGGCAGCCGTTGGGCTACACTAATTCTGACTGACTACGCTAACTACGCTGGCCACGGGAACACTACGATCATTCTGACAGGGACGCTACGCTGACGGCGTAACTGCCGCCGTGAAACTACACAAATACCCAAATAGCTCTTAAGTTGATGAAATTTGTATAGGTATACGGCAGGGGTAGGGGTAGAGGACATGGGCAGCTGAAAATACTGTAGATGATAGCAGCTACAAGTGAAAGTAATTAAAATAGATAATTAAAAAGTACTGCAAACAGTGCCCACTTATTTCCTATGTAATGTATGGCCCTGTTTTCTGTCATTTATAATTATCCAGTTTCCATTAGAATTCACAATGTGGATTCATCGACACGAAGCTTCCTTTGCTTAGTACTCTATTGTTTATGGTGTTAAAGGATTACTGATTTCTGTCCCTTGAGAGGCTTGCATTTTTTTTACTGCCACTACATCTAGTCAACCATTCAAGTGGGTTTGGTCTTGCCCAAGCCCTCCTGGCTCTGATGTCCTATGCCTGAAGCGAGCTCTGTATTATCTTGTGATTGCATTGTCACTGGCTGGTGTATTTGAAAAAACAGCTTGTTGTACATCCTGTCTGCATCCTCTGACACTTCAGGTGTATAGTCGCATGCTGATTTGGAAAATGAATGAGGCCAGTTGTATACCTTATGTTGGGCATAATCCTTTTGAAACTTTATCAGTTTCTATTTTATATATTGAGGTCTGTTCTATCTTCTATCTGTCATCTTCTTGGGATCTGCTTGTTTCTATAATATTCTGATAATGTCATGCTGTGATACAGAATATCCATTTTGCGCTTTTTTTTTTCAGTTTAAACAATTCTTTAGAGTTAGAAATACTGGAACTTTATCAATTATATTAGTGGCTTCTGCATCAACAAAAACTAAACAACTCCTTGGTATAACATTGCAGTGCCTTGAGTTCTGTTGGAGAAAGTGTGCTACATAAATAAATCTTACTCATACCCCTTTCAGACAGAAAAAAAGACCTTGGAATTTCCCTGGTCCAGGAGGGTAGTTTTTTTTTCTGTCTGAAAGGGTCAACCCGGGTCTAAAATACCAGGGCATCAACCCTTGAAATTACCAGGGTTATTCCTGGGTCTGAATTCCAAAAACTCGGGTCGCCAGCTGTCTGAAAGGGTGCGACCCGGGTTTTTGGGACTATTACACATTGTTAGGCACTGAATGGCTCTCCTGGTGGGGTGCTGGCTGATTTGTTGTGAGGATGGGCCTCTCTGATTGGCTGGGAGAGCGTGGCACTGGGGCTGGCCTCTGAGGTCATTAAGGAGCTGAAGAAAGGACAGCATGGCCCACTGGACGAAGCAAGAGGTGAGAGCTGTTGGTAGTGAGAGGGGAGGAGGATATCGGCAAACAGATGACTGGGACAGTCCAAGATGCCACAGTGTACTCAAACATTGCAAATATACTGACAGCCATGTGAGGTAACATGTACCTACCAGTATATAAAAACAATAAAACTTGTTTACAACATATACTTGTGTCATGCCATGGTTAATGCAATGCAGTGAGCACTCACCACCCCCTTTTCATGACCTCATCTCTGTGTGCCTTTAAAACTGTCCTTTTCGTATGACACACAGTATATTGCAAGAAAAATCCGGCTTCTGTGTGAAAGGGGTCGGCACGGGAAATACCCAGGATTTTCATGCTGTGTAAAAGGGGGGTCAGAGCTTTTCGCTGAGTCTTAGGTTTTTGTATCCGGGAAATACCTGGGGTTTGGGGATTTTTTCGTCTGAAGCAGCCAGACCCTCCTTCACACAGAAGAACAAATTACCAGGTTGAAAATTTCTACCCAGTAATTTGCTGAATAACACGGGTATTTCTTCTTTGTGAAAGGGTCAACACGGGTCATAAATCCCGTGACCTCGACCCTGGTCAATTCCAGGGTCGGAGACACGGGATTTACAACACGGGTGTGCCCTTTCACACAGAAAAAGGACCCGTGTATTTAATGAAATTCCAGGGTGGAACTGCTTCACCCGGGTATTTCATTTTCTGTGTGAAAGGGGTATAACTATCTGCGGCGCAAAGTCAACTGTATCAGTGGACCCAATTTAGACCTAATTGCTGAGCTGCTAATTTTTTGAGCACTGCGATCAGGTATACGCTGCTCCACCAGAGTGAAATCCTGCCCTTTGCAAGCCTGAAAATTACATAGCATGGCATGCAAAAATTAGATGGATCAGTTACTCACTGTAAATCCATTTGCAAGTTTCTCAAAATCGAATGATTTACCCAGTGTGTGCAGTCTGTGCCTAGCCCAGGACTCGGCGGCTGTGATAGAAACAGGCTGTTCAGGGCCTGAAGCTGATGTCACATGAATTCCCCTAAAATACCTAGGCATGCCTGTGTTCTCCCTAACACTCCCAGAAAAAGGCTGGTTACAACCCACAAACGCCGGTGTCACCTTGCATATGGCCACCTTGCATATGGCCAGCGACAAAAAAGTAGCAGGATTTTATCGCAGGATGGCCTTAAGCGTGCACAGTTAGGATCAAGTTTGAATTAGGCCCTCTGTCTAGTGAAGATATCAAGAAGATTATCTGTATCTGTATTATCTGATTATTACATGTAGTTATTTTACACTCAGTGTACAATTGGGATACAAAATGTATCTTCCTAACCAGAATTACCCCTCCCCTTTAGCACTGGAGTGACATCACAATATGATTGAGCAGCTTGCCAATAAATGTGTTGTGTAGTTTAGAGAGGATTAGATGGGTCAGCATTATGAGGGATTGCTAACTCAAGAGTGCCATTGGAGAAGCCAGGGGTATCTCCAGGTAAGCTGGCTCTCAGATGTTGTAAGCCATTCAAATGTGGCCTTACACTGGAGTATTAAACCCAGACATATTTGTTACTGTTTAGGGGTGTGATGCCCCAGTGTTGGTATGGCTGGGCTGCCTCAGCTTAGCGCACCCTAACACTTATGTTTTCCCTGTCACATTGTATATATTTTGTATTATTTTAATCGCACCTTACACTTCCTTACATTGCACTTACGTGTCCTTCTTACTAACCCTTACTAATTTTCATTTGTGTGTTGCCCTGGAGAGGTCAGCCTGTGCCAGCATGATGGGGTTCCACACCCCAGACCTATACCCAGTATTAGGGACCCCCCAATGACACAGAGATGCCTTGACGTACGGCCTGGGGGCTTAGCCCTATAACTGCAGATATATGCAACCAAGATCTCTGTATTATCTGATTATTATGTAGTTATTTCTCACTCTGAGTGACAGCCGAGCCACCCGCGCCGCATAGCAAGGCAGTCGAGTGATGATGAAAGTAAGGCAGGCTATTTTCAATATACAGTATATGGATATATTTATCTTTATGTCCATATATCCAGGTTAGCGCACACTAGACAACCGCCACAGGAAAGATTCCTGTGGCGGTTGTCTAGTGTGCACTACTCTGGAGGTATTTCTATTTGACTCTATAGTGGACATATTTTTTCACACGTTTCGTCACACACCCCCTGACGAAGCCCAATCAAGGGACAAAACGCATCGGAGTGTTCCAGTGATGTACTGTGTGGATCCGGGAGGTCCGATCGGTGGAGAGCCAGAAGCTGTGCGGCTTTGGTGCAGTGCCGGAGTAGATCGTTGTGTGTTCCCTCTGATATTGCTGGCAAGCTGTATATCTAAAACCTTACTTGTGCGTGAACTATTTTTTATCACGTAAAATAATTTTACCTATATTGCTCATCTTTGCATATTACACATCTGTATATTATTTTGATCTGCCGGCTTGGTGAGGGAGTGCACCGACGATAGTAGCTCTTCCCTAGTCGGGAGTGGCAGTCATTACAGCATGCTATATGTGTGTGTGTGTATGTATGGATGACTGGCAGTCAGAATGCTGGTATCCTAACCCTCCCTGTTAGCACCAAACCTCCTGCCCTGCAGTCTAACTCTAAAGCCCCGTACACATGGGGCGACACTGGCCTCCGTGCTAAGTGACTTGCTAAGCACAAATAGCTCAGCATATATTGCAGCACACAAGCAATGCAACCGCTATGTGTGCTGAGCAATCTGTGCTGAGAAGGGTTTTGCCTATTGTTTATAGGCAAAACCCAGTGATCTAGTAGTATAGACAGTGCATGCATTGTCTACTGTATCTCTGCGGGCGATACCTGGGGCTATACACATGGAGTGATCCGTGCTTTATTTCTACGCGATATAGTCAGAAATGGTATTATAATTGCCATTTGTTTATACACCTTAACCCCTCCTTCTGAAAGAATCTTTTAATTTTACTGAGATCATTACTGAGGAGAGTCCTTCAAATATTCTGCCGGTACTTGTTTCCTAGCAAGGCGCCCACGATTTTGATCTTACTGCATCTTATACATCGCACCGCATACAATATAGTGGCATGCAATGCGATTTTTTTATTGTACAAGCACCCAGATGGGTGCTTACAATGTTAAATGCACCCCCATTGTGAAAGCCACCCCCACTATCCACGTCGGCGTGGAGTTGATTTTAGATAGTGTGGCGAGCGCAGCGAGCCACCGAGCCCGAAGCGTGGCGAGGGGACACGGATTACTTAACATGTATTCCGCATTCCCCTCGCCACGCTTCGGGCTCGGTGACTCGCTACGCTCGCCACACTATCCAAAATCAACTCCACGCCAACGTGGATAGTGGGAGTATTGAACCGCTGCGTTGGCATGCGATGCTGTGCGATATTTAATTGTACAATCCGGCTCATTTACCCAGTCATCGTATCGCATACCTTATGTAATGGTATGCGATGGGCGCCGTGCTAGGAAAGAAGTACCATTCTGCCTACATTGTATCAAAGTTATAGCGATGAAAAAAATTTATTAAATAAATTTTTGGGTGTATTCATTTTTTTTCTATTATTGTATGTGGGACCGGTAATCCAGAATATACACAGAGCTGCAGATCCACGGCACAGTCACACTCTCACATTGTTTTTTCTGTTTGGGTATAAAGTTTTAGTATTTCTATGGCAATAGTAACAGATTTCATATTTCTCGGGTATAGTCTCCAGGTATCTGATGGCATCATTCACTACCATTTGTATGTATTGGTGCATAATTTTTCACTGACCCTATCAGATCCATACCAATTTGTACAAAGGTTACAGAAATGATAGGGAGGGCTACCAGTGAAGCCCTAAACTATGGCCCAGGGGCCATCTTCTGGTACACTGGGCATTCCTAACCATACCTCTTGACTGAGGCATATATGCCTGGCCAAAAGAACCTTAACTGTATGTATTGGAGAGTTTTCTCCTCCCATAAATGGCTACCCCACAGATGCATATGTGCAGCTTCCAATACCATCAGCTCAAGTTTTTGGGATCTACTCTTATCCCCTGTAAAGTGGTAACACAATATAGCAAATAATTATTCAACACAAAATATGGCAAATCCTCTAGTGGTAAAGCAGCAACCAATCTACCATTAGCCAATTCACAGTCTCAAATGCATGTACCAGATTGCTGTCATCGCGTTGGTCTTGCTCAAAGTCCTCCAATAATATCTTCACACAAGCAGGGTTCTATTGGGTCTTAGTCTCCTGTGGTGGTCTCCTGCATGGAGAACTTACGATTACCCGTAACCGGACCAGGACTGGCAATGAGTGATACCAGGAGCAGGTACACCAAAGAAGCCAGGAGCAAGTGGAAGAGAGGCAGGAGATTAGCTAGGACAGAAGCTGGATGCTGACTGCATGCACATTGAAGTCGGACAGGAACATTAGGCACCAGATAGACCAAACTTGACCAGACTGCTGGAAGCAGTAAGCAAGAAACTGGTAACGAAGTTATGAACAAGAAGCTGGAAGCTAGTCACAGGAAGCTGGAGCTGAAGCTATAACCAGCCTCATGGTCTGCCGAGAATATCAAGGGAGCAAGAACCAATCAGAATTGCTGCAAAGGCACAAGCCTCCTGAAGCACAAATTACTACAGCTGAGACTTAAGGTATCGAGCTAATTAAGCGACAGCCTTGTGCAGAACAATCACACAGAATAGAGCTGCAATAGCAGACTCATCACAGGAGGCCACCAGCGAGTCCCACTCCATCTTGGAATCTTGGAAAGCTAACAGAAGCTGACGCTAAATATCAAAGGAGGAATGAGCCACCGTGGTGGTTTATGACAGTACCCCTTCCCCTTTAACGAGGGTTCAACAGACCCCAATATCCAGATTATCCCAAACAAGGATATATAAGAAACTGGAATATTGGTTGAAAGAAAAAAAAAAAAACAGACACAAGCTGTGACTCCAGCTTGTAACAGTGCCCCCCCCCCCCCCCCCCCCCTTTGACAGTGGCCACAGGACACAAAACAAGCTCATTTTGAGACAAGCTGGGATGAAGGAAACGGTCAGTGCTTATTTTTCTTATTTTTCTTAGATATTCCCTTGACGACGTCTAGGGCCGCTAAAACAGATCATAATCTCCTGCTTGGAGAAAAAATTAAGTAATGAGTGCATTGTGCACCTGCAAAACCCCCTCTGTGTTGCATATACAGTAGCAGAGGCATCCATCTTCCTATATAGTCTATATTGTGTATTTTTACACACTTGAAGCCTGAGATTGCTTCTTCCTAGATTAGCACCCCTCCCCCACCACCCTCAAATGTTTTTAAGCAGGGACTAGCAATGACTGCACAAATAAAGGCATAATTTCAAGTAATTCCTATTTTATAAATATCAGTTTTCTTGGGGTAATTGTCTGGGTGCGGGGCCCCTTTGGGCTTTTCTGGCTGGACCACTTCAGGGCATCACTACTTTACACATAGACTGGCAGGCAGCGTGGAGACGCCGGGAGGGAGACCTTGGTACTGTAGTAGCCTATTTAGCAGGAGCTTTACAGCTGCTAATCATCCTTAATCAGGACACAGGGGTATAAATATGGACACAGACAGTCACTCTGAATCTGCTCCTGAAGAAGCTGGGTGTTTATACCCAGAGAAACGCATAGAGCTCTATAGACTTTACACCCTCTTGACATATTGGACTCCTGGGGAAAATTGCTTATCCACAAGCTCCACTGGATACGGGTTTCACATTATTTACTCGGTCATCCTACTTACAACATAACTGGATTGGACCGGCAGCGATTACTTCAAGCATACCAAGGTTTACCGGACCACAAACTCCATTGCTTTGCAAACTGCATGAGGATTCGGCCACCTTGCAATTACATGCTGCTATAAATAGAGACATTCCCGCAAGTGGAACAAAACATCCCGGATATAATAGTCCCCAAATGTCCTACAAGGGTATCGAATAATTGTAACTTTATTCTTTACAGTTATTCTTGTGTCTATACATTTAATATATGTATGTTTTTTAATTTCATTACATTTTTAACTTGAAAGAAACCGTCACCTTATTTGAGAAACAAGCCAGCGCTGGTTAACTCTTTGTTTACAAAAGCTGGACTGGACCAGACAAGACAAATGCAAGGGATTAAAAAAAAATATATATATCTATAAAGGCCTGCTATAATGTTATGGTTTTCGGGTGGGAACCCACAGCGATGACTGTGGTTTATAGGGGGAGGGGCCCTAAACTGCACACCCTGGACATATGAGGTGCTACCTTCTGAGACTTGTAGTGCAGCAAGCAGGAGGAGGAGTTTGCAGGTGCACACTAAATATATATGCTAGACCTTTTAATATCTTGCTATATTGCATTTGAGGTCATTAGCATAGTAATGGCCATTAGTATCGGCTTGTCCACCGCGTCCAGGTTACCTCATTAGGACAAGTCCCTAACACTACTCTGGGACAGGTCCAGGGCACAGGGCCCCCCAGGCCAGCCCAGCAGAACCACCCCATGGCATCACATTAGTGTAAAATTAAAGTGATAGTAAAAGGGATAGGGGAAATTATATGTGATAGGACTTACCAAGGTAAGAAGTAATAATAAATGTGAAGGGTGCTACATATATATTAAACAAACTAAAGGGGTGATGGAAGTATACGATATGATGCCATGGAGCAGCCCAGCAACAGCAGCCCAAAGAGCCCTGAGCCCCAAACACGGTCCCACAGACTAACACTCAGCATATATGTATAGTAGGACTTACCCTCATAGTGCCAAGCTGAGGTGTGCAGTCTTGAATGTTGGGACTCCAACCTAATTAAAATCAATTTGGGACAGGTGGGTGGGGTGCAAGTTTAGGAGGAAGGCGTCTCTAGTTCCTTCCAGTGTGTATGAATACACAATATATAGTACATAGGGGGAGGGGCCCTAAACTGCACACCCTGGACATATGAGGTGCTACCTGCTGAGACTTGTAGTGCAGCAAGCAGGAGGAGGAGTTTGCAGGTGCACACTAAATATATATGCTAGACCTTTTAATATCTTGCTATATTGCATTTGAGGTCATTAGCATAGTAATGGCCATTAGTATCGGCTTGTCCACCGCGTCCAGGTTACCTCATTAGGACAAGTCCCTAACACTACTCTGGGACAGGTCCAGGGCACAGGGCCCCCCAGGCCAGCCCAGCAGAACCACCCCATGGCATCACATTAGTGTAAAATTAAAGTGATAGTAAAAGGGATAGGGGAAATTATATGTGATAGGACTTACCAAGGTAAGAAGTAATAATAAATGTGAAGGGTGCTACATATATATTAAACAAACTAAAGGGGTGATGGAAGTATACGATATGATGCCATGGAGCAGCCCAGCAACAGCAGCCCAAAGAGCCCTGAGCCCCAAACACGGTCCCACAGACTAACACTCAGCATATATGTATAGTAGGACTTACCCTCATAGTGCCAAGCTGAGGTGTGCAGTCTTGAATGTTGGGACTCCAACCTAATTAAAATCAATTTGGGACAGGTGGGTGGGGTGCAAGTTTAGGAGGAAGGCGTCTCTAGTTCCTTCCAGTGTGTATGAATACACAATATATAGTACATAGGGGGAGGGGCCCTAAACTGCACACCCTGGACATATGAGGTGCTACCTGCTGAGACTTGTAGTGCAGCAAGCAGGAGGAGGAGTTTGCAGGTGCACACTAAATATATATGCTAGACCTTTTAATATCTTGCTATATTGCATTTGAGGTCATTAGCATAGTAATGGCCATTAGTATCGGCTTGTCCACCGCGTCCAGGTTACCTCATTAGGACAAGTCCCTAACACTACTCTGGGACAGGTCCAGGGCACAGGGCCCCCCAGGCCAGCCCAGCAGAACCACCCCATGGCATCACATTAGTGTAAAATTAAAGTGATAGTAAAAGGGATAGGGGAAATTATATGTGATAGGACTTACCAAGGTAAGAAGTAATAATAAATGTGAAGGGTGCTACATATATATTAAACAAACTAAAGGGGTGATGGAAGTATACGATATGATGCCATGGAGCAGCCCAGCAACAGCAGCCCAAAGAGCCCTGAGCCCCAAACACGGTCCCACAGACTAACACTCAGCATATATGTATAGTAGGACTTACCCTCATAGTGCCAAGCTGAGGTGTGCAGTCTTGAATGTTGGGACTCCAACCTAATTAAAATCAATTTGGGACAGGTGGGTGGGGTGCAAGTTTAGGAGGAAGGCGTCTCTAGTTCCTTCCAGTGTGTATGAATACACAATATATAGTACATAGGGGGAGGGGCCCTAAACTGCACACCCTGGACATATGAGGTGCTACCTGCTGAGACTTGTAGTGCAGCAAGCAGGAGGAGGAGTTTGCAGGTGCACACTAAATATATATGCTAGACCTTTTAATATCTTGCTATATTGCATTTGAGGTCATTAGCATAGTAATGGCCATTAGTATCGGCTTGTCCACCGCGTCCAGGTTACCTCATTAGGACAAGTCCCTAACACTACTCTGGGACAGGTCCAGGGCACAGGGCCCCCCAGGCCAGCCCAGCAGAACCACCCCATGGCATCACATTAGTGTAAAATTAAAGTGATAGTAAAAGGGATAGGGGAAATTATATGTGATAGGACTTACCAAGGTAAGAAGTAATAATAAATGTGAAGGGTGCTACATATATATTAAACAAACTAAAGGGGTGATGGAAGTATACGATATGATGCCATGGAGCAGCCCAGCAACAGCAGCCCAAAGAGCCCTGAGCCCCAAACACGGTCCCACAGACTAACACTCAGCATATATGTATAGTAGGACTTACCCTCATAGTGCCAAGCTGAGGTGTGCAGTCTTGAATGTTGGGACTCCAACCTAATTAAAATCAATTTGGGACAGGTGGGTGGGGTGCAAGTTTAGGAGGAAGGCGTCTCTAGTTCCTTCCAGTGTGTATGAATACACAATATATAGTACATAGGGGGAGGGGCCCTAAACTGCACACCCTGGACATATGAGGTGCTACCTGCTGAGACTTGTAGTGCAGCAAGCAGGAGGAGGAGTTTGCAGGTGCACACTAAATATATATGCTAGACCTTTTAATATCTTGCTATATTGCATTTGAGGTCATTAGCATAGTAATGGCCATTAGTATCGGCTTGTCCACCGCGTCCAGGTTACCTCATTAGGACAAGTCCCTAACACTACTCTGGGACAGGTCCAGGGCACAGGGCCCCCCAGGCCAGCCCAGCAGAACCACCCCATGGCATCACATTAGTGTAAAATTAAAGTGATAGTAAAAGGGATAGGGGAAATTATATGTGATAGGACTTACCAAGGTAAGAAGTAATAATAAATGTGAAGGGTGCTACATATATATTAAACAAACTAAAGGGGTGATGGAAGTATACGATATGATGCCATGGAGCAGCCCAGCCCAGCTATTTAAATACACACAATTTCAATGAAGGGGATTGTTAAATGGGATGATATGGCCATTGGGGTTTATCTACATTAACGCCTAATAAACATAAAATCACTTCCGGTTCGCGGCACCCGCAACCGGAAGTAGATGGGAGGATATAAGGAGCTCATTATACACACTAGCCTGGCATCCTGAGGAAGAGAGTATACCTCTCGAAACATGTTGATCCAGGCATAAGTGTGTGACATACGGAGAGAGGTAGGTAAAGTGACCAGTTACCCTGTGTTGATGAGAGTGACCTTGCGTTACCGACTGTGAGTACGGGTACGAATCCCAATTTCTTTCCTGTTAAAAGAAACCTAGATGTGTTTTACACCAACCCCACATTCTGTGAGTTTGGTACGCCTTCCAACTATCACATATCAAAATTCAGTACTGTACCTCTAGGTACACTGATACAAAAGTCTAACAGCTCTTCACATTGCCATATTTTCCTTCATTTTTCATATTCCGACGTTTGGAGAGCGATACAAATTTGAGGAGAAAACGTGAAGTGGAGTACGCGAAACACAGAACAAAATCAGGGAAGTAGACACCACTTTCACACACCTTATACCAATACGCCTAACAGTCCAAAGTAAAAGGGAGCGCCCAGATATCTATACCACCCAACCTATCTAGCCTTTCTGTAGTATAGAAGACTTTAGCAGACATACAGGACTGGGTGGAATGGCTGAAGAAATGCGGGCAAGGAACAACATGCAATGGCTAAAGAAATGCAGGCAAGGAACAACAGGCAACACCCAGTATATACAATCAATACAACACTGAAGGTACAATACACTACGGACAAACTGGATTATACAGTCAGTAAGAACCCAGGCTCAAACCAATCGAGGCACTGGGCCAAGAACCAACTCAAAGTTGCAAGTGCACCACACAAATTATTTATATTGAATAAACTTTGTAATACTGACACAATACAACTAATCTTACGAAGTCTAGGTTTATGCCCATGTAGCACAAGTAGCACATTAATATCTGGACATAGAATCAGAATACAGATATTTACAATACCATATACTTGAACTGTAAACTATTCACCTAGTCTGACCAGTTCTGACTTAATAAAAAGGAATTCAAAGAAACACACACACCCACCCAGTGACTTGGTCACACATTGAGCGAGGTGCATATTCTGTTGAAGAAGAGACGCTATTTGGTGAATGCATTGGTACAGCTAATTGCACCACATTAGGTTCTGAGACCGACTGCCTCAACCAACTCAAGATCATGAATGCCTCAAGGCTGTCTACCAAACAAAAGTTCAAAGGTACTAAACTCTGTTGAAGTTAATAATGGCAAACAATAAGTAAGTAAGTAGCAGATATCAGTCCCATCCATCCTGGGCTATTGACTGGCGTATCATCTGTTTTAAGGTATTGTTAAATTTCCATCTGCAGATAATGAACTGAAGTTGTAAGCTTTCTCACACCCAACAATCTACATATATAATTCATAAGGTTCGATACAAAGGGAGTGCCTTGATCAGTAAGGATTTTCTTTGATATTCCCAACCAGGAATAAACTTTTAACAACTCTCAGGCTATTGTACTACATTTAATGTTCCTTAATGGTATGGCTTCAGGATACCTTATGGCATAGCCTAATATCACCAAAATATACTGGTATATACTGTGCAGAACTGTCAATGGGTCGCAATATAACCATACCAATCCATTCAAAGGATATGGAAATGATAAGCAGGGGAACCAGAGGGGCTCAGAAATGTGGGCAAGGGCTTGTTCTTTGGCACACAGGGCACTCATGGCAGTACTTTTGAACTGCAGCAAACATTCCCGGGAAAAAGAATCGCTGTTGAACCCTTTGTAATGTTTTCTCTACTACAAGAAGACCTCCTCACAATTTGGAATGGGCTGCCTGAAGTACTAGCCTTTACATGAACTTAGGGCACTAACAACTGATACACTTTTTTAGGACAATAGAAAAAGAGAACCCATGCCTATATCCTCCCCAAATAAGAATTTAGACTGAATGCTATGATAAAAATATTAAAGTTTATTTGACCGGATATATTATTATCTCAGTCTAACACTGAAAACTTTTAAAAACATTATTATTACAATTAAGTCCAACTTTTCAAACTTTTCAGATTGTGGATATATAAGGTAATACTCCCTAATACCAGTATACAGCACAAGGGGTACACATACACACATTAAATTTATAATACTGGCTGCATGCGAGGGGATGTGTTCTCATACATATCCCCTCACATGTTACTGAGGGGATTCAGTGGCAGGGGGGCAGGCATTTGGTGTTAAGCAGCGAGAGACTGCTGCTTAGCGAGTGGTGTTAGATTAGACGCAAGGTGAGCTTTGGGCTTTTGCCGGTCCAGTTACCCCACTTCTGGCTAAAAGAGTACTTTGTAAATGGGGTTAGAACTTGGCATGCTGCTCTGGCAGGTCCATATAAGCACTTTGCGGTTCTACCGTTAAATATAGGTACAGTCTCTCTGCCCTTTCTTCTGCCAGACATTTCAAAAGTGAGAAGATAGCACTCCATGTTGTTGGCTGGCGTCATCTTTTAGAAGGGGGGGGGGGGGGGGGGGGGCTGACATATTTTGTTGCAACTCAGGGGTAGATGTATGAAGCAGTGATAAGGGTGGAGAAGTGATAAAGTCCCTGGAATTTTATCACCGGTCAATCAGTTACTAACTGTCCCTTTTTAAACCTAAGAGAATATCGCAAGAATATATAAAGAGCGCGATTGTGACACTGGAATTACTGATAAAAAAATATATATATTTTTTTTCCGTTTATATAATATCTTAAACTTTCTATCAACAATTTATAATTAGCATACACCTAATCAGTAGGCAGACAGGCTAGTATATTATTTTAAAACACATGTAATACATTGTACATATAATAATAGTAACAAAAAAATATAAATAAAATACAGTTTAAATAAAGGACATGGACATCCAATAAATTGTTAGGCTGGCCAGCTCAACTTTAAAACACTTATATAGGTGTATATATTTCTGAATTTGGATGATAAATTTCTCCAACCGGTATTTGTTTGTAAGCAATCAAATGGGCATTAGCCAAGAACTAAGGCTAAGTATGCCACTTTCAACACAGTCTTTTTAGATGTTACTTAGTTGCCCATATTTTTAAAGGCTGTTTATGCAGGGATGACGCTTAGTTCAAACAGTCACAATAGAACCGTAATGGGAAAACTTGTTATGTGTGCTGTGTCAGATATTTTACAGCAGACCTTCAATGAGGTTAGGTGGTAATAGCTTTGTACTCCGGGCTATAGATGCTGACAGTGGGGTTTTAAGGTCAGGGAAACATGTAGATGAATTGTGGTTGCTGCTTAAAAGATGCTGAGTGCAATATGGTATTTGATTTTTACTGCACTCAAAGGCTGTCCGTACTCACTCAGCTGGGGACGGACGCCTGTGGGAGCAGACTTACGGCCACGATGTTTCTCCTCACTGCATGCAGAAGTATGGTTTTCAGCATTCACCCGTCAGTGGTGAGTAACCAGCACCGCCGTGATGTTTGTAGGTCAGCACCGGAGTCAGAATGCTGTGTAGAGGCACAGCCACATAGGGTAAGCGGAGTCCACGTCCTTACACAGGAAACAATGCCTGTCAGAGGGGCTTTCTTGACGCGTTTCTCCGACTCCCAACAATGTCGGTTTCTTCAGAAGATGCCCTTCCCCTTTCTAGGGGTCATTTTTAAAAGACTAATAGCCAATCAGACAGGTGTATTTGTTGCAATCACCTGTAGTTAATTTGTAGTTACTTAATACACCTGTGTTTAGTGTGTGCTTTGTACTAAAAAACGGTTACAGTTGTAAATACAAACAAACAATACATTCATCATTATGGAAATGTTGCAATGGCAAATTTTATTATAACAAAGTAGACCAATAAGTAAAAATAAAAAGAGAGAGAGCAGTATATCACAAACGGACCTTGTTATTTTGGACAGAAGCCACTATACTAGCTAATTGTCCTCCTTCTCTTTACATAGGATTAGTAATGTTATTTTATCCCGCTTTTATCCCTAGCCGGGGTGGCGCATCTCGCAAAGCAAGAGTAGCACACTTCTCACAGTGTCGGGTTCGATTCCCGTAGTTATCAGCACAGTTTATAGTTTTTCTTTTTTAATTCAATTTTGCAAATAGAAAAACTGTTTACAAAGAAGGGAAGGATCTATTAAGTTTTATCTTATGTCCGTGTATAACCACCTGCTCACTCTCTCTAAAAGACTGTGTTTAACTCGACCATATCAAGCTGGCCCACAGTTTGTGCATTTAGGAAACTAGATTATACAGATTACACGTAGTTAAAACATTAGACAATTTATGTATTTATAGAACTATATTGGACAAATTTGTAAGTAGTTAAATATAGATGGCTAGTTAACTGAAAAAGCATAGTATACATTTGAATAAAATATAAATCAATTTAAATACTATCAAGGAAGATAATCACTTCTTGGGATCATGAACCCAATACAACCCAATCACATATAAATTCTATAATGTAGTGACTAGCACCCCATTTTTTTTATAGAATTTACGTATATGTATGCAAATATCAAAAAGTGGAAAGGAAGCTAGCCCGTTCTCATATAGCTCAGCCTGTAGGGCTCCCACATTCAGGACCCACAACACAAAAACCTGCAGGTTCACACATCACTGGCATACAAAAAATACCAATGTCGTTTTTTGTTCTTTATTTTTTGTGTATTTTTTTATTTATTTATAAATTATTATTCTTCTTAGGCTTCCCCATTTCTTTTTTTTATAAAAAACAAGAAATAAAGATAAAAATAAATAAACCATTGACCTATATTTTCTATGCACATATATACACACACAAATGCTTATGTTTAAATTCAAATTCCAAAGAATATTTATAAAATTTTCTTGGATGTTATGGTTCAATCCGAATCTACGTGTGTATATATCGCACAGACATGAATCCGCGGATATGGGGCAGATACATCTATGTGCAGAGGCACAATAGATTCGTATCTCTAGCTCAATTCGAAAAAATATTTTATTGTATCAGAGACCAACTGGAAATGTATTTAAATTCTTTTAGTTAATCGAAACAAGAGACAGAGGATAATCATGAATCTCCCAAATTCAGTTACCTATGTTATTAAGTTCGATTGATTCGTTCAGACCCATACGGGTCAAGGAACCCATAGCGAAGATCCAGAAAGCTTCCCTTTTACATAAAGTAGAGAAACGATCCCCACCCCTTTTTGATACTGGAATCCCTTCAATAGCCTGCAATTTTAGAACTTCCACATTTCCTTGGTGCTTTTCTTTCACATGTCTTGAAATACTATGTGCTTTATTTTGATTTAGAACATTCCTTCTATGTTCTAAAAATCTAGTATTCAAAGAACGAATAGTGCATCCAACGTACTGTAACCCACAATCGCAGGTTATTAAATAAATCACGTACGTGGAGTTACAATTTAAAAAGCTGGTTATTTTGTGGGCTGATTTGTTAGTTGAAGAGATAAATTGCACGCTCTTATCAAATCAAGAATCCACAGGTTATGCACTTTCTCCTACCACATTTATGACACCCCACAATTTGGAAATTATTCCTAGATATTCCGTGGGGTTGTCTAAAGTGACTGGGAGCCAGTGCATTTTTAAGATTTAAATTTTTCTTGAATACTATTTTTGGTTTTTCTTCCAGTAAAGGGGCCAATTGTCTATCTGTCTTCAGGATTTTGTAATTTTTGTTTAAGATCCTTCTAATCTCATTTGAATGGGAATTTTAAGATGAACAATGGTTTACAGTTATACTCATCATCTCCTTCTCCATTATTCTCGGTTTGATTGGCAGTTTTTCTTTTTTTGTTTTTACTTTTTTTAGGTGAATTTGATAGGAGGGTTTTTCTGTCGATTTTTTTGACCTCCTCAAATGCAGACAGAAGAATATCAATGGGGTAGCCCTGATCAAGTAAAGACAAAATTAAACTCTCAGCTTGTTTTTCAAAGCTCAATGGATCTGAGCAGTTTCTTTTAATTCTCATTATCTGGCTTTTGGGTATGTTGTTAACCCAGGGGCGGTGGTGACAACTCCCAAAATTCAGGAAATTACTACAATCAACTTCCTTGACAAAGGTGGAGGTAACAATCTCACTGTTCACGATACAAAGAGCAATATCAAGAAAGGTAATGTGGTCAGGGCTAATCGTGTGTGTGTGAACTTTAAACCATACGTGTTATTATTCAAAAATTCAACAAAAAGAAGTGCTTCTGAATATCCCCCTTGCCAAACGAAAAACATATCATCTATGTATCTGCCATAAGACACCAGGCTCGCCCCGAATGGGCCACCCCAGATATATTGCTCCTCAAACTGACCCATATAAAGATTTGCAAAGCTCGGGGCGAACCTGGTGCCCATGGCAGTACCCAGAATCTGTAAGAAAAAAGAATCATCAAAAGTAAAATAATTGTGAGATAGAATGAATGCTACTGAATCCAAGATAAAGTTTCTCCGACTGTCACTCAGATCCACATCTCCAGATAAGAACTTCTCAAGGGCTTTGATGCCCAGGGAATGTGGAATGTTTGTATATAATGACTCTACGTCACATGTCAAAAAAAAAGTTTTCTTGCCAACAACATCTCTGAATATTCAACAGAAAATGAGTGGTATATTTTATGTAAGATCTGAGTGACTGTACATGAGTCTGTAAAAAAGTGTCAACAAAAGCAGAAAGTGATGTGGTAAGAGACCCAACACCAGAAATAATAGGACGCCCAGGGGGTGAAGAAAGTGATTTATGGATTTTTGGCAGGTGATAATGTGGGGATAATGGGGTATGCATTAAACAAAAAAGAGAATTATTTCTTTGTTATTGCTCCCTCATCGATACCTCTTAAAAGGAATTCCTTAAGTTTGTGGTTATAATCACTAGTAGGATTCCTTTGATAGCCTTTTGTAAAATTTTGGATAGTCAAGTTGGCGATATGCCTCCTTGACATAATCAGCTACATTTTGTATGACTGTACCTCCACCCTTGTCAGCCCCCTTAATTATAATATATTTGTCTTTCTGTAAATTTCTCAGGGCACGTCTCTCATTAGAGTGTAGATTATCTGATCTTTTAGTTTTTGATTTTCCATTAACATTATTCGAACAGAGAGATGAAAAGTCTTTAAGAGTTAGGGAATAAAATGCCTCAATGTAACCTCTCTTGTATTGGATAGGATAAAACTCAGATTTTCTCCTTAAAACAGATTTGCTTTTGTTTTTATTTTCTGTCTCGTATATTGGGACTAGGGGGTCAGAAGTTGAACCACCCTCTTTCTGTAAGTCTAGTAAAATATGAACTGCTAGCAAATAATGTTGTTCCAATACAATAGGGGCCCCAATGATGTCATCCTGTTTCAAGTTTTTAGTTTGAAAATATCTTTGTCTACAAAGGTCTCTTGTATATCGATTTAATTCTACAAAGAGATCAAAAAGATCTGGGCCTTTTGTAGGTGCAAAATTTAATCCCTTAGATATAACTGACTTTTCACTCTCTGTTAGAATTCTGTCTGAAAGATTATATAAACCGCTGTTCCTCATTCTTTTCTTAAACTTTTTGGATCTTTCTTTGGATCCTCCTCTGCATCCTCTCTTTTTTTCTTTTTGGAGAAGCATTTTGTCCAGCCAATGTCTTGTTTCTGTTTTTAACAGCAGTTCCAATCTGTTGAACAGCTGTCGCATGTCCAAAGGATTAACTACATCATTGGCCAATATATCATTGGCTGGATCATTAAATAATTTGTCATTATAATATTTCTCTCATTGGTACTAATAAAACTTGCCATTGCACACCCCTGTGCTGCCCAATATAGCAGAACCTAGTTAGAAACCAGAAAAAGATATACAGAATTTCGTCTTCTGTTTCCTCCACACAGAACGCAACAGAATAATAATGGGCCTTATTTTGGTTCATTCTTTCTGACAAAATCCTTCTTAGATGGGCAAAACCATGTGCACTGCAGGTGGGGCAGGTGTTACTTGTGCAGAGAGAATTAGATTTGGGTGGGGTTTTACTTCAAAGTGAGATCTATATTGCAGTGTAAAAATAAAGCAGTCAGTATTTTCCCTGCACAGAAACAAAATTACTCACCCAAATCTAATTCTCTCTGCACATGTTACATCTGCCCCCCCTGCAGTGCACATGGTTTTGTCCATCTAAGAAGGATTTTGTCAGAAAGAATGAACCAAAATAAGGCCCCATGTGTGATATTTTTAGACACACATCCACCCGTGACACTGTGCGGGATGGAACAGAGACTCAAAATCGGGCGCACATTAACCAATACAATTTCCTAGATAGTTATAAAGTGTTACACTTGCAGCTCTTAACTGGGGAGTATCTGCAAAACCCCAAAAGTAGGTAGAAAACTTTAGAGAATATCGCAAGAATATATAAAGAGCGCAATTGTGACACTGGAATTACTGATAAAAAAAAATATATTTTTTATTTTTTCATTTATATAATATCTTAATCTTTCTATCAACAATTTATAATTAGCATACACCTAATCAGTAGGCAGACAGGCTAGTATATTATTTTGAAACACATATAATACATTGTACATATAATAATAGTAACAAAAAAATATAAATAAAATACAGTTTAAATAAAGGACATGGACATCCAATAAATTGTTAGGCTGGCCAGCTCAACTTTAAAACACTTATATAGGTGTATATACTGTATTTTTGAATTTGGATGATAAATTTCTCCAACCGGTATTTGTTTGTAAGCAATCAAATGGGCATTAGCCAAGAACTAAGGCTAAGTATGCCACTTTCAACACAGTCTTTTTAGATGTTACTTAGTTGCCCATATCTTTAAAGGCTGTTTATGCAGGGATGACGCTTAGTTCAAACAGTCACATTGGAACCGTAATGGGAAAACTTGTTATGTGTGCTGTGTCAGATATTTTACAGCAGACCTTCAATGAGGTTAGGTGGTAATAGCTTTGTACTCCGGGCTATAGATGCTGACAGTGGGGTTTTAAGGTCAGGGAGACATGTAGATGAATTGTGGTTGCTGCTTAAAAGATGCTGAGTGCAATATGGTATTTGATTTTTCCTGCACTCAAAGGCTGTCCGTACTCACTCAGCTGGGGACGGACGCCTGTGGGAGCAGACTTACGGCCACGATGTTTCTCCTCACTGCATGCAGAAGTATGGTTTTCAGCATTCACCCATCAGTGGTGAGTAACCAGCACCGCCGTGATGTTTGTAGGTCAGCACCGGAGTCAGAATGCTTTGTAGAGGCACAGCCACATAGGGTAAGCGGAGTCCACGTCCTTACACAGGAAACAATGCCTGTCAGAGGGGCTTTCTTGACGCGTTTCTCCGACTCCCAACAATGTCGGTTTCTTCAGAAGATGCCCTTCCCCTTTCTAGGGGTCATTTTTAAAAGACTAATAGCCAATCAGACAGGTGTATTTGTTGCAATCACCTGTAGTTAATTTGTAGTTACTTAATACACCTGTGTTTAGTGTGTGCTTTGTAGCTAAAAAACGGTTACAGTTGTAAATACAAAACAAACAATACATTCATCATTATGGAAATGTTGCAATGGCAAATTTTATTATAACAAAGTAGACCAATAAGTAAAAATAAAAAGAGAGAGAGCAGTATATCACAAACGGACCTTGTTATTTTGGACAGAAGCCACTATACTAGCTAATTGTCCTCCTTCTCTTTACATAGGATTAGTAATGTTATTTTATCCCGCTTTTATCCCTAGCCGGGGTGGCGCATCTCGCAAAGCAAGAGTAGCACACTTCTCACAGTGTCGGGTTCGATTCCCGTAGTTATCAGCACAGTTTATATTTTTTATTTTTTAATTCAATTTTGCAAATAGAAAAACTGTTTACAAAGAAGGGAAGGATCTATTAAGTTTTATCATATGTCCGTGTATAACCACCTGCTCACTCTCTAAAAGAATGTGTTTAACTCGACCATATCAAGCTGGCCCACAGTTTGTGCATTTAGGAAACTAGATTATACAGATTACACGTAGTTAAAACATTAGACAATTTATGTATTTATAGAACTATATTGGACAAATTTGTAAGTAGTTAAATATAGATGGCTAGTTAACTAAAAAAGCATAGTATACATTTGAATAAAATATAAATCAATTTAAATACTATCAAGGAAGATAATCACTTCTTGGGATCATGAACCCAATACAACCCAATCACATATAAATTCTATAATGTAGTGACTAGCACCCCATTTTTTTTATAGAATTTACATATATGTATGCAAATATCAAAAAGTGGAAAGGAAGCTAGCCCGTTCTCATATAGCTCAGCCTGTAGGGCTCCCACATCCAGGACCCACAACACACCAAAACCTGCAGGTTCACACATCACCGGCATACAAAAATACCAATGTCGTTTTTTGTTCTTTATTTTTTGTGTATTTTTTTATTTATTTATAAATTATTATTCTTCTTAGGCTTCTCCATTTCTTTTTTTATAAAAAACAAGAAATAAAGATAAAAATAAATAAACCATTGACCTGTATTTTCTATGCACATATATACACACACAAATGCTTATGTTTAAATTCAAATTCCAAAGAATATTTTATGGATGTGTGTCTAAAAATATCACACATCATTATTCTGTGGCGCTCTGTGTGGAGGAAACAGAATACGAAATTCTGTATACCTTTTTAAACCTAGCCTGTAATTTAATACAACTTTATCACTTCTCCTCCCTTATTACTGCGTCATACATCTACTCCTCAGTCACATCTGTCTTGAGGAGTTTACTCTATTTAATTTAAGACTAAGCAGGGGCAGCTAAATTAGGGGGAGATGCAAGATGGCTCCCTTTTTCCTGAATTCAGTCTGGGGAACAATTTTGTGGGTCTGCACATGCATTTGGGCGAAAATACACATGTGCAGAACCGCTGTGCAAACGCCTTTAGCGAGCATCACAATGGTGGGCGTGCCAAGAAAAATGCTGGGCATCCCCATATGAACGCAGGCATGTCGAAGTCTGCTCGGGGCGGGTGGCTGATATCACATTACGTCAGCTCCGGCCTCGAATTTGGCCATGTCTGTGGCAAATAAAAGAAAGCAAGGACTGACTTTTATTTCCAAATGGGTAAAAAAAAATCATTCGATGGTCGACAAACATCGAATGATTTTTCACTCGTACGGCCACATGCAAATAGATGTGTAAGTGCACACATCCATTTGCATGCAAATGCTGCCATTCGCTCGGGGGGCGGGCAACGTTTACCTGCTTGATAAGCAGCAAATGTGTTCTGCTTAGCGAACCAACCTGAATCAGGCCCTTCTGCGTTTGTTTGTTTGTTGTGCCTGTTGCCCCACAGCTACATTTTTTTACATTTTCTCCACGTCAGCCTGTGGAGTTTTGGTGATGCATTTAAATTTAACTTCCTTAATCATGCAGCAGAAGCACCTGTAATTCACCACCTTTTGAAGAAGACACCTTAGTACACATGCAATAAAACCCTCAAATAAATGGAGAAAGGAAAGGGAAAAAACAAGGATTTTACTATTCCCTTGCACATGTGCTACTCCACCCTACAGTTCATCTCAGGTTTGAAACTAGAAAAACAGTAAAGTTTATTAAACCACAGTGCCCTATAAGGCGATGAACTGCAAAAAACGGAAAAAACAAAATGGCTGTACACAATGGGGATCATTCTGGTTGACTTGTTTGGATGCAAATTCGCACCCTTGTGAGTCAACCAAACCCTGCCTTGCGAATGGTGGCCGGCCACCACCCATAAGCAAGGCGGATTCACACGCAGGACCTGCGAATGGATGTTACACAGTGGGCACAAAGGTTAGTAGACTCTCTTGGCGCTCGTATGATAGAGGTTTGCCTATTTAGAGTAAGGGGGATATACCCTTAATCCGCAGAAAAAAACATGTATACAAGGTGGATATACTCTAAAATCTGGCGCTCCCCTTATGGACACTTTGAGAATGTTTAAAGTACTCCCCTTCTGTTGAGTATTGGTTGTAGAACCTCCCGTTCCTCACTCAGGATTTCATCCAAGGTTATAAAAGGTGAGAAAGAAAAGGCAAAATGTGTAGGATGGTTTTATCAATCTTAAGATTTCATACAGGTGAGTCAACTGATGGCGTACCAAGACTCACTATTAGAATAATTAGGCAAACATATCAAGGTTTCTTTTCAAGATAGGGTGGCGTACCCTCACTGAAATAGGAAGTTCCATATATGTAACAGTTTCTTTGACTTTTCTTATTTTATTCCATAATAAAAAGAAATTCACACACAAATAGACAAAAATATAAAAAATCGTGACAAGCTGCTAAGTTCTCAGAGTGAAGGCAGTGATGTTGTGGAGTCAACAAACCTGTGGTCCGGATCTCAACACAGGTGTGGACAAACACATCTACACTTACCTCCTCCTCAATGAGTCCTGTTGCAGTAAAAAGCACTAGTCCAGAGTCAACATGTTTTGAGATGAAATTCTCTTCCTCAGGGCTCTGGCTAGTGCATGCAGGTTGACTGGATTATATTGGTTGAGGCTCCTCCCCTTCTGGTTCCTGTCTTTTGTGACCGGAAATGGACATAGAATATAAAGTTTAATTCTCCAAATCCATTTCTTTTTACCAAGCTCAATCCCTAATTAAATCTAGTTCGGTATTCTCCCCTGTTGTTTTAAGCAGTGCACCATCCTCCTTCCACAAACGGCCGCTTCACTCGTTCCTAGCCGCGTGTACCACGTGGGCATTGGTCCTGCTGACTTCCAGCCGCGTGTAACATGTGGGTCACTGTCACTACCAGGTCAGTACCCCACATGGAGACCCGTTCGATGTTGCCGTCGGCCGCGTGTTTTGCGGCGCTTCCGTTTTATTCATTACAAGCATCCTGGGGATTCCCGCTGTTATCCTCATCGTTCTTATTTGCTCTAGTTCTCTAAAAGATATGTATAACTTCTTATGCATTTGAAAAATGGATGAAATTACTTTGGATGCCTTATAGTTGATATTGTAATGAGTCTTTCTCTACAATAGATACAAAATATATATGTAAATACATGAGGATATTAAGTTGATGACGAATAGTAAATTGATAAAGAATATTAAATTAAGTTTTTAGTAAAAGGTATTAAATCAATAATTATTAAAAAGGGGGGGGGATTCACTTCTCATATTGTATATCGAATATGCACATCTACAGAAAATATGGTACATCTATATAAAAAAATTATTGCACATCTATATAAAATATATATATAATTTTGAAGCAATAGAAACATTATAGAAAAATAGAATACTGATGGGTTTGTAAGAATTCAGAGAAACCGCTTTAGCTCAAAGTCATGATTTAATCCAAATGGGGTTAAGGTCTTCAATTTATAAATAAGTTTCATTTCAGCTCTCGCTAGACTTTGCTCTGTTTTTCTATTCCTCCAATTGCCTGTGACTTTTTGTATTCCTACAAATCTCTTTATTGAGTTAGTTGAACAAAGATGAATCACTTTGAAGTGGCTTGAAAGGTGGTGTGTGGTTAAACCTTTTTTGATATTTCGAAGGTGTTCTGATATCCTCTTTTTGAACGGACGGGTGGTTCTGCCTATATAAAATAAGTCGCAATCACATTCCACTGCATACACGATGTTAGAAGTGTCGCAAGTAATGAAGTCCTTGATTTAAAAAAAAACAACCTGTTGACAGTAATTTCTGTTGTTTTTGAATTTTCAACCTTGACGTTCTTACAGCCATTACAGAGACCGCACCGATGGAAACCCTTTGTGCAAATTAAAAATTCCTCGTATCTTCAGGCAGGGCACTTCTTAATAAGTGTTTTTTTTTAAATTGGTAGACTTCTGAAATATACATTTCGGTCTGTCAGGTATAACATTTCTCAATACAGGGTCCTGTTGTAACAAGTGCCATTGTTTTTTTTTTATTTTTTATTCTAATTCCCTATGATTTTTATCAAATTGTGTGAAAATGGCAAATTGTAGTAACATCCATTCGCATCCTTGTGGTATCCGCTCCCATCATGTGATGGCCGCCGAAGGTGCACGCAATATGAAAGTAACGCTAAAGTCCCTTATTCTATGTGTGGACACTTGGGGGGGGGGGGGGGAAAGCTGACATCCAGTGATGTCAGCTGCCCACCCCCCACACTCATGTCATCGGCATTTAGCATAAGAACACCCAGTGTTCTCATGGGAACGCCCATGAAATCCAGCCCGCCGCACCCACCCAGTGACTGCAAGGTTGGGTGTGTGCACCCGGCGAATAATTTGTTTGAATGCACATACAACAAACATCGATCCCCTTGCGAAAGAGTGGCAACAGCAAACGTATCTGAATAATAAGGTCCAATGATTGTTCATACATTAGAATATGGAGGTACTGTTCAGAAAATAGCCGCACCGAAATAACACGTATCAAAATTTATGCACATTGGCAACATATATTATATTGTCCCAAAATGTGTTAGTTTAGTGGTAAAGTCTAATTTTTTTCTCAAATCGCACTCAATTATATGTGCCCCACTGTGTTTGTTCACCTTTTGAGCTCCCATTAACTGTCCCCACAGCACCTATTAATACATTGACCTCCAGCACTGATTAACATGCTCTCACAGTACCCATTGACTTAATTCTCACACCAAGCCATTAAAAGCATCTCTTACATGCATGGCTCCTGCTGCTCATTCAGCTCCGATTAATGTTAGACAGAACTTGCATAATTAGCTGTGTCAGTGGGAAGGAAGAGAGAAGCAGGTGGCCATTAGATTGTATCTGATACAGCACATCAAGTGTTGCTCTGTTTTGACATGCACAGCCCCGGGCGCTGACAATACTGCTATGTGGTTCCATCATTTTGCTCTTACCTAGTATATAAATAATAGCTGAGGCCAGTATGTTTTATAAGGATGTCAGAGACATCCGTCATTTTACTGCCACCACAGGTCCCAGTGCCATTAGGAACCTAAGTAAAGTTGTCTCATTTAAGCAGTGGTCCCGTTATTAGCTTTGAGAATAAATATGAAGTCAGCATCAACACTAGTTGTCCATCATTTGAAAAGGAGCCTTGAAGTGGAACCTTTCCAAAAAGTTATCATTAAAACAAGGAAGGAGCAGCACAACAATGTAGTGAAACCTTGGACTGATACTACTATGGCATATGTTCTGTCCTGAAACTGTGAGTTCTGGTATAAGGCTAGTTATGGTTTTTTTTTGTCACATGCTGTTAATAATATATATTTAAGTGCAATATATGAACTCTTTTATCTAAAAATCATACTTGCCTTCTATCTGGAAAAATGTGGGATGCTAAAGATATTTTAAGTTGTTTCCACACCCAGTGGCATAAATATAGATTTTACTCCCACTGCAAAAACAATTCTGGAGCCCCCTCCCCCTGTAAAGCCTCTTACACAATACACCACACACCTTAATGGCACTTATACTATACACTGTCACAGGTAAGTTTGGTTGTGGGCCCGGGGGAGTGTGCAGTACGGGGCCCTGACTTGCGGAGGCAATGACAAAGGTAGCAGGTTTAAGATTTATTCATACACTATATGAAACAGGATATCAAAGTTATCATTGGCAATATAAAACAAGGTTTAAGGTATTATGCGCTGCTGGGTGTGCTCGAGTGCAGGTCAGTCACACTTGTGTTATGGTAATGCAGTGGTGAGCTTGAGGACTGCAGGTCAGCTGATAAGGAAGTAATTCAGAGAAGCACAGTACTTTACCGAAATGAGTTGTAGGAGAATACAGTAGGTTACCAAAATGTACTGTTGCCGAGCAGAGATTACCGAGATATACCATAGTAGCAGAGCACCATAGGTCACCAAGATGTGCCACAATGAAGCACAGTAGGTTACCAAGATATATCGTAACAGCACAGCACAGGAGGTACCATAGTAGAGCACAATAGCTTATCAAGATGTACAGTAACAGCAGAGCACAGGAGGTTACAAAGATGTGCAGTAGCAGAACACAATAGGACGACGGGACAATCCGACACACAAGATTTGCGGTACAGGTTACCGGGATTGAACTGGATAGAGCAGAAATGCATAGCAGGAGGCCAGGATGATCTGACAGAGCAGGAGGCCGAGGAGATCTGACAGACAGGACTTGCAGTGTAGGACACAGTATTGAACTGGATGGAGCAGCGTTGCATAGCAGGAGTCCGGGATCCAACTAGCACAGCAGGAGGCACGGATAAAGAGAGCCAGGCAGTGAAACAGGTGGCTATGCATAGGAGTCTCTATCAACCAGGAGCCGGTTCCAGATTGCATGCAGGTAGTTCAAAGCACTGGAAAATCCCCTGTGTTCAGTTTACTGGATATATACCCCTGGCTATATAATGATTGGTCATGGTAATTAGCTTACAGCTGAGTGATTCTAGATTTGATCCAGACCAGTCAGCTGATGTGGACTGTCATAGCTTCACCCAGTAATGGGCTTGGCGGGAAACTCAGACATTAATGGTTTGCAATGAAAGCACGAAACACCACTCAGATGGAGCTAACAGGGGTTACACTTGTAAGTGGATGAGATGATATGCGTTTCTATGCACGGCGCAGAGAGGTAAGTGCCCAGCAGGATAGTGTCACACTTTGTGGTATTGGTGGGACTGTCAGGAAAGGGGTAGCTGAGGAAGTGAGTGGATGGATGTACTGCCTTCACATAAACCAGGATAGAGGATGAACGAAGGAGAACTTGGATAAGATTGAAGAGTTTAATGATCAGGTCTTAGAATACAATCAAGGAATAATAGCACATAGCTGGTAATGAGGTAAATGAATGGTTATAACAGCGGTAACAGTTTGTATAATAATGGATAGACTGTGATGTAAAACTTGCAGATACAACGATAAGGAAGTTGAAGATGATGAAGGGGTTTGATGACCACTGTAAGAGTTCGTAGTAAAAGATAAAGACCTCGGAGATGACTGTGGTAACTTGGTGCTGTGAAGGCTTGGAGCTCTTAGAAGCAGCTAAGGATAGCTGCGGCACTTGGACAACTAAGGCACTTGGACATACTGTGGATACTGGAACACGCTGTGGATACTGGAACACACTGTGCATACTGGAACATGCTGCAGATACTGGAACACGCTGCGGATACTGGAACACACTGCGGATACTAGAACACACTGTCCTCCATCGTAGCCGCTGATTTTGCTACCTACTTTTCAACCAAAATCTCCTCTCTCAGGACTGCCATCACTGCTGCCATGACCTCACCCTCTCCCTCCTCCCCTCCTACATCTCCACTCCCCTCCTTCCAACCCCTGTCCTCATTTTACCCCACCATTGCTGCTGAAGTCCACTCTATCCTTCAATCCGCTTCTCCCTCCACCTGCCCACTCGATCCTATCCCCTCCAATATTATCCGTCGTCTCAGTCCGTCAGTCTGCTCTCGCCTGGCTCACCTGTTTAATCTTTCCCTATCCTCTGGGATCTTCCCTTCCTCCTTCAAACACGCTCTTGTCTCCCCAATTCTCAAAAAAACAAATCTGGACCCCAACTCTCCATCCAACTACAGGCCCATCTCCCTCCTCCCTTTTGCCTCCAAGCTCCTAGAACGTCTGACCTATAATCGTCTCCTAAGCCACCTTACTGCTAACTCCATTCTAGACCCCCTCCAATCCGGGTTCCGCCCTTTACATTCCACTGAAACTGCCCTGAACAAAGTCACTAACAATTTACTATCGGCTAAATCCAAAGGCCTCTTCTCTATCCTCATCCAGCTTGATCTGTCGGCTGCCTTTGACACTGTTGACCACCCTCTCCTGCTCAACACCCTCCGCTCCCTTGGCATCACTGGCATGGTCTTCTCCTGGTTCACCTCATACCTCTCCGATCGCTCCTTCTCCGTCTCCACTCCGAGCTCCTCCTCTCCTACTACCCCGCAGCCAGTCGGTGTTCCCCAAGGGTCAGTCCTTGGCCCTCTCCTCAGAGAAGATGCCGGAGGCCTGCTGTGGACACCCGGGGACTGCGTGGACGCCGAGGGACACCACCGGATACCATCAGGGGACAGGTAAGTATGGCTAAACAAATTTATTCCAAAAACTCGTGGTCCCGAGCATTTCGGATAGGGGATACTCAACCTGTACAACCAAACCGTGAACACTGGAAGTGAAGATATACATCTACATGTAAAAAACAACATTAGCTTGTTTTAGAAGTAAGAAGTCTCAATTAAACGCAAAGATATGGTATTTAGGATGTGGTATTTGTTATTGATTTTAAGGAACATTTCACATATGTGAAATATGTTTTAAAAAAATGGACCATTGTCTGTTTGTTTTATTATTCTCTCAGTGAAAGAGTAATTTTTATATTTAGTCATTTTCACTATGTGTAAAGCATCACTTTAGTCAGATTAGTTAAATGTGTTTGTATGTACTCAGAATGGTTTAAGGCAGGCATGTCCAAACTATGGCTATCCAGCTGTTCTGAAACTACAAGTCCCATCATGCCTTGCCACAGTTTTGTTATTAGGGAATGCTAAAACTATGGCACGGCATGCTGGGATGTGTAGATTCACAACAGCTGGAAGGCCACAGTTTGGACATGCCTGGTTTAAGGTGTGCTGATGTGTCAAAACAGACTTATTCACACAAAAACAAAGTTACTTATAGGGGGGAATTTAATAGGATGCGAGATTCAGAAAGTGATTTGGTAAGAAATGTCGGTACTTGTTTCCTAGCACGGCGCCCGTCGTGGGTCATCGCATACCTTAAGTTAAGGTATGCGATGGACGTGACCGACGCGATTTTTGGGCTATTTTTAGCCTTTTTTCCGACAATTAAAAAATTGCGTCCATCGCATGCCTTAACTTAAGGTATGCGATGCGACCGACGCAATTTAACATTGCATGCATTGTATTCAATGTTAAATTCCTATGTAAAATCAGGTCCATTGTATGCCATTATAGTGGCATACAATGCGACCGATGCGATGGACCCGATTTTACATAGGGAACAATGTTAAATGGCCCAATGGACCTGCTTTTTTATTGTATACCCACCCTGATGGGTAATTTGTATGTGAAATGCCCTCCCATTGTTAACGCCACCCCACGATGAACGCCAACCCGAAGCGTGGTGAGCACAGCGAGCCCGCGCGGGGCGGCGGTACGCGTCCTCTGACCTTTTCATACCCCCACTATCCACGTCGGCGTGGAGTTGAATTTATATAGTGTGGTGAGCGCAGCAAGCCACCGAGCCAGAAGCGTGGCGAGCCCCGCGAGGACGCGTAATACCTATGAAGTAATGCGCGTCCCTTCGCGGGGCTCGCTGCGCTCGCCACACTATATGACATCAACTCCACGCCGACGTGGATAGTGGGGATATGAAAAGGTCGGAGGACGCGTACCGCCGCCCCTCGCTCGCCACGCTTCGGGTTGGCGTTCATCGTGGGGTGGCGTTAACAATGGGGGGGGGGGCATTTGACCCTTCAGGGTGGGGATACAATGAAAATTCGGGTCTGGGGGGCATTTAACATTGGGGCCAATGTAAAATCGGGTCTCAGGGACCACTTTGCATTGTTTTCAATGTAAAAATAGCGTCGATCGCATCACATGCGATTTGGATGCATACGATGCGATCAACGCAATTTTTTAGGACCCGATGGATACAATTTTTAATCGCTGGCGCCATGCTAGGAAACAAGTACCCAAATGTCTATTTTTTTTAAAGCGCCAATCATTTACACTGCAAAATTAGTATGATTTTGCAGTGTAAATGATTGCTGCTTTCAAAAAGCTGGAGATTTCTTACCAAATCTCCCACTTTCTGAATCTCTCATCCTATTAAATTTCACCCTTAGAATTTATATAGTAAGTAGGTACGGAATGCTATGAAGTAATACATTTAGGAATTAATAAAGTCATTGGTTAGTGCACAATAATGCTAACTCATCCTGATGAGTATACCCAGTTGGCGGGGTGACTCAATGGATTGGATATAGATGACATTTCTTAATGTTAAATTGTAACATGCAGAATAGATGAAATGTCCCTGTATATCAGGGATTGGGAACCTTTGGCACTCCAGCTGTTGTTGAACTACACATCCCAGCATTCCCTGCTACAGTTTTGCTATTTGGCAATGCTAAAACTGTTGCAGGGCATGCTGGGTTGCGTAGTTCAACAACAGCTGGAGGGCCAAAGGTTCCCCATTGCTGCTGTATATAAAGGGTACACAGTCCCATAATATTTGCAATGACATATGTGTTTTATTTATTAATTGGTTGGACCTATACATATATATATATATATATATATATATATATATATTCAGGGCAGGCGACAGGGGGGGTCAAGGGGGACAAGTGTGACGGGCCCCAGAGATCTTTAGGGCCCCAGAATTTCCATGACCCAGCACGGCCACTACCTGTAGTAGCTGGCCTGTCAGTGACCTTTGGGGCCCGGCCGTCTACTGTGCACCATCTGTTTTTGGCTGAGTCTGACTGACTCACTGTGTGCCACTGCCGTCTACTGTGTGTGCACCCTGCCACTCGGTGCGCAGAGCCATCTACTGTGTGTGTGCGCATGGCCTGGGGCTGCACCCACCGCTGGTGCTGTGGCCTCAGTCTCTGGCTCCTGTACTTTTACTGCGCATGCATGGGTCGTATGTTCCACACTCTGTGAAAGACCTGCGCTGCCTGCTCGTAGTGCTAGGCATTCTTTTGTAAAAGTGACAGGCCAGCAGCAGCCAGAAGCCAGCAGGACGTAAACGAGAGAAGTCCACACCTGAAAGCAGGTTATGGAGCAAAAGGTTAAATGAGGCTCATGCTAAAGAGCGTTGTGTGGATTTGGGATTAGGTGGGGCCCCCAGAAATATCATTGAAATATCATTTCTGTTGCCGTCCCTGTATATATATATATATATATATATATATATATATATATATACAGGAACGGAGGTGCGGCACTCTGGCCTTGTAATCAAAGAAACGACAGTACAGTGTCTGGTGGTCAACGTTTCAGTGCTCGTTTATTGGCACTATCATCAGGATAATAGACAGGTAAGTGCAGTGACATTTTATAACATTACAGGTGATCAAGAGGTGGGAGTGGTAACCGGCGTTCACCAATCCCAGGGGATTTCACGTCAGCTAACCACACCCACCACAATGTGCATACTTCACACTAATAAAGTTTTTGATACAAAAAATGGGCCTCATAAGGAAAAATACAGAGACTTTTGTCTCTGTATTTTTCCTTATGAGGCCCATTTTTCGCGTTTAAAATGTCTCTAAGTGCTGCACTATACCATCTCAGCAATGTAACAGTTTTTTTCTCTTTCTGTTTTTATTTCAGCCAATATCAGGTCGTGGTCTTGGCACTGACTCCAGGAAGCCTGTTGCCTGGTAACGTGATGCTTTGAGAGCGTGCATCACGTCACAGGCTTGCGGTATCCCGGCAACGGAGACGCCGGACCGGAAGTGCGTCGGATGACGACTTCCGCCCGGAAGCTGTGAGGACGCCACGGACCCGGCTGACTGGCTGTACACTTAGATATAAGGTGAGGTGATTGGTTTTATTACATGTACTGTTACCTGACGACGGGGGCTGTGGACCCCCGAAACGTTGTTCATTAAAATTGCATTATTAAGACCTTCGAGTGCCGTTCCTTTGGACCACCCTTCTGGACCCATTTGTTGTTTATTCATTCGGCTAAAGGCACCGGGGCCTCTGACTGTCATATTCTGGAGTGCCAACTCGCAGCAAGTATATATATATATATATATATATATATTTATATATATATATATATATATATATATTTCTCAATATCAATAAGAGGTGTGTTTAATTTCTTTTTATTGAAGCAATGTACAATACCTGTTAGTTATACAAAGATATGTTCAAATTGTGTACATATATACACCAGTACATAAATTAAATAAGATTATTGCATGTTTTAATGTTCTACATTAGCCTTTTACAATTATATTGAAAATAAACAAAAGTTCTTCTCTATTGTTTAAACTGATGATCTATAGTTCAGTGCAATTGAGACAATACATACTTTTTTCCCCCGCAAAACCCAACTTTTTACATCTAAATGTAAAATATCACACGTGAATAGGTGGATCCCCTCCAAGCACCCTATCATATACCATAAGGTATTGTTTAAGGACTCATGTATTTGTGTTTTTATTGGGGTTGACAGTATTGCTATGTAGCTCTCCCACATATTAGAGATGTGCAGGCTCTGATTTACTCTGATTCCAAAGCAGGATCTTATTGGCTATCAACTGTCAACAACTGTCATGTGATTTGGGATAGCCAATAAGATCCTGCTTTGAAATAAGAGTAAATCAGAGTAAATCAGAACCTGCACATCTCTACCACATAGTGAATCATATTTCCACTTTCTTGTCTTTCTCTAACATGACTCCCACCCATTCCATTCTAAAAAAAGATAAAAAAGTTTTGAATAATGCCAAAGAAGAAGGGTCAAGGTCAGCGGCGTAGCTTTGTTTGGGGCGCCCCCCCGCCGTTAATAGGGGGGGCGCCACCCCTCCCCGTCCGTCCGGCCGCGCCTCCCGTGCCCCCTCCCCCCATTGCTGCATGCTTACCTGTCCGCGCGTCCCGGCTCCCCTCCTGGCTTCAATTAATTCTATGCAGACGGACCACGATAAAATGGCCGCCCCCATACTGCAGACAGTTTCAGAGAACAGTCTGCTTTATGGGGCGGCCATTTTATCGTGGTCCGTCTCCATAGCATTGATTGAAGCCAGGACGGGAGCCGGGACGCGCGGACAGGTAAGCCTGCGGGGGATGTTGGGCGAGGGGATTACTATAGCACCGCAGCCCCCTTGGCGCCTCCATATGCACAGCGTCCCCCGCAACCGCGGGGGCTGCGGTGCTATAGTTACGCCACTGGTCAAGGTGTATCCATAAATAGATTTCCAGTGACATATCTTCAGACTTGCATCCAAAAAAAACTTAATTAGGGGACACAGCCATAAGCAATGGTAAAGGTCTGCTTGGGCTTCACCACATTTCCAGCGAGGGGAAAGGTATGTTTATTGCAGAATATTAATACACATTTCTATATATGTAGAATAAGAAAGAATTTCAAATTTTTTGGTAAGTGCCTTTAGAATATCCTTTAGCTCTATATTCTGGAAATTCTCTTTCCAAGCCACCAACCCCTCTGATCTTGAAGAAACATCTAGTCAGTTGAAAGTGTTTATACGCGATTGAGACGGCTTTCTTAACCAAAGGTTCTCTTTTACGCATTTCATCCTCTGGATTCTGCCAATCCGCAGGAGAAAAATATCTTATCATGACACTCCAATAGTGCTGAACCCAAAACAAAAATGCAATTGGGTATGGCTCTATCAATAGAAATGTTTCCACTACCTACTGGAACATTATGGGCCTCCAATCCTATGTATTTACTAAATTCCCCACATTAAGAATTCTTCCTGCTCTCCATATATTATACGGATTGTGTGCTCTACCTTCTTGAAATTCTGAATTGCCTAGGAATGGAATAAATAATGACCTATGAGAATTCACATTATTTTTGTGTCTCATCCCCATCCAAAGCTTTTTTACATACAGTACCATAAAAGTTGGTTTTCCATGATATGGGCTGTAATTTCTTGATCATGCACATGCAGATAGCTAATGAAATCATTACCTAGCAGAATTTCTATTTTAATATGCATTTATTGCATCGGATTGTTTTGTTGTTTTCAATAAATTTAGGAAGTATGCATATCACAAGATTAGCAATATGTGAAGAAATGAATCTAGAAGAAACAAAATAAAGGTCGCTATCCACAATACTATGAAAGTAGATACACAAAATAAACTGTTATACAATCACATATCTGCAATGCAATTGCACTTACATTGCAATAGCAACGGGGGAAGGGACGTTGCATGCTGGGGAGCCTTGGCTTGTGCTGGACGGCCCCCAGCATGTGAGAAATAGCAAAACTGTGACATACTGAATCAGGCCCATAGTCCACTAATGTGTACACAATTGCCTTTGAGCTTGACATGAGTCTCATGTGTATCTCTTTTCTAACTTTGGGCCTGATTCAGATGTGGTTTGAATAGAGGTGTATCTATTGGGGATTATTCATTAAGGGTCTCAAGGCAAACCCTTTCTTTAATGGGCAAAACCATGCTGCACTGCAGGTGGGAAAATGTAACATGTGCAGAGATATTTACAGAAACAAATTAACTCACCCAAATGTAACTATCTCCACACATGTTACATTTGGCCCAACACTGCAACATGGTTTTGCCCATTAGAGAAAGATTTTGCTTTGAGATCCCTACTGAATAACCCCTGTTTGGTACTTTGCACATACATTAGTAAAGGTCTGCAACTTCAGTCCCACTACAGTATTAGACTGTAGCAAAGAGATGGCACCAAGATGGCCTTTAGGAAATATAAGCGGGCTCAAAATAAAAGTGGTGTATCTTTCCAGATGGAAAGAGGCTAAAAAGGTGTTCAGGCATGCAAAGGTAGAAGCTGGAGAGAAAATGGCCTAGTAAGTTGATAAAGAGGGCAAAACTTTTGTTTAAGTACATAATTGAAAGGAGAAAATCAAAAATACTGAGTCTGGTTGAAGGAGACAGATCCCCGTAATAATTATTTTTGCTCAGTATTCACTACAGAAGGTGCAAGGATATTCATAAAAATAAAGTAGATTAAAGTACATTTATAGAGGAGAAGATTCTAACAGAACTCTCAAAACTAAAAGTATATAAATCAATTTGGCACGAATAGGATACTAAAAGAGCTTACATGTGTGCAGGTAACACCATTAACAGAATTATTCAACCAGTCACTAGATATAGGTGCAATTCCAGAGGACTGAAAAAGAGCGAATGTTGTACCACTGCTCAAAAGTGGAAGCAAGGAAGCAGCAACAAACTACAGACCAAAAAGACTTACGTCAATAGTAGGGAAAAATAATTAAAAGAAAGAGTTGTGAAATATCTTAAATCAAACAATTTACAAGATCCCAAACATAATGAATATACTGGGGGAGATCATGCCAAACAAATCTTATTGACTTTTTTCACTTAAATAAAATATCAAGGGGGAGCATATCTAGACTTTAGTTAGTTATTTGGCACTGTCTTACATTGCAGACCCACATATAAACTCAAAGGTTGGATTATAAAACAGTTAAATAGATAAAAACCTGGTTGCAGGATTAGTAACAGAGAAATGGCGTGCATTCTATGGAGGGATATGTTACCCATGGAGTACCCATGCATCTGTATTTGGACCAGAGCTCTTTAACAATGTATCTTCGTTGGTTACATTGCAAATGGCATTGAACAGAAAATATGCCTTTTAACAGATGACACAAAGATATGCAACAGGGTAGACACACCCTGAGTGGTAAGAGAAATGATTGAGTGTATACTTGAGGAATTGGCAAGAAGGTGGCAACTGCAGTTTAATGCTAAAAAAAAAGCCATATGTGCAGTAGACAAAAAATATAGGAAATGGACATTTCCCAGAGAACTGTAAATATGCAGCAGAGTAGTGCTCAGTCTACTGTGCAGCTAGATAGAGACTGCACACCAGCCCCCTTCTCTCTTAATACACCCCTGCTTCAAGTACATGTTGCATAAGCCCACATTGTAGTTTTTACAAAAAGTCAATGCAGATTACAAATCATTGTATTATAGTTCTTTTCATATATATAGCTTTTGTGAAACAAGAACAAGCTCATGTACAAACTATTTTACGTATTTAGTTTCTGATTAAGTGTCAAATTATAACTGTAGTTGTCATCAAAGATTAGAAATTGAACTGCACTTAGTACTAGACATTATTCTGAATAAAGTATGTAGTCTGTAATTGCTATAAACATGATTGAGAGCTATGGCTAAGAAAGACCCCAAAACTGGGAGAGCTTCCACCCAATAGGCAGCATTGGATTATGCTTTTGTAATAGGACTCCCTTTTGAATAACCATAAAAAAATACCTCATAGAGGTTTATTATAAGCCTTTAAAGGAATCATACCCACGAAGGTTGAAATCATGCATTCAATGTGACTTATTAAAGATGACTAAATTAACCTAAAGCTGATAATATATATGTTTAAAGGTAATTTTGCTTTGCTGTCATAGAGCCCCGAGTGTATATTATCAATAGCATTACCTGTCAGTATGCTAGAGTGGCGTTTCATAATCATGCTCTCTGCATAGTGAGTACACTATTTAAAATTAGATACAAAATAGCTATAGTCTAATTTTATCTGTATGATTAACGTCCTAGACTAAAAACGTTGATCCTATCCAGAAGCCCACTGAAAGGTGGCAGACGTTTACCCGATTTGCAGAAGTATTATTTGACTACCCATTTGAGCCAGGCCCTCATTTGGTTTGCTCCCCCTAGCCTACCTTGGGTGCAAATAGAGTTGGCGGAAGCTAAGCATCCATCACTTATTCCCATTCTATCTCCCTCTGATTTTAACCCGTTCTATCTGACTTCAGTGTGCCCACCAATTTCGGTTTAAAGGAAGAATTTTGCTACATATGTTGGAATTGCCCCAAAATCCGACCCTTCTCAACAAGAATTGAGTCTCTTTTAAGCAACATATTTCACCTACATATCATCCTTAATCCATGGTCGGCACTGTTGGGAAACCCAATAGAGGGTCTTGGTCCTCCCTCAATTAAATTAGCCCTTCAACCTTCCCACCCCCCTATGCAAATGGTACTTTCTAAATTATGGTTTGTTTTTTTCTATGGAACGAATTACCCATTCTTTATATGATATTATTGGTAAATTTGATGAGATATGGTCCCCATAGTTCACCTACTCTGCGGGCCCTTGTCTTGGGATCTGAGGTATCAGGTATAGATTGTTCAAAATTTATTTATGATATGACAATCATTTTACAGACCCAACCCTGCTGTATGTCTGTTTTGGCTTGGTGACCCCCTCCCTTTCCCTTTATCTTCCTCCCCCTTCTTTTTCCTTGTCTCTATTCCCTATCTTCATTCACTTTACTCTCTATTTTTCTTCCTTTCTATAACTATATGATTTTCTATTTTGAATTGTGCTATTGAATTTCAAATAGGCTTTGCTTCTCTCGATGCAAAAGCTGTATGTCTCATACTGGTACTGGATTACTATGCACTGTATTACATGTCTTGTATGGTTATTCATGAAGCACTACAATAAAATCTACTTTAAAAAAATTGCTATAGTCAAACAAACTCTACTATGTTCAAGTGGCTTGCAATTGGCAAAAGCTGTTTCAGACATGGTCATGCCAATTTATTCACGTAGGTACAGCAGCTCTTTCATTACTACATGTTTAGTTTTATTGCACATTTCAACATTTTATTTGCATGCCTTGCCAACTGCTATGTATCAAAAAATGGTTTTCCATTATGAATATTTACTAAATTTTCACATACTATAAGATACTGGACAGGATGCATTATCTTCAAACCTTCAGGAATGCAGTTTTTGGAGGTTTGACCACAATACCTGTATGCATCTATATATGGTGTTACCTAATAGAAGCCCAGTGGTAAATGCAGGTGGGGTTTCTGGGTACCCAGAGGCCCCCTGGATGGACCAAGCTTTCTTTTTCAGCTGTATGTCTCCATGTTAACAGTGGAGTGGATGGCCAACAATTGGAGCTCCGCCCCTCATGGCTTTATTGGCACTATTCGTGAAGTGGTGAAGCCGACATTTTCTGTGGCAACCTGTGCCAATCTAGGTGAAGCAGATATTATGGGGAGCCATATTTATGGGGAAGTGTGTTTTATCCATGGTTTCAGGTCTATGTTCCACAGTGAAGAGAAAATGCTACTATGCTAATAACCACTCGGTTATTCTTTATTCAAATATATCCCTTTTAAGGGTGCATAGCTGACACTCAGGCCACAGTCTAGACATGCTGAGTTGAAAAATATTGGGTCTTTATCACACGATTATTCTTGGATGACACAAGAATGCTGCTCCGTGCGATTTGTACATCCACCAACAGTGCTATACTCCCCAGAGACAAACCTACCTGCACAAGCAGTTGTAGTTACACCAGAGTCTAAATAAAAAATTATAGCACTCTGGATTAAAGAGAACACAATTGTATCTGTACACTGCCACAAAATATTAAAGATATTGATAACTTGTAATCCTGGAGGGGCCATTGCTAACATTGTGACAAATCATGCACTCAAATTTTAGTTGTGGTCCCCCCCCCCCAGTTAGCATTCACTACTGCAAAACACTAATCCCAGAAACACTGATTCACATACTGCCACTTACCCCCATTCTATACCAACACCCCAATCCCAGAAACCATCACTCACATACTGCCCCTTATCCCCATTCAATACCAACATCCCAACAACACCAAGTAATAATTCCCCCCACGTTCACTGACAACTTTGATGTACCTGCGTGTGGTTTCCTTGCTAGATATCCATCCTTAGGCTGGGATGGGACTCAGGAGTGGGTGCACTGTGAGAGGGAGGACTGCGGCAGATGCCGCCATGCGCTCCCTGACCATTCCTACTCTGGGGTGCATAAGCAGAACCTGGAGCAATGGAAGAAGTCAGGGTACCATCTTTACTGCTGGCGTCTGTAAGTGATTGCCTTCAGGGCCAAAACTAGGATTTTTGTCACACGGGGCAAGGCAGTAATTTGGTGCCCCCGCAGTTGTGAAATAATAAACTATGACCAAAGAGACTAGGAAATGTTTGTACAGTATGTATTATTATTCCCACCTGCCTACCTGCACTCAGTCATGCCCCTGTCACATATGCACGTACCCTGCCCTCATATAAACACCTGCCCACTTCTACATCCCTAGCCTTACAACGTGTTCTGCATATTTAAATACATTTTTAACAAACACACTATAATAAATATCACCACAATAAATAGACCAGACATAACATTCAAAATCAATATGTGGTGATGTAATGTAAATTTTTTGAGCTGCCCCACAATTTTTGATAAATAGGTTCAATTGCTTACCACAGGCTTGCAGCTCCTGGGTTTAATGCCCTAAGCTATTCAACTACAAGCCAATTTGCATGAGCAGTAAGCTCATGGCTAATACACATTAACCCATAGATTCTATAGCTAGGGGCACCACTGGTCAACCAGATAGTGCGTACACACTAAACGATATTGGTTACCAATATCATTCAGTGAAATCTCCCGCTACCTATGAACATGCAGGTCATTGGCTGCATAGCCAAAATTGACCTGCATGTTCTGAAGATGAGGGCCAATAACAATATACAGGAGCGCGCATCATTAATTACACAGCAGACTTTTTTTTTAAAGATATCGCACGGAAGGATGCAAAGTCGACTAGTGTGTATGGGGTTCTAGTTAAGTGCCTGCAGCTATGTGTTAACTAGGCTTACCATACCCTTAAACCAGGAAACTAATGAATTACACATTCTGTGGCTGTCTTACTTCAAGCCTGCATTTAACCTGTTTTTAGTCAGTCAGAGAACCTGTGATGCATCTTGGTTTAAAGTGATGGTACAGTAATTCTAGGCATAGGCATAACATGTTCCTTGCAGCTACAGTAAGGACAGAATTCCCTACTTACCGCAGTAAGTGCAGCGGACAGGCTTAGCTCCAGGCTCTTAACCCGGGACCTACAAGCCCGTGGCATGCACCACAGGTAATTGTATCTGGCCTTAGTGTTTCTTTCTTCCTTTCTGACACAACTCTATGAACACACGTACAATACGGTAACCAGGAAAATACCCATAAGAACAAAAGCCCACCAGGAAACTATATCATGGCGGTGGTGTTTTTATTCAGGTGCAAATTTCCAGTGGGCTCCCTTCATGTGTGTTCTTTTCTAGTTACCTTCATGATATATGATCAGCCTTAGTTCATAAAATTTATGTTGGTGGGGGTTTTCCGTGTGGATTTTTTCAAGAAACCGTACAGTACACCAGGTGAAGATATTTCTTAGCACAATCATTTATAGGCAAGTATGTGTAGGAGTTTGAGGGCTATACTTATAAAGGTAATAAAGACCTTTTCTACTGCTTGTTAGCCATTTGAAGATGGCATTGAGTACACTTACCAGCGGCACTGGCAGACTGGGAGCAAAACAGGGTAAAGACTGTTTTGTCCAAAAGTGCCGCAGTCAGTCGGTGAATTAGCAGCTAATATTAAGAGGGTCTGTGTCACACCCAGCGGCACTGCTCATGTGCCAATGTGGTACATGCGTTTTACTGATGCAGATGTCTCTCACTATTGTGAAAGACATCTTGGAACAGTTAGATGGTGAAATTTAATAGGACAAGAGATTCAGAAAGTGATAAGAAAGTTTTTAAAGCAGTTTTTAAACACTGCAAAATGAAATTGGTTTTGCAGTGTAAATGATTGCCACTTTAAAAAAAACTGGAGCTTTCTTACCAAATCTCTCACTTTCTGAATCTATTCCCCCAGAAAGTATTTTCGGTACTTCCTCATGTTTGCGGATACGTCAGTAACTTTAGCCACTATATTCACCATTGTCCCCTGCTACATAAGAATTTTCGGTGAGGGAACTGTTACAAATCCTGTGCCCACGCCACCCTCCTGTGTCCATGCCACAATCTATTACCTTTAGTCAAGCAAAGCGGAGCGAGCCACCGAGCCTAAAGCATGGTTAGCGAAGCGAGTTCAGTAGTATGTTCTGTACCATAAGCGGTGGTCGCAAAGATGAGGAAGTACTGTCTTTTCGGTACTTGTGTAGTTTCACGGTGCCAATATGGCGCCGTGCGTCTGAGTCCCCTTACGGGGCTCGCTTCGCTCGCCCACGCTGCGGGCTCGGTGACTCGCTACGCTCGCCACGCTATTTAAAATCAACTCCATGCCAACATGGATAGTGGAGGTATGAACTATCCATGTTGGCATGGAGTTAAGTTACTTTTTTTAACATAGTTTGTGGCGAGCGTCGAACCCGGAAGTAGCACGACACCATGCTGGCGCCTTGAAACTACACAAGTACCGTCTTTTCCAATATATACTTTTACCTTGTGGTATATACAAACTTTAGTAAGTGAATTAATCATCTGACCAATTTTGCTAAACAAATGCACATAAAATAGATATAAAACGACAAGTCCTGATATATATAAATGCCTTCAACACAAAGAAGCTCTCTCCTAATACAGAGCCTATACAGTTCTAGAAAGCTATGCACCACTGATCAGATGTAGCATTACTTACCTATGTAGAAGTTAGTGACAGTCCTCATTTGCTTGTGTTTGGAGATAACATAAATGACCAATGAGTTCCCAGCAAGTCCTACCACCATGAGCATGGCAAAGAAGAGGGGGACAAGCCAGGCGTCCACCAACTGGGGCGGTTTGGGTGGGTCCATCCGTCCCTCAGAGACGTTGTTACATGTATACAGCATCAGTCCCACGCAGGAGTCGTTAGAGAACGGTGCGGAATAGTTCTCCATCTGAGGGCTGGATGGGAACTCCTGCATCATGCCTCCAGGTGCTGTGTTTGGAATCCACGGGGCGACAGTGTCAGGGTCCTCACTGCTATAAGCAGAATGCACAAGCAGGAGGTGGACCCTTGAAGACTGCAGGTTCTGCAGCTACAGTATGCTGGTGAGTGTCTCTCTGGCACCAGGACCCGAGCAGGACGCGCACTGTATGAGTCCGGAGCACGGGCACCTGTACGCCGAGAGTCAAAGCTCCTTGTGCCAGGAGCAGATGCGGACACGTGACGTCAGTAGCTGCCGCTCATAAGCACAGCGGTTACACGCTGCTGCTACATGTATGTAGCTCTATATAGGGGCACTGCTTGTGCGGGGAGTTCCTGTCTGGAGGGACACCCATATATTACTGTAATCTTAGAGATAATTGAGTTTGGGCAGCGCGTTTATATGTTTGCCTAAAGCAGATCATTGCTATATATTCTATATGCATACTCTGTAGTATTATGGTGAGGTCCATACACACTGGGCGACTATGCCCAGCATGTATGGACAGCGATGATAGCATTCATCGCTGCGGGGAAAGCCACTCAGTGCATACACACTGAGCAGCGGCTTTCCCCCTGCCCGGCGCCGAGGGGGGGGAACGGCGTTGCATAGCAGAGCGCTATGCAAAGCCATCCTGAAAGTCGCTCATCTGCTGGTATAACCAGCAGATGAACAGCTTTCCTGGCGATGTTGCGGGAGCTCTGGGAGCGATGGAGTCATCTGCCGTCGGGCTCCTGCTCTCAAGGGGGCACCTCTCCACCACTGCCAGTTTAAATCCATTAATTGAAAGCCTTCAAAATCACTTCTGTGACTGAGTTCTGAAATATATATGTGTTCTCTCTCTCTCTCTGTATATGTATATATATAGTATATAATATATACAGACTATATATATTTTGAATAACGTTGTGTGTGTGTGGGGGGGGGGGCACCAATATTCATCTTGCCTCCGGGCAACTGGGACAAACTTACGCCACTGGGGAGCGCGCAGCAGCGTTCATCGCCAGGCCATACACACTGGGCGGCTTTGAGCTGAAAGACGCTTAAACCTGTTGTTTTGAGCGACTTTTCAGCTCAAAGTCGCCCAGTGTGTATGGGCCTTTAGTGTGAATAATGGATTTGATTTGTAGTTAGCAGCCTGTGGAGTAAAGGGGCATAGTCAGAGGCGAAACTAGGACGTTGTGGGCCCATATGCAAGCCTATGCTTTCCCCCCCTGCAGTACCCATTACACATTATGATGCACACTGAAGTGCCCATTACACATTAAACCGCACACCGTAATGCCCATTAAACATTATGCTACAACCCTTTAATGGCCATTACACATGCCACACACCGTATTGCCCATTACACATTATGCCGCATACCATAGTGCCCATTACACATACTACACACCACAATGCCCATTACACATTTTGCCACACACCGTACGTAATGCCCATTACACATTATTCCACACACGTAATGCCCATTACATATTATGCCCCCAGTAATGACCATTACACATATTCCCCCAGCAACACAGCCCCCTCCTTGTAGTTTTATTATTTTGACAGCCCCCATATATTGTATTTATTATTGCTGTTATATTTTCAGTTTATTTCTGTGCCCCCAGTTAAAGTAAATAAAAAATACATTTGAGTAAAAACAGAAGATAATGGAATAAAACAGGCATCTTGGGAAAATAAAGAACAGTAATTTGTCAAAAGAAAATGTTAGCCCAAGTTGGTTCTATACTATATATAATTATGTGCTACATGTTTCGTGTTTTTCCTTGTAAAAATGACTTGACAATGGGCCTTATTCGGATCTGAGCTCAGTACAAATTTTTTTGGAAAATGGGCAAAACCATGTGCACTGCAGGTGGGGCAGATGTATAGAGAGAGTTAAATTTAGGTGGGTTGTGTTGAAACTGAAATCTAAATTGCAGTGTAAAAATAACGCAGCCAGTATTTACCCTGCACAGAAACAAAATTACTCACACAAATCTAACTCTCTCTATAGATGTTACATCTGCCCCACCTGCAGTGCACATGGTTTTGCCCATTTTCCAAACAAATTTGTACTGAGCTCAGATCTGAATAAAGCCCATTGTCTTATATATGTTCAGTGTGTGTCATTCTACTATGGGGTACCCGATCTCTTCTTGCACTATGTTGTGATTTGTGCAGCCAGGAGTACAGCTTGTACACCTTGTGCTGAAACACCACAACATTTAAGCCGCAAAAAAGGGGTGCTTCAGATGCTTGGGTTGCATCACATCTAATTACTGTACCTGGTCCCAGGTGACACGATTTTGCACCCCAGATCAAGTTTGTTGTGTATGTCAGCATGTGTTCCTGCTGACTGTATTGCTTAGGGAAGACTGAGTGTCCATTCAAAATACACAGGCCCAATATAGATTGGTGATTTGCACTTTCCTTACTATCAGCAATAGCGAACAACCATTGGCACACCATTTTACCCAAGCAGGGCTACTTTAAATTACAAAATAGTCGACCATGTCCCAGATTTTTTTCATATTTTTTTTTTGTCATTAGGTCGACACCATTAGATCGACATGGGGATAGATCGACATGGTTCTAGGTCGACATGGCTCTAGGTCATTAGGTCGACACAAGCATTAGGTCGACATTGGTCTAGGTCGACAGTCAAAAGGTCAACATTTTATTTATGTTATTAGGTTATATATGTTATTTATTATTTATTTATTTATTAACAGTTTCTTATATAGATATAGATGTACTGGCTCGGATTTCTCAGATCCGAGCCCGCACGAACGTCATCAATCCAAGCCTGCATCCGAGCGGTGCTCGGAGCTTCCCACCTGACTCGGATCCGGGCCGCGCGGGCAAAATGTCATTGCCCAGATCCGGGCCGCTATATAAAGAGCAAGTGTCCGGCGCCATTTTTCACTTGTGATTTGAGCTAGTTAGAGTGAGTAGGATAGTGCAGAGTTTTGTTAGGTTAAGTTAGGTAAAGGAGCTGTGTTTTTTTTGCTACTGGGGCGACTGCCAGTGCCTACTAGTGCCACTGTCTGCTCTTCTCTCTGGAGGTGTGTGCTCTGCACTGCCAGTGGCTGGCGGCTAGCCCAGTCAGCAGTAGTACCTCTACCTGGCCACTTCAATCATACATGTGTATATGACTGCAGTGTGCACTGTTGTAAAACTTATTAACCACTTGTATACCAGTCTGCTTGTGCATCTGCTGTATAATTAATAATACCCCCCTGCTGGAGTATTTTTTACAGCCTTACATAACTACAGTAGTAAACATATTCTCTGCTGGTGTATCTACTGTAATACTGAGTCTGACATAAATAAATATTAATAAACTAACGGTGTACTGGTGCATCTACTAAATAAATTTATATCTCTGCTGGTGCATATTAACCCCTTCCCGACATTTGACGTACATTTAGTACTTCCCGACACATGGCATAAATGTACGTCATGGCTTCTAACTGTCACCGCGTCTATAGACGCGGTGACAGTTTGGAGATGTATGCTGTCCCTGACAGCAGACATCCCCCCTCGCCGCCCGGGGGGGGGCAGGGATGCCCCCACCGGTCGGCGATCGCTGTGATTGGCTGTTCAAATGTGAACAGCCAATCACAGCTATTTCTGTGTTACCGGCGGCTAAGCCGCTCGGTAACACAGGGATCGGCGGTGATTGGTGCTGGCACCGATCACCACCGATCCGCAGCTCTCCCTCCCACCCGCCCGGCAGCCGCTCTCCCTCCCACCCGCCCGGCAGCTGCTCTCCCTCCGGCAGCCGCTCTCCCTCCCTCGCTCCCTGTCAGCTAGAAGCAGCCGCAGCGCTCCCCCCCAGCTCCAACCCCCCCGCATGTAAAACGCTTAAAAAATGTATAAAATGAAATCATATATATATATATATACACATATATATATATATATGTATATATATATATATATATATATATGTATATGTATATATATATGTATATATATATATATATATATATGTATATATATATATATGTGTATATATGTATATATATATATATATGTATATATATGTATATATATGTATATATGTATACACATATATATATATGTGTGTATATATATATATATATATATATATATATATATACACATATACATATATATATATATATACATATATATATATATATATATATATATATATATATAGACAGATAGATATTCCAGACATATGACGTATATATACGTCATGGTCGGGAGGTACTTCCCGGCCGTTGACGTATATATACGTCATGGCTTTGAACTGTCACCGCGTCCCTGACAGCAGACATCCCCCCTCGCCGCCGATCGCTGCGATTGGCTGTTCAAATGTGAACAGCCAATTGCAGCGTTTTCTGTGTTACCGGCGGCTAAACTGCTCGGTAACACAGTGATCGGTGGTGATCGGTGCTGTTAAGTACAGCACCGATCCCCACCGATCGCCAGCCCCCCCCCCTCCCACCCGGCAGCCCCCCCTCCCACCCACCCGGCAGCCGAAGCGCCAGCACCCCTCCCACCCCCCACCAGCCGCAGCGCCAGCCCCCCTCCCCCACCATTCATTCCACCACCAAATATCACTCCTTCCCTTCTGAGTCCTGCCATGCACCCAACTGGTATTTTTTGGTCACATATGAGGCATTGCCGTACTCGGGAGAAATTGGGGCACAGATTTTGGGGTGCTTTGTCTCCTTCATTCCTTGTGAAAATGAAAACTTTGGAGCCAGATCTGCATTTTTGTGTAAAAAAATTTAATTTTTTACACAAAAATGCAGTACTGGCTCAAAATTTTTCGTTTTCACAAGGAATGAAGGAAACAAAGCACCCCAAAATCTGTGCCCCAATTTCTCCCGAGTACGGCAATGCCTCATATGTGACCAAAAAATACCAGTTGGGTGCATGGCAGGACTCAGAAGGGAAGGAGTGATTTTTGGTGGTGGAATGAATGGTGGGTGCTATGTCGCATTAGCAAGACCCCTGAAGCACCCAAACAGTGTAACCCCCCCACAAGTGACCCCATTTTGCAAACTACACCCTTTAGGGAATTCATCAAGGGGTATAGTGTACATTTCAAACCCCCAGGGGTTTCACCAATTTTGATACAACTGAGCTGTGAAAATGAAAAATTAAATTTTTACATTTTCACAGCCCAGTTGTATCACAATTGGTGAAACCCCTGGGGGTTTGAAATGTACACTATACCCCTAGATGAATTCCCTGAGGGGTGTAGTTTGCAAAATGGGGTCACTTGTGGGGGGCTTCCACTGTATTGGTGCTTTGGGGGTCTTGCTAATGCGACATAGCACCCACCCAAATTCCACCAGAATCTGAGCTGCAAAATCCAAAAATCACTCCTTCCCTTCTGAGTCCTGCCATGCACCCAACTGGTATTTTTTGGTCACATGTGAGGCATTGCCGTACTCGGGAGAAATTGGGGCACAGATTTTGGGGTGCTTTGTCTCCTTCATTCCTTGTGAAAATGACAAATTTGGAGCCAGAACTGCATTTTTGTGTAAAAAAATGTAATTTTTCATTTTCACTGCCCAGTTGTATCAAAATTGGTGAAACCCCTGGGGGTTTGAAATGTACACTATACCCCTAGATGAATTCCCTGAGGGGTGTAGTTTGCAAAATGGGGTCACTTGTGGGGGGGTTCCACTGTATTGGTGCTTCGGGGGTCTTGCTAATGCGACATAGCACCCACCAACATTCCACCAGAATCTGAGCTGCAAAATCCAAAAATCACTCCTTCCCTTTTGAGTCCTGCCATGCACCCAACTGGTATTTTTTGGTCACATGTGAGGCATTGCCATACTCGGGAGAAATTGGGGCACAGATTTTGGGGTGCTTTGTCTCCTTCATTCCTTGTGAAAATGAAAAATGTTGAGCCAGAACTGCATTTTTGTGTAAAAAATGTAATTTTTCATTTGCACAGCCCAGTTGTATCAAAATTGGTGAAACCCCTGGGGGTTTGAAATGTACACTATACCCCTAGATGAATTCCCTGAGGGGTGTAGTTTGCAAAATGGGGTCACTTGTGGGGGGCTTCCACTGTATTGGTGCTTCGGGGGTCTTGCTAATGCGACATAGCACCCACCAAAATTCCACCAGAATCTGAGCTGCAAAATCCAAATATCACTCCTTCCCTTCTGAGTCCTGACATTTTTTGGTCACACATGAAGCATTGCCGTACTCGGGAGAAATTGGGGCACAGATTTTGGGGTGCTTTTTCTCCTTCATACCTTATGAAAATGAAAAATTTTGAGCCAGAACTGCATTTTTGTGTAAACAAATTGAATTTTTCATTTTCACTGCCCAGTTGTATCAAAATTGGTGAAACCCCTGGGGGTTTGAAATGTACACTATACCCCTAGATGAATTCCCTGAGGGGTGTAGTTTGCAAAATGGGGTCACTTGTGGGGGGGTTCCACTGTATTGGTGCTTCAGGGGTCTTGCTAATGCGACATAGCACCCACCAACATTCCACCAGAATCTGAGCTGCAAAATCCAAAAATCACTCCTTCCCTTCTGAGTCCTGCCATGCACCCAACTGGTATTTTTAGGTCACATGTGAGGCATTGCCATACTCGGGAGAAATTGGGGCACAGATTTTGGGGTGCTTTGTCTCCTTCATTCCTTGTGAAAATGAAAAATTTTGAGCCAGAACTGCATTTTTGTGTAAAAAATGTAATTTTTCAGTTGCACAGCCCAGTTGTATCAAAATTGGTGAATCCCCTGGGGGTTTGAAATGTACACTATACCCCTAGATGAATTCCCTGAGGGGTGTAGTTTGCAAAATGGGGTCACTTGTGGGGGGGTTCCACTGTATTGGTGCTTCGGGGGTCTTGCTAATGCGACATAGCACCCACCAACATTCCACCAGAATCTGAGCTGCAAAATCCAAAAATCACTCCTTCCCTTCTGAGTCCTGCCATGCACCCAACTGGTATTTTTTGGTCACATGTGAGGCATTGCCGTACTCGGGAGAAATTGGGGCACAGATTTTGGGGTGCTTTGTCTCCTTTATTCCTTGTGAAAATGACAAATTTGGAGCCAGAACTGCATTGTTGTGTAAAAAAATTAATTTTTCATTTTCACTGCCCAGTTGTACCACAATTGGTGAAACCCCTGGGGGTTTGAAATGTACACTATACCCCTAGATGAATTCCCTGAGGGGTGTAGTTTGCAAAATGGGGTCACTTGTGGGGGGGTTCCTAACTTTTAGCATCTTATGGTGCCTAGAAACCTACATGGTGCCTAAAAAATAATCTCATAAAAAGGAGGCTCCAAAATCAAGTAGGTGCTCCTTCTATTATGAAGCCTGTGGTTTGGTCAACGTGCACACTAGGGCCACATATAGGATATTTATGAAAACAAAAGAATTGGGGAAATCAATTTTTAGTCACATTTCTCTAGTAAAATGTACTGTGTTCCTTAGAAAAATGTATTAAAATTGAAAATCTGCAAAAAAAATGAAATTTTGAAATTTCACCTACACTTTGTTTTAATTCCTGTGAAACACCTAAAGGGTTAACAAACTTCCAAAATGCTGTTTTGAATACTGTGAGGGGTGCAGTTTTTGAAATGGCATCATTTATGGGGGTGTCTCACATACAAGTCCCTCAAAGTCACATCAGAACTGAACTGGTCCCTAAAAAAATCAGTGTTTGAAATTTTCTTGAAAATTTGAAAATTTGCTATTCATATTGTAAGCCTCCTAGTGTCCAAAAAAATTAAAAGGAAGTTGAAATAATGATGGAAACATAAAGTAGACATATGGTCTATGTTAGTTATTAACTATTTTGAGTGGTATGATTATTTGTCTCACAAGCAGAAAATTTAACATTTTGCAAATTGCTAAATTTTCCATTTTTTTCCGACATTTTGGTATTTTTCACAAAAAAACACAGACTGTATCGACGAAAATTTACCACTAACTTGAAGTACAATGTGTCACGAGAAAACAATCTCAAAATCACTGGGATAAGTAAAAGCAAAAAAAAGTTATCCCCACTTAAGTGAAACATGTCAGATTTGAAAAAAATGGCTCTGTCAGGAACGCAAAAACTGGCTGTGTCAGGAAGGGGTTAATTATACTGCCATATATATAATTACATTGACAAAAAACCTTACGGTTTCACATTAAGGCTTCTTACACATGATCTGGCATTTCTGAAACCTGTTGTAACTCTTCCACTCAAACGCCAAAAAGCAATGAAATTACGATCATTAAGGCTGACGCCTTAATGGACGTGTTCCTTGCGCAATACAGATATGGTACGCCATCACAGCCTGTGGGTAAGTGCAGATTCAGCACTCTCACAGAGTGAGATTGCTGTCACTCACACAATGGTGGAGCTGCTAATTCACAGATTTGTGTGCTCATTGGAATACACACATGCAGTCTATGCAACTGAAGGTCTGAGCAGTTATGTGGCGCACTCATCCTAATAAGTACCTGCAATCATCTAAAACTGTCTAGCCCACTGAGTTACTATAGTGTTCATTCTAGCACCCGAAGCAGATGGGTGGAAAACAGTGGCACAGATTGGGGAAGGTATAGACAGAGTGATGCGATTGGGTGGGAAACAGGAGCAGTTGGAGGAAAGACAGCACTGATGGGGGAGGGGGTTCGGAGCAAAGGGGATAAAGGGAAAACAGAGCAGTAGTTCTAGTAATAGTGTTTATTCTAGCACACGCCATCTTTGAAAACCCATGCAGTTCCTCTACCCTGTCTGGGGTGTTGCTGTCTGCTGTAGTGATTCTAGCACAGATCTGGTTTGCAGTGCTGATATACAGAACACACTGTGCTAGAAGCACTACAGCAGACAGATACACCCCAGGCAGGGAAGCAGAACTGCATGGGTTTTCAAAGATGGCGGGTGCTAGAATGAACACTATAGTAACTCAGTGGGCTAGACAGTTTTAGATGATTGCAGATACTTATTAGGATGAGTGCGCCACATAACTGTTCAGACCTTCAGTTGCATAGACTGCATGTGTGTATTCCAATGAGAACACAAATCTGTGAATTAGCAGCTCCACCATTGTGTGAGTGACAGCAATCTCACTCTGTGAGAGTGCTGAATCTGCACTTACCCACAGGCTGTGATGGCGTACCATATCTGTATTGCGCAAGGAACACGTCCATTAAGGCGTCAGCCTTAATGATCGTAATTTCATTGCTTTTTGGCGTTTGAGTGGAAGAGTTACAACAGGTTTCAGAAATGCCAGATCATGTGTAAGAAGCCTTAATGTGAAACCGTAAGGTTTTTTGTCAATGTAATTTCATAGCTTTTTTCAATTTATTTTTTATTTATTTTAAATTTTAAATTTCAGTGTAAGAATAAAATTAGTTTTTTTAAATGTTTAATGATAACACACCCCTGGGACACGCGGGGTGTGGGGCACTGGGGGGGCAGCATACACACGGGGGCACTGGGGGGGGACAGGGTACACACAGGGATAGTGGGGTGGGGGACAGGGTACACACAGGGATAGTGGGGTGGGGGACAGGGTACACACAGGGACAGAGGGGGGACGGATTTACCTGGGTGCAGCTGCAGTACAGGGGGGACAGAGTACACACAGGGGGCAGCATACAAACGGCGGGCACTGGGGGGGGACAGCGTACACATGGCGGGCACTGGGGGGGGGCAGGGTACATACAGTGACGGGGGAAAGGGTATGCACAGGGATAGTGGTGTGGGGGACAGTTGGGGGGACATGGTGCACACAGGGATAGTGGAGATGGGGGGCGAACAGGGTACACACGGGGGCGAACAGTGTACACACGGGGGCACTGGGGGGGCGAAAAGCATACACACGGGGGCACTGGGGGCGAACAGCGTACACACGGGGGCACTGGGGGGCGAACAGCGTACACAGGGGGGGAAGCATACACACAGGGGGGCACTGGGGGGGCAGCGTACACACGGGGGAACTGGGGGACATCATACACATGGCGGCACTGGGGGGAGCATACACACGGGGGCACTGGGGGGGAGCATACACACGAGGGCACTGGGGGAGCAGCATACACACTGGGGCACTGGGGGGGCAGCACACACACAGGGGCACTGGGGGGGAAGCATACACACAGGGGGGCAGCGTACACACGGGGGAGGCACTGGGGAAGGGGACAGCGTACACACGGGGGGCACTTGGGAGGAAGGACAGCGTACACACACAGGGGGCACTGGGGGGGGCAGCGTACACACAGGGGGGGAGGCACTGGGGGGGAGAGCGTACACACAGGGGGGGCACTGGGGGGGACAGCCTACACATGGGGGGGCACTGGGGGGGACAGCGTACACACGGAGGAGGGGGCACTGGGGGGGACAGCGTACACACGGAGGGGGGGCACTGGGGGAGATAGCATACACACGGGGGGTGCACTGGGGGAGACAGCGTACACACGGGGGGAGGGGACTGAGGAGGACAGCGTAAACACAGGGGGGCACTGGGGGGGACAGCGTACACACGGGGGGCACTGTTCATATGGGGGGCACTGGTGGGGACAGCGTACACACGGGTGCACTGGGGGGGGGAGCGTACACACAGGGGCACTGGGGGGACATGGTACATACAGGGACAGTGGGGGGACGGATTTACCTGAGTGCAGCTGCAGTACGGGGGGGACAGAGTACACACGGGGGGCACTGGGGAGACAGCATACAAACGGCGGGCACAGGCGGGGACAGCGTACACACGGCGGGCAGTGGGGGGGGGGGACAGGGTACACACAGGGACAGTGGGGGGATGGATTTACTTGGGTGCAGCTGCTCCTCTGATGGCCCGGGTAGCTGCTTTCTGTCTTCTTGATGGCGGAGGCAACTCAAGGCCGGGGCTTCACCAGACTGTTAGGCCGCAGGCTGTGGAAGCGCCTGAACCTGGTCCCGACGAGTCCCGGCGGCAGCATGGGGAGGACAGAGTCTGGGCAGGAAATATAATAACAGCAACAATAATGCGTACACACGGGGGGCACTGTGGGGCAGCGTACACGGGGGGCACTGGGGGGAGGGACTGCGTACACACGGGGGGCACTGGGGGAGGGACAGCGTATACACACAGGGGCAACAGCATACACAAGGGGTGCACTGGGGGGGGACAGTGTGCACACGGGGGGCACTGGGGGGGCAGCGTACACACGGGGGGCACTGGGGGGGCAGCGTACACACGGGGGCACTGAGGGGGGCAGCGTACACACAGGGGGCACTGGGGGCAGCATACACACGGGGGGCACTGGGGGGGACAGCGTACACATGGGGGGCACTGGGGGGGAGACATCGTACAAACGGGGGGCACTGGAGGGGGAGACATCGTACACACGGGGGGCACAGTGTACACACGGGGGGCACAGCGTACACACGGGGGGGCACAGCGTACACACGGGGGCACAGCGTACACACGGGGGGGCACAGCATACACACGGGGGGCACAGCGCACACACGGGGGGGCACAGCGTACACACGGGGGGCACAGCATACACACGGGGGGCACAGCGCACGCACGAGGGGGGCACAGCGCACGCACGAGGGGGCACAGCGCACGCACGAGGGGGGCACAGCGCACGAATGAGGGGGGCACAGCGCACACACGGGGGCCACAGCATACACACGGGGGGGCACAGCGTACACACGAGGGGGGCACAGCGTACACACGGGGGGACACAGCGTACACACGGGGGACACAGCGTACACACACGGGGGACACAGCGTACACACGGGGACACAGCGTACACACGGGGGGCACAGCGTACACACGGGGGACACAGCGTACACACGGGGGGCACAGCGTACACACGGGGGCACAGCGTACACACGGGGGGCACAGCGTACACACGGGGGGCACAGCGTACACACGGGGGCACAGCGTACACACGGGGGGCACAGCATACACACGGGGGCACAGCATACACACGGGGGGCACAGCATACACACGGGGGGCACAGCATACACAGGGGGGGGCACAGCATGCCGCCGCTGCACCACTGGCACATACAGCGGGTCCCCCCACCACCAACCCCAGGACCAGCCTTACTAACACATAAACCAAAACAAGCCACCCACCCACAAGAATACTTGCAGCCGCGGCGCTGCAGACACGGAAGGGGAAGCTTTCTGGTTTGCCTGTGTAAACACGCAGCTCCCGGCCGCCGCGCGCATACACTCACTGACATGAGTGCCGCAGCAGCACGGGCTCATGTCAGTGTGTGTATGCGCGCGGCGGCCGGGAGTTGCGTGTTTTAAACAGGCAAACCAGAAAGCTTCCCCTCCCGAGTCTGCGGCGCAATTATTCTTGTGGGTTGGTGGGTGGGTGTTTTTACCCTTTTGGCTCCTGTCTCCTTGGAGGGATTGCGGGGCTGCAGCAGCGGGTCCTAGCCCCTCGCATCTCCGTCGGCCATCTTGGTACACCCAAGTGAGGCCTCTGTCTGTACTCCCCCTGCATGCGCAACAAGTTGAGCACTCCTATCTTTATAATGGGGGACGTTTCACTAAATTTAATAAAAACTGTACCTATCTGAAAATCCTCAACCCCAAAAGGCACTCCACTGGGACAATATCTACCTAATAAAACAAACCCCAAGTCTCAATTGTTCCTCTACCCTGAGTTATGCCTTCCCAAAAAAAACCTCATAGACTAACATGGGTGACAAAGTGTCATTTCTCAAGTGTCAGAAAAAAACTGGCAGTTGGAAGTTTAGATCGCTCCCAATTGGTCATTTTTTTATATTTCGCCCTGAAATTTGGCAAGCAGCACCGGTTGACGATTCTACGCGTACATGCCAAATTTCAGCTCAGTACGCCCAGTCACTTTTGAGGTGCAGTCCCTCAAACACCATGCCCCCGTTCGGTTGATTCAGCCTTTATATAAGGGCACGAACGTGCCCTTATAATATCTCTTTGGTGGTGCCTAATTAATTTACTGCCGTATATATAATATCTTTCTGGTGGGGCCTAATTAATTTACTGCCATATATATAAAATCTTTTTGGTGGTGCATAATTAATTTACTACCGTATATCTTTCTGGTGGGGCCTAATTAATTTACTAATGTACATCTTTCTGGTGGTGCCTAATTAATTTACTACCGTATATCTTTCTGGTGGTGCATAATTAATTTATTACTGTTCTTCTTTATGTTGGGGCCTAATTAATTTACTACTGTATATCTTTCTGGTGGTGCATAATTAATTTACTACCGTACATCTTTCTAGTGGGACCTAATTAATTTACTACCGTATATCTTTCTGGTGGTGCATAATTAATTTACTACCATATATCTTTCTGGTGGTGACTAATTAATTTACTACCGTATATCTTTCTGGTGGTGCATAATTAATTTACTACCATACAGCTTTCTGGTGGGGCCTATTTAATTTACTACCGTATATCTTTCTGGTGGTGCATAATTCATTTACTACTGTATATCTTTCTGGTGGTGCATAATTCATTTACTACCATACATCTTTTCTGGTGGTGCCTAATTAATTTACTACCGTATATCTTTCTGGTGGGGCCTAATTAATTTACTAACGTATATATCTTTCTGGTGGTGCATAATTAATTTACTACCATACATCTTTCTGGTGGTGCATAATTAATTTACTACCATACATCTTTCTGGTTGGGCCTAATTAATTTGCTACCGTATATCTTTCTGGTGGTGCCTAATTAATTTACTACTGTATAACTTTCTGGTGGTGCCTAATTAATTTACTACCATATTTCTTTCTGGTGGTGCATAATTAATTTACTATTGTATATCTTTCTGGTGGTGCCTAAATAATTTACTACCGTATATATTTCTGTTGGTGCATAATTAATTTACTACCGTATATATAATACATTTCTGGTTGTGCCTAATTAATTTACTACTGTACATATAATATTTTTCTGGTAGTGTCTAATTAATTTACTACCGGATATATAAAAATACAGTGAATGAAGGCGGCACTCTGAGACGATAATTCAGTGCAAAATAAAACAAAAGTGGATTTAACTCATCAGGCAACATGTTGGGGCTGCGCCCCTTTCTCAAGCCACAAGTGAAAATGTGTAATCAAACAGTGCATACATACCTTACAAACAAACTAATAGGGGTGTCATCTGTAATACATGATTGTGTATCCCCTGGTATAGCTACAACATCTGGCTTCCTGTGATGCCCTCTACATCCAAAGGGCATGCGTATCCCTTGTGACTATGACTTAACTATCAGTTAGCCTGTGTATCTCTGTTGTCCCATAACTTCCTCAATTCAAGCTGCACAAGGGGTTTCCCAGCCTCCCACCATTGCCCCATGAGCGTGGACTCACAGGAAACACCCCAACCATAAGGACTCATTTAGGCCTCTTGGGTGTACGGTGTCAAGTCTGTGGATCCACTTGGCTTCCAACTGTAAAAGGGCTTTGCCCCTATTGCCTCCCCGTGGTGATAACGGTACTTGGTCAATAACCTTATTTCTCTTTCAATGGTCCTGGTGACACAGCTCAACATTGGGATGTAGGAGGGTCCGTAGTAGCCAGGCACCTATCCTAAAGCTTTTGGAGGGTAGGCTCCTCCCTTCTGCATCCCAGACTCCTCAGTTCATGTTAGGTGCCCACTGGAGTGGGTGCTATTCTAAAGGGCTGCTGGAGCAGCCGAAGGATTAGAGTTAGAGTTAGTTAGGAGTTTTTTTTTTATTTTATTAACTTTTACACTAGTTAGGTAGGCACAGTGTGAGGATTCTCACTGAATCCTCACACTGACAGCGCAGCAGGAGCTGACAGAAGCGCGTCCTGACAGCTCACTATGCACAGGGGATACACTGTCTGGTCTCCCTGTGCAGCACTTACAGCTTCTACTAAGAAGCTGCCTGGGCTCCGGAGCGCTCTGAAACCGGCTTCACGCTAGGTGGGGATCATGAGGGACAGGCGCTCCGTGATGGCGGCGGCCATTTTCTGTGGAGCTTGCACACTGAGCTCCTATATGAGAGGACAGCAGTGTGTTACAGGCATGTTCCAAGTGGTCCCCAGCAGAGGGGGAGACACTGGAACTTGGAGACCCTGCAGTGGGAGCGGCTGTCTGGGGGTGGTTGGCGCCAAAAGCCACGGACCCCGCAGCAGCAGGGACTTGGTCTCTTCCCTCACTCTGTTTTGGCGCCATTCGGAACACTTGCAGCGGAGCTGAGCTGGCTGACAGATCCTGGCAGAGTGATTGGATTTCCTGGGCATCGTTTTCCCCACTGAGAAAGCTTCAGACAGATAAGTGACTGTAGTACATTGGCTCTGTATAAAACGCATGTACAGTGTGCGCTGTGACTGTGTTATTTTTGTATCATGTCTGATCAACAGTCTGTGGCTTTGGGGGAGGGAGCCCTTAATGCATTGAGCGCTTGCAGTGTTTGTACACTGAAATTTGTCCCTGAGCAGATGGCCAAGGGGGTCTTGTGTATTACTTGCGCTGCTGTGAGACCCATGGGCAGTGAACCCCAGAGGGTAGAGCAATCGGAGCCTGCGTGGGCCAGTGCCCTGGCAGGTCTGTTAATGCATTAGTGCAATTGCTGGACAGGCAGAGTGATGGGTTGGCTTCCCCTAGATCATCATCTCAGCAGTCCTCTGGCTCCTTGCCTCTGACCCAAGCAGATCCTGGTTTCTTACAGGTTATGCAGGATACTGCTAAAGGGATCAGCAGATTTAATGATTTGCTGGACAGATTTGATCGTGATACTGTGGGGACCCCTAAAAGGTCTTATTCAGTGCCTTTACTTGCTGTTGAATCTGGAGAGGAGGGAGAGAACACAGACATCCCCTGGGATCAGGGTGATGACTCTGAGGATTCCTCGGCCTCAGGGGTGGGATTACTGCTGTTAAACAGGCTTTGAATTTGTCTGTGGAGGATAAAACCCCTGCAAAGGGTGTATTTAAATGGCAGCGTAAGGAAACTGTTACCTTCCCTGCAGATGAGGGTTTACAGGATTTATTGGAAGGGGCTTGGAAAATGCCTGATAAAAGGCTGCAGATGCCTAAGAGATTTTTAAGTTTATACTTCATGCCTGAGGCTCATGCAGACCTCTGGGAAAAAGTTCCGGTGGTAGACGCTTCTGTGGCACAGCTTTCTAAAGCCACGGTGCTACCTGTCCAAGGGGGGGCAGCCTTTAAAGACCCCGTAGACAAGAAGCTTGAAGGTAACCTCAAGGCAATATTTGAAGGGGTGGGCTTCACATTATCCCCTCTTATAGCTTCAGCCTGGGTCTCTAAGGCCATGATTGTGTGGGCCAGTGACTTATGTACAATTTTACATGCTGATCCAGGTGTGTTACTGCTTGCTGAGAAGCTAAAAGCAGCTGCGGAGTATGTGCTTGAGGCTGAGGAGGAAGCTCTCAAAATGGCTTCCAGAGTGTCCACGGTATCCGTCAATGCCAGGAGAGTGCTTTGGCTTAAAGCCTGGGAGGCGGATAATGAATCAAAAAAGGCCTTAGAGGCATTAGCTTTTAAAGGGAAGCTGTTGTTTGTTCAGAGCTGGAAGAGATTATTAAGCAGGCCACGGGAGGCAAAAGTACTTTCCTGCCGGCTCCTGCAGCAAAACAGGCCTCAAGGTTTTTTGCTTTTAGACCGTCCTTTTGGCCCTCCCCTAGAGGGGGTGCATCCTTTCGAGGACAGTCTTTTAGGGGAAAGTTTCAGTCCTCCAGGGGCAAGGCCCCAAAGTCAAAGTTAGGTTCCTTTCATAAGAAACCGAGCACCAAAGGAGAGGACAAGCCCTCCGCATGACTAACTGGGGAATATCCCAGTGGTGGTCAAGGTAGGGGGGCGTCTGAGATGGTTCAGGGACGCTTGGGCATTGTTGGGCCGGGATTCCTGGGTGTTGGAGATTGTATCCCAGGGTTACAGAATTCCCTTCAAAGGTCTTCCTCCGAGAAGATTCATTCCTACACCACTGCCAAAGGAGTCTCGGCTCCGTGCTGCTCTTCTGGGGGCAGCTCAATCTCTTTTAGAGAAAGGTGTGGTGATCCCGGTCCCTCGAGCGGAGTGGAAGAAAGGCTTTTATTCCACTCTGTTTTTGGTGCCAAAACCAGACGGGTCCTTCAGACCAATCTTAAATCTAAAGTCCTTGAATCTCCATCTGTGGGTAGACCATTTCAAGATGGAATCTCTACGGTCTGTGCTGCTAAGCCTGGACCAGGGAGAATTTTTGGCGTCCATGGATGTCCAGAACACATATCTTCATATGCCTATCCATCTGGAACATCAGGCTCTCTTGAGGTTTGAGATAGGAGACCTGCATTTGCAATTCCAGGCGTTGCCCTTTGGTCTGGCCACAGCGCCGAGGGTATTCACCAAAATTATGTCAGTAATGGTGGCTGCTCTCCGACTGAGGGGAATCACTGTGATTCCGTATTTGGACGACCTGCTGTTCAAAGCAGAGTCGGCGGAGAGGTTGCAGAGTCACTTGGCAGAAGCCATCAGTTTTTTGCAAGCTCACGGTTGGCTTTTAAACTTACAAAAGTCTCAGCTTGTGCCGTCACAGAGAATCCAGTTCCTGGGGGTTGTCCTGGATACCCATCTACATCGGGTATTTCTACCAGAGACAAATGCCAGGGACTTAGCCACCTTGGTTCGGGAGATCCTGGGGCCTCAGAGTCCATCGTTTTGAGGTGTCTCAAACTGCTGGGGAAGATGGTGGCGACTTTTGAGACGCTACAGTTTGCCAGGTTCCACTCTCGAGTGGACGTCTTGGTCAGGGAATACTCTGACGTCTTGGTCAGGGAATACTCAGACCATGAAGTCAGAGCACATAGTGTTGTCTCCAGAGACACGGTCTTCCCTGCAATGGTGGATGGAGGTGGATTCCCTTCAGTGGGGTCGGTTTCTGCAGACCTGGTAGTCACTACGGACGCCTGTCTCAGGGGCTGGGGGGCGGTGGTTCTGGACCTGCGCCTTCAAAGCTTATGGACCTCGGAGGAGTCTGCCTTGCCGATCAATATCCTGGAACTGCGGGCTGTGTGGAAAGTGATGTCTCTGGCAGGAGAGAGATTGCAGGGTCTTCCTTTGAGGATTCAGACCGACAACGCCACGGCTGTGGCGTACCTGAATCATCAGGGAGGCACACGCAGCAAGCTGGCCATGGTTTCCCGGATCTTCCTGTGGGCGGAACAGAATGTTCCAGCATTGTCAGCGATATTCATCCCAGGGGTGGAGAATATCGAGGCCGATTTCCTGAGCAGGGAGGAGCTGCTAGAAGGGGAATGGAGCCTGAACCCACAGGTATTTCATCAGATTACACTGAGCTGGGGAACTCCGGTTGTGGACCTGATGGCATCAAGGTTCAATCATCAGGTGCCCAGGTTCTATGCCAGGACAAGAGATCCACGGGCCGAAGCAGTGACTATTCCCTGGGAGGGGAATCTGCTTTATGCCTTTCCGCCGTTTCCAATGCTGGCGAGAGTATTGAAAATAATCCAGTCCCAAGGAATTCCGGTGATTCTAGTAGCCTCAGATTGGCCAAGGAGGTCCTGGTACTCGAGGCTTCAGAGATTGTCTGTGGACTCGTGGCGTCTACCTCTGAGGTCAGATCTGTTAAGCCAAGGGCCATTCTTACACATGGATTCAGCTCAGCTAAATTTGATGGCTTGGCTATTGAAACCGCCATCTTGAAGAACAAGGGTTTCTCGGAGGCTGTGGTTAACACCATGGTGAAAGCTAGGAAGTCAGTGTCTTCAGCTAACTATTATAGGGTCTGGAAGACCTATATTAGGTGGTGTGAAAGGCAGAAGTCGCATACATCACGGTTTCGACTTTCTAAATTGCTGGAGTTTTTGCAGGATGGTTTTTCGTCTGGGTTAAGCCTTCAGTCACTCAAGGTACAGATATCGGCCTTGTCGATTTATTTCCAGAAAAGGATAGCTGTGCTACCGGAGGTGCAAACTTTCCTGCAAGGGGTTTCACGATTGAAACCTCCCTACAAGCAACCAGTGGCTCCATGGGATTTATCGCTGGTACTGGAGTGTCTTCAAAAGGCGCCCTTTGAGCCGTTGAGGTCGGCTGACCTTAAGTTCCTTACATGGAAGCTATTATTTTTGTTGGCAGTTGCGTCAGCAAAGAGAGTATCAGAGTTGGGAGCATTTTCATGCAAGTCTCCTTTTCTTATATTTCAGGTTGACAGGACTGTTCTTCGAACAGTACCCCAATTTTTGCCAAAAGTAGTCTCTGCTTTTCATCTGAATCTGGAGATAGTTCTGCCTGTGTTCCAACCCCCAGAGGGTTCAAGGAAAAGGGACAAATTGAGGAATTTGGACGTTGTGCGCGCCTTGCGCATTTATGTGGACAGGGTGAAGGGTGTCAGGAAGACTGACACTTTGCTGGTCTTGTATGATGTGCACAAGATTGGTTGGCCTGCCTCTAAGCAGACCATTTCTAGGTGGTTGCGTTCCGTCATTGCCTTTGCATATACTAAGGTTGGTAGGCCCGTGCTGGCCAGGATTAATGCGCATACCACCAGGTCGGTCGCCACCTCTTGGGCGGTTCGACATGGGGCCACAGCTGAGCAGGTTTGCAGGGCCACCACTTGGTCATCTGTTCACACTTTTGCCAAATTCTATAGGTTCCATGAGTTCGTGTTGGAGGACGCATCATTCGGGCGAGCAGTGATGAGAGCTGCAGACCTGAGCGTACCCACCCAAAGGACCGGCTCTGGAACGTCCCAATGTTGAGCTGTGTCAACAGGACCATTGAAAGAGAAAAGGGGATTTTTGTAAGAGCTTACCGTTGGAATCCCTTTCTCTGATATGGTCCTGGTGACACAGCGATCCCTCCCTTACGCTCAGTAAGTATGCCAGTGTTCATGATGTTTCATGTTATATATGGTTGAAAAGTTATTTTTTTAAATTGTGCATATAATATGTGCAGGCATTTGTACTGAGTTAATGTATTCCAGTGGCTTTGAAAGATTGAACTGAGGAGTCTGGGATGCAGAAGGGAGGAGCCTACCCTCCAAAAGCTTTAGCATAGGTGCCTGGCTCCTACGGACCCTCCTACATCCCAATGTTGAGCTGTGTCACCAGGACCATATCAGAGAAAGGGATTCGAACGGTAAGTTCTTACAAAAATCCCTTTGTTGCATGGACGCTACTCCATGATGCTTCAAGGCAAAGTGACGCACCATTGGCTGCTCACTGTTGCCGCTCGCAATGGCCATCCGATGCTGTGCCATTCTCTCCCTAAATTGTTGTTTCATCTTGCCCATGTATCATAAGCCACATGGGCAGTACAGAATGTACACAACAAATTTAGAGGTGCACGTGAGGGCCTTATTAATAAGGATCTTTTTGCCCATGTGGGGGTGGGCTACTATATTTCCCATCAGCATGAAACCACAAGTGGTGCATTCTAGGCACTTATAGCACCCTTTCTTTTTTGACAGAAAGTGCATTTTAGTAGCCCCTGACTGCAGTCCCATCACATCAGTCTTCACCAGCCAGTTGTTTAGGTTGCGGCCTCTTCTATAACTGGGCATCAATCTATGATCTTTGAGGGCCATTAATTCGGGATCCGTGGTAACTATTGGCCAGAATCTTCTTCCCACGTTCACCAGACTTTTGCTCTGTTCATGGTACTGTTGTACCCATGGAATCACTTTAGTTGTCTTTTTCTTTTTGTGTTCCTCAAGCAGTGATACTCTCAACTGTTTACTCGCCTTGTCCCTTGCTGCTTGTAGCTCCTGAGCAGTGTACCCTCGCATCAGGAATTTTTAAAACATAAGGTCAAGTTGTTTGTCTCTTTCTTCGGGATCACTGGTGCATTGGCAAACCCTCACAAATTGTGAATAAGGTAGGCCATGAATTGTGGCCCTTGGGTGGAAACTTGAATGATGAAGCAGAGTATTTCTGTCCTTTATTGGGGGATCCCCACTTCCCCAGTACCCCTGGCCAGGCTGACTGGTCGGTAGGGTGATGTTTTGGCCGCGGGACCTTATATAATAAGTGTCCCCCGGCTGTGACATTACCCTGCTGGCTGGTTTGGCCTGGGGCTGGTTCTTAAAATTCGGGGGACCCCTAGTCATTTTGTCCCCCATATTTTTGGAACCGGACCTGGAGACATGGGGACATGTTATCACAAACTCCCAAGGAGAGTCCAAGGGGTGGTATATATATATATATATATATATATATATATATATATATATATATATATATATATATAGATATACACGGTATCTCACTTGTTCCCAGTATTACTCTCCTGGTTTGAAGAATCACAGTCTCCCACTTTGATGCTTGTGGTAACTGGAATGGCGGGTATCCATGAACCTGACTGGAAGCTTGAAAACCTGATCCTGTTTTTAAGGATGTGATGGTTCAGTCCTTATTTAGAGGAAAGGCTCCAGTGATTGGCAGGTGGTGGTGTCCCTTCTGATGTCCAGTTGATGAGTGTCCAACAGTTAAAAAGTTTGGGAGAAAGGAGAGTTGGTCCAAGTAGAAAACCTGTATTTGTAATCCAAGGGTGTAGCAAGGGTGTCACATTTGGTCTGACGCGTTTCGTCGTCCACAGACAACTTTCTCAAAGGTATACCATTGTGAGTCTGATCTGGGGTTATAACCCCAGATCAGACTCACAATGGTATACCTTAGAGAAACTGTTGGACATTCATCAACTGGACATCAGAAGGGACACCACCACATGCCAATCACTGGAGCCTTTCCTCTAAATAAGGACTGAACCATCACATCCTTAAAAACAGGATTCGATTTTCAAGCTTCCAGTTAGGTTCATGGATACCCGCCATTCCAGTTACCACAAGCATCAAAGTGGGAGACTGTGATTCTTCAAACCAGGAGAGTAATACCGGGAACAAGTGAGATAGTGTGTATATATATGCAATTTATGCTTAATACATATGTTATCCAACCTAGGGTGTATACCATTTTTTATTAAGATTGTATGCAATTGCTTTTAAAGTGTTCTATACCTGTTAGAATAAATATCTTTTATATGTAATACCCAATTGGTCATATTCATATTTTATGTAGCGCTCCACCATTTCATGTCTTTTTTTCTCATGTCACCAGCATGACTGACTCCTCTTCTATCCAAGATTCCTCCAGAGGATCCTGCAGCATTACTCCTGCTGCTGCTGTTGCTGCTGCTACTGGGAGTCAGTCATCATCCCAGAAGGGAAGTCGTAAGACCGCTACGTCTTTCACTAAGCAATTGACCGTCCAATAGTCATTTGTCATTAGGACAAAATACGACAGCAGTCATCCTATGACAAAGCGGATAACTGCGGGCTTGACAGCTATTCTGGTGTTAGACGTGCGTCATGTTGGCAAGTGGATCAGGGCAAACTAAGGACTATAGGACTGTGACAGCCAACTGGTTAGATGCATCGTCTTCCGCAGCAGCATCTCCTGCATGCCAGCTCCTTCCAAGGCAGGCTACGCTGTGTATCACCACTTTCAGGAAGAGGCACAATGCCGACAACCTCTTAGAGAAACTGAGGGATATTATCTCCCAGTGGCTTACCCCCCCCCCCCCCTTAGACTTTCCTCGGGATTTGTGTTGTCGGACAACACCAGTAACATTGTGCGGGCATTACACATGGGCAATTTCTAGCACGTGTCATGTTTTGCCCATATAATAAATTTGGTGGTGCTGCATTTCATCAGAAGTGACAGGAGCAAGCAGGAGGTGCTTGTGGTGGCCCGCAAGATTTGCGGACACTTTCAGCATTCTGCCTGCTGAAGCGGCAGCAAAAACTCCTCAACTTGCCCTGCCATCACCTTAAACAAGAGGAGGTGACGCTCTGGAACTCCACCCTCTATATGTTGCAGAGGATGGAGGAGCAGCAAAAGGCCATTCAAGCCTACACGGCCGCCTATGACATAGGCAGAGGAGCAGGGCTGCACCTGACTCAAGCGCAGTGGAGGCTGATTTCCGTGTTGTGCAAGGTTCTCCAGCCGTTTGAACTAGCCACACGTGAAGTCAGTTCCGACACTGCCTGCATTAGTCAGGTGATTCCCCTGATCAGGCTGTTGCAGAAGCAGCTGGAGAAAGTGAAGGAGGAGCTAAAGCGGAGCGATTCCGCAAAGCATGTCGCTCTTGTGGATGAAGCCCTCCATACGCTTTGCCAGGATACGAGGGTGGTCAGTCTGTTAAAGTCAGAGGAATATATTCTGGCCACTGTGCTCGATCTTCGGTTTAAAGCATATGTTGTGTCTATGTTTCCGGTGGACACAAGTCTACAAAGGTGCAAAGACCTGCTGGTCAAGAGATTGTCATCTGAAGGGGATCGTGACACGGCCCCAGCTCCTCCTTCATTTTCTCCCACACCTGTGTCTGCGAGGAAACAGCTGCGATTTCCCACACAACCCGCTGGCGTGGATGCAGGGCAGGCAGGAGGGGTTTTGGACATCTGGTCCGGACTAAAGGACCTGCCAACGATTGCTGACATGTCTACTGTCACTGCATTGGATGCTGTCACCATTGAAAAAATGGTGGAGGATTACTTTGGTGACAGCATCCAAGTAGACATGTCAGACAGTCCTTACCTGTACTCGCAGAAAAAAAAGGCAGTTTGGAAGCCCTGTACAAACTGACTTTACTTTACCTGAGTTGTCCCCCCTCCAGTGTGTACTCCGAAAGAGTTTTTAGTGCAGCGGGGAACCTGGTCAGTGAGCGGCGAAGGAGGTTGCTTCCGCAAAATGTGGAGAAGATGATGTTTATAAAAATGAATTATCAATTCAGGAATTGCCTCCAGAGATTAAAACGGGAGCTGTGATTGTGGAGTCCAGCGGGGACAAATTGATAATCTGTGAGGATAAGGAAGTACACACGGAAGGGGGCGAGGAATCAGAGGAGGATGATGAGTGACGATGACATCTTGTCTCTGTAGAGCCAGTTTATACAGGGAGATATGAATTGTTTTTTTTGTGTGGGGACCCAAACAAACCAATCAATTCAGCCACAGTTTTGTAGGCCCTGTCGCTGAAATGTTTGGTTTGTTAAAGTGTGCATGTCCTATTTCCGCAACACAAGGGTGGGTGGGAGGACCCATGGACAATTTCATTTTGCATCACCATTCATTAATCCCACTGCTGAGTCATTGATATGTGAGATAAGTGGACTCGTCTTTAATCACATACAACTGTTTGTGCTCAAGTGGTAATAATCACAGAGCTGACCAATCCCACTGCTGAGAGTCATTGATTGCTGCACAAATCGCCCACTGCTCCTCGGCTGGTCGGCGCCTGGTTATGTCTAGTCAGTAGGTTCCATTCCATTCTACTGCCGTACATATAATACCTCTCTGCTGGTGCATCTACTGCCTTAGATAGGGTGTTACAGGTGTTTCCAGGAAGCCATTCTGCAGTGTTGTTAATGTAGGCTCTGTACCTTAAGCACAGATAACACGTACATGACTGTCACATTCACAGACACTGTAATGCAGATGGTTATATTCCCTATATTATTCCGGGAGTCCGCAGCTGCCGCTCTCACCCTGCATCACACAACCAGATGCCGATGGAAGACGGCCTAAGTGACAGGAGCGTGTCTGCCACTGCCTGCAGAAGGCTGCCGAATCGCCCACTGCACCTCGGCTGGTGGTAAACACGATCAAGCCAGATAGTGGTCTTATTGGATATATAACTGATAAAAACAGATACACAGCACAGCAGCCTAAGTTATAGGAGCTTTTCTTCCACTGCCTGCAGAAGGCTGCCGAATCGCCCACTGCTCCTCGGCTGGATCAAGCCAGATAGTGGTCTTATTGGATATTAAACTAATAAAAACAGATACACAGCACACTCGCAGACATACTCAGTGCTGCACCAGTGCTTCTGGTCACCACCTGTGGTCAGAAGGTTCCACCTCTTTGCAGCTATTGCATTGCTGCACCAACCACCCACTGCTCCTCGGCTGGTCGCCACCTGTGGTCAGAAGGTTCCACTTTTTTGCAGCTATTGCATTGCTGCACCAATCACTTACTGTTTCTTGGCTGGTTGTCGCCTGTGGTCAGAAGGTTCCATCCCTTTGCAGCTATTGCATTGCTGCACCAATCGCCCACTGCTCCTCGGCTGGTGGTAAACACGATCAAGCTAGATAGGGGTCTTTTGGGGCCTAGTTTTTAAAACTGCCATCCTGTCTGCTGCTGCAGTGCCACTCCTAGAGGAGCCATGTGTTTGTGCCGCACACTTGTGTGGCTTAGCATAGTTATCTAGCTACCTCGGTGTAACCTTTTGCGATAAAAACAATATTGTGAGGTGTTCAGAATAGACTGAAAATGAGTGGAGATTAATGTTATTGAGGTTAATAATAGCGTAGGAACAGAAAAACACATTAGTTCTGCGATTTTAGCAGTTTTTATGCTTTTTAAAAAAAAATCTGAACCCAAAACGTTTATGGGGTGTTTTGGCAAAACCTATTAGAACCCAAAACCTTAAGATAATTTGAACTCAAAACATGAAACGTGGCCGGTGCACATCCCTATTTATATAGCGCAGCATATTACGCAACGCTTTACAAAAGGAGACAGTGATACAACAAACAGGGTTTTTACAGACAGTCAAAAGGTAGGAGGGCCCTGCTTGCAAGCTTACAATCTATATGGAAATAGGCATTGATACATAAGGATAGATACTGTATTCACACAAGGGGTTTTTCACAGTTTTTTTTACCCGGATGTCGACACGGTCAATAGGGACACTGCTTAAAGTGCAGCACATCCCCTTGCATGGCTCGCTACACTCGCCATGCTTCGGGCATGGTGCCTCGCTATGCTCGGCACACGATTTTATTCTCCCACCACGTCCCAGTGGATAGTAAGGCATGAAATACTGTTAAAAAACAGTGGAAAAACCCTTGTCGATCTTTTGACTGTCGACCTAGACCATGTCGACCTAATGCTTGTGTTGACCTAATGACCTGTTGACCTAGAACCATGTCAACCTTGACCCATGTCGACCTATCCCCATGTCAACCTAATGGTGTCAACCTAACGATTGTCGCCCAACTTGCTGTAGACCAAATGACCGTATCCCGATTTAGTGAGACCCAAGGGCCTTAATGATTCCATGGGTCTAATTCATTTAATTTGAGATATAGTAGTTGCTGTCTGTATTAGAATTCAAAAATATTTTGTTAAAGTCAAATTTGGTTTTTACAGGAATAAGTTTGAATGAGTACTCTAGCTTTTAAATTAGGTGATGCTGCACGGAGATGCAATGTTCCTCATATGCATTTATTTTATATCCACTTTTTATTTGCACTTTTGACTCCTATTGATTCACTGTTAGGTTGTTAGTTTTAGCCCCACGTATATGCAGGCTAAGCTTTATATATATATCTCCAAAGTCCCAATGAAGGGGCACAGAGCACTCGCCAGTTTTAGTAAGAAAAAATGCTGAATTTATTTATCAAAAAAATAAAGAGAAACATACCAAGGGTTTGCTGAATGACCAGAGAAAAAAACTCCAACGTTTCGAATCCAGCTGGGATCTTTGTCAAGGAAGTAGCCAACATAGAACTGGTCTCAAGAGGAAAAACGGGATACCACAGGTATTGGGTCAATCTGCCACAGCCGTCAGTGACCTGTCATACTCACCGCCGGGTCCCGGTTTAAATAGCCAAAAGAACTGCCAAACCAAATTAGTCAGCCTCCCGTCTGTGTCACTATCGGCGTCTTGATGTCTTGATAAAGGGCCAGGAGCCCGAAACGTTTACCCACAAACCTTGTGTCCTCAACTTTATTTACCTAAACCCTGCCGCCGTGCAGATTGGAAAATCTTACGAGTGCCTACCCACCTTTGCGTATCCCTCTCCATATATATATATATATATATATATATATAGTGAGGATAGCAGCGGCACTCAGGACTTAGTGAAGAAAAGAACGACAAGTAGCCAATAGCGATGACGTTTCAGCCCTTACAGGCTTTTATCAAAAAACAGCTTACATGAATACATAAGGTGCTCTTACCTCTATAAGTAGTGCAGGATCAGTGCTGTAAGCAAGGACTGCGGCCACTCGTGGACGCCGGGGGCGCAGTGTGAGTGACATCACTGTCAGTGAGACCGTTGGCATAGCAACGCGTCTGTTCATCAAAACGGACAATAAAGTTTTGTTGAAAAACTGAAGAAAAAAATGAAAACAGTGCTTTTAAATGCGTGCAAGAGTAAACCGCTGTCATTGCCTATAACACAGGTGCTGCAACCAAAAGACAACATAAAACAAATTAGTGAAACAATGAAAACTGAAATCTGACAGCGGGGTTATGTTTAGATATATTATTACAACTTTAAAAGTGACAGTGTAAGAGCTAATTATAATAGATATATTAAAGAAATGAAATTAAAAAAATACCTCATGTTGATATCCTGCCAGGCTATATCCAATGTGATCTAGAATGTAAGCCTGGATCACTATATTCATTTTAATGCTCTAGCTGCTATAACATCTATTAACCATAGCGGGGATTAATTGCTAAATGGCGGATTAAACTTTATTATCTTTTGTGAGACTCCTTTTGGTGTCCCTTTTAATCATTCATCTGTACCTGTAACAATTTCTAGCTATATGTAAATAAAGGTTTATAATAGCACCTTGGCCCTTATTCTGATTGACGCGGACTTTACCGCGTACTTTCGGATCGCGTCTTTACGGCGTCTGCACATGCGTGGAGAACGCCACGCGCATGTGCCACGCATTGACTCGGTACCAGTTCGGCCAAATCCCGTCCAGAACTGTTCACCGCTATCATTCGGGAAATAGGGGCGTATTATGGGCGTCATGCGGAATGACACATGGGCGTAGTTTCAAAGTGGGCAAAACGGGGCGGAAACATGGGCGGACACGGGGGAGTACACTTATGTTGGGGGGCGTACATTCGGAAACCACTCCGAATGCACGCGATCAAAAAGGGCAGAAATGTGCGGTGTCCACAAGTGTACTATTGCTTTGCGGACACCACTCGTTCATGCGGTAGGCGAACGTACGCCTAATGACTACAACCATTAACACCTGAACCCAATAGAATCTACTCCTTTACTCATTACTCACTAATAGGCCGCTTGTCAGTGCTTTAATTGAAACCATTGCTGCTTCAAGGAAACCTTAGTAATCCCCCACATATGCTGTACTTGTCCCACACTTAAAAACTGCTAACAATGGACATGACTGAATATTAATACTAGCAATACAGAAGATATATAATAGTGGGTTGTTTGGCGTAAATACTCCGCTTACGTGCGGTAGCACCGCTTGGCTCCCGTTCGGATGCGGTATTCCCGAGCATACTCTGTAATACTCTGTAATACCGTGCCGAATCGGAGTGTTTCTCCCGCACACGCATGCTTTGTATGTCGTCCGTAAACACGCCCTGTTCTTAAAGAGTGAGTCCGTCCGAATGCGGAGGACACGTGGGCGTTTCTACGGACGATGGCCGCATGCGGCAAAACACCGTGGCGTGCGGACCGCTCCGTAAGAATGCGGGAATTTCCGCACAGATCAGAATAAGGGCCCTTGCTATTATCTTGCTCAGCACCAGCTATAACATTGTTGCCTGTAAGTGGCAATTAATAAAACCTCATAAGAACCAATGGAGTCCCAACTGTTCGTTGAGACCCCTGGGGGCCATAGTTCCCATTTTATGGATCCAGCGGGTCTCAAGCTGTAACAGCTTTCTCCCTCTGTCTCCACCTCTCCACCTAAACCTTTATTTACATATAGCTAGAAATTGTTACAGGTACAGATGAATGATTAAAAGGGACACCAAAAGGAGTCTCACAAAAGATAATAAAGTTTAATCCGCCATTTAGCAATTAATCCCCGCTATGGTTAATAGATGTTATAGCAGCTAGAGCATTAAAATGAATATAGTGATCCAGGCTTACATTCTAGATCACATTGGATATAGCCTGGCAGGATATCAACATGTGGTATTTTTTTAATTTCATTTCTTTAATATATCTATTATAATTAGCTCTTACACTGTCACTTTTAAAGTTGTAATAATATATCTAAACATAACCCCGCTGTCAGATTTCAGTTTTCATAGTTTCACTAATTTGTTTTATGTTGTCTTTTGGTTGCAGCACCTGTGTTATAGGCAATGACAGCGGTTTACTCTTGCACGCATTTAAAAGCACTGTTTTCATTTTTTTCTTCAGTTTTTCAACAAAACTTTATTGTCCGTTTTGATGAAAAGACGCGTTGCTATGCCAACGGTCTCACTGACAGTGATGTCACTCACACTGCGCCCCCGGCGTCCACGAGTGGCCGCAGTCCTTGCTTACAGCACTGATCCTGCACTACTTATAGAGGTAAGAGCACCTTATGTATTCATGTAAGCTGTTTTTTGATAAAAGCCTGTAAGGGCTGAAACGTCATCGCTATTGGCTACTTGTCGTTCTTTTCTTCACTAAGTCCTGAGTGCCGCTGCTATCCTCACTATATGTTTGGGGCATCTACCTGCTGTCCCCTCGCTGAAGGCACCTGGCCCAAAAAATCCTTTTGAAGAAGGAGAAGTGCCAGCCGTTTACGCTATAGATATTGGAGCCGGAGGACATCACAGACACACAGAGAAGTGAGTGTGACTACTCCCAACCCGTGGCAAGGCACTCTCCAGTGAGACGCTGTCTCACCATTGTTATACAGCAGCATCATTTCTATTTGCACGGAAGCACTGAGCACTTTTTTCCTTCTCCTACAAGAGACTTCACTAGCACTTTAAGGGTTATTCTATACCCGAGCACAAGCCACTTTTTGAATCCTGCACCAGCACTTTATACTCATCGCAGCTAAAACGCGCTGCGGAGCTAACTGCACCATTAAAGGGATTTGATTGCCTGGAGGCACCTTACCAAGTCTACTATTTGCACAGCACTCAGCACTTTTATTCCGTGTTTGGCAAGTCTATAATAAAAAGCCTCTTTTCCATCCAGTCATTATGGCAGAGCCCACTCAACAACGTGTGACCCTCACACCAGGGGCTCTTTACAGCTATTCGGATTCCGATGCTGAAGGCATATTATTCACCGATGTCCCTAATTTACTGGAGGGCAAAGACAACCCTAAGGACATTTTTGCTAATCTTTATAAATTAAAAAAACGTGAGTTGGACTTTTTTTATCACGGGCTCACCCTTTCAAACTATTTTCGGGATAAAAAAATCCCACGGGGGTTCCGAATCAGAAACACACCCACAATCGGGAGGTATAATGCAGAATTCTGCATCAAATGGACATCCATTTTGAACAAATGTTCATTTGATTTGTTACTCCTCGTAATTGAAGAGTCCAAAAAAGAATTTGAATGTGCTAAGACGCGACTCAAAGCATATGAGGACTCCCACATGCCTAAAATATCTGCCGATTTGATGGAAGAATGGTCGTTAAAATTAAAGAGTGACATTGAGAAGTACACTGAAGAACTCATTCAGTTTAAAAAGGCCAAGCGTGTGAAAGTTGACCAAGATTATGAATTTCAAAGAGTGTACAATTGGTTAACAGGAGCCCCACCAGGTGATGACGCCCGTCCAGCCTATCGAAGAAGAAGAAATTTCAGAGAACGCCGCAGAGCTGATGACGGTGCAGTGACCACTGGCAGCGATAGTGATATGGGCGACCGTAATGACATCCCAGGTTCACGCCCTTTAGGGGTACGCACACGTGCCCAAAAAGCCGGCACAAACCCCGCTACACACGACGCGCCAAACAAAACATCAGGCAGAGGAAGGGTGACAAAAAAACCTCCCAATCCAAGGAGGATATAGTTTTTAACTTATCCTCTCGAGTCCTGACCACCGAAGAAATTAAAGTCCTCCAGAAAGGCCTAGCATTTATCCCAACAGTGATTGCTGACCCTCTGCAGGACAAAATTGAAGCTTTCCAGCTGAATAGAAAAATCAGGCTGAGTGAACATTTTAAATCTTCACCGACCCCGAATAGCAATTTGTCCGTTCCGCCTCATTTGGCCAAGTTTAAACCACAATCGTTGTTTGACCCCACCAGCATTAATGCGTCATTGAAGACCTTTATACGCCTCACGGAGCCAGTTTCACAAATTACCATACCACATAAGAACACCACCAAGTGGAATATGTCACTGGCAGAACATCATGCTTTAAAACAACTTGCCTCTTATGAGGACATCATTATCAGACAGTCAGACAAGGGTGGATCAATCGTTGTCCAGAATCTTTCAGACTATCGAACGGAAATCCAGTGCCAACTGTCTGATTCGACTACGTATTCCAAGCTGCAAAATGACCCTACCCAAGTCTTTAAAAAACAGATTGATTTGATCCTCCGCACAGGTGTGCAGGAAGGATTCATCTCAGAGACTTGTAAAGAATATTTGTCTGTGGAATATCCCATCAAACCCATCCTTTATACCATTCCAAAAGTGCATAAGCACGCGACCAGGCCCCCAGGTAGGCCGATAATTTCGGCGAGAGGTTCTTTATTTCAGCCGATATCGGTCTACCTGGATGGCTTTTTGCAACCAGTCGTCCAATCGATGTCCACATTTCTGAAGGACACGACTTCGCTTCTACAAGCTCTCACAGCATTGGGCCAATTACCACCAAATTGCCTGTTGGTCACAATTGACGTATGCAATTTATATACGTGTATCCCACATCAAGCAGGCCTACAAGCGGTCCGCCGCTTACTGACCAACAATGCCAAATATACAGGCCCAGATCTAGGCTTCTATATGGAGCTATTAGAGCTGGTGCTCAGCAAAAATTATTTTTATTGTGATGGAGCTCATTACTTGCAAACAAGGGGCGTGGCGATGGGGTCCAATGTGGCCCCGTCGCTAGCCAACGCGTACATGTACGAAGTAGAGAAAGATTTATTTTTCAGTGACGTTGCTATAGCGGAGAGGATCTTGCGATATTTCCGCTATATCGACGATATACTTGTCTTGTGGCTCGGTACGGAATCAGAAATCCGGGAGATTGTTGATGGGCATAATTTAACTGACAGTCCTGTCAAATTTACTTATACTATCAACCCCACAACAATTAACTTTCTGGATGTCCAGATTTCCATTGACAATAACACAATCAAAACAGGCCTGTACAGAAAAATCACAGATCGAAATAATTTCGTTCTGGCTAGCAGCGCCCACCCCACACATAGCAAAGCCTCCCTACCCTATAGTCAATACCTGAGAATTCTCAGGATTGTCAGTGAAAAAGATGAAGCAATTAAAGAGCTGTCTATTCTAACGGATAAATTCATCGAGAGGGGCTATGATCGAAAAGATCTGTTAAAACAGCAGCAGAAGGCTATGTTAAAAACCCGTGAGGAGCTGCTAAACTCGGCAAAAAAGTCTAAATTAAAATCAGACAAATTTATATGGGTAAATTTATTTACCAATGAATCCCGAGCTAAAATACAGAAAGTTAAAAAACTTTGGCCAATAGTCAGATCCGATCCTGAATTAAATCTGGGGAACAAAGCTCTAATGCCGGCTTACAGAAAGGGGAGGAGCTTACGTGATCATCTGGTTAAGACAGATATCACCAATATGGGTAAAACACCGGTTACCACTTTTTTAAGTAAAACAACAAAGAAAGGGTGTTTCAAATGCCCAAACTGCACTTCTTGCGGTTTCATGCAAACTGGGTCTTCCATCTCTCACCCGTACACAGGAAAACGGTTTCCCATCAAGCACTTCCTCACTTGTACGACGAGATATGTCGTGTACATTATATTCTGTCCATGCTCTCTGGCCTACATAGGCAAAACAGAGAGACAGTTTAAAGAGCGTATGTGTCAACATCGTTTGGCAATCCGAGCAGCAATTCAGAAAGGCACTAGTGACCAGCCATTGGCCAGACACTATGCCAAGGCCAGACATCCCTTGTCCTCTGTCAAATACATGATTCTAGACCATGTGCCTCCACTGGTGAGAGGTGGAGACAGAGGGAGAAAGCTGTTACAGCTTGAGACCCGCTGGATCCATAAAATGGGAACTATGGCCCCCAGGGGTCTCAACGAACAGTTGGGACTCCATTGGTTCTTATGAGGTTTTATTAATTGCCACTTACAGGCAACAATGTTATAGCTGGTGCTGAGCAAGATAATAGCAAGGTGCTATTATAAACCTTTATTTACATATAGCTAGAAATTGTTACAGGTACAGATGAATGATTAAAAGGGACACCAAAAGGAGTCTCACAAAAGATAATAAAGTTTAATCCGCCATTTAGCAATTAATCCCCGCTATGGTTAATAGATGTTATAGCAGCTAGAGCATTAAAATGAATATAGTGATCCAGGCTTACATTCTAGATCACATTGGATATAGCCTGGCAGGATATCAACATGAGGTATTTTTTTAATTTCATTTCTTTAATATATCTATTATAATTAGCTCTTACACTGTCACTTTTAAAGTTGTAATAATATATCTAAACATAACCCCGCTGTCAGATTTCAGTTTTCATTGTTTCACTAATTTGTTTTATGTTGTCTTTTGGTTGCAGCACCTGTGTTATAGGCAATGACAGCGGTTTACTCTTGCACGCATTTAAAAGCACTGTTTTCATTTTTTTCTTCAGTTTTTCAACAAAACTTTATTGTCCGTTTTGATGAACAGACGCGTTGCTATGCCAACGGTCTCACTGACAGTGATGTCACTCACACTGCGCCCCCGGCGTCCACTAGTGGCCGCAGTCCTTGCTTACAGCACTGATCCTGCACTACTTATAGAGGTAAGAGCACCTTATGTATTCATGTAAGCTGTTTTTTGATAAAAGCCTGTAAGGGCTGAAACGTCATCGCTATTGGCTACTTGTCGTTCTTTTCTTCACTAAGTCCTGAGTGCCGCTGCTATCCTCACTATATGTTTGGGGCATCTACCTGCTGTCCCCTCGCTGAAGGCACCTGGCCCAAAAAATCCTTTTAAAGAAGGAGAAGTGCCAGCCGTTTACGCTATATATATATATATATATATATATATATATATACATACACTGTCAAAGTCGAGTTGCATACACACCACAATAGAATGGTATGGCCGCCATCTTAGTTCGCAGAGTTGCGCAAATGAAGTATAGGAACCAGGTTTTATAATAAGCGAACCCCGTGCGCAGCCATACCGATACACATAAATTCATATTCCACACTTACATTCTAATAAAATATAGATAAAAGGGTTTTAATCTGCAGCACATAGCTTAAATGGTAAAACATGTTCTTTCTTGTACATATTTCGCATCTGTGTCTCTCATGCGCAGTGCTCCGGTTCTGGTTTAAAGTTTGCAACTTGTAACAGCCAAAAGTAATGGAAAGATTACATATTTAATGGTAATTTCACCATGAGGACAGTGTAACTGGAAGATCCAGATGTAACCGGTTTCACAGCTTGAATTACGATGCCTTAAAACAAAGAGACCGAGGTGCATTCCGTGCACCAATCCAAGAGAAGCGACATCTGATCCTTTGACCAATGATGACCTTCACTGCCCCCCTCTACCTGGACACTATAAGAGGTCAAGCACAACCTAAACTCACTGTTCCTCTTCTTCCTGGACTATAATCTGGACAGAATATAGTGAGCTCAGACCGGGTTGCGCCAGCGCTATTGATGAGACGGTAACATTTGCATTCCTGTATGTAAATACTGTACTGTGGCTGATTGTCGTTATATCTGTTGTTTTTTCCCCTGTTAGGTTAGAACCTATTTTGTATTGTATATTAATCTGTGTAATCTTGTTATCTGCTTCCTTATATCTGTAACCCCCTGTTGCCGTTAGGGACTGATATATATGGTACAGGGAATTTATCCCCTTGTTCCGGAATTTATACTGAGTCTTGGCTTCTATTTGCAATAAGCGGAAAAGTTTATAAGGGAATAATACCTGATTTTGTACCTACATTTGAGTACTAAGTACTGCGAAAAGATACTGCTTTAATGGTATCGGTATAGCGTGTTTTATACACGGACAAGGTTCGCTACGCTTTGTTCACACGTAGCTAGGAATAAAAGGTTATAGGTTTATGGACACAATATATAAACTGCGCACTTCACTTATTATCTATCGGTTTAATCTTATATGGACATTGATAATATACAAAACACAATCTCCGAAATTGCACTAGTTTGGGATAATGTGGTCGCTGTTGACACTTAGTTCCCTACTAGTAAGAAACAACAAAAAAACACAACAACAATAGTGTCTCCAGCACCCTAGGAATGTAATGTCTTCTAAAATCAATAAACATAAAATAAATACACTTGTAGCTTCTTTTTTTTTAAGAGTATTTTTCTTTTTATTTCAGATCAATACCCGATGCGTTTCGTCTCCTTCAGAGACTTCATCAGGGTTTTTTTACAATCTAAAAAATGCTATATAAATGTACAATAAATTCATCACAAAATGACATTACATACACTTAACAATTAAAAATTAATAATTAATAAAAATTAAATAAAATGGAGCACTAAATCAATATATATAAAGGTGGAGGGACAACATGGATACGCAGAAGTACATGGAATTAGAGAATGGTAACAATACATGTTTTATATATAATCTTTTGATATTCTTATTCGGTTTAATCCTATTCATTTGTATTGGTCTTTTAGGCAGGGTAAAAAAAGGTTCTGTAGGACGTGAGTAGTTTGTTTAGAGCCACTCGAAAACCAACAGATTCCTGCGCTGGAATAAACAGTAACACAATAGAATTAAATTTACTTAAAGTAATTAAATTTCATCCACTCATTGCTGCAGGTTATGGAAACCCATTTATTTATATATGCAAAGTATACTTAATTTATTCAGGCCGCACGTGATCAATAAGCGAATGTCCAGAAATATAATCAATGAATATTGTTTATGAATGCAAGCGAATGAAACTGCATCAATGATTTTACAATATGATAAGACAGATATTACAATTAATACGTTTATAATACCAGCATCCTTAATACAGTTAATCTCAGTGTTATATGTGTGTACAGTGCTGGGGGCGTGGCTATGAATGGCAGCCATTTTAGATAACTAACCGTTGTGTCCACCATTTTAGATTCAGCCAAATGTAACACAAAGGAACCTTAACACACTGGGCCTCAAGATGCCGCATGGCAACCAAACATAAACTGACTGTACATTCATAATTTCTATCCACAACATTACTCCAAATTACCACTAACCGGCATCATGCGATACTCACAATCCTGAATATAACTTGCCCATTCATCAAACACACTAAACCTACAGCATACACGATTTGAATATTAATCTACCATGTATTCTCTAAATAGTGCACCTAAATGGCACTCTACAATCCAAGGCCTTGCTATACCAAAATCCTCTACCCAATTTGAAAATACATCAACACATACCAACACATAATTCATATATTCATAGTCAGTGCCACTAATTCGGCTACTTGTGCTCAGTGCGGTGGTCCAAGGGACTTAGCCTCCACTACACTTTCTCCATCTACTACAGCATAGCCAGTGCACAGTTCTCCCGTCTCGATACCTCTATGGCAGCAGGTTATGTCTACCTTCTCCAATGCATTGTCACTTATGTCAGGACGTGCTGTGAACGTCTGGTTCAAGTATGTCATTCAATCGTGCTCATCTATGCTCCCGCTAAACTCCTCCTCGGCCTTCACTCCAACATCCACTCCCACCCTTTGTGCCTCAGAAGGCACACCAGGTAGGAATGTTGCCAGGTTTAGGGTGTTACATCTCCTTATTGTGATGTTCACTGGGGCCATCAGTGCAAGTTTCCATTTTGTGAACCTGGCTGATGAAACATGCCGTCTTTGAGCTGAGTTTAGGAGAGCTGAAACTGTGTGAGGAGCATGGACAGTCAAATCATGGCCCAACACCACATCCTCACATTTGGTGATGAGTAATGCTCAATTACCGTGAAGTAATTTGCATGAGGTGGTATTTGCATCAGGATTACTGGTGGTTTGGGCACTATGGGAAACTGGCTCTCAACTGCCTTGTTTACCCCCCTCAAATCCTGTACTAGTCGGTACACCTGCAGTGCACATGGTTTTGCCCATTTTGAGAACAAATTTGTACTGTGATCAGATCTGAATAAAGGGCAGTGTCGGGTCATCTGCAACTTTACAATCTTCTAGAAATTTTAGTGCATCTATGTGTGATGGGAGACAGGCTCTTAATATAAGTCGCCAGTCTTTGTTTGTGGGCTCGTGTGAGTTTCCCAAGTCCCTAATACATTTTTGGCAGGCTGTTAAGTTTTTTCTGGGGTCAGGGAAGTCTTTAATCATGGATATTAAATCTGACCTGGTCCATGGGCAATGCATACCCACTTGTCTTACTGGGACCAATCCATCTTTATCTGGCTTTCCATATGGGACATGGAGAGTGCAAAGTGGGTATGTGCTTACAGAGACTGAGTCCTCGGTCGTAGTCAAAGGGCTAGTTGTCTCCGTGCTGCATACTGTACCATACCTACCGGTTCTTTCGGGCATGTCCCTGATGTTGGCCGTGTCCACCGATTGAGGTTCTGCAGTCCCTGTTGACTGTGGGGCCTGACCCTCATTTAAACCTATCGAGTAGGAGACAACCGACGTCAGTAACACTTCGTCCTTGGGATCCTGACCTGTAAAAGAGGTTAGCACTGGATACAATTTAGTATAGTTATTAATGTTTGCCTTTGGTTGGGGTTCCTTTTTGACGGTAATTGCTCCTTCTGTAACATAAGGAGGGGATGTGCAGTTGCATGTGTGACGTTAATTGTACCTAGACAATTTCCTATTCTTGCGTCTGTCCTTTCGCTAGCCACAAGTTGAAACAATTATGGTGCTTTAATCTTTTATTTTTCGATGAAATGTTACAAATTTGGTTTCTTAGTGCATTTAGAATTTCAGGGTTGAAACTACCTATGCCAGGGAACTACATCTCACATTCCACCCCCTTCCATCTGGGTACATCATTTGGCACCTACTCATTCCGGGTGAGAGGTATGAAGAATGTTGTTTATTGGTTTCACCTGCTAAAGCTCCTGTTTTAATACTTTTTATCATGCTTTGGATTTTAAATGTGTTTACGGAATAAATTCTACCTTTGAGACTACTGGCACACCTTGTATTCTGAATTGGGGATCACTGTATGACTAAAGAAACCACTACAGGAACATAGGGACTGTTACACAGGTCAGTCCATTTTTTATCTGAGGTTGCTGGTGTGTTGTATGAAGATCTGATTGCCCCAAAGATACCTTTACATGAAAATAGGGATTTTTCCCAAGGTCAGTACTATTGACCTATTGGTGTAAAGTGTGTGACCATTGGTTTGAGGACAAAGAAAACGCTACGTGCATATAGGGACCCACACTCAGGTCAGTGTGGTCCCATATACTCCTGGGCATTCAGCGAAGAATACCTGGTAGAAGATAGAGAGGACATCCCTATCAATATTTACTATAGATCAGCGCCTTTTTACTGTCCTAACCACATATTGTCTAAATTATATTCGGGGCTGGTGCTCCCAGGACAGGGATCAGGCAGAAAGGTCTGAGAGCGCAAAGGAACTGGAAATAATCTTTCTTTCATGGATACTTATGGTACTATGATCAATTCCAACCGGGGCTCCGACTACGATGCTGGTTGGACTTAATCTCAAGACAGCCCCTACTGTTCAGAAGAAAGCTACCTCTTCTGTCAAGCGACCATTGAGTTTCTGAGTTCCCCCACAAAACTGTTACCCCTTATAGCGTGCAACTCGCTCTCTGCCACTCACTGAGGTCCCACTAGAGCCAGTTAATGCCTCCATGCTGCGAATCTTTAACTATCTAATAGCTGGGTTGATAATGGGTACGCAACAGTAGTACAGAGTTTGTGCACAGCGTCGTACCCAAGAAGCGGGCTTCTCAATGATCTGAGACACGAGTGCTCCGGTTATGCAAATCTCAAATTGATGCCTATAGCAGCAACCTTTGGTGCTCCAACTGCGATGCCGGTTGGACCTAACCTCTATGTTGTCTTCTGGATTCGCTTATAACCTTCGCTGCCTGTCATACCCTTGTAGGCCTTAAACTGAAACGAACACTAGTGCAGTCTCAATTGAAGTGGCCAATAACAATTACCAGATCTGGCCTTTTTCCACAACCTCTTTATAACCAATGCCACTCACTCTGGCATATTCTTGGCTACCTTCAGTCAATGCCACTTTGTCCGGCGTATCTTTGATTGGCACTCACTCTTTTCACTCTCTGATTCACACAAGCAGACTTTAATTAAGCAGAAAATTAATTCCCTGGATGGTAGCTTATTCCCCAAACTCTGTGCCTACAATTATACCTTACAATTCAGGTTTAAAATATTAACAATACTTGAATTGTTTTAAAATAATAAACTAGTATATATGTTGGACAAAAGTGTGGTAGTATGGCTGGTTCGCTTAAACAATATATTTGCCACAGGGAATAGATTGCTAATTCGTTTCCGCTGAGGCCTCAGGCCCGGACGCACGTGCTGAGACAGACGGAAGTGCGTCTGTAACGCACGCGTTCATGCAACCGGATGTTGCGTCTGAGACGCGCGCCTGCGCACACAGACGCAAATGCGACTGAGACAAGCGCAGCGATGCAGACGCAAGTGCGCTCATGACAAGCGTTTGCACGCTGTATGCGTGCACGCACATGTGGTGACAAATATTTACTCAATGCCTATGTGTAATGGCGTCTAGCACATGTTCTGTCTGTTCACTCTCACACTGTATTCTCGGTCAAAATAACCTTGCTAGTATTCTGTTTGAGCGTGACTTTAGCAGACAACGTGCTTTAGTCAGGAACGCAATTTGCGTCTGAGACGATTCTGCGCTCTGTGTTCTTCGGCCCAATGCCACGTGGCAGGAGCTTCAGAACACGGCCTATAATGCTATAACAATGGAACCACACTTTATACCTTCATATGCTAGCGTGTGCTTTAACAATGCTTTGTACAATATTGATCCAATTTGTTTTAATCAACTATCTGTATAACACGGCTCTGTTAACTGGGCTTCACAATCTCAATCTATACAATTCAAGCATTAAGCAATAGAAAAGAAACTCCTTACTTCTCTGTGGCAAGCGGAAGTCCAGCACCTTAACTATACTCTATACACAGTCATTTGCAATACCGGAAAGAACAGACAAGAAAATTTTATACAGTATAACCAATAACCAATCCAATGACCGTGGGTTTCATTCCAGCATCTTCTAAATCAGAGGCACAGCACAGATGAGTTTTTATTAACACTACGGGCTACCTCGTGCTTTTAACCCCTTCCCGCCGCAGCCTGTTTTTGCCTTCCTGACAGAGCCCTTTTTTTTCAAATCTGACATGTATCACTTAAGTGGGGATAACTTTTTTTTGCTTTTACTTATCCCAGTGATTTTGAGATTGTTTTCTCGTGACACATTGTACTTCAAGTTAGTGGTAAATTTGGGTCGATACAGTCTGTGTTTTTTTGTGAAAAATACCAAAATGTCGTAAAAAAATGGAAAATTTAGCAATTTTCAAAATGTTACATTTTCTGCTTGTGAGACAAATAATCATACCACTCAAAATAGTTAATAACTAACATAGACCATGGCCGATATGTAATAGGGTGTGATTTTTAGACTTTTGTGATTTTTGGTCAAAATTGACCAAAATCAAATTTTTTCTAAAAATCGCACATGTAATAGGATGCGAGTCGCGGTAAAAATCGCATTTTTTACCGCGAAATCGCACATTTTAAAGATGCGATTTTCAGGCACACTGAAAATCGCATCCAGATGTTTTCCCATAGTAAACTATAGAACTCGCATATGTAATAGGATGCGAGTTCTAAAGTTGCATATGGGAGCTTCAAAAAAATCGCAAAAAAAAAAGACCAGCTTCTGACTGGCGATTTAGGCAGAAACATGCACAGATCATTGAGATCTGTGCATGCTTCTGCTGTAAAAAAATAGTTAAAAAAAAAATTTAAATAAAAAACTGGCGTGCGGTCCCCCTCCTAAGCATTACCAGCCCCTGGCTCAAAAAGCCGGTGCTGGTATCATAAAATCAGAGGGACAAACAAATAGGGGTCCCCTTGATTTAATGAAACCAGCACCAGGCTCAAGGTCCGGCGCTGGTTCCCAAAATACAGGGGACAAAATGATTAGGGGTCCCCTGTATTTAAAGAACCAGCACCGGACCCAAACAGCCAGCAGGGTAATGCCACAGCCGGGGGGAGACTTTTTATACAAGTCCCCCCGGCCAAAGCATTCAGCCCTGTGGCTGGTCAGCACGGGCAGGGGTCCTGGGGAATTGGGGACCCCCCAAAGAAGGGGTCCCCCCCCTCCAGAACTTACCTGCCCATGCTGAAGCCCGGGGCTGTCCTCCATGCCCCTGGGCTGTGGGCATGGAGCTGATTTTGTGTAAAATCAAGTTAAATCTATTGTTTTTAACAGTGGTACTACAAGTGCCAGCAAGCCTCCCCTGCAAGCTGGGACTTGGAGAACCACAAGTCCCAGCCTGCAGGGCATTAAAGGGCCCGCTGTAACTTGTAGTTCTACTGTTAAAAAAATAGTACACAAAACACACACTGACACACATTTTAAATAAAAGTTTAATACACACATCACACACACACTCATACTTACCTATCTTTATCCCGTCGGTAGGTCGCTGGCTCTGGTGTCGGCGGCTCCGTGTCGGCGGCTCCGGGCTCGGCGTCCTGTCCGACGATAATCCATGTTGGACCTGTGGAAGTAAATCCTACTCACCAGGTCCACCATGGATGGTCTTCTGTCTTCTCTTCTCTCTTCTTCTTTATCTTCAAGCTCTTGCGGCTCCTGCGGCTCCTGCAGCTCCATTCGGCAATATGATGAAAGGCGCTGGAGATGTTTGATCTTCAGCGCCTAACATCAGAATGATTCTATTGGCTGCTCAGCAGCCAATGAGAAGCGCCGCTGGGAGCAGCCAATAGAATCATTCTAAGCACCAGCGTTGAAGAGGCAACATCTCTGCGGCGCTTCTCATTGGCTGCTGAGCAGCCAATAGAATCATTCTGATGTTAGGCGCTGAAGATCAAACATCTCCAGCGCCTTTCATCATATTGCCGAATGGAGCTGCCGGAGCCGCAAGAGCTTGAAGATAAAGAAGAAGAGAGAAGAGAAGACAGAAGACCATCCATGGTGGACCTGGTGAGTAGGATTTACTTCCACAGGTCCAACATGGATTATCGTCGGACAGGACGCCGAGCCCGGAGCCGCCGACACGGAGCCGCCGACACCAGAGCCAGCGACCTACCGACGGGATAAAGATAGGTAAGTATGAGTGTGTGTGTGATGTGTGTATTAAACTTTTATTTAAAATGTGTGTCAGTGTGTGTTTTGTGTACTATTTTTTTAACAGTAGAACTACAAGTTACAACGGGCCCTTTAATGCCCTGCAGGCTGGGACTTGTGGTTCTCCAAGTCCCAGCTTGCAGGGGAGGCTTGCTGACACTTGTAGTACCACTGTTAAAAACAATATATTGAACTTGATTTTACACAAAATCAGCTCCATGCCCACAGCCCAGGGGCATGGAGGACAGCCCCGGGCTTCAGCATGGGCAGGTAAGTTCTGGAGGGGGGGGACCCCTTCTTTGGGGGGGTCCCCACTTCCCCAGGACCCCTGCCCATGCTGACCAGCCACAGGGCTGAATGCTTTGGCCGGGGCGACTTGTATAAAAAGTCTCCCCCCGGCTGTGGCATTACCCTGCTGGCTGTTTGGGTCCGGTGCTGGTTCTTTAAATACGGGGGACCCCTAGTCATTTTGTCCCCCGTATTTTGGGAACCAGCGCCGGACCTTGAGCCTGGTGCTGGTTTCATTAAATCAAGGGGACCCCTATTTGTTTGTCCCTCTGATTTTATGATACCAGCACCGGCTTTTTGAGCCCGGGGCTGGTTATGATCGGGAGGGGGACCGCACGCCGTTTTTTTTTTTTTTTTCAATCGCACAGTTGAAAATGCGCACATTTTCATGACTGAAAATGCGCACATTTTCATTACTAAAACTCACCCGAAATCGCACCACATCGCACTTTTTTACCGTGAATTCGCATCTCATTACATATGCGAATTTGCGGCAAAAAATGCGATTTGGAAAGGTGCGATTTTGTGCGATATGGTGCGATTTTTGGACTAGTCCAAAAATCGCACCCTATTACATATCGGCCCATATGTCTACTTTATGTTTCCATCATTATTTCAACCTCCTTTTAATTTTTTTGGACACTAGGAGGCTTAAAATATGAATAGCAAATTCTCAAATTTTCAAGAAAATTTCAAACACTGATTTTTTTAGGGACCAGTTCAGTTCTGATGTGACTTTGAGGGACTTGTATGTGAGACACCCCCATAAATGATGCCATTTCAAAAACTGCACCCCTCACAGTATTCAAAACAGCATTTTGGAAGTTTGTTAACCCTTTAGGTGTTTCACAGGAATTAAAACAAAGTGTAGGTGAAATTTCAAAATTTCATTTTTTTTGCAGATTTTCAATTTTAATACATTTTTCTAAGGAACACAGTAGATTTTACTAGAGAAATGTGACTAAAAATTGATTCCCCCAATTCTTTTGTTTTCATAAATATCCTATATGTGGCCCTAGTGTGCACGTTGACCAAACCACAGGCTTCATAATAGAAGGAGCACCTACTTGATTTTGGAGCCTCCTTTTTATGAGAATATTTTTTAGGCACCATGTAGGTTTCTAGGCACCATAAGATGCTAAAAGTTAGGAACCCCCCCACAAGTGACCCCATTTTGCAAACTACACCCCTCAGGGAATTCATCTAGGGGTATAGTGTACATTTCAAACCCCCAGGGGTTTCACCAATTGTTGTACAACTGGGCTGTGAAAATGAAAAATTACATTTTTTACACAAAAATGCAGTTCTGGCTCAAAATTTTTCATTTTCACAAGGAATGAAGGAGACAAAGCACCCCAAAATCTGTGCCCCAATTTCTCCCGAGTACGGCAATGCCTCACATGTGACCAAAAAATAACATTTGGGTGCATGGCAGGACTCAGAAGGGAAGGAGTGATATTTGGATTTTGCAGCACAGATTCTGGTGGAATGTTGGTGGGTGCTATGTCGCATTAGCAAGACCCCCGAAGCACCAATACAGTGGAACCCCCCCACAAGTGACCCCATTTTGCAAACTACACCCCTCAGTGAATTCAACTAGGGGTATAGTGTACATTTCAAACCCCCAGGGGTTTCACCAATTGTGGTACAACTGGGCAGTGAAAATGAAAAATTTAATTTTTTACACAAAAATGCAGTTCTGGCTCAAAAATTTTCATTTTCACAAGGAATGAAGGAGACAAAGCACCCCAAAATCTGTGCCCCAATTTCTCCCGAGTACGACAATGCCTCACATGTGACCAAAAAATACCATTTGGGTGCATGGCAGGACTCAGAAGGGAAGGAGTGATATTTGGATTTTGCAGCACAGATTCTGGTGGAATGTTGGTGGGTGCTATGTCGCATTAGCAAGACCCCCGAAGCACCAATACAGTGGAACCCCCCCACAAGTGACCCCATTTTGCAAACTACACCCCTCAGGGAATTCATCTAGGGCTATAGTGTACATTTCAAACCCCCAGGGGTTTCACCAATTGTGGTACAACTGGGCAGTGAAAATGAAAAATTACATTTTTTACACAAAAATGCAGTTCTGGCTCAAAATTTTTCATTTTCACAAGGAATGAAGGAGACAAAGCACCCCAAAATCTGTGCCCCAATTTCTCCCGAGTACGGCAATGCCTCACATGTGACCAAAAAATACCATTTGGGTGCATGGCAGGACTCAGAATGGAAGGAGTGATATTTGGATTTTGCAGCACAGATTCTGGTGGAATGTTGGTGGGTGCTATGTCGCATTAGCAAGACCCCCGAAGCACCAATACAGTGGAACCCCCCCACAAGTGACCCCATTTTGCAAACTACACCCCTCAGGGAATTCAACTAGGGGTATAGTGTACATTTCAAACCCCCAGGGGTTTCACCAATTGTGGTACAACTGGGCAGTGAAAATGAAAAATTAAATTTTTTACACAAAAATGCAGTTCTGGCTCAAAATTTTTCATTTTCACAAGGAATGAAGGAGACAAAGCACCCCAAAATCTGTGCCCCAATTTCTCCCGAGTACGACAATGCCTCACATATGACCAAAAAATACCATTTGGGTGCATGGCAGGACTCAGAAGGGAAGGAGTGATATTTGGATTTTGCAGCACAGATTCTGGTGGAATGTTGGTGGGTGCTATGTCGCATTAGCAAGACCCCCGAAGCACCAATACAGTGGAACCCCCCCCCACAAGTGACCCCATTTTGCAAACTACACCCCTCAGGGAATTCATCTAGGGCTATAGTGTACATTTCAAACCCCCAGGGGTTTCACCAATTGTGGTACAACTGGGCAGTGAAAATGAAAAATTACATTTTTTACACAAAAATGCAGTTCTGGCTCAAAATTTTTCATTTTCACAAGGAATGAAGGAGACAAAGCACCCCAAAATCTGTGCCCCAATTTCTCCCGAGTACGGCAATGCCTCACATGTGACCAAAAAATACCATTTGGGTGCATGGCAGGACTCAGAAGGGAAGGAGTGATATTTGGATTTTGCAGCACAGATTCTGGTGGAATGTTGGTGGGTGCTATGTCGCATTAGCAAGACCCCCGAAGCACCAATACAGTGGAACCCCCCACAAGTGACCCCATTTTGCAAACTACACCCCTCAGGGAATTCAACTAGGGGTATAGTGTACATTTCAAACCCCCAGGGGTTTCACCAATTGTGGTACAACTGGGCAGTGAAAATGAAAAATTTAATTTTTTACACAAAAATGCAGTTCTGGCTCAAAATTTTTCATTTTCACAAGGAATGAAGGAGACAAAGCACCCCAAAATCTGTGCCCCAATTTCTCCCGAGTACGGCAATGCCTCATGTGTGACCAAAAAATGTCAGGACTCAGAAGGGAAGGAGTGATATTTGGATTTTGCAGCACAGATTCTGGTGGAATGAATGGTGGGTGCTATGTGGCATTAGCAAGACCCCCGAAGCATGGTGAAATGATGAACCTAATAATCCATAGATGTGTGGTATATTTTAAAACACTCCTTTATACATAGGCCGGGTTTGTCAGGGCAAGTTTCACAGTGGAAAATAGTATCCTTTCTTATTCCCTTTTTATAGCAAACTTTGCACCTTTTTTGTGTCCTGCCCTTTTTTGCAGTGGAGGGGATTTCGTTAGGAAAATGCTGCCCTGGTACAATACGGGGGCCAGTACTAGAAGTACTGGGGCCCTCTGCCTGCTGGTTCCCAAATATTAGGCCCTTTATGACTTCCTCTTGAAAGTGCATAAATGTCCCCCTCTGGCTGGTAGAACGGAATAGCACATAAGCGTTATACAGTGCCATCTGGATGATATACACGGCCAGCTTCTTGTACCAGATTTTTGTTTTCCGCAGGGCACTGTATGGCTTCAGTACCTGATCTGAAAGATCCACTCCGCCCATGTACTTATTGTAATCTAGGATACAATTCGGTTTTGAGGTGTGGGTACTGGTACCTCGTACAGGGACGGAGCTGGTACTGTCTCCGTGAATTGTTGTCAGTATAAGGACATCCCTCTTGTCCTTATATTTGACCAACAACATATTTTCGGTGCATATTCCCCTGCTTTCACCCCTTCTCAGTACTTGGGCAATGTGCGTTTTTGGGAGGCCTCTTTGGTTCTTGCGCACAGTACCGCAACCTGCTGTACCTCTTGAACCAAGGGCCTTAAACAGGGGGATGCTAGTGTAAAAGTTATCCACATAGAGGTGATAACCTTTATCCAGGAAGGGGTGCACTAAATCCCAGACAATTTTTCCACTAACACCTACGAGGGAGGGGGGGGGGCATTCTGGCGGTTCAATTCTTGAATCCTTACCTTCATATACCCTAAACCTGTGGGTGTACCCTGAGGTGCTTTCACACAGTTTATACATTTTTATGCCATACCTTGCCCTCTTACTGGGAAGGTACTGGCGGAATTTAACCCTTCCTTTAAAATGTATAAGGGACTCGTCAATACAAATAAATTTTTCAGGGATGTACAACTCTGCAAATTTGGCACTGAAATGATCAATGACCGGCCTGACTTTGAATAGCCGGTCAAAGGTGGGATCATCTCTGGGTGGGCACTGTGCATTATCGGTGTAATGTAAAAATTTAAGGATTATCTCAAAACGAGTCCGAGTCATGGCCATACGGTAAAGTGGGGTGCTGTACAGAACATCTGTACTCCAATATTGCCTAATTTCTGGCTTTTTTACTATGCCCATATGTAATACCAGACCCCAAAACGTCATCATCTCTACTGCATCTACAGGGGTCCACCTAGCAAATGATGACGTGGGGTTTTGAGCAATAAACTGCTGGGCATATAAATTACTTTGGTCCACCATTAAATTTATAAAATCATCAGAGAAAAATAATTTGAAAAAGTCAATTTCTCTGAGACCTGTTGAATCAAATTGGATTCCTGGGATGGCCAAAAACTCAGGAACCTGGGGCTCTAAATTGTCTGGTGGTGGGGTCCATACGGGATCAATCATTTGGGGGGGGGTCTCAGCTGCTCTACGGGGGCGTCTTTGAGGGGGTCCCTCATCACTAGAGGAGGAAGATGAGGTTAAGACGAATCCTTCAAATTCCCCGCTTGCATCACTGGCTGTGTCAGAGTCAGAGGCAAGCATGGCATATGCCTCCTCCGCTGAATACATTCTTCTGGATGACTGGGATGACATTTGGGATGCCATTTTTATTTTTGTGTTTCTGTAAGTGTAATGTTTCAACACGTGTATAGTGTAGGGGGGGTACAAACTTTATTTCAACACGGGGGGTATGTAGTGTGTAGTGTGTATGTAGTGCAGAAAAAAAAATACTTTATACAGGAATTTGATCCCAATAAAAAAAAAATTATATCAACCCTGTGCCAAAAATGCTGTTCAGTGATGTACGTCACTGATCAGCGCTCAGCGGCCACAGGACACCCACAAAAGCAACGTGGGTGTAAAAACAATTTAAAAAAAATAAACCACAGCACTCTCCAAAAAAAAAACAATTTAAAAAAACTGCAGAAAAAAAATTATATCAACCCTGTGCCAAAAATGCTGTTCAGTGATGTATGTCACTGATCAGCGCTCAGCGGCCACAGGACACCCACAAAAGCAACGTGGGTGTAAAAACAATTTAAAAAAAATAAACCACAGCACTCTCCAAAAAAAAAACAATTTAAAAAAACTGCAGAAAAAAAATTATATCAACCCTGTGCCAAAAATGCTGTTCAGTGATGTATGTCACTGATCAGCGCTCAGCGGCCACAGGACACCCACAAAAGCAACGTGGGTGTAAAAACAAAACCCCACTGCACTCTCCAAAAAAAAAACAATTAAAAAAACTGCAGAAAAAAAATTATATCAACCCTGTGCCAAAAATGCTGTTCAGTGATGTAAGTCACTGATCAGCGCTCAGCGGCCACAGGACACCCACAAAAGCAACGTGGGTGTAAAAACAAAACCCCACTGCACTCTCCAAAAAAAAAACTGCAGATCAGTGATGCAGTGATGCAACACTGATTAGCAGTGAGGGGCAGCAGGCACACAACTGTGGGTGCAACCTGACAGGGTATATATATATAAAAAAAAAAACCCTGGACCCCAAAAAAGGTGCTGATCACTTAGTTTATACTGATCAGCACAAAAGGGGGTCAGCAGTCAGTTGCACAGGCAGCACAACCTTTGGTGCAACTGACAGGTATATATATATATATATATAAAAAAAAAAAACCCTGCACCCCCAAAAAGTTGCTGATCAGCACAGATATACTGATCAGCACAAAAGGGGGGGCAGCAGACACAAAATATAGCACTCTCTATCACTCTCTGTCACTATCTCTCACTATCTCTCACTATCTGTGACTCTATGACACTGCAGCAGCAGCACACAGGAAGTCACAAGATCCAGAAAGCATCCAGACGCTGGCAGCACGCTACCAGTGGTGATCAGGTAAGTATCAGGCAAGGATCAGGTCAGTATATCACGTCAGATTGGCACAGTGACCGCTCTGAACGCAATTCCAGACCGGAATGGCGTCTGCAGCGCAGTCACCGTTAGTTTAAATCACGCCCCATGGCTGTGATTGGTCCGTCGGTCCGACGGACCAATCACAGCCTTGGGGGCAGGTGGGGTGAGGTGGGGTGAGGTGTGGTCATCACCGGTGACCCCCTCACGCCCCCTCCCACCTGGCGGTGATTGATCCCTGTGTTACCGAGCGTCTGATTCGCCGGTAACACAGGAAAACGCTGCGACTGGCTGTTCACATTGAACAGCCAATCACAGCGATTGCCAACGGGGGGGAGGCATCGCCGCCCCCCCTGGGCATGCAGGGACATGTCTGCTGTCAGGGACAGCAGACATGTTTAAACTGTCACCGCGTCTATAGACGCGGTGACAGTTTAAAGTCATGACGTATATATACGTCATGTGTCGGGAAGTACATCCCGGCCATGACGTATATATACGTCAAATGTCGGGAAGGGGTTAAAGTTTTCCCATTGATAATAAGGACGCAATACGCTGTGCCGATTTTAAAGAATGAAGAATTCACGTTGGGCGCCAATTATTAAAAACTATACTTTAATAACCCAGTGGACAGGATTATAATTACACTGTATGCGACGCTATATAAACCATGCAACTCGTTACCCCTAGCAACGGCTGGTTACCGCTTACTCCACCACGTACAACTCGGACACACGTGCGACTGAGTCTCTCACTGAGATCCCACAGTAATAATATACCAATATGGACAGTAATACACCAGCGATACACTAAATATATTGGTCAGTAGCTTAATGGATAAAGCTCTATGTTGACTAGGCATCAGAGAAGCAATTTCCCTTGATAAAGAAATAATACAATCAACCACAGGTTATAATAAGATCACGGCTCTGACCCTGTGTCTGCATGTGTATTCAAGTCCAAAGCGGACGCAGGTGATTGAAACGGAAACACACAATATTCACAATAAAGGGCCACAATACAACTTATACATGAAGAAACAGTATTACAATAAGTATGCAAATGCAGGCACAGCTAACACAGGCAATTAGCACGAAATAAGGAATATCAATTAACGTCAAGGGAAGCAGATACCACGGTCGGATACAAATCCCAGGTCCCTGGGTATGTGTTCTGGATAGATCACATAATGGCCTTGTATCCCGCGCTTGGGCCTTTTAAAGCAAAGGGGTGTGGGGTCAGGTTGAATGATCATTGGGTACAAGAGAGGGGCCTGGGCAACTCTTCATTGGCTCTTAGTTTCACAGGGACATCTTCCTGTAAATGGGAATCTCGTCAGACCACGCTGGATTCTTTGTTCTTGGGGTAAGGTGGAACAGGGAACTGGTATGAACTGGAATTATAGCAATTGTTTCTCAAGCACACTGATTCATTATACAACATAAACAAGGTATCAGTAAGGTCATATATAGTGATCGTTTCACTATACTGACATTTGCGACTGTTGACGGCAACTGAAACAAGTTAAATCAAAACAACATTTGGGGTTTATTCAAGGAGTTTCACGCCGACAGAAAGAGACAAAAAGGGAACATATCTTTAAGATTTTAACCATTAATGTTTCACGCCCGGCCCTGTTAGTTACGTTTAAGCAAATAAGACGCAAGTGGCGCCATGGAAATGCGCAGTGGATGGTCGTAATACGTTAATGGCGTAGAGCTGCAATTTTGACTTCCACAATATCTATTTTAATAATCAATAGGAAGCACTAAGCATAAAATTGATTAATTCAATACAATGAAAATATAAAAAACAATATGAACAAAAAAGAATATTAAGAATATTATATAGCTGGGTATAGCATCAATAAAAATCAATCTTTTACGCTTGCATAGAAGACTCCATGGAAGGAATAACTGGGTGTTAGTAATTGTTAAGGGCAACTTTCTGAGCCAAGTGGGTTAGAATAAGAGAGTGAGACAGTATCCTGCAAATAACCCCTTAGCGTGTATGCAGAACACGCACAAAGCAGTCTGTTCGGGCAATAGGTTAGTCTGTAGCAATTGATAAAAATCAATTATTAAGACTTTGTCGCAATTGTACATTGGACAGCGATTTTCAATCTCAATCATTAAACATGTTGAGTCACTTTAAGAGAAGAGGTTATCCGGAAGAGCTTCTAACAGAAGCTTATGATCATGTAATAAATGTTGAGAGAAATAGTTTACTAAAACCTAAAAATCAGTCCACAGAAATCTGTGAAACTAAAAAGAATTATGAATATCTTGCATTTATTTCCAAATTTAATAAAGAATTTCAGAATATTAAGAAGATTCTATTGAGAAACTTTGAAATTCTTAAGTACGATAAGATTCTACAAGACACTCTAGATCAACCCAAGATAATCTTTAGAAGAAATCGCAACATAAGAGACCAGAAAGCACCTACAAGCTTACTATCTTCATTACCATCTGAACCACAATTGTTGTGGCTCCCCACTAAACCTTTGGGTAATTATAGATGCAATAAAAATATTTGCTTAACTTGTAAACACATGGTCAATAAGGCCAACACAGTGACTTCTTCACACAATAATAAGATGTTCCCCCTCAAACAATTTATGAATTGTGATACAGTCTACTGCGTTTACCTTCTCGAATGTTCTTGTAAACTACAGTATGTGGAGAGAACCATACATAGTATTAAAACAAGATTTAGAGAACATCGGACCAATATTCTCAAAAGGTTGTCTACTCATAGCATTCCTCGCCATTTCTCCTAATTCCATGACAGTGATCCTGATAAACTCACTGTCATGGCAATTGAACATATCCCCATAACTTAGAGAGGTGGGGATCGCTTCAGAAAATTGTGTTTAGCTGAATCATCATGGATTTTTAGATTAGATACTCTCAAGCCTGAATGAGTCTTTGGACCTAATGTACATGGATTAAATGTTATTCAGCTGATTACTTATTATATAGAATAATTACTATTTTCATTTTGTCAGGTTACCCACTCTGGATGGACTGAGGTGACCGACATCTACTTGTAGTGCATGGACGGGTATCCCCCATGACATCACTAGTTCGCAGATGCCCCTCCCCTCACTCCTTGCACACTGGAGTACATTACTTTATTATATTAATATATCTTATTTTATCTTATTTCTTACTTTATTTTTCCCACTATTTTACAATATATAATTTAAGGGTTTCTTCAGGCTTTGATGTTGTCCGAGTATCTACAACAATTGGGAGACAGATAAATAAATAATATCATGGGATTGATCTATCTTAATTACTATTTTAAGTATCACTTAGGTTTGTTCATTACTATTACTAATAACTGCTACATCTACTTCATCTTTTCTCCAAAATAATGTTTATAAATTATCCTCTATAACTCTTCTAATCTCTCTCTGGCGTTTAAATGAGCTTGACTCAATAATCCTCTCCTCTCTTGATCTACAATAAACGGACACCACAGACATTTGTGACGCTAATTGACAATTAGTGTCTAGCACTGCTATACTGCAATAAAACCTGTATATATCTACATACTGTGGATGTCAAGTAACGACTGTATATATTATATATTTCTTATAAATTGCTATATCTGTATTTTAATTTATTTTATCTATTGTAACTCTAGCATTACTGGACACACCTACTTTATTGATATTTTCAGTAATAAACTATTGATTGATTAATAGGAGCATTTAGCCTTTAAATAGCATCACCAAAGGAAGTCTTTATCCGTCTTGAGAAAGTTTCTGGTAACCATAGAAATTAAACGCATTGACAACGTCACTTCCGTTCCACGTCACCACGCATGCATTCTCCGTGGACTCAGTCCCTCATCCCATCAGCTGGTCGGTTACGTCTCCGGACACACAAGACTCTGAAACCAGCTAACACTACTGCCTGACTCGGCGGCCACGGACAGCCATCGGCCTTCATATACCACAGCAAGCCGATCCCGTCATCTCCTCTTACATCAGCGGGTAGAGAAAACTCCCCGCCAACTGGCATTCCAGCCTGAGCCGTCACCCCAGATATATACCGCTACAGCATGTCGAGCCACAACAACATTAGGCTCCCCGTCTTCTACCAAGTGATCCTACCTGTCACGGAGGGTGAGATAATTATTACAAAACACCTGCTAACACCTATGCTATAGACTAACCTATTGCCCGAACAGACTGCTTTGTGCGTGTTCTGCATACACGCTAAGGGGCTATTTGCAGGATACTGCCTCACTCTCTTATACCAACCCACTTGGCTCAGAAAGTTGCCCTTAACAATTACTAACATCCAGCGATATTCCTTCCATGGAATTCTCTATGCAAGCGTAATTGATTGATTTTTATTGATACTATACCCAGCTATATAATATTATTAATATTATTTTTTGTTCATATTGTTTTTTTATATTTTCATTGTATTGAATTCATCAGTTTTATGCTTAGTGCTTCTTATTGATTATTAAAATAGATATAAATTATCTCCAAGGTGTGTCCAGTATACATTTTGTACACTGGTATTCTCCACGAGCATTATATCCGCTAATTAGCGCAAAGTGTTGTAGCTCCATATTCTATGTTATTAGTGCTTATCTCAGTTCAAAATAAGTCCTGCTCTTTTGTATTAAGACTCCAAATGGTTGGATCCGGCAAAGGATCGTTAAAGCCGGTGGACTTTTACTTCATATAATTGGATATACTGAGATTATACAGAAACAGTTGTAAATGAATCCTAAATTGATTCCTATCCAAATCTTTTTCACTACTACTATTCATAGTGTAACACTCATATAGGACATACCTTATCATTACTAAATTCCTTTGAAATGAATTATAGATGAAAAAGAATCCACTGAGGCAAATAATTTGATGGTGATTGATTCACCCCCTATTTGTACAAGGAGATGGGTCATATTACTAACCAATTCATATGTTAAGCGCCAAGTAAATCTTAATACTATGAATATTCAAACAATGATAAATAGATATCAGACAGTGATTACATACCTACAATTTTTGACGAGCAATTAGCTCTATGAGGGTGTTAAAATCACTCTTCAGGTTTTGAAACCATTATTGAAACAATACCACTTCACAGAGAGATACAAATATATAATTACATTCTAAATGGCAACTGAAGTCCTCCTTGCAACTAAAAAAGATACTACTGTATGTAGTATATCTTACCAAGTGTCAATTAGGTGTGTGTGCTCCTTGGAGTCCAGCAAGCAAGTGAATAGACCTTGGGCTGGATCTCCATATATATAGGGAAAAGATGCTGACATCATTTCCTGTTAGTTTCATCTGATTAAATATATTTAAACTTAGGAATTCTTAGTGATTGAAACGGAAACACACAATATTCACAATAAAGGGCCACAATACAACTTATACATGAAGAAACAGTATTACAATAAGTATGCAAATGCAGGCACAGCTAACACAGGCAATTAGCACGAAATAAGGAATATCAATTAACGTCAAGGGAAGCAGATACCACGGTCGGATACAAATCCCAGGTCCCTGGGTATGTGTTCTGGATAGATCACATAATGGCCTTGTATCCCGCGCTTGGGCCTTTTAAAGCAAAGGGGTGTGGGGTCAGGTTGAATGATCATTGGGTACAAGAGAGGGGCCTGGGCAACTCTTCATTGGCTCTTAGTTTCACAGGGACATCTTCCTGTAAATGGGAATCTCGTCAGACCACGCTGGATTCTTTGTTCTTGGGGTAAGGTGGAACAGGGAACTGGTATGAACTGGAATTATAGCAATTGTTTCTCAAGCACACTGATTCATTATACAACATAAACAAGGTATCAGTAAGGTCATATATAGTGATCGTTTCACTATACTGACATTTGCGACTGTTGACGGCAACTGAAACAAGTTAAATCAAAACAACATTTGGGGTTTATTCAAGGAGTTTCACGCCGACAGAAAGAGACAAAAAGGGAACATATCTTTAAGATTTTAACCATTAATGTTTCACGCCCGGCCCTGTTAGTTACGTTTAAGCAAATAAGACGCAAGTGGCGCCATGGAAATGCGCAGTGGATGGTCGTAATACGTTAATGGCGTAGAGCTGCAATTTTGACTTCCACAATATCTATTTTAATAATCAATAGGAAGCACTAAGCATAAAATTGATTAATTCAATACAATGAAAATATAAAAAACAATATGAACAAAAAAGAATATTAAGAATATTATATAGCTGGGTATAGCATCAATAAAAATCAATCTTTTACGCTTGCATAGAAGACTCCATGGAAGGAATAACTGGGTGTTAGTAATTGTTAAGGGCAACTTTCTGAGCCAAGTGGGTTAGAATAAGAGAGTGAGACAGTATCCTGCAAATAACCCCTTAGCGTGTATGCAGAACACGCACAAAGCAGTCTGTTCGGGCAATAGGTTAGTCTGTAGCAATTGATAAAAATCAATTATTAAGACTTTGTCGCAATTGTACATTGGACAGCGATTTTCAATCTCAATCATTAAACATGTTGAGTCACTTTAAGAGAAGAGGTTATCCGGAAGAGCTTCTAACAGAAGCTTATGATCATGTAATAAATGTTGAGAGAAATAGTTTACTAAAACCTAAAAATCAGTCCACAGAAATCTGTGAAACTAAAAAGAATTATGAATATCTTGCATTTATTTCCAAATTTAATAAAGAATTTCAGAATATTAAGAAGATTCTATTGAGAAACTTTGAAATTCTTAAGTACGATAAGATTCTACAAGACACTCTAGATCAACCCAAGATAATCTTTAGAAGAAATCGCAACATAAGAGACCAGAAAGCACCTACAAGCTTACTATCTTCATTACCATCTGAACCACAATTGTTGTGGCTCCCCACTAAACCTTTGGGTAATTATAGATGCAATAAAAATATTTGCTTAACTTGTAAACACATGGTCAATAAGGCCAACACAGTGACTTCTTCACACAATAATAAGATGTTCCCCCTCAAACAATTTATGAATTGTGATACAGTCTACTGCGTTTACCTTCTCGAATGTTCTTGTAAACTACAGTATGTGGAGAGAACCATACATAGTATTAAAACAAGATTTAGAGAACATCGGACCAATATTCTCAAAAGGTTGTCTACTCATAGCATTCCTCGCCATTTCTCCTAATTCCATGACAGTGATCCTGATAAACTCACTGTCATGGCAATTGAACATATCCCCATAACTTAGAGAGGTGGGGATCGCTTCAGAAAATTGTGTTTAGCTGAATCATCATGGATTTTTAGATTAGATACTCTCAAGCCTGAATGAGTCTTTGGACCTAATGTACATGGATTAAATGTTATTCAGCTGATTACTTATTATATAGAATAATTACTATTTTCATTTTGTCAGGTTACCCACTCTGGATGGACTGAGGTGACCGACATCTACTTGTAGTGCATGGACGGGTATCCCCCATGACATCACTAGTTCGCAGATGCCCCTCCCCTCACTCCTTGCACACTGGAGTACATTACTTTATTATATTAATATATCTTATTTTATCTTATTTCTTACTTTATTTTTCCCACTATTTTACAATATATAATTTAAGGGTTTCTTCAGGCTTTGATGTTGTCCGAGTATCTACAACAATTGGGAGACAGATAAATAAATAATATCATGGGATTGATCTATCTTAATTACTATTTTAAGTATCACTTAGGTTTGTTCATTACTATTACTAATAACTGCTACATCTACTTCATCTTTTCTCCAAAATAATGTTTATAAATTATCCTCTATAACTCTTCTAATCTCTCTCTGGCGTTTAAATGAGCTTGACTCAATAATCCTCTCCTCTCTTGATCTACAATAAACGGACACCACAGACATTTGTGACGCTAATTGACAATTAGTGTCTAGCACTGCTATACTGCAATAAAACCTGTATATATCTACATACTGTGGATGTCAAGTAACGACTGTATATATTATATATTTCTTATAAATTGCTATATCTGTATTTTAATTTATTTTATCTATTGTAACTCTAGCATTACTGGACACACCTACTTTATTGATATTTTCAGTAATAAACTATTGATTGATTAATAGGAGCATTTAGCCTTTAAATAGCATCACCAAAGGAAGTCTTTATCCGTCTTGAGAAAGTTTCTGGTAACCATAGAAATTAAACGCATTGACAACGTCACTTCCGTTCCACGTCACCACGCATGCATTCTCCGTGGACTCAGTCCCTCATCCCATCAGCTGGTCGGTTACGTCTCCGGACACACAAGACTCTGAAACCAGCTAACACTACTGCCTGACTCGGCGGCCACGGACAGCCATCGGCCTTCATATACCACAGCAAGCCGATCCCGTCATCTCCTCTTACATCAGCGGGTAGAGAAAACTCCCCGCCAACTGGCATTCCAGCCTGAGCCGTCACCCCAGATATATACCGCTACAGCATGTCGAGCCACAACAACATTAGGCTCCCCGTCTTCTACCAAGTGATCCTACCTGTCACGGAGGGTGAGATAATTATTACAAAACACCTGCTAACACCTATGCTATAGACTAACCTATTGCCCGAACAGACTGCTTTGTGCGTGTTCTGCATACACGCTAAGGGGCTATTTGCAGGATACTGCCTCACTCTCTTATACCAACCCACTTGGCTCAGAAAGTTGCCCTTAACAATTACTAACATCCAGCGATATTCCTTCCATGGAATTCTCTATGCAAGCGTAATTGATTGATTTTTATTGATACTATACCCAGCTATATAATATTATTAATATTATTTTTTGTTCATATTGTTTTTTTATATTTTCATTGTATTGAATTCATCAGTTTTATGCTTAGTGCTTCTTATTGATTATTAAAATAGATATAAATTATCTCCAAGGTGTGTCCAGTATACATTTTGTACACTGGTATTCTCCACGAGCATTATATCCGCTAATTAGCGCAAAGTGTTGTAGCTCCATATTCTATGTTATTAGTGCTTATCTCAGTTCAAAATAAGTCCTGCTCTTTTGTATTAAGACTCCAAATGGTTGGATCCGGCAAAGGATCGTTAAAGCCGGTGGACTTTTACTTCATATAATTGGATATACTGAGATTATACAGAAACAGTTGTAAATGAATCCTAAATTGATTCCTATCCAAATCTTTTTCACTACTACTATTCATAGTGTAACACTCATATAGGACATACCTTATCATTACTAAATTCCTTTGAAATGAATTATAGATGAAAAAGAATCCACTGAGGCAAATAATTTGATGGTGATTGATTCACCCCCTATTTGTACAAGGAGATGGGTCATATTACTAACCAATTCATATGTTAAGCGCCAAGTAAATCTTAATACTATGAATATTCAAACAATGATAAATAGATATCAGACAGTGATTACATACCTACAATTTTTGACGAGCAATTAGCTCTATGAGGGTGTTAAAATCACTCTTCAGGTTTTGAAACCATTATTGAAACAATACCACTTCACAGAGAGATACAAATATATAATTACATTCTAAATGGCAACTGAAGTCCTCCTTGCAACTAAAAAAGATACTACTGTATGTAGTATATCTTACCAAGTGTCAATTAGGTGTGTGTGCTCCTTGGAGTCCAGCAAGCAAGTGAATAGACCTTGGGCTGGATCTCCATATATATAGGGAAAAGATGCTGACATCATTTCCTGTTAGTTTCATCTGATTAAATATATTTAAACTTAGGAATTCTTAGTGTATTATAATATATTTATTTGTATAGTGTCCAATTGTTATCTAGTGAACAAATAGTATAATAATAATAAATAGTGCTATATTAGTTTATATAGATGTTAAGGGGGAAATTTACTAAAGGAAATTTGTAAAAAATAGGTGTATTAGTATTTAAAAATGCACTTATTTTTGACATCTACTATCCAGAAAATACGGCAATTCGTATTCGTATTGATAGCACATCAATTCCACTTGACTGACAGCCATTTTCCCGGAAGTCCTCCGGGTGAGTGATGGAATTTAGTGAATCTTCTATTTCTGCATTGCCTAGAGTCTATGCTTTCCACCTGTATTTACAGTCGAACGTTCTCTTTCCGGATATAGCTCTGTGTTCAGACTTCTGAACGGGGGGCTGGTTATAGTCTTCCCACTAGTTTTAACTGTGGAACGCAAATAACCCGGAAGTCCGCCCAAAAAAAGTCTATTACAGCGTTCCATTGATGGGCTACTATAATTAATGTATATAAATAACCCAATATTAGGTGTCCTAATTTTTAATTAATCATATATTAAATATATAAGAAAAAACATATAAGTATAGATTATTTTCCTTTACAGTTGCAAAAGATGGCCTCAGCTTTACAATAAACTTCCAGCATAAACCATTATATTGAGACATTACACGTTATTACTATTACATATATTTTTGCCAATTTTTTAAATAAACGTAGGCATTTTGCCGCTGCACAACATAAACTATCAATTCTGAGACATACTGTATAATTGTAGATCACATCCCGGAAACAATGAGAAGGGGAGACAGAGATGGCAACCTATTGAGGAGAGAGGCAGTATGGATCCATCGATTGAATACCATCAAACCAGATGGGTTGAACGATAAATTACCATTAAACATATTTCTCTAAAGATACACGTTTATACTAGAAGAACTTCCACGTGGGAGAATAAGTGGATTACAATACAGACAGGGCTGATGCAAAGAAGCGATAGGCCTATTGATGACCATGGTCTGTTGGTGAGACTGTAGAGTGAGCCCACGATTTATCCACCATGGAGGATGGATATAAATCCCAAATACAATACAGCGGGTTTCCGCTGAATGTGTGCTTTTTTTTCTTCTCTGCTTCATTCTTGCTATCACTTTATACATCTTCTATTTTTTATGAGTTGGTACATTTTTTCATGAGTTAATAGGTCGACCTCAAGATCCCTTAGACTTCCAGGATTTAGCTAAATAATGCAATACAATCGCAGGAGTATGATGTAAGTGGCGACCTGCTATCACGATAGGGATGACAACAACCAAGCTCAATAAATGGGCTCCAAGAGATACAGCGGCAGTCCGCTGAATGTGTGCTTTTTTTCCTCTTTTCTTCATCCTCGCTATCACTTTACATTTTCTATTTTTATATGTTTTTAAATATTTTATATGAGTTAACTGGGTGATCTACGTATATAATTAAGGCCATGATCCATCCATTCCATCCATTCCAGCATATAGATTCAAAACATAAAAAGGGATATTAGCGGCAATACACCAAATGTGTGCTTTTCTCTTCTTCTTCTCCTCTTTATTCTTGCTATCACTTTGCATATTTTCGATTATATTATTATTTGGGTACTTGTTTCCTATCTGGGCGCCCGCTAAGTTAATTGCGCACCATGCTATTCTCCGTAGAGAAATCTGATCGCATCGCATCGTACACATACACGATATTGAACGATGCGATGCGATCCGATTCGATTTCCCATAGGAAACAATGTGAAATGGCTCAATTTAGCCAAATTATCATAGGAACAATAGTAAATGGGCCAAAAACACCCCTGAACATTGAAATGTCCCCCCAAAAGTAGTTGACGCCACCCCGCCATCAACGTGAACCCGAAGCGTGGCGAGCGCAGCGAGCCCGCGAGGGGCGGCGGTACGCGTCCTCCGACCTTTTCATGCCCTACTATCCACTAGGGCGTGGAGTGAGAATAGAATAGTGTGGCGAGCGCAGCGAGCCACCGAGCCCGAAGCGTGGCGAGGGGACGCGGATACCTTCACAGGTAAACGCGTCCCTTCGCGGGCTTCCCAGGTGTCCGCGTCGCTATGGACACCTGGGAAGCCCGCGAGGGGACGCGTATAACTGTGAAGGTATCCGCGTCCGCTCGCCACGCTTCGGGCTCGGTGGCTCGCTGCGCTCGCCACACTATTCTATTCTCACTCCACGCCCTAGTGGATAGTAGGGCATGAAAAGGTCGGAGGACGCGTACCGCCGCCCCTCGCGGGCTCGCTGCGCTCGCCACGCTTCGGGTTCACGTTGATGGCGGGGTGGTGTCAACTACTTTTGGGGGGACATTTCAATGTTCAGGGGTGTTTTTGGCCCATTTACTATTGTTCCTATGATAATTTGGCTAAATTGAGCCATTTCACATTGTTTCCTATGGGAAATCGAATCGCATCGCATCGCATCGTTCAATATCTTGTATGTGTACGATGCGATGCGATCGGATTTCATTACGGTGCCGTACGTAGAAAACCTGGGCGCCCAGATAGGAAACAAGTACCATTATTTGATACGCTATATAAGTTGTATGACAGACCCCATGACATGATAGACATCGTTAACAGAGTGTCAGTACCTGGGATATCTGTGGACCCGGGTGACGACCAGGAACCGGGGTAGCTTGCAAGGTAGCAGGGCGAATATAAGTCCTTCTCATACAGGGCCTGGGAGGAGCCCGGAGACTGAGGACACTGACGTGTAGAAGTTAGCCACGGGGTAGATGATGAAGGAACAGGTGACAGGAACAGGAACCAGTTGTAGCCAGGCCGGAGTACACAGGTGACTGCAGTGGGTAGCACCCAGGAAGGTGGTGCGCAGGAGACTGTGGCAGGCTGCAGCCAAACAGAAGGTACACTGGAGACTGGTGTAGGTTGTACCCAGATGGAAGCTGCACAGGAGGTTGCTTGCAGGATGCACCCAGACTGAAGGTACACAGGTGATAGCAGGAGTTGTACCCAAACGGAAGGTGCACAGAAGGTTGTTTGCAGGTTGCACCCAGACTGAAGGTACACAGGTGATAGCAGGAGTTGTACCCAAACGGAAGGTGCACAGGATGTTGTTTGCAGGTTGCACCCAGACTGAAGGTACACAGGTGATAGCAGGAGTTGTACCTAAACGGAAGGTGCACAGGATGTTGTTTGCAGGTTGCACCCAGACTGAAGGTACACAGGTGAGCGGGACTAATTGCACCTTGAGCAAGATGCTGGAGGTGCACAGATGATCAAAGGCTGATTGCACTTAGAGCAAGACGCTGAAAGTGCACAGGTAGTCAGGAGAGCTCAGGACGCTGGTGTCCCTAAGGATTGACAAGCGAAGAACTGGCGCCAGCTTGGTTCAAACATGAGTCTTTTATCCCCCTTGAGAGTCTCTGATAGGCTGCTGACTTCAGCCCGGATTGCATTGGATGGCTTCACCAAGATGGCGCCTGCTGTGCAGACGCTGCGGCAGAGGTAGTATGCCTTGTGTCAGTGAAGTCCCCACAGGCGGCCGGAAGCACTGCAGCTGCCGCTCTGCCTTTGCCCACATCCAGAGCTAGGGAACAGAGTCGGGAACCAGGCCAGGACACTCCGCGCCACACTCCGTGCCAGCACAAGGCAACCAGTCAGAGCGGGCAGCGTCACCCACACATAATGTTGACTGCCCACGTCCTCCTGACACTCTGCTCAGACGCCCGAGACCATGCACCTGGACCAGATCCCGCCGCACTACCCGGACTGGTAAGCGACACACGCGGACCGTGACACAGAGTTAACACTGCCATATAATTGTGACATATATCATTAGCGGAGGACAATCATTACGAAATTGCAGTCCAACACAGAATTCCTTGCATGTTAGTTTTTAATCATATGCACATTTTACTTATTGGCACCAAGTGGTTTGTCTTATACTGTATTTAAAGAAATATACAAACATACACACTAATGTATTCACCATCACAAGCGCATGGGGTGGCTGCTTCTGCACATGTATAATATGCACATGCACTTTTATATATATATATATATATATATATATATATATATATATATATATATATATAGTCCCAGTATTGGCGCGGCACTCCAACGATACATCAAGGCAGTGGGTAAAAGAAAACTTCTCTTTATTGGCTGCAACGTTTCGATGCTACGCAGGCATCGTTTTCAAGCAGAGTAACATACAAATGACAAATACACATACCTTATATACACACCCTGTGTTTTCGGCGCCAACCGAGCCCGGAGGCTCCGGACGAGTGACGCAGGTCTGTGACGTCAGCGGCGTCCGCCGTCATGACGATCAGACCTCTAATTGGTGGTGCTCCCGTCACCATGACAAAATATAAACAACACACGAACACACAAACATCTACTGACAGGTAACAGTAACAAGGATCAAATGTATCATATATCAATAATATTAACAGACATTAGCACCATAAGATCTAAATGTACATAGCAGAAGAAAAACATAAAAAAGTACTCGTATCTCAAATTATAGCAATGTTGAGATGCCTGTGTATTCATTAAGGCCGTGTGGTGCGACAGTACCCAGTCGAATGATCCACATCGCCTCACACCTCAGGAGGGCCGCTCCCCTGTCACCTCCCCTCAAGGTCTGAGGTATGTGGTCGATCATTCTATATCGGATAGAAATTACACTATGTTTGCACGTAGCAAAATGGCGTGCGACGGGTTGGTCGCTTGAACCCACTGAAAGTGCCTTTTGAGACTGACCCAGATGTAGGTGTTCAAAATTCTAGGCTTCTTACTAGCTATAAACGCTCCAGGAACCTTAAAGACATCCTGGTAAAATCGGATGCTGCACCTGCCAAATTGTCCCGCACCACTCGCAAAATGGGCTGTATACGGTGCTCGTGTGTCACGTGCCAATACTTAATACCTGGCCCTATCTTTTGCCATCCTAGGACGGGTCAGAAATTATATATTCGCCACACTTTGTCTTGTAATACCACACACACTGTGTATCAGATCATTTGCCCATGTGGGCTGTCATACATCGGCAAGACCGAACGCCCCTTCAAAAAGCGGATGGCAGCCCACAGATCTGCGATTAAAAAGGCACTTTCAGTGGGTTCAAGCGACCAACCCGTCGCACGCCATTTTGCTACGTGCAAACATAGTGTAATTTCTATCCGATATAGAATGATCGACCACATACCTCAGACCTTGAGGGGAGGTGACAGGGGAGCGGCCCTCCTGAGGTGTGAGGCGAGGTGGATCATTCGACTGGGTACTGTCGCACCACACGGCCTTAATGAATACACAGGCATCTCAACATTGCTATAATTTGAGATACGAGTACTTTTTTATGTTTTTCTTCTGCTATGTACATTTAGATCTTATGGTGCTAATGTCTGTTAATATTATTGATATATGATACATTTGATCCTTGTTACTGTTACCTGTCAGTAGATGTTTGTGTGTTCGTGTGTTGTTTATATTTTGTCATGGTGACGGGAGCACCACCAATTAGAGGTCTGATCGTCATGACGGCGGACGCCGCTGACGTCACAGACCTGCGCCACTCGTCCGGAGCCTCCGGGCTCTGTTGGCGCCGAAAACACAGGGTGTGTATATAAGGTATGTGTATTTGTCATTTGTATGTTACTCTGCTTGAAAACGATGCCTGCGTAGCATCGAAACGTTGCAGCCAATAAAGAGAAGTTTTCTTTTACCCACTGCCTTGATGTATCGTTGAAATGCCGCGCCAATACTGGGACTTTATATGCTATCATAGTGCGGGCACCCAGAACTGTCATACGTAAGGAGGCTGTGCCGGGCATTCGACTATATATATATATATATATATATAAATATATATATATATATATATATATATATATATATATATATAATAGTTTGGAAAAAGGTCTAAGCGACTACAAATATCTGCACCAGAAATGTTTAACTTTTAAAACATATAAAAGTTTTATTTGTAAAAAATATATATATATAAAAGTGCACAGGAGCAATTTATATAAGAACAAACAGTACAAGAAATATCATAGAAAAACAGTAGTAAAATAGCAAAGCTGAGTAAAAAATGCCTATCAAAAATTTTTTTGCTAAAAATGGGAGATATATAAAAAAATATTAAAGAGATAGGATACAAAGGTATCAGAACTTATCTTTCTATAGGGGAGTCAGCAGGCAACCCAACGCGTTTCGTCATCTAGGACTTCATATATATATATATACAGATGCGGTATATCTGACTAATGTATTGGTCCACAAGATAGATAGCACACCAAATTGATGATGACACCAAATTAATGATGCCACCTAAGTAAAACACCAGTTATTTTCATGTCACTTTCATGTTTTGTACATTGCGCTGCTCCTGAACGCCCAGTGCACTCAGCGATCCGTCCGGCAACAACTGACCTGCTTATCTAGGAGACGCTTGCGCTCCATACACAGACAGTTGAGACGCACGCCGAGAGAGGAAGTCTGCTGAGTCAGCTGACACCTCATTTCCGGCTTCTAACTTCCGGTTACGAGTACACCGGCTGGACGGGGCAGCACGTTATTGATTGTAAGCCCGTTATTCATCTCTATTTAAGGTAAGCACTTTATGTTATCTGTGTTCTCAACCACACCTTGACAAAGGGGCGTGCCAGCCCCGAAACGTTGGTTTCTTGGTTGTTGTGACCTAATTCACCTTTGAGAAAAATCCTTTTGAGTGCCGCTGCTTTTTTGTTCCAAATCTCTATCCCACTTACCAGAGGGCACCAAGGTGGCTGTAACAGTTTGAGTGAGTGCCGGGCTGCAACATGTATTACATGGTATCTGATTGTAACAATTGCCTTGTGTGTACTCTGGGCGCTTTACCAGTGTCCTCCCTACAGCTGTTTTTAATCACGTTTTCGCATTGTTTGACTACGATCGGCTTCTCTGTCTAGAGGTGGTGATGTCACTGTCAATAGCCCATTGCCATGGTGCCGATGTTGCTTGTTGATGTTGGTATCCATGGTAGCAAGCCGGTCAGAGACGCACACTGCTGACGTGAGTATGCTATCGCGGGAAACGTGCGTTTACGTGCACGGTGGACGAGGGGATATAAGGTGAGCGTTTTGTTTCTTTTCATTGTGCCTGATGACGATTTTGAATCAATAAAATCGAAACGTTGCAAGTTTCCTGTCGGAGTTTGATTCATTCACCGTGTGCTGCCTTCTCGTATTTGAGATCTCATCTTTATATTTGACCGACGCTGGTCTTTGGTAAGCACCGGGACAGTAATTACTCTTATTGGTGTGCTTAGCCCTCTGGACTATATATATATATATATATATATATATATATATATATATATATATATATATATATATATCGAGAAAAAGAAGGCCACACAATGCGCTCAGTGGAATTAGCTAAGCAGCAACCCTGAGGGGGCCCCTGTTAGATTGGAGCAGAGCAGTACACATCCTTCTATTGGGCTACTAATCCCCCTTATCTATCTACAATTGAAAGTGGTCATTATAGCCGTATAACTTTGAATGGTTTCTCTATTTGTTTATCCATCTGTAAACAGCTGGTGGATATTATGTTGTAATCACCTAAGGACATCCCCTTTTCGTGAAATTTCTATATTTGGTTGGTGTCCAAACCCTAAATCATTGACTGTGTGACCATCGTTGCCGACTGTTGTATTGTGCCCCTGAGGAAGTCGTGTTCACGACGAAACGCGTTGGGCCTATTGGGCGCATTTCGACTATTGACCTGAATTGTGTTTACGTCATTTTATACATTGTAAAGTGTATCAATCCGACCTTTGTTTATACTGCTATGCTCTGTGAGCAAATGTTTATTAAATTTTTCGGTACTTATGTATTATCTGGGCTCCCATGTTAAATGCACTACATTTTTTCATACCCCTACTATCCAACTACGCATGGAGTTGACTTTATATAGTGTGGCGAGCGCAGCGAGCCACCGTGCCCGAAGCGTGGCGAGCGCAGCGAGCCCCGCTAGGGGACGCGGTCTCATAAGAAAAAGGGGAGCCCAGATATTACATAAGTACCAATTTTTCCTATTTTAAACAATACTGTCTTAATAATTGAAAGGTCCTAGCGCACCCTGAAAACCTCCTTTTTCTCTCTCTCTCTCTATATATATATATATATATATATATATATATATATATATATATATATATATATATATATATATATATATATATATATATATATATATATATATATATATATATATGGATGTAGGAAGAGTCACTCCAGGACTTGTGAAACAATATGATTTATTGACCCAATGAATCACATTCACAAGTCCTGGAGAGACGCTTCCTACATTCATATGCATTGGTGCACCTGAACACAGGTACACTGGAGCTGGCACCCAGGCAAGCAGCATGACCCCGATCAGAACAACAGGGAGTGCCGGTCCACCAACTTGTATATATATATATATATATATATATATATATATATATATATAGCAAACAAAGCAATGAAGTCACTCTAAGATTTTCTACACTGCACGGCGGCAGTATTCAAATAAAGCAAATGACTCTGGTAAGGTGCAAATCGACATCGGGTAGCCCTTTATCAAGACATGACAAGTGAAACAAAAGTACTTAAGAAGCCCATACACGCCCCGATACGGGCTTGCGTTTCGTGCTTAACAAGCACGGATCACATTGTATGCAATGCGATGCAATGTGATGAAAACAAAGTACAAAAAGTATGTGCAAGCACATACTTTTTGTACTGTGCGATGAGGTGCCGCGGGAGGGCGCACCTCAAAGCACAGAACGCACAGCCCGCATCGCAGCGTGTATGGGCTGCTTTACATATATAGAAGTCAAACTGCCAAATCACTCAGTGCCACCACCATCCATGCTGGCCCCCGGCGGGGAACTGATGACGTCACTGGCGCTCCTGCACCAGTGTGTCCTGACACACCAGGGGGCGTGTGTCAATCACCGTGTCCTAGGTAACCAAAGTGACATGTAAATAAATGGAAGTGTGCGGAGAATGTAACCATTGTCTGTAAACACCTTGTGTGTGTGTGTGTGAAAAGAGAAGAAGTAGGGCTGGACACGAAGTAAATATAGTGACACTAGGGGTCTATGGCGGATGCATGTCTCAGTGAATACGGTGGCACCAGCAGTCTGTAGCGTATGAAAGTATTAGCGCCGCGGTGTGCAGAATGTTGTCAGTCCACAAGTCTGTTCTAACATCCAGTCTACGGGCTGCACTATGTATGAAACATAGAATTTGACGGCAGATAAGAACCACTTGGCCCATCTAGTCTGCCCTTTTTTTAAACATGTTACCTCAAACCATATTTGATCCTTATTTTTTTGTAAGGATATCAATATGCTTATCCCAAGCATGTTTAAATTGTACTACTGTATTTGCGTCTACCACCTCTGATGGTAGGCTATTCCACTTATCTACTACTCATTCTGTGACGTAATTCTTCCTCACATTTCCCCTGAATCTTCCTCCCTCTAGTTTCAGTGCATGTCCTCGTGTTCTGTTGCTGGGAAGCGGTCATCTATTAGAATGAACTTAGGTCTACAGTCATTAGGTCGACCCAACTAGGTCGACTGGCAGGAAGGTCGACCTGACTTAAGGTCGACATGGGCCAAGGTCGACATGACTTAAGGTCGAATTTGCATAAAGGTCGACATGAGGAAGGTCGACTGGTCATAAGGTCGACATGGGGTTTTTCACTGTTTTTTTGAGCCGACAGGCGGTATTTCATGCCCTACCATCCACTAGGGCGTGGAGGAGGTTATTAAAGCTGTGGCGAGCGAAGCGAGCCACCGTGCCCGATGCATCGCGAGCGATGCGAGGGTCCGATTCTCATTGCCAACTGTGTCCATGTCAACTGTGTCGACATTCGGATCAAAAACAGTGAAAAACCCATGTCGACCTTTATGCAAATTCGACCTTAAGTCATGTCGACCTTTATGCAAATTCGACCTTAAGTCATGTCGACCTTGGCCCATGTCGACCTTAAGTCAGGTCGACCATCCTGCCAGTCGACCTAGTGGGGTCGACCTAATGACTGTAGACTTAAGTTCATTCTGACAGATGTACCGATTTCCATCTATTACTTTAGTCACTCAGTCAAAAAAGTCAATAAGATTTGTTTGACATGATCTTCCCCCAGTAAACCCATGCTGTTTTGGATCCTGTAAATTGCTGGTTTTGAGATATTCTACAACTCTTTGTTTTGAAAGTGTTTCCATCAATTTCCCTACTACTGATGTAAGGCTCACTGGTCGATAGTTGCCTACCTCTTCCTTGCTTCCACTTTTGTGCAGTGGGACTACATTCGCTGTTTTCCAGTCCTCTGGGATTACTCCAGTAGCTAGTGACTGGTTGAATAATTCTGTTATTGGTTTTACCAGCTCCCCTTTAAGCTCTTTTAGTACCCTTGAATGTATCCCATCTGGCCCCATTGATTTATCCACTTTCAGTTTTGAAAGTTCTGTGATGACTTTCTCCTCTGTAAATGTACTTGTCTCTCCCTCAGTTTTCTGACTATACTTGCAACTTAAATGTGGCCCCTTCCCCTCTCTTTCTTTTTTTTAGATCATATAGTTTTTTTTATTGTTTATGGTTTTTTCATTTACATACATTTCATATATATATACATCATACATTTAACATTTATAAAAGGTGGAGTGAACCACACCCTTTTGTCTTAGTCCTTTTTTCAATTGCTCCCACGGTTCTTATTGGTTCCATTGTTCTATTTATTCATTAAACCCTTTCTGGCCAGAGAGACATGGGGTCGGAAATTTACCCCCCTTTATTTAATTACCCTACCCCCCCCAGTGCCCCCCCCTCCCTATTTATTACCTATTTCCCTCCCTCTATTTCCCTCCCTCCCAGTATTGTGTATACTTATGTGTAGTTGCTGTATACCCTTTCTGTGCAGCTACTGTATAGGGTTGTGTTTAGTGTCTATTAACGTGTTGTTTATATATATATATTATATTTCTCCCCCTGTGTATGTGTTGTATTCAAGTGATTAGTGAGGTGAATTTCAATAACCTCCCTTCCCTCTCCCCTCCCCCCCCTACCTCCGACTCCATCTCTCTCCGACTCTATATATATAACTTAACAGTATTTGTGCACTTCCATCCTTTATCAAAGAAAATACACAAAAGAAAAAAAAAAAAATAACAGGAAAAAATAAAAAAAGAATCCCAAGCAAGTTTCTTCACCTGCTTCTTTTATACTATAACTGTACATTTTTATCTTGCTTTATGATATTCCACTCTTGCTTAATTTTAATTTACCTCTGTGCTTATTTAATCTCCTTGCAGAAAAAGGGAGAGGGAAAAACAAAAGGGAAATAAGGAAGGGGGGAACTATAACCCAAAAGACAGATCATACATTTTTACTTCCTTCCTTAATCCCACTCTCCAAACAATTACTCCTCTGAAGTATATATTTTTATACCATATCCATATATCCTACTCCCCTTATATTCCTTTTTTCCAGTATTATATCCATACTTATATCGTATCAACCTCGCTGCTCATTCTGGATACACACCATCTCTCCCATTTCTCATCAAATTTATGGATTACCCTTCGTGTTTTAAACATATGCCTTTCATGACGTACCACCTCATTAACTAATGCTCGCCATTTATTAATATTTGGATTTTCTGTTGTGAACCAATTTCTGGCTATCACTACCTTAGCCATTGTGCTGAGGCATAACGCATAGTTGTACATACTTTTTGAGTGCGTTTCCTCAATCCCAACACCAAAAAGACACACTAATGGATCTATCTCTGGCAATGTTGGAGCTGTTGACCGCACATCTCTCCAAACATCCCTCCAAAAAGCATATATATTCGGGCATTCCCATATCATATGCCAGAATCCAGTATTTCCCCTTTTACACCTAGGGCATTCAGAATTATCACTTAACCCTGCCTTTAAAAGAGATGCCGGCATCCAATATACCCTATGCAATATATAAAATGAAATCTGCCTAAATCTAATACACGGGGTTGCATTTTCCGAGGATTCCAACATTTGTTTCCACATCTCCTCCGTAACCGGTCCTAAGTCCACTTCCCATTTCCCCCTCAATTTTGTTATTTGATCTGGTACACCTTTATCATTCATTTCCGCATATAGTGTCGAGATCTTTCCCTTCCGCCCTAACCTCAATAACAGCTTTTTTACTGGTGAATCTAAAATTAATGGTGGTCCTTCTGGGAACTGGGCTGCTATGGCGTGTCTTAGCTGAAAGTATCTAAATAACGCATTTTTTGGGACTCCATATTCATCTTTCAATTGTTGAAATGTCTTAATCTTATTCTCACTAAATATTTGACCCAATTCTAAAACCCCTTGCTTGACCCATATATTGTCCTCTGACAATTTCTGTAATTCCGGGTATCTATTATTAAACCAAATTGGAGTAGTTCCATCCCTGCCCGGTGGTTATATAAAGTATGGGCCCATTTCCAGATCATTAAGGCCTGCCTTATTATGTGCAAAAACTTGCCCGGTACCAAACCAGCCAACAGAAATTGGAGAGGGGAAAAAGGGATGGGAGAAAAACTATTAACCTGCTCAGCAATAAGACCCCCCATTGTTGCATCAAGGGTACCTTTTACCCAATCTGACAAGTACACCAGCTGTGAGGCTACGTAGTAAGTTCTCAGATTGGGCAATCTAAGGCCTCCTGTTCTCTGCGTCTTATACAATGTTTTTATTGAAACTCTTGCTGGGCCATTATTCCAAATAAACGATAATATTACATTTTCTATTTTATTAAATACTTGCTTTGGTATATATATCGGAGAATTTTGCAATATATATACATATTTGGGTTGTATGGCCATTTTAATCATATTAATACGGCCCAGAACTGATAGCGGTAATTTTCTCCAGGCTTGCGCCCTTTCTCTAAAGTTTGCTGTTATTGGATCTACATTCTGCGATACGTATTGATCCACTTGTGCCGTTATCCATACTCCCAGGTATTTGAATCTTTTAGTCCATATTAGGGGTTGGGTCACACTTGCTATTTCTGGAATTTTACCCGATAAGGGGAAAATATGTGATTTCTCCCAATTTATTAGGAGCCCAGAAAATACCCCAAATGTTTCCACAAGATGGAGTGCAGCTTTAAGTGAACTTTCTGTATCTTGTTAAAAAAGAAGGGTATCATCTGCATACATAGCTACTACATCTTCCACCCCGCCAATTTTTATCCCTCGAACCTCCTCCCTGTCTCTTAATAAACATGCCAGCGGTTCAACCGCAATAGCAAACAGGATTGGGGAGAGGGGGCATCCCTGCCTCGTCCCTCTGCTCAATGCGAACGCTTCCGACGTATATCCATTTATTGTCACTCTTGCCTTTGGAGCCGCATACAACAACTGTATAAGCCTTATAAACCGTGGTCCAACTGCAAATTTCCTAAGTACTTCCCACAAATATCTCCATTCAACGGAGTCGAAGGCCTTGGCGGCGTCTAAAGACACCACCACTGCCCCCGACCCCGCCGAGTCTCCTCTTTGAATGTGACAGTACAACCTGCGCAAATTCTGACTTGTGGATTTTTCAGGCATAAAACCCGTTTGATCTGGGTGTATTATAGACCGTATACTTTTATTCAATCTAGCTGCCGCCACCCTTGCTAATATTTTTATGTCTGTCGTTAATAACGAAATAGGGCGATAGGATTCGGGGATCAATGGGTCTTTTCCTGGTTTTATTAATGTTATTATATTTGCTTCCAACATAGAAGATGGTAATAACCCACCCTCCATACAGTTATTAAATAAATCCAGTAAATAAGGAGCAAAAAAACCCCTAAATGTCTTGTACACCTCCGCTGGAAGTCCATCGCATCCAGGGGCCTTTGAGGTTGGGAGTGCCAATATGGCTGCTTCTATTTCCTCTACACTAAGTGGAGCTTCCAAGGCCTCTCTCTCCACATCAGTCAGACTTGGAAGTTTCACTTTTTCCAGATACTCCCCGAGTTGACTATCAGAGTATGATGCCCTGGTTGTATATAGGGAGGAATAGAATTCACAAAATATTGCTGCTATTTCTGCCCCAGAATAACATATATGCCCCTCTGAATTCCTCATTCCCTGAATTATATTACTGCCTGCTATATCAGCTCTCGATAAATATGCCAAGTAGCTACCATTCATCTCAGCATGCAAATACTTTTCATGCCCTGAAAACAGAAGTTGGCGCCTAGACTTTTCATATAGATAATCCACCCATTTTTTTTGCGCTTCTTGCCATGTTATTCTATCTGCTTCTAGTTGTGAACTCACGTATCTAAGTTCAGCGAGTCTGTTAACGGTCTCCAACCTCTCTTCCTCCTTCCTACTATTTGTCTTGATTTGGGATATACGCTTGATAAGTACACCACGCAAATAGGCTTTAAAAGCATCATGCCTAACTATGGGATCTGTTTCTATTCCGTTATTATTCTGGAATTCTTCACACAGTGATACCACATCTTGCCCCTCCCCCATAAGGGACAGCCAAAAGGGGTTAAATTTCCACATTTTCTTGCCCTGATCTCGATTTAGTCCTATAGCAAGTGAGATAGGTGAGTGATCCGATATGCCCCTCGAGAGATATTCTATTTTAATTACATCTGGGATTAATTCCAGGGTAAGCAACACCAAATCAATTCTGGAGAGAGTATGGAAGGATGATGAATAGCAGGAAAATTCCCTAACATCCCCATTCCGCTTTCTCCACACATCCACTAATCCTATTTCCGTCACAAATCGTGAAAATGCAGTAGGGGAGGGAGTCTGAATATTTTTTTATGTTGTTTTTCGCCATCTATCGAGTGCCCCATCCATAACGTTATTGAAATCCCCTACGCATATTGTAGGCGTCGTTGGCGACATAGCAATAAATTTGACGGCTTGCCGCATAACTTCATTTGTATATGGTGGAGGAACATATACCGCTAATATATGCAGCAGTTTATGATCAACATAAGCACGTAAAAAAACATATCTCCCAGATACATCTATCTCACTCTGTTCCAACTGGAACTGAACCGTTTTTCTAACAATTACAGAAACCCCCCTTGCATTACTAGCAAAAGTAGAATTATACAAGTGACTTACCCATGGTTTTTTTAATGCTAGTACTTTACTACCAACCATATGGGTTTCAAATAAACAAATTATATCTGTTTTATATTTCCTTATTTGTGACATAACCAATGACCTCTTGATTCTGTCACCCATTCCCCTTACATTCCATCCCAAAACGTGAACTTCGCCCCTCCCCATTTTAGCCATATTTAATCCATAAAAAAGGAATCAGGTAGGACAAAAATACACCCCATAGAGGAGAAGGAGAGGAAGCCAATAACAAAATAATCGAAGTAAAATATATAGATACATACAAAGAAACAGAGCCAACTTTTTCCTCCTCATTCCACATCTGTGTTATCAACACCCCCCTCCTATCTATTTTCTGCAAAGACCTCTTTCTATTCATAAATTTTAACAGTTTTTTTTTCCATATAACTGTAGACAAAAAAAAAAGAGAATTTTTTTTTTTTTTTACAGTAAACCCATCCCTTACCCTCCCTGTATATCCTTTACAACCTAAGGTATACCTATATTCCCCATCCAAAAAGTTTAATACAACATAAACCCAAACACTAATAGAAAAAAAAGACCAATATTGACAAGACAAAAAAGAGAAATTAATCAAATAAAACAAATTAACTATTGCAGTAAGGGATAGGGGCATACAAGTATAACCCCTATGCTATCTGCAGTAGGATCCCCTCCATTTTTACTTTATGTTATTTTTAGCCCTGATACATACTAGATTCCGCTGGCTAGCGAGAGGGGTGAAGGTGCGGAGGGGGACCAGACTGACTATCCCCATCCCCCCCCCTCCCCCCCGCCCACCCCCGGACACAAAAAGGCAAACCATGCACTTAATTTCTAAATTAGACATTTCTATATCTTTTGATCAGCACTAGACACATTAACCCTTCAATGTCTCCCATTGGATTGTCTCTCTAGCCAGTTTTCTGCTTCGTTTGGTGATATAAAGAAGTGGGTGGCATTTTCATGTATCACCCTTAATCTGGCCGGAAACAGTATAGAGTACTGGATGCCTCTTTCCCGTAATTTTTTCTTAATCTGTATGAATTGTGAGCGGCTCTTCTGAACATCTTGGGCAAAATCCGGAAACACCATGATATTTTGTCCATCTATTTGTAAAGGACCCTTTGTACGGGCCAAGTGGAGAACTGTGTCCCGATCTTTATAATGCAAACACTTTGCTATTATTGTTCTGGGGGGAGCACCCGGTGGCAATGGGCGGGCTGGCAACCTATGTGCCCTTTCTATTGAAAATTGGGAGGTAAAGACCTCTTTTCCAAACTGTTTGATCAACCAGCTTTCAATGAAATTTTCTGGGGAGGCGCCTTCTACTTTTTCGGGTATTCCGATAAATCTATTATTATTGCGTCTCAATTGCCCTTCGATATCGGCCATTTTGGCTTGCATTTTATTCATCTGCGTGGCCATTTCTGTCACTTTCGTCTGTAGGGGTTTTGTAGTGTCCTCTAGTGTGGATATGCGATGCTCTGTTTTGGTTACTCTGTCTCTGATTTTTTGCATATCTTGTCTCACCAGTGACACATCCACCTGTACTTGCCCAATCTTTTCCATAACTCTCTGTTCTGACATTGCTATGGCCTGCAAAATTTGTTGGGTGGATTGCTGCGGGTCAGGGGGTTTTGGTGTTTCACTTTCCACTACTGAAGTTGATAGGCTAGTCTCCCCTTGTTTGGCTTGTGCAGAGCGTGTGTACTTTTCCAGTTTTGCTGCTGCTGCAGCTGCTGCTGCTGCTGCTGCCGCTCCACCTTTTACCATGTTTAGAGGTCACAAAAATTTACAAGAGAGCTGAATGCAAGCTTGCCACAGTATTGCTCAATATGGAATAGATGAGCCAATGGGGATCGTTGTATATACAATTTACACCGAGTGGGACAGCGATATTTCACAGATTTTTTCAAAGTGTCCCTCTTTAACACTGTGAACAATCTCTGCTGGCCTATCTCCCCCTTTTACTGCGATTGTATCAATATATGTTCTTTAGAAAAAGGTTCCTAATGGGACCTGAACGGCCTCCAGCACCCTTCTTTCTCTTATATCCTGAGGGGAAGGCCCGACTCCAATGACCTTTTCCCCACCTCCCACTCCACAGTTCTCTGGTGCTCCCCTCCTTCCTTACTGCAATTCTCCCCTAAGTACCTGGTATACACTTTTTCAGCTTCTGTCAGGTTTATCTGCGTCTCTGGGGTGGTAATGGCAGCCCCCTCTTCTCCTCCACCTTCAGTTTGTAAGGAAGGACTAACTGCCTCCTTTCTCCGCTTCACCCCCTTTCCTTCCTCTTTTTCTCCTCTGCAGCGTCCAGCACCGTCTCACCGTCGGGGTGATCAATAATGGCAGCAGCCCCCTCCTCTGTAGCCCACCGGGCGGAACCGCGTCTCTCCTTCGTGCAGCTGCTGATAGCCCAGCCGCCGGGACCCAGGACCGACGGAGACGCAGGCGGAAGTGGCCCGGCACGGCTCTGAGGTCAGCGCGTCAGCACAGTCCCGGCACCACACTCCGTCTCCTCACACAAACCGCGGCGTCTCTCCCAGCACGTGAAAACACCTCCACCGACCTCTCAGCTCCAATACACACGGGGCCCCAGGTATTTTCCCCGGATAAGCCGCTTCTCAGTCTTTAATTTCAGGGCATAGGATTAATCGTTCTTGGGCTGGAGGAGACGCAGCTCGTGCTGCTACTCCATACTGCTCCTAGCCACACCCCCCCCTTCCCCTCTCTTTCAGCAGCATGTGCTGATATGCCGCTGGTCTGGGTGCTGAATGAAGGGAATAATGTAAAGCTACGTTCCGGCACGGCATAGTGCGGTGCTAATGATGTGCAAGTGTGGACGTGTGGTGGTTACTGGGTGAATACTGGTAACATGCGGCAGACAACTTATAAAGGTGGTGCCGGAATGTTGGCTATGTGTAGAATTAAATGTGTGTGTGGGAATCGCGTGTAGATGTGTGAGGTGTACTATGAACTGGTAAGGGTGTCAGACTAACAGAGGTGCTTAAAAATGTGATAAGTGTTGATGAGCTGCAATAACTGGTGCGTGACTGTAAGTTAAAGGTCCGGGTGTGTGTAGTTTAAGGTGCCTATGCCGGGGGCAGGAATGCAAAAATACAGAGGAAAAGCATACAATATACAGGTGACAATACTGAAGCTATAAATGCGCACTCAGGTTATGACTGGGTATCTAAGTCGGGGCTCTGCGACCCCCTGAGCATTAATGGAATGGGCAACAGCAGGCAACCAGAGGATTGTCGCTGAAGTACCGCATAGGGTAGCGTCTGAGGTCTGCCAGTTGGCGTAGGTCTGCTACAGTGTCCAATGTCGGGCGTAACTGTGTAGCAACCAAGTCTTTCTAGCGTCTTGAAATGACTCAGAACAAATGATAATCCTAATGCCCCAATACACTGTCTAAGGGTATAGCACAAGACAGTAAAGCAATATGGGAGTTTTAAAGAAAACAAGACATGGGCAATATTTCATTAAGTCCATTCGGTTGTACAGTGTCCAGAGTATGTATCTATGTGGATTACAGTTTTATATATATAAATGTTCAGTATAGATTACTTTCACTTATTGCTGTTTATTTGTAAGTATTGGTTACAGTATGTATATTTTATAGATCATATATATTGTATTTGCACCGGCTTGCGAAGCTTCCCCTTTACTATGATGCCCGGCCAGCACTGGGACACATCATTTTGATGCAACATTGATGCAATAAACACACGTTGTTTCCACACTATTCAAGATTCCGAGTGTAGCCTGAGTCCTGGAGTTATACTAAGACTGCAGTATACAGTATCTGGAAGGTACGGAAGCAAGGGAGCTCTGGGGGCAGCTGAGTATCTACTGTACAGTGCTCGAGGTGTGCCAGTATACAGCGGTATGTCATACCAGCACTTTCGTCAAGCACTGTTTTTTCTGGCACCCAAAAGTTGTGTATTTCTTCTCCCCCACCCTCTCAGGCACCGGGAGGCAGTCCCACACTGACTGCACCCCCACTCAGGCAACCTGCAGCAGTCACGCACTCCCTACCCCCTACTCATACAAGCAGCAACAGGGGTCTCGCCCCCGCTCAGGCACCCTGTGGCAGAGAAACAAGGAATAGAAGGTAAGTAGAACTCCTATATACTCCTGGTCAATTTTATTTGAAAAGATGAGTTCCCCTGAAAAAATCTTCTCAGCATGTAAGCTGAGCAATGTCGCTAACAATATTTCATACACCCATATATTGAAAGGTATCTTTTTGATTTCCCAGCGGCAATCAGCTTCAAAACATCAATGCGATACATAGTTACTGACATTGTACTTCAAACTCAAATGCACTTAACCCCTTACCGACGCAGCCTGTTTTTGCCTTCCTGACAGAGCCCTTTTTTTCAAATCTGACATGTATCACTTAAGTGGGGATAACTTTTTTTTGCTTTTACTTATCCCAGTGATTTTGAGATTGTTTTCTCGTGACACATTGTACTTCAAGTTAGTGGTAAATTTTGGTCGATACAGTCTGTGTTTTTTTTGTGAAAAATACCAAAATGTCGTAAAAAAATTGAAAATTTAGCAATTTGCAAAATGTTAAATTTTCTGCTTATGAGACAAATAATCATTTTTTAGATACGGAGGCAGGCCGCAAAGCCTGCCTGCAGACCATACCACAAGACATGACGAAGAACATCAGCAAAAAAAGACATATAGAACTAGGAGAGGTTGCAGAGGAGGGGACTCCCAAAAAACCAAAAACACTAACACCAACAGACAACAAGACATAGGATCTCCTCAAAAACTCACACAGGTTTTTAACCTTAGTGACACAACTCTCACTAAAGAACAGGATGATGTATTATCCAAAGGTTTGAAATTTGCACCACACAATAGACCGGATAAGTTCCAGACATATTGTGATCTACAATCCTTCACACGTAAACTCTGCCTCAAAAAATATTTCATGTCAAACCCAATAGTACGAAACAATAGTGCATCACCACCTATGTACCTGCATACAGGCCTGAAACCCAAGTCCACGTTCAACCCCACCCACGTTAAGAGCCACCACATAAAAACGTTCGAGACATCAGTAATTGCCGACCTAGACAAACTCACCATGAAGCCAAATCCACGCCACAAACAGAACAATATGACCAATAAAGAAACACAGGCATTACGCTCACTGGAAAACAATAGCAACATAATCATCAAACCAGCAGATAAAGGGGGGGGAATTGTCATTCAGAATAAATCAGACTACATTAAGGAATCACTCAGACTACTTAGTGACCACACCACTTACAAAATATTACCAGGAGACCCAACCTCAGACTACAATAAACAACTGGACACATTACTACACACAGGCTATAACCAAGGCATTCTGGACAAATCTGAATACACCTTCCTCAAACAACAACACCCAGTCATACCGGTCTTTTATTACCTCCCAAAAATCCATAAAAACTTACAGAATCCTCCAGGCAGACCCATCATATCAGGCATCAACTCCATCTCATCCAATCTTGCACAATACACTGACACCTTCTTACAACACTTAGTCAAAGATTTACCTTCCTACATCAGAGACACCACAGATATCATAAACACCCTACAAACAATAGACTGGCAGGAAGACTATTGGATCGCAACAAGCGATGTCACATCTCTCTACACAGTAATTGATCACAACCTAGGTTTAGACAGTACCAGACATTTTCTTGAAAAAGCACAACAACTCAAACAAGAACAAATAGAATTCATCATAGACTCCATAGACTTTATCCTACAACACAACTACACCTGGTTTAACGACAATTTTTATTTACAGACCACCGGGACCGCCATGGGATCGAAGGTGGCGCCCAGCTACGCTAACCTGTTCATGGGCAAATGGGAGGAGGATTACATCTGGGGTGAGCGTGGCTGGTCGCCTAATTTGATCCTATGGCGGCGTTACATTGACGACTGTATCTTTATTTGGAAGGGCTCCCATGATTCACTTGCACTATTTATGGACTATCTGAATGACAATGACAGAAATTTACAATTCACCACTCACGTTAGTCAATTATCAGTACAATTCTTAGACCTTGAGGTATTCATTGAGGACAATACCATACAGACGAAAACATTTAGAAAGGACGTTGACGTGAACAGTTATATTCTGTATACCAGTGGTCATTACAAACCCTGGTTGGACGGGGTACCCAAAGGACAATTTCGCCGTTTAAAACGCAATTGCTCCAAGACACAAGATTTTGAGATACAAGCAGGGGACATGAAAAAACAATTTATAGCAAAACAATACGACGAGAATCTGGTGAACAATGCATACCATGAAATAGCCACACTAGACAGAGACAAAACACTCACTAAAACTAATACTGACACCAATCTAGGTCCACAAACTGTATCATTTATCACACAGTTCAATCAGTCCTCACAACAACTCCGACAGATACTCCAAAAACACTGGCACATACTCAAACAGGATCATGAACTACAGCAACACATTTCAGACAAACCAACACTAATTTTCAAAAAAGCACCAGACTTAAAACAACGACTTGTAAAAAATCACATCAAACCCAAACAGACCGTACAGACCAGACTCACCGACACTAAGGGCTTCTTCCACTGTGGAAGATGTGCAGGGTGCAAGAACCTCACCACAAAAACTACAAAATGCCATAGTACTTGGACATCAGTGACAATTAACAAAACTTTTCATTTCAAACAACACATTTCATGTGAATCCAAGGGGGTAATCTACCTTTTAAGATGCCCCTGCGGATTAGAATATGTGGGTAGGACAATCAGGACATTTAAAGCAAGAATCTATGAACATATACGAAATATAAAAATAGGTTATGAGAAACACAGTGTATCAATGCATTTCAAGCTAGTTCATAGTTCCAATCCCACAGGTCTCACTTTTTCAGTTATTGAATCCCCCATTCAGAATTGGAGAGGAGGTGATCACACTGAGGTTCTCAACAGAAGAGAACTCTTTTGGATTTTTACTTTGAAAACCCTACACCCTGGGGGTCTGAATATAGACTTCCATAATGGGCATCTTTGATCTTTGTGCAACACCCCTTTATGCAAACCTACAGCCTGACTTTGAACCTGGCCTTACCCAAACGTAACACCTATCATGGAAAACGTGTCTTGATTCACACACCTGTACAGTAGTCGACACCACCACTTTATGTCGACACCATACCCAGTCATGCATATCCCCCAGTACTGGCAACAAGTTGGCATGTATTTGACACCCCCTTCTCCTCCATTCAGTTTTAATCATCCAGTAACATTTTCTTATTTTCTTTTCAACTCTATGATTCAATTTTTAATTCTGCACATGTACCCATCTTTTACCATTAACATTGACCAGCCGGCTGACAAGTCGACATCAGCAAGGTTTTCCACTGAGAAGTCGACATCAGCATCTCTGACACATTCTATGAACACAGAAGGCTTTAACACCCCTCGACCTATCACAGGAGAGGGGAGGAGCTTACCACCCTTTATATTCCATTCAGTTCCACAGACCCATTACCTTGAAAAAGGCCGAACCCCGGCTGAAACGCGTTGGTAACATATCCACCCACATCTCAAGTCTACACACCCCAAGTCTCCTCCCCAGCGAGTAGAGCGCACGCTGCTCCTGTGCGCCGTGGAACATCACGTCAGCCTGCACTTTCCGGCACCCGCCGGCGCACACAGCACAGCAGCGTGGATCAACCGTCGGTGTCCCTCTCACATCCAGCAGGACGCCCGGAACATCTACGGCCACAAGCGCCTGAACACTCCCGCACTGCGGCAGCATTAAGGTATGTTGTATGCACCACTGTGAGCTGCTGGGACGCCAGCCTCCAGTGACATCTCCATACCATCTTACTGTGGACAGTACCGGGACTGTTTTTTCTTTTCTTTTCGTTTCCTTCATTATTATTATTATTATTTTTTCATTCCACTCACCGCAGCCAGAGACTGATCGTACCTGCGCCCCCCCCCCCCCCCCCCCTGCCCTTCACCAGGCCGACAGCGGACACCACTCCCCACGAGTGGAAGCTACACGGCCTGTTACCCCATCCCCCATCTTCCTACCTACCAGTTTTTTTATTAACAATAAATATATATTATTTACCCACTCATCTTGTCCTCCTTGCAGTCCACATCACACTAAGCCAGAAAGGTCACACGTAGAAGTGCTCCCAGTCAGCATCGGCTGTGTGGGCACCTCAGAAGGTGAGCGCAGCACCCCTTTATTGTTTGCATATTCCGTATCTAGAGTTTGGACCACTCTGGGTCTGCAGCCCCTTCGTACATTAGTACTTGAGCGCTATACCCACCCCTGTACAAATAATCATACCACTCAAAATAGTTAATAACTAACATAGACCATATGTATACTTTATGTTTCCATCATTATTTCAACCTCCTTTTAATTTTTTTGGACACTAGGAGGCTTAAAATATGAATAGCAAATTCTCAAATTTTCAAGAAAATTTCAAACACTGATTTTTTTAGGGACCAGTTCAGTTCTGATGTGACTTTGAGGGACTTGTATGTGAGACACCCCCATAAATGATGCCATTTCAAAAACTGCACCCCTCACAGTATTCAAAACAGCATTTTGGAAGTTTGTTAACCCTTTAGGTGTTTCACAGGAATTAAAACAAAGTGTAGGTGAAATTTCAAAATTTCATTTTTTTTGCAGATTTTCAATTTTAATACATTTTTCTAAGGAACACAGTAGATTTTACTAGAGAAATGTGACTAAAAATTGATTCCCCCAATTCTTTTGTTTTCATAAATATCCTATATGTGGCCCTAGTGTGCACGTTGACAAAACCACAGGCTTCATAATAGAAGGAGCACCTACTTGATTTTGGAGCCTCCTTTTTATGAGATTATTTTTTAGGCACCATGTAGGTTTCTAGGCACCATAAGATGCTAAAAGTTAAGAACCCCCCCACAAGTGACCCCATTTTGCAAACTACACCCCTCAGGGAATTCATCTAGGGGTATAGTGTACATTTCAAACCCCAAGGGGTTTAACCAATTTTGGTACAACTGGGCTGTGAAAATGAAAAATTACATTTTTTACACAAAAATGCAGTTCTGGCTCAAAATTTTTCATTTTCACAAGGAATGAAGGAGACAAAGCACCCCAAAATATGTGCCCCAATTTCTCCCGAGTACGGCAATGCCTCATATGTGACCAAAAAATACCATTTGGGTGCATGGCAGGACTCAGAAGGGAAGGAGTGATATTTGGATTTTGCAGCACAGATTCTGGTGGAATGAATGGTGGGTGCTATGTCGCATTAGCAAGACCCCCGAAGCACCAATACAGTGGAACCCCCCCAAGAGTGACCCCATTTTGAAAACTACACCCCTCAGGGAATTCATCTAGGGGTATAGTGTACATTTCAAACCCCCAGGGGTTTCACCAATTTTGGTACAACTGGGCTGTGAAAATGAAAAATTACATTTTTTACACAAAAATGCAGTTCTGGCTCAAGATTTTTCATTTTCACAAAGAATGAAGGAGACAAAGCACCCCAAAATCTGTGCCCCAATTTCTCCCGAGTACGGCAATGCCTCATATGTGACCAAAAAATACCATTTGGGTGCATGGCAGGACTCAGAAGGGAAGGAGTGATATTTGGATTTTGCAGCACAGATTCTGGTGGAATGAATGGTGGGTGCTATGTCGCATTAGCAAGACCCCCGAAGCACCAATACAGTGGAACCCCCCCACAAGTGACCCCATTTTGAAAACTACACCCCTCAGGGAATTCATCTAGGGGTATAGTGTACATTTCAAACCCCCAGGGGTTTCACCAATTTTGGTACAACTGGGCTGTGAAAATGAAAAATTACATTTTTTTACACAAAAATGCAGTTCTGGCTCAAAATGTTTCATTTTCACAAGGAATGAAGGAGACAAAGCACCCCAAAATCTGTGCCCCAATTTCTCCCGAGTACGGCAATGCCTCATATGTGACCAAAAAATACCATTTGGGTGCATGGCAGGACTCAGAAGGGAAGGAGTGATATTTGGATTTTGCAGCACAGATTCTGGTGGAATGAATGGTGGGTGCTATGTCGCATTAGCAAGACCCCCGAAGCACCAATACAGTGGAACCCCCCCACAAGTGACCCCATTTTGCAAACTACACCCCTCAGGGAATTCATCTAGGGGTATAGTGTACATTTCAAACCCCCAGGGGTTTCACCAATTTTGGTACAACTGGGCTGTGAAAATTAAAAATTAAATTTTTTTACACAAAAATGCAGTTCTGGCTCAAAATTTTTCATTTTCACAAGGAATGAAGGAGACAAAGCACCCCAAAATCTGTGCCCCAATTTCTCCCGAGTACGGCAATGCCTCATATGTGACCAAAAAATACCATTTGGGTGCATGGCAGGACTCAGAAGGGAAGGAGTGATATTTGGATTTTGCAGCACAGATTCTGGTGGAATGAATGGTGGGTGCTATGTCGCATTAGCAAGACCCCCGAAGCACCAATACAGTGGAACCCCCCCAAGAGTGACCCCATTTTGAAAACTACACCCCTCAGGGAATTCATCTAGGGGTATAGTGTACATTTCGAACCCTCAGGGGTTTCACCAATTTTGGTACAACTGGGCTGTGAAAATGAAAAATTACATTTTTTTACACAAAAATGCAGTTCTGGCTCAAAATTTTTCATTTTCACAAGGAATGAAGGAGACAAAGCACCCCAAAATCTGTGCCCCAATTTCTCCCGAGTACGGCAATGCCTCATATGTTACCAAAAAATGGCAGGACTCAGAAGGGAAGGAGTGATATTTGGATTTTGCAGCACAGATTCTGGTGGAATGAATGGTGGGTGCTATGTCGCATTAGCAAGACCCCCGAAGCACCAATACAGTGGAACCCCCCACAAGTGACCCCATTTTGCAAACTACACCCCTCAGGGAATTTATCTAGGGGTATAGTGTACATTTCAAACCCCCAGGTGTTTCACCAATTTTGGTACAACTGGGCTGTGAAAATGAAAAATTACATTTTTTTACACAAAAATGCAGTTCTGGCTCAAAATTTTTCATTTTCACAAGGAATGAAGGAGACAAAGCACCCCAAAATCTGTGCCCCAATTTCTCCCAAATACGGCAATGCCTCATATGTGACCAAATAATACCATTTGGGTGCATGGCAGGACTCAGAAGGGAAGGAGTGATATTTGGATTTTGCAGCACACATTCTGGTGGAATGAATGGTGGGTGCTATGTCGCATTAGCAAGACCCCCGAAGCATCAATACAGTGGAACCCCCCCACAAGTGACCCCATTTTGCAAACTACACCCCTCAGGGAATTCATCTAGGGGTATAGTGTACATTTCAAACCCCCAGGGGTTTCACCAATTTTGGTACAATTGGGCTGTGAAAATGAAAAAATACATTTTTTACACAAAAATGCAGTTCTGGCTCAAAATTTTTCATTTTCACAAGGAATGAAGGAGACAAAGTACCCCAAAATCTGTGCCCCAATTTCTCCCGAGTATGGCAATGCCTCATATGTGACCAAAAAATACCATTTGGGTGCATGGCAGGACTCAGAAGGGAAGGAGTGATATTTGGATTTTGCAGCACACATTCTGGTGGAATGAATGGTGGGTGCTATGTCGCATTAGCAAGACCCCCGAAGCACGGTGAAATGATGAACCTAATAATCCATAGATGTGTGGTATATTTTAAAGCACTCCTTCATACATAGGCCGGGTTTGTCGGGGCAAGTTTCACAGTGGAAAATAGTTTGCTTTCGTATTCCCTTTTTATAGCAAACTTTGCACCTTTTTTGTGTCCTGCCCTTTTTTCCAGTGGAGGGGATTTCGTTAGGAAAATGCTGCCCTGATACAATATGGGGGCCAGTACTAGAAGTACTGGGGCCAGTACTAAAAGTACTGGGGCCCTCTGCCTGCTGGTTCCCAAATATTAGGCCCTTTATGACTTCCTCTTGGAAGTGCATAAATGTCCCCGTCTGGCTGGTAGAACGGAATAGTACGTAAGCGTTATACAGTGCCATCTGGATGATATACACGGCCAGCTTCTTATACCATATTTTTGTTTTCCGCAGGGCACTGTACGGCTTCAGTACCTGATCTGAAAGATCCACTCCGCCCATGTACTTATTGTAATCAAGGATACAAATAGGTTTTGAGGTGTGGGTACTGGTACCTCGTACAGGGACGGAGGTGGTACTGTCTCCGTGAATTGTTGTCAGTATAAGGACATCCCTCTTGTCCTTATATTTGACCAACAACATATTTTCGGTGCATATTCCCCTGCTTTCACCTTTTCTCAGTAATTGGGCAACGTGCGTTTTTGGGAGGCCTCTTTGGTTCTTGCGCACAGTACCGCAAGCTGCTGTACCTCTTGAACCAAGGGCCTTAAACAGGGGGATGCTGGTGTAAAAGTTATCCACATAGAGGTGATAACCCTTATCCAGGAAGGGGTGCACTAAATCCCAGACAATCTTTCCACTAACACCTACGAGGGAGGGGGGCATTCTGGCGGTTCAATTCTTGTGTCCTTCCCTTCATATACCCTAAACCTGTGGGTGTACCCTGAGGTACTTTCGCACAGCTTATACATTTTTATGCCATACCTTGCCCTCTTATTGGGAAGGTACTGGCGGAATTTAACCCTTCCTTTAAAATGTATAAGTGACTCGTCTACACAAATTAATTTTTGGGGGATGTACATCTCAGCAAATTTGGCGCTGAAATGATCAATGACCGGCCTGACTTTGAATAGCCGGTCAAAGGTGGGATCATCTCTGGGTGGGCACTGTGCATTATCGTTGTAATGCAAAAATTTAAGGATCGTCTCAAAACGAGTCCGGGTCATGGCCATACGATGAAGTGGGGTGCTGTACAGAACATCTGTACTCCAATATTGCCTACTTTCTGGCTTTTTAACTATGCCCATATGTAACACCAGACCCCAAAACGTCATCATCTCTACTGCATCTACAGGGGTCCACCTAGCAAATGATGACGTGGGGTTTTGGGCAATAAACTGCTGGGCATATAAATTACTTTGGTCCACCATTAAATTTATAAAATCATCAGAGAAAAAGACTTTGAAAAAGTCAATTTCTTTGAGGCCTGTACTATCAAATTGGATTCCTGGGTTGGCCAAAAACTCAGGAACCTGGGGCTCAAAATTGTCTGGTGGTGGGGTCCATACGAGATCAATCATTGGGGGGGGGGGTCTCAGCTGCTCTACGGGGGCGTCTTTGAGGGGGTCCCTCATCACTAGAGGAGGAAGAGGAGCTTAAGACAAATGCCAATTCATCGCTTATTTCACTGGCTGTGTCAGTGTCAGAGGCAAGAAGGGCATATGCCTTCTCCGCTGAAAACAGTCTTTGCGATGATTGGGACATTTTTATTATTTTTAAGTGTAGTGTTTCAACACGTGTATAGTGTAGGGGGGGGTACAAACTTTATTTCAACACGGGGGGTATGTAGTGTGTATGTAGTGCTTTAACACGTGTAAGTTAAAAGAAAAAAAAAAAAGCTCCTGCGCCAAAAATTGAGCACAGATGTTGGTCAGTAACGTCCGTCACTGATCAGCGCTCAGCGGGCACAGGACACCCACAAAAGCACTGTGGGTGTAAAAACAATAAAAAAAAAAACCCCACAGCACTCTCCAAAATTTTTTTTTAAAAATAACTGCTGATGAGTCAAAGGCAACAAAAATTAGATAAAAAAAAAATTAGATCAACCCTGTGCCAAAAATGCTGATCAGTGATGTACGTCACTGATCAGCGCTCAGCGGCCACAGGACACCCACAAAAGCACCGTGGGTGTAAAAACAATTTAAAAAAAAAAAACCCACAGCACTCTCCAAAAAAAAAAATTAAAAATAACTGCTGATGAGTCAAAGGCAACAGAAATTTGATAAAAAAAAAAAAATAGATCAACCCTGTGCCAAAAATGCTGATCAGTGATGTACGTCACTGATCAGCGCTCAGCGGCCACAGGACACCCACAAAAGCACCGTGGATGTAAAAACAATTTAAAAAAAAAAACCCACAGCACTCTCCAAAAAAAAAAAACTGCTGATCAGTGATGCAACACTGATTAGCAGTGAGGGGCAGCAGGCACACAACTGTGGGTGCAACCTGACAGGGTATATATAAAAAAAAAAAAACCCTGCACCCCAAAAAAGGTGCTGATCAGTTAGTTTATACTGATCAGCACAAAAGGGGGGCAGCAGGGGGCAGCAGATACAAAATTATATCACACAATATCTATATCTCTGACACAATGACGCTGCAGCAGCAGCACAAGCAGACAGGAAGCAAGAGCAACCAGGAAGCAACCAGTAGCACGGATGCCACCAACGCTGATCAGGTCAGTATAGGGCACAGATGGGCATGGAGACCGCTCTGCACGCTGTTCCTGACCGGAATGGCGGCTGCAGGGCTGTCTGCGTTATCTTATTTGAGGTGTAATGGCTGTGATTGGTCCGTCGGTCCGACGGACCAATCACAGCCTTTGGGGGCAGGTGGGGTGAGGTGGGGGGACCACCAGTGACACCCTTACACCCGGTGGTGATTGGTGCTGTACTTAACAGCACCAATCACCACCGATCCCTGTGTCACCGGTGAACGTTATTCGCCGGTACACAGAAAACGCTGTAATTGGCTGTTCACATTGAACAGCCAATCACAGCGATCGCCGATGGGTGGGGGCATCGCTGCCCCCCCCTGGGCAATGAGGGAAGATGTCTGCTGTCAGGGACAGCAGACATCGTCCCTCTGTCACCGCGTCTATAGACGCGGTGACAGTTAAATGGCATGACGTACATTTATGCCATGTGTCGGGAAGTACATCCCGACCATGACGTAAATGTACGTCAAATGTCGGGAAGGGGTTAAAGGTATATTTGTATCAATCAGCTTGGCAGACACACTTACACATCAGCTTACATAAAGGGGGAATCAGACACTTACATAGTATTTTTGACCTGCATGTACTTCAAGGTATCATTATGTTTCAACAATAGATTGACCACTCAGCGCCCGGTGCTGCAGACACAAGGATCGATACAAGTTTTTAAAGCCCCCATCCACTTGTCAGTTTTAGTCAGATTCAGATGGATCTGACCAATCTGAAAAAAAAGCCAAATGTGAGCTCCCTAAGATCAGATGTGCATCTGACAAAAAAATCCTTGGTGCTGCACCAAAGATCCATCTGATCTGAAGCTGTCATGGGTTTAACATAAGGCCCCCATACATGTGATTTGGGCACGATTTCACCAGATTCGGATGAATCTGGCTGTGAAATCGGCCCAAATCGCCCTTGTAGACATCCCGTCCGACCTGATGAAATCTTATATGCAGCCCGGCCCCTGGAGCCGTGTGGGGGACGGCAGCGGGCTGGGGGATGCCGGCTAATAGAGAGCCAGGCGGAGGGAGCAGGGGGACTCTGCGGAGGGAGCTGGGTAGGCAAGGAAGCTGTTGCACTCAGAAGTGCCAGCAGGGCGCCGGGCAATAGAAGACGCTGGCTGACGGGCAGCGGCGGGAGGAGCAGAGAACGTGTAAAAAAAATGCTTATACAGATTACTAGAAAGCCATTGATTGGCTGAGACCTCTCTCAGCCAATCAGCGATTGGCTGAGAGAGGTCTCAGCCAATCAATGGCTTACTAGTCATCTGTATGGGCGTGTTTTTTTTAAAGTTCTCTACTCCTCCCACCGCTGCCTGGCAGCCAGCGTTTTCTACTGCCCTGCTCCCGCTGGCACCGCAATAGCTTCCTCGCCTGCCCGGATCCCTACGCAGCCTCCCCCCTGCTCTCTCTGCCTTGCTCTCTATTAGCCGCCATCCCCCACCCGCTGTCGTCCCACGCACGGCTCCCTCCTGTATCTCCCCAGGAACTGCATATGATAAATCCATGCGATTTATCATATGCAAAACTTGGCACATCAAGTGCCTAAACGTGTGTCCCCCTCCAGGGGAGCTGCAGGGTAAATCAGGTCCGACTTGTCCCTAGGACAAGTTGGACTAATGTATGGAGGTTTATAGAATTGACCAGATGTATCTGAAGTGAAGAGAGTGAAAAATTAGCACAGGGTCAGATCAGATATCTGGGAGAGTTCAAGGGAAATCTGAAGAGATTTACATGCAGCGTGCAAAGCGTGCGGTCTTTGCTGTCCCGATGTCTCGATTGGCGGTCTCCTGGCAAGTGGTTCCCTTATCAACGTATTTCAAGATTGTCGCCTTCTTCTTTAATCTGACTTTTATACTCCAGGGCACTAGTCACATGATATTTCTTAACCAATACTGGGATCTAGAAGCCCGGCTCATACAGAACACCTGTTGTTTAACTAATGCTATGCTAAAGTGCTATATGCTGGTGATTGAAAAAGAGTCTCTTCTATATAACGTAGTGGCATAAAATTCCATCAATAAAAAGAATGATGCACAGCTTATACATACTGTATATTGAATTTGAAAACAAGATAATATATGAAATAGTAAAACAACAGTATCTATTAATAAATTGTATCACACCTAACAATAAATACTTCAAGGCTAAGAAAAACTATCCGCAGAATTTTAAAAGCCCTTGCTACTGTAACAGACAAGCATTTATTGCGAGCCGGGCATAGGGAAAGAGAAGCGAAAAATCATATATTAAAAATAGGAAATTCCAGTGAAGATCTGAAACGGTAATAATGTTAGTGGACTATAGATCACATGATATATATAGGGAAAGGAGACAATAGACAAAGGCTTAAAACCATTTATGTTTAAATCAGCCATTTATACTCAAAATTGACATTGAGACCCAAAGGATGAGTGTTTTTAATTTTGCCAATCTGGCCTCAATGTCATTTGTTCTCCAATTATTTTTGCACTGGATAAGGCCACAAAAGCTCTTTAGTTTCTCAATGTCGCACTTATGTTCATTTTTGAAGTGTAAAGGGACATTACGCAACTCATGACCCTTTTGAATATTTCTAAAGTGTTCGGAGAGGTGATCTTTTAACAATCTGCCTGTGCATCCAACATACTGCATTCTGGCAAATCTTTGGATCCACACATGATAAATTCCTTTATAGAGTGTTGGTGTAGCTGGATTTACATTGCACAATTTTAGATTCAGTTATACATTGTCTACACATAAAACTAGTGCCACAGGTATAGAAGCCTTTAGAATATGCATATTCATTTTAGCTGTTGGCTTCTCACCAAGATATTCCCCAAATTCTCCGGCCTCCTATAAACAAATTTGTTTGATCTTCTAGGTAATCCTTTAAGACCGGGTCTCCTATAAGGATACTCCAATGTTTCATAACAATCGGTTTCAGTTGTTTATATTGGGAAGCATATTTCGTATTGAATCTAACTACCTCCTTCTTATTACCTCTTTATTTTAATTTGGGTTTACGTCTTAGTGCTTCAGTTCTTGACAAGTGTTTATTTATTTCTATTACTTTTTGTATAATAGTATCGTCTTAACCCTATTGTTTAAAATGTCCCTTCATCTCACATGACTGACTTTCAAAAACCATACAATATCTATGGAGTTGTTGGAATTGACTATATGGAATGCTCTTAATCCAGTGTTTATGATTGTTGCTATTCTGCCCAATCAAGCATTGCAATCAGTTGGCAGTTTGATCAAGCACTTTCTCCTTGACAAAGACCCTATTGATGGTTAAAACACATTGGGGCCTGTCCATACTGCCCAGGAGGTAAGGATCAAATTGCCAGGTCCAGTTAGTCCATTTGGAGTGCCAGTAACCGGGACTGTCCATCCATTTGAAGCACTTGTTTAGAACTGTTACAGTATGTCATTGCCGTTCTCCATCTGCTCCGGTAATTTGCCTCTTATACTGGACACTAACTTTTATCCTGTATTTGATTTTATCTGCATGTTCTTTTTTTATATATTTTATTATTAGTGTTACAATTTTATTGGTTTATCTCCTCTGTTTACATAATTAGTCCATGATCATCAGGAGTCTACCAGTTTATGAGAACTACATACAGATGGAGCTGCACTTATTAGGGTGGCTCCTGGCGATCTGGTTGCCATCCGCCGTCTTCTGCCACCGCCCTGCCCTTAAGAATGGGGTGGGCACACACGAGGTGCTCACGCACCCCATTCTTGACAATAGGGACGTGCAAGCGTGTGAGGCGCTCGCACGCCAGCCGGCCATGCCCCCCGCCAGCGCTATGCATATGTTGCGCTGGCGGGCTGGCTAAGCCTGGCTCCATCTGTATCCATAATCCTCTGTGCATATATCTACTGAAAGAGTCGAAAAAGAGGAGTCCCCCATCCCCCGCCAGGGATGTATGGTATCTCTCCTACATAAGCGCTGGTGAAGGAAGCACATCCTTGTGTATTTTTAATACACTACATTGTGAACTGTATTCCTTGTGGTACGGGGTCATCACCTTTTGTGTTTCTCACCTTCAGCTGCTCACAGCACATAATCTATATACCTTTCTTTATATACCTGTGGCAGAGAAAGTTTAATTTCATTTTTATCAGGAGCTAAGGTGGGGGCAACTGGAGCGTAGCACAAGTGCTGGAGTGGAGCGTAGTTTGCACAGATCACTGGATGTTTGGTGCAGGCTATAAAGTGGCCAGAGTGTATTTTTCTACTTAGCTCCTGGTGAAAATTCGCAAAATGAATTGATACATTGGGTCAAATGTAGTAAAATGAACAGTATGTCAAATGTGTGATTTTTTTAGCCAAACTCGCAAATGTAATATACTGTAGTGTGATTTTTTTAAACAAAGTCAGAAATCACTGGCAATTTTTTAGTAATGTGAATGTGCTGTAGGGATCGGAAATACCTGTTGTGGTCCCTTCTTCATACATTCGGGGGATACTTAACACACAGGTGTTTTGTGGGAAAAAGCTGCAAAAATACAATGACAAAGGAAGGCAGTTTAAGTTTAGCACTAGTGGGCTACTTAGATTTAGGCTGAGTGGGTGGGTAGGCTGAGGGATCAGGGGTTATTTTTAGGCACTAAGAAGGGGAGGTTAGACTGTGGGTTGGGAGGTTAGGATTAGATGGTGGGGTGGGAAGGGGTTAGGTTTAGGTGGCAAACTTCTCATATAAGAAGTCAATACTCCTACTTGGCCCTGCGTGTTCCCAAAAAGATGCTAAGCATAGCAGCGAGTGACAGGGGGACTCCCAACTGCCCACCCACCACGGGACACTGCTGCTCGCAGGTGGGATGCATGGCACAGTCACAAAATATTGGGACTGTCCTGGAAACTTGGATAGTGTTAGGCTGTAGCGGGGTGGGTTAGGGTCAAGCTGCAGGGAGGAAGGGTTAGGTTTAGACTGCTGTATAGATAGCTGAGCAGCGACAGCAGAGGAGTTCTCTGCATATTTCAGAAGTGATCTGTACTGTTGTAGATGCTCAGCAAACCCCTCATATACAGAGTGCACATACTCCTTCCCAGTCACTGCTGTTGCTTGTGGTTATCCAAGAGTCTCAGGGCTCTGTCCACACAGTGTCAGCCACTCCCCACCCTGTACGCTACCCTGTCTCATTGCAATCTCATCAGCCAAAATGACAGCCACAACCTGAGCACTCAGCAGAACACTGAGTCGCTCTACTACAGGAGGGATGACATGGAATCGAGAATGATGGAACAGGTACCTCCTTCAGGACTAGGAGCCCACCAACAACTGATTCTATTGTTCGCTTGAGTTCCTCCCCTGTCTGACACCTGAAGTGTCTGGATTAAAAGAGGTGCTGGACAATAAAGCGCCAGATAATCGGGAGTCTGTCTGTCCGTCTGTCCTACCTTCCCTCACCTTTTCCCCGCTCTCCTCACTCCTATCTCCAACTGTCTCTCTGCTATCTCTTCCTGGATGTCCCAGAGCTTTCTCAAACTTAACATGTCCACAACTGAGATGATCATCTTCCCACCCTCCTGCACAACCTCACATCCCACAATCTCATTATCTATTGATGGCACGACTATCACCTCTAGTCCCCAAGTACGCTGTCTTGGATTAATCCTTGACTCCTCCCTCTCCTTCAAACCACATATTCAGCACCTCTCACAAACCTGCCATTTTCATCTCAAAAACATTTCCAGAATTAGAACTTTTCTCACTCAGGATGCCACTAAAACCATTATCCACTCACTGATCATATCCAGGCTGGACTACTGCAATCTCCTCCAAACTGGTATCCCTGACAAATGCATGTCTCCACTTCAATCTATCCTCAATGCTGCAGCCCGACTTATCTTCCTCACCAAACGCGCTACCTCCTCCTCCCCTCTTCTACAAGCCCTTTACTGGCTTCCTTTCAGAATTAAATTCAAACTTCTCACACTCACTTACAAAGCCCTCACCCACTCCTCTCCCATTTACATCTCTGACCTTATATCCCTTTACACTCCCACTCGTCACCTTTGCTCTGCTAACACCTGTCAGCTCTTCTGCCGACTTATTACCTCTTCCCACTCCTACCTCCAAGATTTTTCATGTGCTGCTTCCTTACTCTGGAATACTGTACCTCTCCCCCTCAGACTCTCCACTTCTATACAGAACTTCAAACGGGCTCTTAAGACCAATTTCTTCACCAAACCCAGAAAACTGTCCTCCTAACCTTCTGTTCCTTGCCCAGTCTACCCCTCCTGTATCACCCCTGTCTGTCTCCCCCTCTTCTTTAGAATGTAAGCTCTCACGAGCAGGGACCTCTTACCTCATGTGCTTATCCTTTCTTACTTCAGTAGTATTCAACTGCACCAAAGCATGTGGTTTGCTGCCACCTGGATACTTATGTTGCAGCAATCGGCTGATGTTTCTATAATCATTTACCATGTATTTGTCCTGTATTATCTTCAACTGTAAGTTACTGTTTTCCTGTTTGATTATGTGTACTCTGTAATTGGGCGCTGTGGAACCCTTGTGGCTCCATATAAATAAAGGATAATAATAATTATCTATATATCCTTATATAACTCAGAATTTATGCTGCCATCTATCATAGTCTTTTAAAGATGTGACCCAAGCAAGTGTATAGTTCTGCATGTTTCATGGGTTAACCTAGGTCAACATGCATTTTTAATGGAAAGATATGTGATATCTGAGGCTGCTATTTTGGGAGCACCGGAAAGACCACTTTTTGTATCACATATACAAGTGCAATGGCTCCTTATCTGCTTTTTGTTAGATATGCAATTTGACATTCGGTGATACAGGTAGAGTCTCCAGTATCCAGAGATCTCAGTTTTTTTGTCCTCTGGCCCTTTTTTCATACTTGCCAAGTCCCCCCATGTCCACAGCGGCCTTCAGTATCTTCACCAGCGTCTTCAGCGGTCCCAGGACTACATTGCACGGGTGCACGAGCATGCCGGTGATGTCACCGGCCACCTGCAAACTCGCGCAATGCACCCCAGGGACCGCTGAAGAAGTCCTGAAGGCCGCTGTGGATGCCATGGAACCATCCATTACCTGGACCACGGCGGGGACCAGGTAAGTATGTAAAATAAGAAAAAATCCAAAAAACGTAAAAATCCCTTATCCGAAATGCTCGTGGTCCCGATACTCAACCTGTATAGGCATTTCAAGTCATGAATATGAATAGGGTAATCTTTTGTGATTTTTGTATCACCCTTTTTTCCCCCCAGCTAATCCAATTAAAGAACCGAAAAGACAAATTGACTCTCAAAGGACAGATATCTTCTCTGACCGATGCAAAAAAAAAGTAAGAGAAAAATAATGTTCTGCCTCAATGCAGATGGACGCAAGTCTTTATTCAGCCTTACCTACTATGTAACTATGTATAGCCAGACATATGTGCTATGACAGCTTATGAAATGGCCTGTCATTATTATGTAGCTTTCAACCCTATCAGGTGGTTTAATTATAATGAAAACTAAGGAGAAATACATCTATTTCTTGTTTACAATGTATGTGAAAATGCAAAGTACCTAATAACGGTTAATTATGTGCGCCACTAATGGAGTGTGCAAATTAGACAGAAAACCTCATCTATAAAGAGTGAACTAGACAGTGCACAGAATTAAATCTTCTTTGTATTGTTCATCAGTTTGTGTAAGTGCTCCAAGAATTCCATTAACTACACGGGTTCTGAAGTGGTTTGTCTTTTACTCTCACATTTACACATTTTACATAATGCATCTCTTCGGAATTTCCACGTATTCACGCAAAAAGGGGTGATCCCAATTTACCCCAATGATGTCACAAGTGCTTGCCACAGGGCTTAAAATGGTCCTGGAGAGGTGGTAGAACTCATTTCCCTCTGCCACCTATTTCCTCCCCCCATCAGGCAGATTCAGGGCCAATGGTAGGGTTTTTGGCATCCTCCTGCAAACTATAATCCTTTTCTGTTAGAATTACTGTGCTGGTCCAAGGTGGAAGATAAACTACAGTAGTTCCGCCTCACCATTACAGGTGGTGGAACTCTGTTCCAACCTGTCCCCACACTTTAAGCTTTGTTCACCACCCCATAGAGGTCAGAGAAATTTTGCATGAATTCTGACCACAAAAGATTGAGAATAGGGCGCGCACATGTCAGAGACGCTCCTGCGTCTCATTATTGGCAATGGACGTGCAATCATGTTAGATGCTCACACGTCCACATTCTATGGTGCGCCAGCCACCAGATACCAGTGACAGGTGCGCTGTCAAAAACACTGAGAGTGGCTCTATCTGAATACCTAGAGGCTAACATACAGGATACTGTTTTGCTTGTTGGAATTCAGGTTCTAGTTTAGGAGTTATTTCACCTTCTCCATCTTTCTGTAGGTGAGAAATGTATTCCAGGACTTTTTTGGCTTGTATTGTACATGTACATTAGCAAAAATGTCCTGGACTATAGAAGAAGTTGTCATTTAGGGGTTGGGATCATTTGGTCTACAGCATAATGGTCGACAGTCATTAGGTCGGCACCATTATGTCGACATGTGAAAAGGTCGACATGGGTGTAGGTCGACAAGGGAAAAGGTCATTAGTTCGACAGGTCGTTAGTTCGGCAGGTCATTAGTTCGACAATGTCTAGGTCGACAGTGAAAAGGTAGACATGCAGGTTTTCACAGTTTTTTTTTACCTGAATGTCAACACAGTCGACATGGACACACTATTTTATTCTCCCACCACGCTCTAGTGGATGGTACGGCATGAAATACCGCCTGTCGGTACATGTCGGCTTAAAAAAACTGTGAAAAACCCCATGTCGACCTTTTGACTGTCGACCTAGAACCATGTCGACCTTTTCCTATGTCGACCTAGACCCATGTCAACCTAATTACTGTCTACCATAATGCTGTAGACCAAATGACCGCATCCCGTCATTTAGGCATTATGCTACATAGAGTGGATAAACTACTGTACATAGCAGGTAGGGTCTATTTTTCCAGGACTTTATAACAAGTAAATATTGACAGGATGTTACATACAATAGATGTACAGGATGTACTGACTATGTTAAAAATAATTTGCAAAAAGTGTGAAACTATTTTCTGTACAGCTTTTTCTCTCCCATGTACTCCCTCACATGCTTTTAAATAGGAATAGTACAGAGCACATTACACAGCATGAAAAAAAGGGGGTGGTCGACTGCGCTAAGGTAGGTTTACAAAAAGAACCAATTTAAAGCATGAATTCCTTAAAAGAGAGGTCAGGTGTAAAATGAAAAAATAGTTACAATTTATTAAAATGGGCATGAATGTACATATCATAAGAACAACAAATAACAAATGACTAAAAATTGATGTATAGTCACCCTTAGATTTGCGACTGTCCAGTCCACTGGATTTTTTTGTGGGGAAAGGATTTTGATTTGTAATCCACTCAGACAATTTTTGAAGAAAGATGGTTGCACATCTGATGTTGGTGTCCCGATGTAAGGAATACATTTCCAAGAGACGGACGGCAGGGGAACAGTGGGAGAGATAGTACCTCCGAAATTGTTGGGGGGCCAATTCACTTTATCTGAGGGACATTTAGACGATGATAGTAGCCTTCTTAGTGTTGGTAAATAGTTTTCACTCACAGGGAGCACTGTGCGCCTTCCTTGATGTTACCGGGCTATTATTAGGGGGTAGCGTACCTCCAGAAGATAATGTTCGCCTCGGATGGATGGAAGGTCCAGGTGTTAATTCCTGTTGGTGGAAGTTGATCTGAGAAGGGCAATAGTCCCACTGTAAGATGGAGTAAATTTTCCGGCTGCAAGTAGTAGGTTGGAGTGGAGTTCAGTGTTAGTTGTGGCAAATCTGTAGGGTGACTGGGATCATCTGCATGCACCTACGCGTTTCGCTGCCCACAGCAGCTTTTTCAAGGTGACTTGCACTGTAAAGTGTCTGGGTTTAAATACCCTATGCACTAATTAACATCACATACACCTGACCATAATTACAAACCTAATAGGTAGAGTTATTTAAAAAAATCACATTGCACACATAAAATTAAGTTATAAGGAGACAGACCTATTGTCACAAACATTTTAAAACATACAATTCGGTGTATTACCACTGGAAAAGGCATATTTGGGCTCCGATATGGGGATCGTAAATCCGGAAGTATGGATAAAGCCATACTTCCGGTAATTGGAACGCAAGCCACCGGATGTTACACGGGGCTTAGTTATACGCTAGCGTATTCCTCATGTCGGCGCTTGTATAGCGCATCATGGGTGGAGACCGGGGGTTACGTATCTACGGATGTTTGGAGCGGAAGTAGTTTCACATGGAACGCACAGTTCCTTAGCTTCCTGTATATTGGCACGCATATTACGTTAATGGTAATTTCGGGGAGTCCTTGATCGGAGATTCAAAAAAAAAACAACCCAGGAATCCAGTGGTTTACACTGGTTTGTTTGAAAATATATGAGGAAACATTTTTGGACAGATTAATATCATCTCTCTCTTATTTATATTATTCCGTGTCTTTTCTTGTTTCCATAGCAACCAGAATTATATACACTTAATAGTGTTTACACCAATTGAAAGCAGAACAATGAGAATATATAGAAAAGTATATATATATATAATGATGGAAATCTGATGTTTACATATACATAAATAAAAAATATACAGAAATCAATCTGTAGTAATGTGAGTACAATAATATACCATACTGCGATAAATTGATTATAGACTAAGGTTTGACAGTACCTAAAAGTTACATATATAGATAATTCATATATTATAATACAATACACAGTGTTCTTTTGTCTCGTTTTAATTTTAGTTTTTATACTGAGAAACGATATTAAGTTAATTACACTGTTGTGAAGGAAAATCATATATAAAACAGAGGATGTGGGATATTGCACTAGGGAAGATTCTACGTAATAATGTTTGGATTAGGGAACTACAAGTATCAGAATCTTTTAAGGCATAATAAGGGGAAAAAAAAGTGGAGGTTATAAAGATTATTATTAAGGTGGTCAACAAAATTGAGTGCTGTTTGTGAATCACCATCCCAAATAATAAACAGAGGGTAGAACAAGAACTAATATGGAATAGCCACTTCTCAGCAAACCTGGTCCTCTATGGCCATTATATAGATGATCTGTTTATTATTTGGGATGGTGATTCACAAACAGCACTTAATTTTGTTGACCACCTTAATAATAATCTTTATAACCTCCACTTCACCCATACCCTTCACCCTAACCGCATTTCCTACCTGGATGTGACCCTCGAAGCTTGTGGTGATACTATCACCACGTCCAATTATACAAAAGAAGTAGGCTCAGCGGCATACTTGCACTACAAGAGTGCTCACCACATTCCTTGGAAGAAAGGGATTCCAAGGGGCCAGTTTCTCCGCCTGTTTCGAAACTGCTCAGATATAAACATCTTTGAAAAACAGGCGAGAGAAATGATGAGGTCTTTTGAATCTCGAGGATATCCCAAGCTATTACTGGAAAAGGCACTTAAAGAGGTCAGATCTTTGGACAGAGGCAAAATCCTAGAGAAAAAACAGACACCCCCCCTTGTCAGTTACCCAAAACCCTCACAATTAACAACCAACAAAACAAGTACCAAATGGCTTTTGTATCAACATACAATAACCATTCTTCCAAAATACAGAAAATAATACGAAAAAACTATAGCATATTAAAACAAGATCCTCTTCTATCAGATCTATTACCAGAAACACCTATGTTCGTTTTCAAAAGAAATAGAACCTTAAAGAACTTCCTGGCACCCAGTTTCATCATGAAAACTGATGAGGAAAAACCTCTAATAGCAAAAAAAGAAATACCTGAAATGTGGTTAAACCCTTCCCCTAAGGGTTTCTTCAGATGTGGGAGCACGAGATGCATAACATGTGCATACATACCTCATAAATCAAATACACAAATAACGGACAGTGACGGGAACACACATCCAATAAAAAATTATATAAATTGTAACTCAGATTTCACTATCTACATGTTGACCTGCCCATGTGGTTTAAAATATATTAGGCGAACGACCAGAAAACTGAAGATTAGATTTTGTGAACATAGACGCAACATTTTAAAACAAATATCCACACATAGCGTCTCTAGACATTTTTCGGAAAAACACCAGGGCAATCCGAAAGGAATCAGCCTGATAGGTATAGAACACATCCCCATACCATCAGGGGGGGTCACCGGTTTAAGAAACTATGTAAACAAGAAGTATATTGGATGTTTAAGATGCAATCGGTACACCCAGAAGGTCTAAATGAAGCTATTGAATTAAATATAATTATCTGAAATTAGATATTCTTTTATCCCCTCCTTCCCCCTTTCCCCCCCCCCCTTCTTTTTTTTTTTTTTCCTTATTATGCCTTAAAAGATTCTGATACTTGTAGTTCCCTAATCCAAACATTATTACGTAGAATCTTCCCTAGTGCAATATCCCACATCCTCTGTTTTATATATGATTTTCCGGTACTCTTTACCTAGAACGGCGCCCTAGAACGGCACATTATTGGCCACCCGCGATGCGACCGACGCGATCAATCATCGCGTCGGTCGCGATGTCGGTGGCATCGCGGGTGGCCAATAATGTGCCCGCGATGTACCCGCGATGACCGCGATTGATCAATCATCGCGTCGGTCGCGATGTCGGTCGCATCGCGGGCACCCAATAATGTGCCCGCGATGTACCAGCGATGACCGCGATGACCGCGATTTCTGGCTGGAGAAAAAAGACAAGTGAAAAAAAGGCAAAACACAGCAAATGACATGGCATCCCTCAATTGTAAAACAGTAAAAAATACAAAAATACATGCAGATTCAACCTAACACTTACATGACATAGATAACATTAAAACCGCGCACATATCGCGGTGATTTAACATTAAAACCGCGCACGTATCGCGGTGATTTAACATTAAAACTGCGTACATATCGCGGTGATTGCGGGCACATTGCGGCCATCAACGATCGTGTTGCGTGTCGGTTGCATCACGGGTGCCCATGGCCGTCATGTGCCCGCAATCACCGCGATGGGTGCGCAAAAAGCAACAAAATACAATAAAAAAACACATCAAATTACATGGCATCCCTTAATTATAAGACAATGAAATAACACACGACACAGGTTATGAATTTTAAATAATAACTTATTTTTTTATTTTTTGAGAATGGGGGGGAAGGTCTGGGCGAAGGTCATTGAAAGTTTAGGAGAATAGATGCCTCATGGGAGAAACTGCTTTACAACAGGGCAAATCGGAATGAGGCATACAAAAAATGGGGCTCAATATACAAAAAGGAACCCTGATGCAAACATGCACTGGGTACAGAAGAAAATGCAAATATGCGGAACAGTCAATGGTGAAGGCGCAAAACGAGTACGGACAGCTCAAAGTTCAGGAGTCCGATACTGCGACCCTCAGTAACCGAAATTATGGTCTACGAGCTAAAAAGTTCATCTTGGAGCAAATAACAAAAGAGTAGAACAAGGGCATTGCTGCATGGCACAATAATTTAAAACCAATTAAAACCAAATAGATAATTAATTAAAATCGCGCTCTTCACCTGGGAGGGGACTTTGTGTGCTCAACAGAGCACTTGAAATAGTCCCAGGCAAAGACGAAGGGTCTGTGACTGGTGTCAAAGGGGGCCTCGGCGCGTACATAAAATGGGGAGGAGGAGGCGGAGCATAACCCGACGCACTGTACGAAGGGTAGTGATAGGGGTAGTGGGGCGTTTGGGCCGCTTGCCTTACGATCGTGGCAGATGGCTCTATGTTGCATTCAGCAGAGAGACTTCTCTCTGTTGCACGCATCATAGTGCAATATACCAACCTCTTACATTGCAGGCGCTGGTCTGTCTCCATGCTCCGCATTTCCACGACAAGATTGTTAGCAAAAATTTGGCAATCATCAAGGGGAATTTGAGGTGCCTCCGGTACCGACCTGCAACAATGCCCTTGGACATTGCGAGCAGTGCTGGACAGCTGTCTTCTGGGACGCCTCCTCGGGATAGCGGGTGTAGTGCTCTCCGTCATTGGAGTACTGTCCACCTCCGCAACTGCCGCAGACTCCTGCTCTGTCTCAGGGGGAACTTCCTAGAAAGGAAAAAAAGGGAAAATGGTAATAACATGACATTTCACAGTCACTTACATGCAAGACATTTTTCAGGAAATACTTACAAGGTCCACACTCTCCGCTGCACCGGACGAAGAGGTGTCCTCCGTATCCGTTCCCCCTGTTCCACTCTGTTCTCTCTGCTCCAAGATGAACTTCATCCGCTTGTAGTACCATAATTTCGGCACGTAGACGTCTTCAGCATCGGCTCCGGAACTTTGAGACTGCCGTACTCGACTAGACTCCTTCACCATGACTGTCCGCATATTTGTCATCTTCCTCTGTACCCAGGCGACGTCTGCATCAGGTACCCGTTTGCGTATGAGAGCCACCATTTTCTGATATGCCTCATTCCTCTTTGCCTTGTTATAATAATCTTTATTTTTCATCTCCCAGAGGCATCTATTCTCCTTATACATTTCAATGACCCTCGCCATGAAGCTGTTGCTGAGCTCCCGCTTCTGAGACATTGCTGGAAAAAGAAAACACAAACAAAACCATCTATAAGTAATTGATGTCTATACGGTACTTGTGTGGTATCACAACTCCCATGCCATCTGATGTGATGCGATACCATTTTCCCCAAAAATCATTCACATTTGCCAGTGTACCACCCCCACTATCCACGCGCACCCGAAGCGTGGCGAGCGGTGGCGGTACGCGTCCTCCGACCTTTTCATACCCCCACTATCCACGTCGGCGTGGAGTTGCGAATAGAGTAGTGTGGCGAGCGCAGCGAGCCACCGAGCCCGAAGCGTGGCGAGCGCAGCGAGCCCCGCGAGGGGACGCGGATACCTTCACAGGTAAGCGCGTCCCTTCGCGGGCTTCACTGGTATCTGCGCTCGTATACCAGTGAAGCCCGCGAAGGGACGCGCTTACCTGTGAAGGTACCCGCGTCCCCTCGCGGGGCGCGCTGCGCGCGCCACGCTTCGGGCACGGTGGCTCGCTGCGCTCGCCACTCTATTCTATTCTCAACTCCACGCCGACGTGGAAAGTGGAGGTATATAAAAAGTTCGGAGGACGCGTACCGCTGCGCTCGCCATGCTTCGGGTGCGCGTGGATAGTGGGGGTGGTACAGTGGCAAAAAAGGCATTTGGGGTACATTTACAAGTTAATTAGAAGAACAATTTAAGCACGATTTACCTTATTATGGGCGAAACTTGCGAAATATTATTTCTCTTCACAAAGTAAACGATAACAGCAACTGCAATCCCCCCCAAAAAAACCATCATTAATCAAAATTCAATGACATAGAAATCCACGCCCACTATCCACGCGCACCTGAAGCGTGGCGAGCGCAGCGAGCGCAGCGAGCCCCGCGAGGGGCGGCGGTACGCGTCCTCCGACCTTTTCATACCCCCACTATCCACGTCGGCGTGGAGTTGAGAATAGAATAGTGTGGCGAGCACAACGAGCCACCGAGCCCGAAGCGTCCCTTCGCGGGCTTCACTGGTATCTGCGCTCGTATACCAGTGAAGCCCGCGAAGAGACGCGCTTACCTGTCAAGGTATCCGCGTCCGCTCGCCACGCTTCGGGCTCGGTGGGTCGCTACGCTTGCCACACTATTCTATTCTCAACTCCACGCTGAAGTGGATAGTGGCTGTATGAAAAGGTCGGAAGACGCGTACCGCCGCCCCTCGCGGGCCTCGCTGCGCTCGCCACGCTTCGGGTGCGCGTGGATAGTGGGCGTGGTACACAAGGGAAGGGGGCCATTTAAAAAATTAGGGTGGGGCTCTGGGGGCCATTTTACATAGTACCCTACTGATAATCAGTTGGTGACATATGTTGCTATGCCTTTTTACACATAGCAAACCACCGTTTCAATGTTAATTTACAGTGTAAAATGCTGGTTGCTATGTGCAAAAGTGCATAGCAACACTTGTCACAAACATAATATATGCAGGTGACGTATGTTGGTATGCGCTATTTCACATAGCAACCGGTGTTATCCACTGTAATTTTAACTGACTTACATTGGTTGGTATGTGCAATACCATATAGCAACATGTCACTCACTGATAATATGGTGACGTACATTGCTATATGCTAGTGCACATAGCAAGCAGTGTTATGTGCAATTTTTGTTATACTGACATTGATTCCCCCTGGCCATCTCACCTACTCCTCTGGCCCACTCCAACTGCCCCTGGGACCCCCTCCTACCCTTCTTCCCCACAAGCCATGTGCCCCCCTCCTCTCACCCCCCTCCCCCCCCCTCCCCCCCTCCCCCCTCCCCCTCCCCCCTCCCCTCCCCTCTCCCCCCCTCCCCCTCCCCCCCCTCCCCTCCTTAGTAGTGCTAAAAGTGCATCAAATCGCGGGCATCGCGGGCATTGTGGTGTACATTACACAGCTCAATGTCCGAGATGACCGCGATGACCGCGATTTCAATGTTAACTTGACTAAAATGATTAGGGAATCCCATTGCTGTGAACCTCTGTCACACAGAAGCAGTGTGAGAGGTGACAGCAGGTAATTTTGTGCCAAATTTCCAGGGGGACAATAATGACAGGGACACTATAAGGCAAGGGGTGATATATTAGAATGAGATTGGTTATGTGTGACAGAGGATCACAGCAGTGTGAGAGGTGACAGCAGATGATTTGGGCCAAATTTACAGGGAGACAAAAATTACAGGGACACAATACGGGCAGGGGTGATACATGAATAATTACAGGGACCCAATACGGCTAGGGGTGATACATGATTAATTACAGGGACACAATACGGCTAAGGGGTGATACATGATGGGTGAACACTGCTTAAGATACCAGGGAATGTTACTACTTATTTTGGGGTAAGAGCAGGAAATGGGCCTCATTCAGGTGTGTATGCAAATTCACTCACACATGCAAAATCACTCAACTGACTCAGTAAAGACAAGTTTGGGTAAAAGACAGTATTTTACTTTTCAAAAAAAGCATAGTAAAGAAGCATACATAACATTAAACTTGACACATGAAGTAGTAGTATAAAATTGCAATTATTAAACATGATATTAGTCCATGGGGTTTTAATCGTCTTTATCTAAAAGAGTCAATGCATGTAATATGCGCTCAAAGGTGTTGTCCATACCCAGGCTCTTCCTCCACATGAACTCCTGGAGGTAGCTTTCCAGCAAATGTCTGGCCGTCCCCCGGTGGCGTTTATTGCGCCATTTCGCGGCCCCCCACATCCGCTCAATGTTTTGTGTGTGGACCCCTGTTGTGGGGTCCACAAAGTTATACCGGTGGTTCACTTTAGCGTGCTGGAAGCCTGCCGCTATCGCGTAGGCCCTCCAGCAATCGCTATAGATGCTCGAGCCCGGCTCCACGTGCTCCACAATGGCAGCCAATAAAGTGGGGGCGTCCCGGGTGGCCACTTTCGTGGCAAAGCACTGCCCGGTTTCCCGGCAGATGCCCCCAAACACCCACTGTTGGGGTAGCACACGGCCGACATGGGACTTCCGGCGGACGAACAGAGTCTCGTCCACCTCGACTATTTTGTCGGGCCCACCGATGCGCCGCTGGGGCTGAGCCATCAGGTCCATGAGGCACGCCTCCCTCATGTACTTGTTATACAGTACCGTTGTCTTGGGGGAGATGCCAAGGTGCCGCTCACAGAAGTCGCCGGTCGTCAACTCCTCGGCTCAGTTAAAAATGAAGCAGATGATGTTGACATAAGACATCCGGCAGCCAGGAATGAAGAGCCCCGCGCAGAGACTAATCTTCTGCCGGCAGCTCTCACGTGGCAGCGCCACATCCCCTCCTTCTCACTCAGCTTCATTGCATGGCCATTGCCGCAAGTAGCTTCCTTGGGCAACAGCTTATGCTCCTAAAGGAATCGGATAGCCTCCGCCTCCGTCTGAGGCAAGGAGTACATGGTCACTCCAGATCCAGATGCCATGGCCATGACAGGAACAGCAGAAGAATCAGCAGCGGGCCGAATTAGCAGCAGGGCCTCAATCTCCAGCAGAAACAGCAGCACAGTCTCTGGAATCACGATGAGTCAGCAGCAGAATGAACAGCAGGGACACAGGAATCAGCAGCAGGCTCTCAGTAATCAGTAATAATCAGCTCCAAATCAATCAAAACGCAGAAATCTCTCTCTCAAACCACAGCTCCTCTCAACCAACAAAACTACCCACAAAATGAAGCTCTTTTAAACTGTCACAGGGGGTCGGTCTCAGACAGGGGGATGTACCCTTTTGTGTTATTGTCCTATAAACATCTGTCACTATGCAGACACAGGGGGTCGGTCTCAGACAGGGGGATGGTGTTATTGTCCTGTAAACATCAGTAACTATGCAGACGGACCCAGTGCAGATGTAACTAGGCAGACTAAGGGCCATTCCACCTATTACAGATGTTACTATGCAGAATTAGGGTCATTCCAACCTATTACAGATGTGAGCGGGAAATCGCGGTCATCGCGGGCATCGCAGTCATCTTGTACCGCAAATAGCACCCGCGATGCCTCAATGACCGCGATTTTCAATGGGGCCGATGAAAAAGTTGAGGAATCAATGCCATCGCGGGCATCGCCGGCATCTTGTCCACCCAAATAACACCCGCGATGCCTCAATCACCGCGATTTTACATGGTGCCGATGAAAAAGTTGAGGCATCGCGGTCATCTTGAACCGCAAATAACACCCGCGATGCCTCAATCACCGCGATGACCGCAATTTTCGGCCCGACAACCGCGATGAGCATCGTGGGCACCGTTCTAGGTAAAGAGTACCGATTTTCCTTCACAACAGTGTAATTAACTTAATATCGTTTCTCAGTATAAAAACTAAAATTAAAACGAGACAAAAGAACACTGTGTATTGTATTATAATATATGAATTATCTATATATGTAACTTTTAGGTACTGTCAAACCTTAGTCTATAATCAATTTATCGCAGTATGGTATATTATTGTACTCACATTACTACAGATTGATTGCTGTATATTTTTTATTTATGTATATGTAAACATCAGATTTCCATCATTATATATATACTTTTCTATATATTCTCATTGTTCTGCTTTCAATTGGTGTAAACACTATTAAGTGTATATAATTCTGGTTGCTATGGAAACAAAAAAAGACACGGAATAATATAAAAAAGAGAGAGATGATATTAATCTGTCCAAAAATGTTTCCTCATATATTTTCAAACAAACGAGTGTAAACCACTGGATTCCTGTTTTTTTTTTTGAATCTCCGATCAAGGACTCCCCGAAATTACCATCAACGTAATATGCGTGCCAATATACAGGAAGCTAAGGAACTGTGCGTTCCATGTGAAACTACTTCCGCTCCAAACATCCGTAGATACGTAACCCCCGGTCTCCACCCATGATGCGCTATACAAGCGCCGACATGAGGAATACGCTAGCGTATAACTAAGCCCCGTGTAACATCCGGTGGCTTGCGTTCCAATTACCGGAAGTATGGCTTTATCCATACTTCCGGATTTACGATCCCCATATCGGAGCCCAAATATGCCTTTTCCAGTGGTAATACACCGAATTGTATGTTTTAAAATGTTTGTGACAATAGGTCTGTCTCCTTATAACTTAATTTTATGTGTGCAATGTGATTTTTTTTAAATAACTCTACCTATTAGGTTTGTAATTATGGTCAGGTGTATGTGATGTTAATTAGTGCATAGGGTATTTAAACCCAGACACTTTACAGTGCAAGTCACCTTGAAAAAGCTGCTGTGGGCAGCGAAACGCGTAGGTGCAAGCAGATGATCCCAGTCACCCTACAGATTTGCCACAACTAACACTGAACTCCACTTCAACCTACTACTTGCAGCCGGAAAAATTACTCCATCTTACAGTGGGACTATTGCCCTTCTCAGATCAACTTCCACCAACAGGAATTAACACCTGGACCTTCCATCCATCCGAGGCGAACATTATCTTCTGGAGGTACGCTACCCCCTAATAATAGCCCGGTAACATCAAGGAAGGCGCACAGTGCTCCCTGTGAGTGAAAACTATTTACCAACACTAAGAAGGCTACTATCATCGTCTAAATGTCCCTCAGATAAAGTGAATTGGCCCCCCACAATTTCGGAGGTACTATCTCTCCCACTGTTCCCCTGCCGTCCGTCTCTTGGAAATGTATTCCTTACATCGGGACACCAACATCAGATGTGCAACCATCTTTCTTCAAAAATTGTCTGAGTGGATTACAAATCAAAATCCTTTCCCCACAAAAAAATCCAGTGGACTGGACAGTCGCAAATCTAAGGGTGACTATACATCAATTTTTAGTCATTTGTTATTCTTATGATATGTACATTCATGTCCATTTTAATAAATTGTAACTATTTTGTTCATTTTACACCTGACCTCTCTTTTAAGGAATTCATGCTTTAAATTGGTTCTTTTTGTAAACCTACCTTAGCGCAGTCGACCACCCCCTTTTTTTCTTGTATATTGTATTGGGGCTGACTACCCCTTTTTAGACTGCTGCTTATTAGCCAAGCAAACTCGCACCAAGCGCCTTCTTTGGATATTTGTATATCCTTCTCTTTTCTACATTACACAGCATGGTGCACTATATGAAGGAAGTTATATTTAATTTGCCAAAATGCTATAAAAATGTTTCATAGTAAAACACTATGGGGCTGATTCAGAATCTCATACAAGTCTGTTTTGAAGATAGATTTTGTCAAGCAAACAGCATTGAGCTACTGTGGGGAAGGAGATATACTCATTTTGGCTGCATCTCCACTGAGATTAAGCAGATTAAGCAATACCAACTTTTTGGATTTTTATTTTGGAACTCTGCACTAGACCCTGTGGGCAGGGGTGTGACCTCATGGCATGTAAGAGTTTAAATCATTCTTTGGGCATGCTCTGCATACTGCCGCCAGAGTCTCTTCCTGTAAAGTGTTCGCCCACAGTTTAGGAGGTACAGGTTAAGGTGCAGATTCAGTTATGGGCCCCAGCGGCATATGTACCTTAACTACAGGCAGGAGCACAGCTGGGTGTGGCCTTCTCAAGGGGATGTTGGACAGGATTGAGTGGCAGCAGTGTCATCAATGAAAGGTGATGTGATCAATCATCACCACCCTTCAGCAGTGCTGCAGACTGTGGCTGTGTCTGGCTCCCGCCACTACTTTGCTTCAGGCATGACTATGGCATGACCTGGGAAGTGTGGTTTATAGTAGTTGCTGTAATGCAGTCACCTTGTGCGGCATTTACCTGTCTGGCCCATGCGGCAGGCTGCCAGACGGAGGCTGCGGGAGTGTCCGATCCACGGCGTGTCTCTCCTCCTGGCCCGGTGGCTTTGGCGTGCGTGCTGACCTGTAATTGCAGGAAGTTCCCTGCTGTCTGCAGGTGCTACCATTTTCCCAAAGACCACCAGTGAGATATCGGCTATTGCGCAGTACACCAATAAGCACAGTGCGGTAGGGATAAAACTAGATCACAGTCTCTAGGCCAACGCCAGTGCTTTGCTAGTCATTCTCCTGGAAAGATCAGTGTTTGAAGCTCCCTTACAGCATCCGGTATCCTGATGAATTCTTCCGGTGTCAGATTGTATTTCTTCAGTTATCTTCATCCAAGTCCATCCAGTATCCTGATGAATTCTTCCAGGTACCAGATTGTATTTCTTCAACTATCCTCATCCAAGTCTGGTCCAACAACCTGGAGAACTCTTCCAGAATCAGATTGTCTTCTAGTCATTTAGTCAAGTCAGGTCCAGTAACCTGGTGAATTCTTCTGGAAACAGATTGTCTTCTTCTAGTCTGTTACAAGATTGTATTTCTTCAATTATCTTCATCCGAGTTTGGTCCAGTAACCAGGTGAATTCTTCTGGGAACCAGATTGTCTTCTTCTAGTCATCTTACTCAAGTCCGGTCCAGTGACCTGGTGAATTCTTCTGGGAACCAGATTGTCTTCTTCTAGTCATCTTACTCAAGTCCGGTCCAGTAACCTGGTGAACTCTACCAGAACTAGACCATCTTCTTCTAATCCTCTTAATCTAGTCTGGTCCAGTAACCTGGTGAACTCTCCCGGAACCAGATTGTCTTCTATTGGCTTTATCCTGGTGTGATACCATCTGAATATGTTTCCATTCACCTACTCCTCTTATGGGAAAGACTAATATTCGTCCATCCATCTTCCACTCTCTAACCTCCAGCATACCTCAGTCCCAAGGCCAACACTCGGATTCACAAACTACCCTGAGTTTGACACCATTATTCCCTCTACAGGAGCATACACACGTCGCGATTTTAGGCAAATTTCAAAGTGATCTGTCACAAAAGGTTAACCCAAATCTTAACTTTTGTGAGAGTATTTGCAGAGCTAAATCTAATTTTAGACGAATCTCTTGCACCAAGCATAGGGCAGGTGTAAATAAACATGAATAGTGATGACAGGGACATTGCAGCCATAAAGTTATGTTCCGAAGTCAAATCCGCATTTATTTATTAGTACACAATGCAAATGTAGCTATGAGTCAGACCCTATACATTTAAGCTTTATTAGGGAATAATTATCATGTACAGTACAGTTTGTATGTTATATATGTCATATATTTAGTGAGCCAAGCAGGTAGCAAGTGATGTAATGTTTAGAGTTTGCAGTGTTGAAAAATAATTAGAAAGAACCTGCATGTTTTCAATTCAAATATTCAAGCAATGATGATATATTTGATGGAACATTTAATTAAAATAATTTTTTAATGTATTTATTTATTATTTACAGTTTCTTATATAGTGCAGCAGATTCCGTTGTGCTTTACAATTGGAAACAACAGTTTTATGTGTCAGCTGGGAATGTACGGCTGTTATGAGCAGTGGATGGCTCGCGGACTTAGGACCTTATTCTAGTCCACAAACAACGCTGCGAATTTCACATCGTTGCGTGTGGATTAAATGCCACTCGCACAGCCACCCCCCCCCTCCTCACTTGCCAAATTTCCTGCAGGGCTGCAAATGGATGTTTTCCATTAACATCCATTTGCAGCCTTGGGTGTGGGGGCCAAATCATTTGATGGCCGCCGACTAGGGAAAGATTTGGAAGGTACACACAAAACGAAGACACTCTCTGGTGTCTTAGCTTTGCGTGTTCCCTGTACAGGAAGAGTGTGGGAAGCTGACATCCAGTGATGTCAGCTGCTCGCCCCCTGCAGCCGCATCACTGCCAATTTCCATGAGAATACCCAGCATTTTCATGGGAACACCCATGAAATGCTGAGCGTTTCCATATATGTGCCCCCTCATTGCCTCCCCCCCCCCCCGCCTCCACTGGTAGGTGAAAATGGTTTGCAAGGAAAACAGGGAGAGCGAAGATTTGTCCTGATGTGGTGCACCAAAAAGAAATTGTATACATAAAATATAACCTTTATTCGTTTATATATAGAAGCAAGCGAAAATTTTAAAAAAAAACACAGATAGACAGACACAAGACAAATAGAGTGTGTTAAAACTTAACACGTGCGGGCGTGTTGTGTGTGTTTCAAACCGTTTATGTACAATGTCAGGTTGGTCAGACAGGCTCCGTTATTTCTCAATCTGGGAATTTATGGGATTCCCTTATACAAGCACAGTTTTATTAGGTTATATCGGCTAATAAAGCTCCACAATGTTGTGTGCTATAATTAAGGTAACGATTGGCAACAATAAGTGCAGTTTGTATCCAATGTATCAATCCCCAGATTGGTTACACTGCATTGGCTCTATTATACTGAAAATGTCCTCAAACCTGAGGATTGGTTGTACAGAATTCGGCCTCACACAATATAAAATGAGTATAGGGGATTTATAATTATATTTTATTCCCTCTTATTTCTTGCTTGCAAGCAGAGATTGTGTGGCAGACCAGCTAGTTTGTTCTGTCCCCACGTGTATATAAACAGTTATGGTATGCTTGTATAGGGTTACACACAGATAAGATATTGCAGTGTGTAATTCTGCACTAGTCAAGAGCCAGATCGGCTAGTACTGTGTGCCTTATATCAGGGACGTGCAGTCAGGGGAGGCAGTGGAGGCAGTGTCTCCCCTGTCATTAATGATTAAAATGATACAAAGAAGATTCTTATGACACATATTCTGTGTCATAAGTATCTTCTTTATATTAATCTAAACATTATCAATGCCAAATAATGTTTAAAGTGATTTCGGAGGCACCGGAATCGATGCCTCCAGCTATCTAGTACAAAATGCTTGGAGCAGAGGGCGTGCAGGGGGAGAGGACAAGAAGATGGCTGTAAAAGCCCATTAAAAAACCTATTGCAAGCCGCACCGTTACAGGTGCCGCGGTGACAGGGACGTGCTTTCAGCCACTATAACAGCACGTCCCTGTCACTGAAACCAATGCGATTGGGCACAGGCAGGACTGACAGGGCATCCGGCTGTCCAGTGACAGAACCCCAGCTCCTCTCAGACCCTCCACAATCACTGACAGCAGCACACTTATCCCCGTCCCTATCCCATTCCTGCTGTCATTTAGGTTTTTTTTTTCTTACCGAATTGACGCTGCCCCGTGCAAGAAGTCCCAGCCATGGCCCGTGCAAGAAAAAAGCCGCCCGCGCCGGGTGCAGCAGGCAAACACAACGGCTCCTGCACGCGAGTCACAGTGCAGGAGAACAGCAGTGGCGGACAGTAGTGAAACCCAGCACATGGAGCCCAGCACTATGGGCTCAGCAGAGCCCAGCAGCAGCAGTGACCCGGCCGGCGCACATGAGACAGCCAGGCTGCGCACACAAGATACCCGTCCAGCGCTGCATCAGAGCCTGCTAACCCCCCAGGAGACCCAGCGCACATGAGACACAGCGCGCACAAGATACCCATCCAGCACCTGGAGCTGCACAGGAGTGGAGTGGAGACACGGCACTGGCTGCTGGTGAGTGGCCACTATCAGATATATACAGCGCAGTTTGTTCTGGGGGATAATAAAAGACAAATTGATGCCTCTCAAACCCCCTGCTCTTTACCCTTTCCCCTCAACCACCCCCATTTCTACCCCTCTCGCCTCCTGGCTTTCTCAATCACCCTCTCTTTCTCACCTCTCTTCCTTCATTCTCTCAACGTGCGGGGAGGAAGATCACTGAGGCTACTGAGGACTGGGAGTGAAGGAGCCCAGATTAGCAGTGCCTTGGGGGTCAAAGAAAGGAGTGACTGTCATTTGGTAGGGGGAATTGGAGGGGGTGAAATGAGCCTGGATGTGGAGGAGCGGTGCTATTGGGGGCTAGTGGGGTAAACGTTAAGCAGGTTGAAAAACAGTGTTGGGGGGGGTGTTGAAAATAGGAGTCTTATTGTGGGGTATAACTTGTAAGGGGCATTTTTGGTGTTTTGGACATAAAATGGTGTCAGCGGCATAACTGGGTGTGGCACAATGTGTAATGGGCATTATGTTGTGTGGCGTCATATGTAATGGGCAAATTACGTTGTGTGGCGTCATATGTAATGGGCATTACGGTGTGTGGCATCATATGTAATGGGCATTATGGTGTGTGGCGTCATGTGTAATTGGCATTACAGTGTTCGGATTAATGGACATTACAGTGTGTGTCGTCATGTGTAATGGGCATTACAGTGTGTGGTGTTGGCTGGGTGCCTCACCAGCCACTAACCTCACTGCACGTCACTGCCTTATACCAAGCAGAGTGCTAGGCAGCAGGCTGCGTGCACATTACAGGGATTCCTCTGGGTATATAAAGCACATTCAGATAAGACAGGCTACGTTTGTACTGGCAGGGAGCCAGATTGTAACACGACCAGACAGAGCCTTGAAATGTGTTACAATGTATAAGTACTGCACTGATCAATGTCAGAACGGCTGGTACTCTGTGACTTATAGCAAGCAGAGCACTGGGCAGTAGGCTTTGTGCACGATACAGGATTCCCCTGGGTGCCTGTAACCAGTGGCGCCGGAACGGGGGGGGGGGGGGGGGGGCGAGGGGGCAGCTTGCCCCCCCCAAAATTACTGAGGCGCTAAAGCAGCTGTGCGGGCGGGCGGCTGATTAATCAGTAATATAGGCGGGCGGGCGGTGGGCTGATTAAGCTTGATCCAGCCTCCCGCCCGTCCGCCTATATTACTGATTAATCGCAGCCGCCCGCCCGCACAGCTGCTTTAGCGCCTCAGCAAGTGTGGCACCCTAGCCTATTTTTCCCTAGCCCCAGTAGCGGGACCCTAGGGGTTAATCCCCAGAGCAAGTAGGGCGCGAGAAAACGTCCCCAGGCTGATTGACAGCACTGGGGGACGTATGAGAAGGAGGAGGAAGTGCGTGGAGAGAGAGGTCAAGGGGGGTCGCAGCACGAGGAGTGGAGGAAGAGCGCGTGAGCTGAGGAGGGACAGCGTGAAGCCTTAGACTGAGCGCCGGGGAGAGGAAGACCAGGGATCTGAGCGGCGGCGCGGTGATGACCGCGTGACCCCCAGACACACGCTGGGAGCAGGGACGCGGCATTTATAGCGCGCGACCCCCGCCGACCCCCAGATGCACAGTAGAGAGAGGGAACGACGGGGAGAGACGGGAGAAGGAGCCCAGCAGCGCAGAGTGGCTGGCTGAGTGCGGCAATGCTGCAATAGCAGCGCCCACACTAGCAGCCCCCTGGAGGAAGAGGACCGGCGCCAGTCAACCCGGACGCCAGGGGACCTGATCGCGACGGGCAGGAGCCTGCACCTTGCTCCTGACGCCAGGTACCCCCGAGATCGCCACCCCCTGGCCTGTCTCCCTGTGTCCACTCCCTGTCACCAATGCAAACTGCACTAATCGGGCACCCCCCTGTTGGATGCCCCAGGGTGTCTTCAGCCCCCTTACCGGCCGGCGGACTATATTCGCCATATGCCACCCAACTGGGTGAGGACAGCCCCCACCTATGTCTTAGTTACAAAAGGGGCACCCCACAGGATGAGAACGGCACACCCAAACAGGTTTATGTAATTATGTCTGATTATCATAATCAGACATAATCACATAAATCTGTTTGGGGGTGACACTGCCACTTTTTCCACTTTTTACGAGTAAATGACAACCCCTGGATTAATGTCAGTCCTGGTGTCTCTGGCCACATGTATATGCCGCTGCCCGGTGTATAATGCCCACGTGTATATGCCGCTGCCCTGTGTATAATGCCCATGCGTAAATGCCGCTGCCTTGTGTATAATGCCCACGCATATATGCCGCTGCCCTGTGTATAATGCCCATGCATATATGCCGCTGCCCTGTGTATAATGCCCACGTGTATATGCCGCTGCCAGTGTGTATAGTGCCCGGGGGTAACATATAGCAATTTAGGGGGCGCCAAAATGAGATTATATCTTGTCCCCCCCAACCTAAAAACGTTCCAGCGCCCCTGCCTGTAACACATACAGATATGACAGTCTACGTTAGTGCTGACAGAGAGCCAGATTGTAACACGGAGCAGGCAGAGCCCTGAGAAGTATTACAGTTTGTAAGTTCTGCATTAGTCAAATGATACTGTGTGACTTATAACGAGCAGAGCACTTGGCAGCAAGAAAATGGTTTGCACCCAGCATATGGACATGCACAGAAATGTGCATGCGCAGAAGGGAAACTTTAACCCCCCATGCAAACGAGGCAACTTAGTTTCCTTGTTAGAATAGTATTTGGCATAAGTCAAACTGCATGTTATGATCCCTAAAATATTCCCCAAGTACAACAATTACCAATGGTTGATAATGCTACTGCTTGAGAGCATAGGCGAATCTAGGGGGTGGTCCGGGGGTGCACAGGACCACCCATTAGCCCATTTTGTAGCTGAGGGATGGGGCTTTCTAACGAGCCCAGCCCCGTGTCTCTAGCCCCCTGGGAACCGGAGATACGACCAGGCAAAGTTGGAACATTTTCCCTATAGGATAACATGGGACCCGCTAATTCCGACCCCCACCCAGTTCAACGGCTGCCAGTTCCCCCTTCGGCATCACTGAAGCTCGAGGTTGATCTCAGTCGAACCCAAATTGCTGGGCCTTCAATCTGATACCAGGCTGGATCCATATGGGTTAATTGGTTCCAGGGATATTGAGGTTAAACCGTTTTTTTTTTTTCATTTCTTAAATGTAATTTCATGACTGTTTATGTTCTTTGAGGGAAGATTTCTCTGTAACCAAACAGCCCAGTTTAATGGGACCAAAATCATTCGAAGCCAACTCAAAAGTTCTTCAATATGATACTGGTCTCATGTAAATGGGTCAGCTGGTTCTGAAGATCTAGCTGGTTGGTTAAAGGGGGGTAGGGAGAGGGAAGTGGTTGTCTCTCCCCCTCACACCAGAAAATGCAGGGACTAACTAGGCTGGTGTATAAGGTGTCAGCCTGGGAATGTCCCTGCATGATCCTGGGACCATATTCCCGGGTAAATCCCTGAATTTTCTGTTGTAAAAGGGGTATTATTTCAAACAGCCGTGACCTGCAGTGCTCTGAATACAGCCGGGAAGCCCCCTGCTCTGCCCAGCTGTCAATGACTGTCACCCCTGCAGCTTCCACTCCAATTCTTCTTCCCGCTTTCACCTCAGCCTCCCCCCCCCCCCCCTTTTAATCATGTGGTGCCGGCGCCCGGCGTGCTCCCCCGACATCACGCACAACAACAGCACGCACAATATTTCAAATGTCCACTCGGATAGAGGGGACACCAGGAGGGGAGTGGGAGCGTGCTCTGCACTGCACTCTGGTCCTCTCCCCATAGAAGCAGCTGCACAGCTCTCCATCTCTCCCTGCAGCAGCAGCGAAGGCTCATATAAAAATTTACAGTAAGTGGCACTTTTGGGGGCATTGCTTAAGGGACGCTACAAGTAGCGGTATGTGGGGGCATTATGCATAATTTGTGGCTTAATGTGTAAGGGGCATTATGGTGTGCAGCATCATGTGTAAGCGGCATTATGTGTGCTGCATCATGTGTAAGGGACATTATGTGTGCAGCATCATGTGTAATGGGTACTATGGTGCGCGGCATCATGTGTAATGGGTACTATGGTGTGTGGCATCATGTGTAATGGGTACTATGGTGTGCGGCATCATGTGTAATGGGTACTATGGTGTGCGGCATCATGTGTAATGGGTACTATGGTGCCATCAAGCAAGAACCCCCTAGCAATGAGCACGTAGGTAAGCAACACTTATGTGGCAAATATGTATTGGGCATAACGGTTTGTTATATAGTATGTAATGGGCATCATGATGTGTGGCACAATGTGTAAACGGCATTACGGCGTGTGGCTTTATGTGTAATGGGTATAACAGAGTTTGCTAAAATGTGTTATGGGCATTACTGTGTATGGTCTAAAGTGTAACACCACACCCCTTTTTGTGATGCCATGCCTCCTTCACACGAGGCCATGCCCCTTTTTGGCGCGCGGCTGCGCCGCGCTAAGGTCCCCCTACTGTTATGTCTAGATTTGGGACCACCCATTACCATAATTCTAGATTCGCCTATGCTTGAGAGTAGCCACATACTATCCTCACTGACTGCAACATTTGATATGCTGACAAGTTTCCACATACATTTTAGATTAAACATTTTATTTAAATAATTCGGTACTTGTTTCCTAGCACGGCCACACCGATTTACATCGGGGTGGTCGTGTCGGAAAAATCGCGTCGATCGCATCGCATGCGATTTGGTCGCATGCGATGCGATCGACGCGACCAACCCGATTTTTTGATTGAATGAAATGTAAATCGGGTCCCTTCGACCTTTTCATTCCCCTACTATCCACGTCGGCGTGGAGTTGAGAATAGAATAGTGTGGCGAGCGCAGCGAGCTACCGAGCCCGAAGCGTGGCGAGCGCAGCGAGCCCCGCGAGGGGACGCGTATATCTGTGAAGTTATACGCGTGCGCTCGCCACGCTTCGGGCTTGGTGGCTCGCTGCGCTCGCCACACTATTCTATTCTCAACTCCACGCCGACGTGGATAGTATGGGAATGAAAAGGTCGGAGGACGCGCACCGCCGCCCCTCGCGGGCTCGCTGCGCTCGCCACGCTTCGGGTTGGCGTCTATCGTGGGGTGACGACGAGGACATCTATAATGTGAAATGGGTCATATTGGCCCATTTCACATTTTCTCACGATTTCAATGTTAAAAAATATTTTAACTTTGAAGCCTATGGAAAAATCGGGGGCATCGCGTCGGGACCAATGTTAATGGTCCCGACCGACGCGATGCCCCCGATATTTTACCTTTCCCGACACGATTTCAATGTTAAAATATTTTTTAACATTGAAGCCTATGGAAAAATCGGGGGCATCGCGTCAGTCGCGTCGGGACCAATGTTAATGGTCCCGACCGACGCGATGCCCCCGATATTGTGTCTTAGCCGGCAAAATGGACCCGATTTCAAAGCAAATCGGGTCCATCGTGTGGATCGTGTACCTTAACTTAAAGGTACACGATCCATACGATTGTGGCCGTGCTAGGAAACAAGTACCAATAATTCATACTGTCAATATCACAAATTTATAGACAGAACAACATGATCATCAGAACAACATGATCATCTTCTAAATTGGGAAACAGGCAGAACTGCTGTGAGTATGTCAAATTGGTTCCGGTTGATAGACAGACTGACAATACTGTAGGTCTACTCCAAAAGGTAGACAGGGTCAAAGGGGGTTATTCTGGTCTGTTCCCACGGACCAGAACATTCACACAGGGAACGATGGTGGGAGTATGCACAGGGTAATTTCTGTGCGCATTGCACAGAAATTACCCTGCGCATTGCGAACGCCAGGTGCGTGCGGCCAGAGTGTGTGCCTGGTGCATGCACCCAAGGCTGCGGCTAGAGGGCGTGAGCAGTGGTGGATTGTCCCACCCATGGGAAGCTATAGGATGTGACGTCGGTGCTGGGGGCAGACAGCAGACATCACCAATGCTGCCTGCCCCAATTCCTCCCGAGGATTCACATAAATCTAAGATATGCGTGCACATTCCACATCATTCATTGTTTTATATTAAACATCCATTCGCATGCCCTGTGTGCGAGCACACGTGGGGGGGGGGGGGTCAGGCCATCGGCGGGGTTTGATGGACTCATAAGGCTGTGAATTTGCAGCCTTGTGAATCAACCAGAATGACCACCAAAAGGTAACCTCCCTTCTTCCAAAAATGCCAGGTGCTGATAAGAAAATCAAGGATTATACTCACCATAATGCCTTTTCTTCGGAGTACTTCATGGCAGCCATTGAGTTCATCCCTCTCTCTCTCTCCCAATTAGACAGGTAGTTTTTTTCCACCAGGATCTAGCTCCTCCTCTTCCTCTCCCTACATAGCTGAGCACCTCCCTAGTATCCATAGTCTTTGAATGTCTCCACCCAGATCCTAGGGAAAAAACACAGGGCTAAACAATATGGGCTGCCATGAAGTACTCCAAAAAGGGGCATTATCGTGAGTATAATCCTTGCTTTCTTCTTCATACGTCATGGCAGCCATTACATTGGGATGTACCAAAGCATTAGGGAGGGTTATACAATACCTCAAGCTAAAGCTTGTCTCAGAACTTCGTTTCCAAACCGAGCTTTAAAAACACCCAGAGCATAATGTTTGATGAAGGTGTGCAGAGATGACCAAGTGGCCGTCTGGCATATTTCCTTAGCCAAAACTTTTGCCTCTCTTGCCCGCGAAACCACCATAGCCCTAGTTGAGTGTGCCTTAATTCCTTCTGGAACCAGATGCCCAACTTTCTCTATCAGGAAATATCTTCAGATACTGATCCTTCATGCACAACACCTGCAGCTCACCCACTTTTCTGGCTGATGTCACTGCTACAAGGAAAGCCACCTTCCAGGTTAGAAACTTCAGACTGATGCTATCCAATGGCTCAAACGGAGCCAACATTAAACCATTTAAAACAAAATTAAAATCCCAATGAGGGACCATAGACCTAATCCTTGGTCGAATTATTTTAATAGCCTGGCAAAACCTCTTTAACAGACTATGTTCCGCAAGTTTTCTATCTAGCAATGCACTTAGAGCTGAGATATGTACTTTCAATATGGATACTTCCAATCCTTTGTTGAATCCATCACAAAGGAATTGTAACACATGTGATATATTTGCTTTGGGAAAACAAAATTTGTCTTTGGACCATCTTGCAAATATCTTACATATCCTATAGTAGATATTTGATGAAACTTTCTTTCTAGCTTGAAGTAACACTTCAACAACTTCAGGAGACAGATTCTTGCTTGTCAACTGTTGCCTCTGAATTTCCAGGCCATCAAACACAACTTCTGAGGCTCTTGACAATTGACCGGTTCTTGACTCAGAAGGTCCACAGATACTGGCAGGAACAACGGATCTGCTATCGCCATACTCTCCACCATAGGGAACCAAGCCCTTCTGGGCCAATATGGTAGCACAACTATGACTTGGCTCCTCTCTGTTCTGATCTTCCACAGCACTCTGTGAATGAGAGAAAATGGAGGGAAGACATAGGCCAGTGAAAACTTCCATTTCTAAGCGCTCGCCACGCTTCGGTTTGGCGTCTATCGTGGGGTGGGGTTTACGCCGAGGGGTTTATGCCGAGGGCATTCACTCGGCATGGCCCACCCCCCCCCCCCCCCATGTCAGATATCTGGAGAAAAAAATGAGGAAGTTTTCTGTTCATTAATGATGCCATAAGATCTATTTCTGGCTGACCGAAGTGATCTATTATCAACTGAAATACTGACTCCTTCAGCTTCCATTCACTGGGTATTATGCTTCTGCGACTTAGGAAATCTGCCACCTGATTGTCTTCCCCCGGTACATGCAGTGTCGACAGCGACTGAAGATTTTCCTTGGCCCACGTCATAATACTCTGTACTTCCTTTAATACTATTTGACTTCATATTCCCCCTTGCTGGTTCGTATATGAAACGGTTGTAGCATTGTCTGAAAAGATACGCAGGTGAGATCCTGCGATATCTCTGCCAAAGAATTTTATTGTTTGCCACACTGCTCTTTATTCTCTGTGATTGGAGGAGAAATTTGACTCTTGAACTGACCATACCCCTTGACAGGTTCTGCCTAGGCCGTGTGCCCCCCAGCCTATGGCTCTGGCATCTGTGGTGATCACCTTGTATAGGGGACTCTTCAAAGACAATTTTCTTGGTTTTAAATGATCGCTTTCCCACCAGCTGAGGGAATACTTTATCATATCCAAAACTTTTATTCTTTGCTCCAGGGAAATTTTCCTTTTCTTGTAATCCAAGAGAAACCACTGCAACGGTCTCATCCTCCACTTTGGCCAGAGAATTACTTCTACTGAGGAGACCATCATGTCTAATAAGCTCATTGCTGACCTTAAAGACACTTGGTTGTTCTCGTAAAACAGGAGAATTAACTGCTGGATTTTGTCGCACCTCTTTTCTGACAATGATATTTGGAAGGACATTGTGTCTATAAATATTCCTAAGAACTGAATGCTTTGTGTAGGGATAAGATGGCTTTTCTCCCAATTTATTAACCACCCGTGATCTTGAAGGAATCGGATGGTCTAATCTCTCGCTGTCACCACCTCGCCTTCTGACTGTGCTGAAATTAAGAGGTCATCCAAGTACGCCCATACCATGATCTTTTTCTTTCTTAGCTTTCTATCAGCACCACAGGATCCTTCGTAAAAACGAGGTAAGGCCGAACAGAAGGCAAGTGAACTGGTAGTGTCCTTGTCCTATACAGAACCTTAGGTACCTTCTGTCATTCAGTGCAATGGGAATATGGAAATAGGCATCTTTCAAATCGATTGATACCAGATAGTCGTTCTTTCTTAGCCCGATCAGTATAGATTTGGTTGTTTCCATGTGGAACTTAATAATAATAATAATAATAATAATAATAATAGATATTTATATAGCACTTTTCTCCCAATAGGACTCAAAGTGCTTTACCATTGTCTTTACAGCTCAAAATACAAAACAAGCTTAACAGTAGATATCAGTAAAATGTTTGAGTAAATAGGTAGGTTTTTAGTCTATTTTTAAAAGGATTCTACAGTGGGGGCATCTCGCACTGAGCGAGGACGAGAGTTGCATAGAGTTGGAGCAACAAAGTTGAAAGCTCGACCCCCAGATGAATTCAGGGAGATTCTGGATACTGTAAATAGTCCTTCTTCAACGGAACGTAGTAATCGCGTAGGACAGTAAGGAATCAGCAACCGCTGCAGGTGCCTTGGGCCTTGGTCATGTAGGGCCTTAAAAGTGAGTAAGCCAATCTTGAAAACAATTCTCCATTTTACAGGTAGCCAGTGAAGGGAGTATATAAGGGAGTTTTTTGGCAGGAGCGGGGCTGGTTAGTTAATAGTGTGGAGGCTGCATTTTGTACCAGCTGCAAGTGGTGCAATCCTTTTGCTGGGAGACCCAGGTACAGAGCATTGCAGAAGTCTAGGCGTGATGATATAAATGCATGTATGACTTTAGGCAGGTCTTCTGAGGGAATTAAGTGCTTGATTCTGGCTATATTACTTAGATGATAGAATGAGGATTTGATTGTGGCTGACACCTGGTGTTTAAGTGTCAGGCCACTATCCAGGACCACGCCAAGATTCTGCACATGATCAGAGTTTTTTAGAGCTGTGCCCCCCAGCGTAAGACCTGTGAGTTGGCTATGCTGCCGTCTTGTCCTCATAGGCGTGCGCAGCCCGTTTTATTAGGGGGTGCACCATTGGAGGGGGCGTGTCCATCACTATCTACTGGGCGTGTTCATCATCTCCTATTATTACACATAATGAAACACACTAGACATAATGTCACGCACAATAATGCCCATCACACATGCCACACACCGTAATGCCCATTACAAATTATGTTAGGGCTTAAAAAAAATATTATTAAAACAGGGACAATAGGGACTGTGCACGTCGAAGGCGCGCGCCAAAAATTAACACATACTTACATGCATATTACACATCACACAGCCATTACATAGTATACCACATTCCATAATGCCCATTACACGTTGTACGTGTAATTCCCATTACATGTTACGCCTCACACCATGATGCCCATTACACGTTACGCCTCAGACTGTGATGGCCATTACAGATTATGCCATGGGGGGGATGTGAAATGTTCTTTGCCAGGAGTCACATGCTCCCTGGGAAGGGGGTGGTTAAATGCTCGTTGACAAGGGGAGTTTCATGCTCATTGCTGGGGGTGCGCATTGCACACCAGCGCTCCCGTGAATCCGCACTTCCGGGTATCGCTGTGCACTCTTCTTATAAGATGTCCACCGGAGCCGCAGCCTCCTTCCCTTTTGAGCCGCTGGCCGGATGCTGCACGCCGCACACTGAAGCTACTTTACCTGTCAGCGGCAGGCAGCATCTGGTCAGCCGCTCAAAAGGGAAGGAGGCTGTGGCGGGCACGGGACACTTGTACCCCAAGTGCCCAGGGGCAAATGCCCACCCGCACACATAGTATACACACACACACATACAAAAAAAAAAAAAAAACGGTTTAACCTCAATATCCCTGGAATCAAATAATCCATATGGATCCGCCTGGTATCAGATTGAAGGCCCAGCGATTTGGGTTCGACTGAAATCAACCTCGAGCTTCAGTGATGCCGAAGGGGGAACTGGCAGCCATTGAACTGGGTGGGGGTCGGAATTAGCGGGTCCCATGTTATTCTATAGGGAAAACGTTCCAGCTTTGCCTGGCAGTATCTCTGGTTCCCAGGGGGCTAGAGACACGGGGCTGGGCTCGTTGGAAAGCCCCATCCCTCAGCTATGATTAGGAGGTGCATGTGCACCCCCGGCACCCCCCTTGCGCACGCCTATGCTTGTCCTGTGGTTTATCATCAGGACTTCTGTTTTATCTTGGTTCAGTCTCAGCCAACTGGCACTCATCCACTCCTGCAGCTCAGCAAGGCAGCCATTTAAGGTTGTTATTGTGTTATCAGTGCCTGGAGCAAAGGACAGGTACAGTTGTGTATCATCTGCATAGCAGTGGTAGACCAGGCCATGACGTCTGATTATGTCACCCAGTGGGAGCATGTATACTGCAAAAAGTATGGGAGAGAGTATAGAACCCTGTGGGACACCACAAAACAATGGCACTGGTGGTGACGAGTATACTCCCAATGAAACTCTCTGTGACCTACCAGCAAGAAATGATTTGAACCAGCTAATGACTGTGCCACCCAGACCCCAGAAATTTTTCAATTCGGTCAATTTAGAATCCCATGGTCAATGGTGTCAAATGCTGCAGAGAGGTCCAGAAGGATTTCGATTGAACAGTTTCCTCTATCCCATGCATTTAGAAGATCATTGAGCACACATACCAGAGCTGTTTCTGTGCTATGTCTTCTCCTGAATCCTGACTGGAATGGGTCATAAAGATCATGGGTTGACAGGTGGGTCTCTAGTTGAGTTGCAACCACTTTCTCAATAACCTTTCCTAGAAAAGGAAGATTTGATACAGGGTCTAAATTAGATTTCTTAAGAAGTGGTCTGACTATTGCTTCCTTTAGCGGTTTGGGAAAAACGCCTGTCTGCAAAGAGCATTGCACTATTTTGGCAAATGCAGGGCTGATTACTTCCATACACCCTAAAATAAGTTTGGATGGGGCAGGGTCCAGATCACAGGAGGAGGGATGCAACAGTCAGGAAATTCCAGCAATGTATTGCGCACATTCACTTGGTCAAAGATGTCCCATGAAGGCAAGTGTCTTACTCTGGCAGGCTTGGTATGTTGGTACTCCTTTGGTGTCACTGTGGGGATACCAACCCGGATGATAGATACTTTATCTGCAAAGAATTTTGCAAACTCATTGCATCTTGACTGGGAAAGGGTTACATCAGGCTGCAGGCATGCTGGTTTGCAAAGCATCTCCACTGTACGGAAAAGCTGAGCTGGCCTATTTTTTGCTGCCATGATCTAATTTGAAAGGAACTCTGATTTCTTGTTGGTGATTGTTGATTGGTTAGATTTAATTTATTAACAATAAGAGAGAGAGCAAAGGACAGGGTAATGACATAATTAGTGTGTTTACTAAAAGGACCCTCCTCGCAGTCCTGAGGAAGCATTCACTGCGAAGCGTACGCTGACCGTCTTGACACACTCAGTGTGTTTTAAAACCCCCTCTTCCCTTCCCCACTTACAATGTTGAAATTTCAATCTGTACTGCTGCGCAGAAACTGAGAGCGGTTCGCCCGACGACTGACACGCTAGTCTGGCGCCAGACTCAGCGCTGTCAGAACGAGCTGAGTGAACGAGGCAAGTGCATCCTTGCACACCTCAAATTGGGTTCACCAGCCGGCAGCATTTGTGAGCGGTAGCGGTTACCTGGGCTGAGGGCAGCACTATTAGAGGATTGTCCTCAATAGGTGCGTGCCTCACCCTTTCTCACTCATTACCTTCTAACTGTATGAGATTGTACTTGGTTTACAGGCTCTATTGCTAATACGCCACATATAGGAGAATACCCACTCCTTCATTACTTACCTGTAAAAAGGCTAGTGCGTGCTTACACACCTTTAGGATTGGGTTCACCAGCCCTTCAAGCACCTGTGAACATTAGTGGACATTTAGGTTGAGGGCAGCACTATTAGAGGATTGTCCTCAATAAGTGCGTGCCTCACCCTCATTTCACTCACTATTTCCCCATAAGTGAGACAGATATTTTTGACCAAATTTTACCGCTATCTTAGGAGAATACTCACTCCTTTATTGTTATCTACAGTACCTACCAATACATTGGGGTTGTGGTGATCAGGGGGTCACACTGAGTCAGGGGAATGTCCTCCCCTTTTTATTTTGTGTGATTGTTGTATGTTTTGGTTTTATATTTCGCAGATATTTTATATATGGATTTATTAAAAGTTATGTATTAGATTTAATTTATCCTCTGCCAGGTTTGTCTTCCTCCATCGTCTTTTGAACATCCATCGGACTTCCTTTTTCTTATCCGGTCGTTCAGATTTTTTAAATCTAGTATGGGCCTGAAGCCTCCAGAAACCTTGTTTTTTAATAAACAGACAGTAATAAAAACCTAACCCTTTTACTGCATCTGGGACATTCTCTACTGCCTCCAAGTCGATTAGTCCTTTTAGACTTAACTTTAGAGCCTCTCTTTCTATCTTTGAAAGAGGAAGCCTGGAACTTAAAAATTTAGTCTTTCTTGGCCTTGAAAGAAATTCCAGCCGGTATCCTGTGGTAACCACCTCCAGCACCCATCTGTCTTCCTGCCACTGGGACTTGTTCCACGGGACATGCGCCGTCACTGTTTTTGACCAGATCCGGAATTTTCGCCTCTCTTTTTCACAGACTGGCGAAAAATGCCCTGGATGTACCTGAGGCATACCTTTCTCGAAAAGGCCTACCCGACCTGCATGATCTGGCTTGCCTGAATGATTGTCTGGCAGAATACGTGGGAAACTTTCCCCTTCTGTCTTGTGGCAATCTTACTGACTTTCCTCCAGACATTCTCTGGATCATTTGATCCAATCTACTCCCAAAAAGAAATGCCCCTTCATAAGGGAGTGCTGCCATTTTAATTTTGAAGTGGGAGTCAGCAGCCCAGGATTTCAACCATAAGGCTCTTCTGGCCACAACACCTGATGACAACGACTTTGCTGAAAAGTCCAGCACATCGAGGGATGCCTCGCAAATCAGGTCCACTGCTAAATGGACTTCTTACTAATCTGCTCAAGAGAAGTTTTCTCCTGTAAGTCTTCATGCAGCAAGGCACACCATATCCTCAGCGCTCTGGAAAGCGAAGCTATGGCCACTCCCCATTTCATAGAAACAGAGGAAGATATATGCAGCCTTTTCAAGGCACTTTCCATCCATTTCTCCATTGCGCCCTTTAAGGACGCTCCATCTTCTAGGGGAGTAGTAACCATGTAGTAACCTCCGACACTGCCGCATCAATCTTAATGCTACACCATTTTAAAAAATCTTCATCTTCAATGGGAAACATTTTATCAACTTGTTTAAATGAACCCACTCTTTTGTCTATATTAAGCCATTCTTTAGATAATGTCTTTGACAACCTTGTGGATGGAAAAACATCTGCCTTTCTTCGATCTATCCTCAAATAAAGCATCAAACTCAGATTTTACTGGTTGCTTGTAGTTCAGTGTTTTAAATAAATTTTTTAACACAACCTCCACCAGATCCAAATTAAATAATCGCTTATCTTCCAAAACTTCACCAAGTAGCCGCGTCACTGCTTAACTTCCATGGGAACACTCAGAGTTCCCTTTGCCACCACCCCTCGCCTCCCACCAGCACATTCACTATGCCTGTTCGCATCCAGTGCATGCAAATGCGCAGAAATGCGCATGCGTAGAAGGGAAACATCGCTCCTCCGTGCCAATGCGCAGGGGAGTGAATAAACCAAAATAAGGCCCCAAATCTCTGTAACATATTTATTAATAATATTGGGGATAGTTTAGCAAGCAATTTGTAGATGAACCAATTAACCTTTAACAATTAATTTAGGTGCTATTTTTAAAATATATGTTCAGTAACCAGAATAGTTCATATATATGTCTTGTGTCCATTTGTGTGTCTCTGAAACCTTGCCATTTGTTGGCAGCGACTGAAACTTCTTCTTTTTCTCTCCCACACATGCACAAACACAGATGTGCTCACAAGGTAGCAAAATAGCTTTTGAAGCATTTGCTTTGAGTGTACTTACTAGTGTAAAAAAATCTGCCAATGTCATAAAATAAAGGAAGCTTCCATATCAATATGAATAATTTAGAACATGCACATCGTCCCCAGAGACACCAAATGAGCTGGACGTATATGTGACAGTATACCACGGTTAGTATGTCCACTGTACAATATAAGAATATGTGATAACAATGCACAAACCCTTAGGTTGCCGCCTATGACCTTACAAAGATGCCTTCACCGAGACCTCTGAATAGAATGCAACAATAGAAAGTCCTGTGTAACAATGGCGCAGCTGGCAGTTATCCCACCACCTTATAAACAATGAATGGACTTCCAATCGGTCATCATCTTAAAACTCAAACAGAGAAACAGATGGCGCAAAGTAACGTTTGGTAAAACTGATATATTCTTTCTTTTACAAGGTGCGCTCACAATTTATATAGTTAAAATCATTTTAAGATCCATCCATAGGATCAAATGTAAGGTGATGATTACTCTTATATGGGATTCATCTACTAGAATAGACTGAAGAAAAATAAATATAGTGCAACTCCATCTGTAAAATCAGTGCCAGATTAAGGTCTAAATGGGCCTGGAGCTGAAAAATGAAAAGGGCCTATTAACTTTCAACGAATATATATATAACAAATTCCGACACTCACAGGATGCAGGGAAATATATTGCCAGGTGCCCTCCAAAGGTGCACCCGCAGGATGCTGATGTCCTAAGATACTTGCGGGGTGAGGCGGCACTCCAGTCATAAAAAAATACTGAAAGCCAAAACTTGGTAGACAACATTTCAGCACCTTTTATGTGGTCACCTAAGTTTACCATACCATATACCCCTTATACAAATCAGGCAACACAATAGTAGCCCCCTTATACTGTACTTGCCTCTTACACATTATGCCACATGGAATGAGCCAAAATTAACACGGACGGAGTCAAAATTCACGTGATGCCACACAGATTAAGGCAAAATTCACATTTTGCCACATGGATTGAGCCAAAATACACACTAAAGCAAACAGATTGAGCCAAAATTCAAATTATGCTTCTCAAACAGGGACATTACGCGCCAAAGGCACGCATCAAAAATTGACACCATAATGCCCATTACATTTTAAGTCACACACCATAATTTCCATTATTAATTATGCCAAACACCATAATGCCAATTAAAAATTATGCTACATAAGTGCTGCTTACATACGTGCTCATTGCCAGGGGTTCCATGCTCATTGCCATGTGGGATTACATGCTCATTGTCAAGGGGGAATACATGCTCACAGTAACTGGGTGACAGCCGCCAGGCAGAAGTGACAGCTGGGCAGAGAGAAGAAGGCTGCCTGGCTGTATTCAGAGCACTGCAGGTCCCAGCTATTTGAAATAATACCCCTTTCACACCAGAAAATGTAGGGAATTACCCGAGAATATGGTCCCAGAATCATGCAGGGACATTCCTGGGCTTACCCCTTTTACACCAGCCTAGTCCCTGCATTTTCTGGTGTGAAGGGAAGAGAACCCCCCCCCCCCTCTTTAACCAGCTATATAGTTTAACCGGCTATATCTTTAGGACCAACAGATCCATTTACATGAGGCTAGTATCATACTGAAGAACTTTTAAGGTGGCTTTGAATGATTTTGGTCCCATGAAACTGAGCCATTTGGTTCCAGAGAAATTTGCCCTCTAAGAACATGAACAGCCATGAAATTACCTTTCCGAAATAAAAAAATTTACTCGCAATATTTCTGGAACCAGTTAACCCATATGAACCAGCCTGGTATCAGATTGAAGGCCCAGCAATTTGGGTTCGAGCTTCTGTGACGCCAGGGGGGAAACTGGCAGCCGTCGGAACTGGGTGGGGTTGGAAATTAGCGGGTCCCATGTTATCCTATGGGGAAAACATCCAGGTTTGCTCGGCTGTATCTCCAGTTCCCGGGGGGCTAGCGACGCAGGGCTGGGCTTGTTGGAAAGTCTCAGTCCTCATGTACAAAATGAACCTATTTAGAGAGTGGGCCTGGAGCTGTAGCTCCATCAAGCCAATTGTTAATCTGGCCCTGTGTAAAATCACGTAAATTTTTATGGTACTAGTCTTAGGGCCCGGCCGACGGACGGGTGAAAGTTTAAGCTTATGCAATTCTCAAAAGTTTTGTAAAGTCTGTAAAATCACATACATTTTTTCACAGATTACACTCTCAGGGTTCCATTTAGCATCACAGTGTCCATTGTAGTGATGTACTCTTGCTTCAATGCATTTTTAAACTGCTGCCCTTCCTCAGAAGCTTGAGTTCATCACTGCAGTGGGCGCCATATTTATGATCTCTTTAATTGGTTAATTGATGGCAATCAACTCACATGATTGTTCCCACAATGCCGATCGAATCCGAATGTAGTGGGTCCCTTTATTTAGTATGTCCCAAAGGAACAATGGCCATCTGCAATGAAGATCCTATCCGTGTATATACAATAATACAAACACTGCTCACAAATTCACAATTCCAAAGCAACATGCCGTCCACCATCAATCCATAAATTTAAGTTTAAATACAAGTCCCAATGGAATGTCAAGGCAGTTCATGTAGAGGAACTGGGAGTCCACTGGCCGGAAGTTGTATTCCATCCTCTTTTCTCTGCTACCAGAAGTTAGTCACCTGGAAGTGACGTTCCGCTTCCTCGACCTGCGTTTCACATGCCGGGAGTTCCATTGTTTGCGTTCCACACGCTGTAAGTCTTTAAAGTGCCATTTTTTTTTAAGTTAAATCATTTTTCAAGGTAGTCCATATAAATAGCATAAATAGAAAATAAATAAGATCAGTATAAAGCAATCGTGAGATAATGTGGTGTATTCAATGTGGCCAGCGAGGGGGTTAAATGGCGGGGATAGTAGAAAAAAAGAGATCCTCGCCATTTAACCCCTGCGCCGGCCACTCACCCCATTCAACATACTGGGGGAATTCTCGCTGTCAGAGGACGGCGAGGATTTCCCCCAAACAGCGAGGCTTCCGGCTAATGCAGGGAGCCTGCTGGATTTAGCTGCTGTTTTAGTGGCCGCAAACACCATTTACCCCTCACTCCAAAAACAGAGCCAGGGGGAAACGGCGTATGCAGGGGGGTCAGTTTAATACTGACCCTGCGAGCTGTGACAGCGAGCAGGCACCACTGCTTGCTGTCGCAGCTCGCCCCCGGTATTGAATACTGCCTAAAGAGTTTATGGAAGGTATAATTAGGAACAAATATATAAAATGACTAAAAATACATAAAACTTCTAAAAACCACTTACGTTCCAATTCAATATCTTTTTATTGCCAAGTGGGAGTTATTTGTTCAATTCCACAGAACATTTTAATATGGCAGGGATGTGAATGATGTACTTTTTTAAAGTGAGCAGATACCATGTGAGTTTCTAAACCCCTCTTTCTATTACTAACATGTTCTGCAGGCCTGATTTTGAGGCTTCAGGTGTTTTTTCCTCTATAATATAGAATGCATTGACATTGTAAAATATAAATAATATTTTTTGAGTTACATGGGATAAAATATTGTATGTTACTCCCTTCACTGTGAACTCTTTGACTTTGCCAATACCCTTGGTTGTCTTACATAAACACGTTTTTAGACTGCTGCCTTTCCTCAGAAACAGACACGTTTATGTAAGATAACCAAAGATATTGGCAAAGTCAAACAGTTCACAGTGAAGGGAGTAACAGCTAATAACTATAATTAAATGTTTGTGTGTGTGTATCGATGTTCCACGATAACTCTTGAAGGCTTTAGCTAATCATCTTCAAACTTTGCACACTACCTTATCACCTTAAGGGACAACTAAGTTCAAAGCCGTTCATCTGTTAGGGCATTCCTGTGTTTGGACGCCTGAACCCACAAATGTCTGAGCAGCTCTGATCTTCCCAGAGCGATGATGGGGATGATCGGCAACAGGGGGGAGGAATCAGCAAAAGGGGGATGGTGGTGCAATATAAATGTATGTGATTTTACAGACAGAGTTGCACTATATATATATTTTTCATAAGTCTCTTCTAGTAGAAGAATCCATATAAGAGTGATAATCCCCTTACATTTAATCCTATGGATGGAATTTAAAGCGATTTTATCTATATAAAATGTAAGTGCACCCTGGAAAAAAAAGAATATATCCATTATACCAAACGTTACTTTGCACCATCTGTTTCTTTGAGTTTTTAGATGATGGCCAATTGAATTATTAAGTAACAGCAGGAAAGTGCATTAATTGTTTATAAGGTGGTAGGATAACTGCTAGCTGTGCCATTGTGACACATGTCTTCCTGTTGTTGTTTCTTCTGTTCTGTATGTCCACCGTGAATATATAAAGGTTTCCAGTATTCACACTCAGAGCAAAAATCTGGGTATACTAACCTCTCCTATAGCTGGAGGATGGTGAATGCGTGTGCCGCTGCCGTCCATTGACCTGCAGAAAGCAGCATGCACAGCGAATAAGTGGTAAACTCCAAGCGGATGCCAATGATAACAGCAAATAAAGAGTCCTCAGCTCAGTACTGCCTGCTGCTGTTTACTAGCCCTCTGCAAGTTTTGTATCCTGCTGGAAAATAACAAACTCCTCAAATGGAAAACCGACGGTGCGGCAGAAAGATGGTCCTTGGCTTTGTGATAAGCCCTCAGTTAAGCCTCTGATATGTTTTGCTCCGGCATTCAAGCTTTTTAAAGAGTGGCTTATTGCTCCATCTTGACCATATGTATCCATTGCAAATGATTTCCATTGGTTGAAATCTGTAGGTCTGTAATTCCAACAGGTGTTTCTGATCCATCTCATTATGATCCACCTCTTAATATACTGGGCTAAATGCAGACAACATATATATATATTAAAGCATTTCTATGCAGCAGATTTCAGTGCTTTAAATACAGTATTTCCTAGCAAGAAGTAGATATTGAGAATGCAGTAAACATAGTCTACCTGGATTTTGCAAAGGCAATTTGATACCATCACAAATATTTTACATTTCTGTATCAATTTTAATTGCAATGCTGTGGGACACAAATGGGTACCTTATTTGCACCAAGCTTTGCAAACCTTTTTATGGGATGTTGGGAAAATATATCCATCTATAACACACACCCTTTTAAAGCACATGTCTTTTAGAAATGCTATATTGATTTTAATCATATGGAATGGAACAAATAGATCTTTTTAACCAGTACTTATCATATCTGGCACACAATAGTTTTAGTCCCTCTTTTACTTCTAATATCAATTAAGTCTCTATTGAATTTTTAGACCTCATACTAAGGGGAAAATGGTAAAGTTATCACCAAGAATTTCATAAAGCAAGTGGACATGAATAGTTACCTACATTATAAAAGTAACCACTTAAAGAAATGGAAAAAGAACATTCCGTACTCCCAATTTCATAGGATAAAGAGCAGTAAACCAGAAGATTGTGACAAACAACTTTAAGTTTATAAAAATAGGTTTGAAGAAAACAAGTACCCCACTGACATCCTCCAGGAAGCCATCATAAAGATTCAAAATCTGAAAAAGGAGAATCTGCTGCAATACAGGACAAAAAAAGGTACTTGTTTCCTAGCACGGCCACAATCGCATTGATCTTGTGCCCTTAATAGTGGTATGCGATGGCCCCCGACGCGATGGACCCGATTTCCCATTGAAAAGCATTGAAAAGTTAAAAAATCACGTCGGTCGCGTCGCATGCGGCTAAATAAGCATTAAATGGTCCCGACGCGATGGCCCCGATTTCCCATAGGGAACAATGTTAAATGGCTCAATTTACCCAAATCAACAACGAACAATGTTAAATGGTCCAGAAACCCCCCAAAAACACCCCAGAACAGTGAAATGGCCCCCCAAAATAAGTTAACGCCACCCCATGATCAACGTCGCCACGGACACCTGTGAAGCCCGCGAGGGGACGCGTATACCTGTGAAGGTATCCGCGTCCCCTCGCGGGGCTCGCTACGCTTCGGGCTCGGTGACTCGCTGCACTCGCCACACTATTCTATTCTCAACTCCACGCCGACGTGGATAGTGGGGGTATGAAAAGGTCGGAGGACGCGGGCTTGCTGCGCTCGCCACGCTTCGGGTTCACGTTGATCGTGGGGTGGCGTTAACTAATTTTGGGGGGCCATTTCACTGTTCAGGGGTGTTTTGGGGGGTTTCTGGACCATTTAACATTGTTCCCTGTTCATTTGGGTACATTGAGCCATTTAACATTGTTCCCTATGGGAAATCGGGGGCATCGCGTCGGGACCATCGCATGCGATTTTTTAGCACGGATGCGATGCGACCGATCAGATTTTTTACCTACGATGCCCCCGATTAGAATCGGTGTGGCCGTGCTAGGAAACAAGTACCCAAAAAAAAGCTAGTACTAAAGAACTCAAGATTAAAGAATTTGTATACTGCAACATCAGTCATTATTGAAATGCAAGTGTGGAAAAAAGTACGTAGGGAAGACGAAAGAGCATTGAAACTTAGGATCCAGGAACATGTATGGAATCTCAAAAATAAAGTGGACAATGTGATCTATAGCCTCTTCACCTCACATCACAATTCCAACCCTAATGAACTAACCTTTAAGGCAATCGAACATGTGAAATGGGAGAAAGAGGATGTGAGCTCGCTTATAAATTATTCCGTTGAGAAATGGATCTTCCAGCTACAAACAATGCATCCAGCAGGCTTTAAAATTATGAGACCGCTCCTTTCCTATAAGGTTCTGCTTTTATTTAACTTTTATTGCACTGTGCAGAATTCCGCCTTTTTGCATTATCCTTATGTTGTCCACCCCATCACCCCCCCCCCCCCCTTCACTCATTGTGACAGTAGTACGGTCTATTAGTTGTATGTATACATTAATTCTGGACACTTTTAAGAAATGTTTAAAATGTTGCATTTATTATTTTTACATTGTAATCACTTATAATTTATTTCCAATTGAAGTATATGTGAGTATTATCATTACTTGTCATTGGTCAAATTTCCAGTGAAAAATACAGTAAAACCATGTTTTTTCAGGCATGTGTTATTATAGAAAATAATATGTAATTTTAGCAATACATAAAATTAATATTTGTTGGAAATCCACTGTTTTTAAGAACAGCTTTGATTCTTTGAGGCATCGAGTGAACCAGACATCCCAGATCTTCAGGTGAAATCACATGGTACCAGGCCTGGATAAGAACTTTGATCAACTCTCTTTTTTTACTTACATTTTTTCGTGATGCCATCACTTTAAGCCTTGACCAAAGATGTTCTATCAGATTTAAGTCCGGACTATTTCCTGGCCAAAGCAGGACTGTGATTTGGTGATCACCGAACCACATCATGGAACTCTTGGTGGTGTGGCATGGCGCTCCATCCTGCTGAAAGCTACACTACCATGGTTCCCCTTCGAACGAACAAATCATTGATTGTTGGCAATAGTTTCACCTCCAGCAGTGCTTCTTGATACTTTTTGCATTGATATTGCCTTCAACGACAGACAGATGTCCCACACCATGACTGGTCATGCTGACCCACACCAGCAAACGCACTGGGTGCTTCATAGTTGTCGTGGTGCACTAGGGAAAAAGATATTCCCAGGCTGATGCCAAACAAATAACACTCTTATCCCAGTATTCTTCTATCCACTCCTTGTGTGCCAGAGCCCAATCTATACATTTCTGCCTCAGTTTCTGGTTTACTCCGGTTTCCTCCCACAATCCAAAGATATACAGGTAGGTTAATTGGCTTCCAACAAAATTAACGCTAGAATGTGTGCGTGTACATGTGGTAAGGAATATAGTAAGCTTTACTTGGGCAGGGACTGATGTGAATGTTCAAATATTCTCTGTAAAAGCGCTGCAGAATATGTATGCGCTATATAAGAAACAATAAATAACAAAAAACAACAAGTAGGGGTCCCCTGTATTTCAAGAACCAGCACCAGGCTCAACCAGCCTGCAGGGTAATGCCACAGTAGGGGGGAAATTTTTTATACAAGTCTCCCATACAAAATCATTACCCCCTGACTGGTCAGACTGGGCAAGGGTCCTGGGGAAGTGAAGCCCCCCCCCCCCCCCCCCCCAGAATTTCCCTGCATAGGCTGAAGCCTGGGGCTGTCCCCAGTACCCCAGGGCTGTGGGTACTTGGTTGATGTATGCATAAAAGAAAGAATATCCGGTACTTGTGTAGTTTCACGGCGCTCGCCCACGCCCTTCGCTTGCCCACACTACGGGCTCGGTGGCTCGCTGCGCTCGCCACGCTATTTAAAATCAACTTCGTGCCAACATGGATAGTGGAGGTATGAACTATCCATGTTGGCATGGAGTTAAGTTACTTTTTTAACATAGTTTGTGGCGAGCCGTGAAACTACACAAGTACCGAATATCCTGTTGTATATTGCTGTGGAACTATGAGTCCCAGCAAGCCTCCCCCGCATGCAAGGACTTGGAGAACCACAAGTCCCAGCATGCGAGGCATTAAAGGGCCGGCTAGAACTTGTAGTTCCACAGCAAAACAAATAGTAAAATAAACACACTGATAAACTTTATTACACCCAGAGCCCACACATACAGATACTTACCTACCTTGACACGTAGGGAGGTATTGGTGCATCCGTCTGATGGTCCTGAAGAAATCCAAATGGGTACCTGTGGAAGCAATCCATACTTACCAGGGTCCTCCAGCGTAGATCAAGTCCTCTTTGTTCCAATTGGGCATCCCACGGTCTTGGCAAATCAAAAAAATGACTACCCGATTGTTTTTACATCCTGCAGCTCCTCCTCCCGAATACCGCTATTGGCCGACTAGCGGCTAACACATGGCTGGATATGTGGTCAGACACAGATGGGGGTGGTGTTTTGAAGGTGCAGACAACTACTACATCATATAAGTCGGATACATTAAATATTAATTTTTATGAATTATAAAAGGCACTAAGTATATTAGCACTGTATAATTACATTTGGTCACATGTATGTCACTAGTATTGCAGTAATTACAGCACCTTATAATCAGTGCCATAACTAGTCATTTTGGTGCCCTGTGCCAGAAAAGGAATTGGCACCTCCCCAATATTTAAAAAAGGAACAGTGCACACTGAAAGTGCGTGCCAAATGTAGGGGCGTGGTTTCACTGGGATGGGACATGGTCACATAATAGTACCAATAATGCCATCGAATGATGGCGAAGGTGCACACATAAAAAAGTGACTCTTAAGTCATTTACATATGCCTGGACACTTTGGAGGAAGTGGGCGGGCAGCTGACATCCGGTGATGTCAGCTGGCAGCCTCCGTACCGGCGTCATCAGGGCATTTGCATGAGAACACCCAGCGTTCTTATGGGAACGCGCATAAAACGCTGGGCATTCCCATATGCAAATTATTAAATTATTTATTACCATTGGTATTGTTAGGCTTCCCTGCGCTGTGCGGTCACAACCGCCATGACAACCGGGAGGCAAGCTGCACAGGGACACAGGCTGGAGGCGTGGTATGCTCAGCAGCAGCAGGGGGCCAGCTCGGCCCTCTGCTTCCGGTATAAACATCCTGTGCGGGCGTTGGGTACTTGCTGCTGAATCTTATCCAGATAGTCAGTGAGCTTGTTCCTGAGAAATACCAGTTAGTTAGAACTGTATTGTATCCTGTATTGCTTGCTAGTTTACTGCCAAATAAGTCTTGGAATACAGTGTTCTATCCGTCTGATCCAGACCTAGCAGTAAACGGGACTCAGCCATTTGATTTGCTGGGGTCCCTGTTCCACACTGTGGATCCAGTAAGTCTGCCGCTGTGCTCCCAGACCTGCCTTGTCCTTCCTCATTGTGTAGTGCTTCCAGGTGTCAGCTTGGTGGCAGTAAGCTGAACCGGTGTACTGCAAGTGAGGTTAGGCCTGTGGCTACACTCCTACGGTCCTTATTCCCATCTATGACCTAGGAACTGCTAGCCTTATTTGCTTGTAACCCTCCGGGGGTTCAATGGTTGCCCTTAGCAACCACACTTCAGTTGCTATCCACGTGTTGAAGCATAACATCTCGCTCCACCGTTTCTGCTTTATTACATCTGAGCATATACTCCACGCTAGCGAGACATTCTGTCTGTAGAGCCCTCGGCTCCCTAGTCTCCTTTTGTGTCTGTAAGTTAACCCACTACCTTCTGAGTAGGTAGTGTGTACTTCCCATTTTGTGTTATATTGTTACTTGTTCACCATCTGTTTATGCACTGTACCCATTCTGTGTGCGTGAGTCGTCCCCTATTGCTTCTTGTGTTTATCGTCTGTACCCCTTTCGTGGTGTACACCATATTAATGGAGAAAGTGAGTTTCTTTTTAAGATTTTTACCACTATGGACCTTATTCTGGTTCACTTGTTCGGATGTATTGTATCTAATGCACCGCACACTAACACGGTGAGCGAAGACACGCCTGTAAGGCCACCGCATCCGTTCGGATGGACTACCACATAAGAGGGAGTGGGGAGATTCTGCATCAACACTAAAGTGTTCACACGGTCTTTCAGCGTCCAAGTGGCCGGACAGCTGACCAAACGCCCTCTGTTGGATTTTTTCAGAGCACAGCACAAATCCACACAGAACTCATGCTTCAAACCCATTAAACAATTAGCCAAACTCTATGGTCTCTATTACTTTCAATTAAATGCTTGTACACCCAAATTGCACTTTACATTAACCCTTACAACATTACAATGTATTTGTTAGAATGTGGCAGTTTCCAAACTATACCTGCGTTTAGGTGTCCCACAATTTAGACTGCTGACCATACCTGCCTGACTGTATACCCACTCAACTAGTAGTTTTGACATTTCAACAATCTTAACCACCATATAATACCTACCTCAACAAACACACAAAACACATACCAACATGACTGTTACAGTACACATACAAATCAACTCACCTGACATGGCTTCAATGATCAGCTATATAGAGAAACAACAAAATAAATAGGTTAGGACATTTTCCAAACATGCAATACATCACCCAGTTCATGACTGGGCCCCCAAACCATTACACCACAATCATTATGTAGCCAACAGGTGCATTGTTGATCAATGTCAAATAATCCGTGATGTCACCTTTTTAACACATTTTGAGTTGCTTCTGAATTTATAACGTCATCAAGTAGTTTAAGAGATTATATTGTATGTTGTCCATTCACACAGATACTGAAGTAGTGTGCCTCCACACAGTCCCGCAGTTGGTATCCCCGAATGCTTTCAGGGGTGCGGGATGGGCGCAGGGCAACGTCTTGTGGCTCAAATGTTGTTACTTCCGACTCGGCAAAGGGAACATTACGCCTCACAGCAATGTTGTGCAGGAAGCAACACACCCTCATAATCCTTGCCACCATTTCTGAGGAATATTGCAGGTCACCACCAGTGCGGTGGAGCACATGAAAATGGCCCTTTAACAGGCCAATCATGCGCTCCACCACTTGGCTGGTGGCGACATGCACCCCATTCTATGACTCCTGTGGGCCCCGTGTTGGGGAACTATAAGGAGTAAGCAGCCAGGGCGTGCAGGGGTAACCGGAGTCCCCCGGAATCCACGCATCACCACCTTCCAGCTCCTGTAGTCTTTGCCAGATCCCAGTTTGTCGGATAACATGAGAGTCATGGGCACTTCCGGGAAAGTTGGAATAGAAGAATTTCCATGGATGGGCCACATACCACCATCACATTGAGCGAGTGGAACATCTTCCTGTTCCGGTAGATCCGCTCGCTCCGTGATGGTGGCACAAATGGCACATGGGTCCCATCCACAGCCCCTATAACATTAGGGAAGCCAGCAAGTTGTTGAAATGCCAGCTTACTCCTATCAAGGGTATCTTGGGCAAAAGACATGGCCATGAAGTGCCCCTTGCGCCTAAACATGGCTGACATCACACTCCTCAGGATTCTGCAGAAAGCAGGCTGGGATATCCCAGCAAGTACTGCTACTACTTGCTGGAACGAACCTGAGGCACAGAAATGCAACACCGCCAACACCTGGGTGAGTGGCGGTATTGCTGTCTTGAGCCAATGATGAGGTTCCAGATCACTCTTAATTAAAGAGAGAGATTCTAGAACAACATGTGGGGGTAACCTGTACCTAGTAAGTACCTCATCATCGGGCTTCCCAAAGAGGGTCACCCGTGAGCAGAAGACTCTAGCATGAACTGGCCTCCTTTGGCGCAGAGTGGGGGGAACCGCAAGTTGCCCCTCCCGTACACAGCATACACCATTGCAGCTTTGGCTAACTAAATTAACAGGAAATAGTCACAATTAAAACAATATACTTGTAATGTTCACAATGCAAAACAAAAAATAGTTGAATATAACCATACATACAGGTGATTCAACAGGTGTTTGCCAACCCTCCATTGTTTTGGAGGGTTGGCAAATGCTTTCTGAAACAATGGACACAACATTTTAGTTGCCACACTCCACTATTAAACTTATATATGTAATAACCATGGACAACATTGCCACCAGTTACACCAGTGCTTGCTAAAATGTGACAGTACCAGCATATTTGTAAACAAATGTGGCTGGAATACTGTACCCTAGACACCATTCAAAAGGCAAAAGTGTGCCCAGGTAACATGCACTATTTAGCCAAATAATATATGTAGAATGATGTTGGAATTGTCTGAAAACCCCTTTTAAACACATACTGTACAGAAGCATGCAGTAACAATTAGAAACTTTGAGACAGACATCATATTCAAACATTCCTTGTTAGAGAACACACTGAAGACACTGGGACACAACTACATTGCAGCCATCACATATATATAGGCCCCTTACATGTGTTTCTCATGACATCAGGTAATTTGAGGTGCTCTGCTGGTGTTTGATTAAAAATCTGGGGTGGATTTTATAAATAGTCCGGAAATATAGCTTCAACACGCACAAATACATACACAGAGAACAAAGTAAGATTACTTCAGCAGATAACTCCATTTAATAAATTTTAACTTGGCCTGTGTGTAATTAATCCATTGCACGCATGCGTTATTTTCGCCGGTGGTACCGCCGGAATTACCCGCCATTTTTTGGGACGTGTGTTTAGTGGCGTAAACGCCAAATGGTGTCCGTGTGTGTACGGGGAGGGTGGGTGGAGGGTTGATTCAGGGGTATTTATAGAGGGCCAAACATAAGGTCCCTTTGCTGCTAACATGTCTGGTTCAGAGTCAGACTCGGCTGTATCAGACCCTGTGCTAATCCAAGCCAAACTGGCCTCAATCACTTCCAATGTTCACCAGAGGGCCAATCAAGACCGGAGGAATGAGGGCCAAAGCAGCACCTCACAGGCAGGACAACCTATGACATCAGCAGGATCAAAGCAGGTGCCTTCCCAAGAGAGAAGCCATGCCAGCACTGCCAGTGCATCAGAAACTAATCCTGGCAGTCAGAGGTCAACAGGAACAAAGAAGAAAAAAAAATAAAGCATTTCAAGAGGAGGAACTTTCAATATTGGTACCCCGAGCACGGAAGTGTATAGAGTTGACAAACAAGAGTTTGACACCCACAATGAAGGACAAAATATGGGAGGAAATAACGAAGGAGATCAATACGGTGGCACCACAACATCCATCGTGATATGTATTGTGTGAAGAGAAGGCAAGTGTGTTTGTAGTTATGTATTTGTTAGTGTCAAAAATCAAAACAGCAGTAGGTCAGGTGTACCTGATAAATGTCTATCTGGTGTTATAGAGTAAATGTTGAGTTGTGTGCAACACAGAAAAGAGGGGTGTGATGGTGCACATGCATGCTGCTAAAGTACTGAGCATTGTAGTGTCCATCACTACATTCTGGACTACACTCAAGGACACGCCCCCTGTTGAGTGGCCACACCCCATTTCCCGGAGCGCGCCTTCGGCGCGCACAACTACATCCTTCACTTTTGTTGCCATGGTGGGCCTGCGTACTTTAAATGCCAGGGCCTATTTTTAATCCCATTCCCACCCTCTCTGCCGCTCTCTTAGCATGTACACTGGCATGTACACTGGCACCACTAACACCGCCCTCCCCCACCTAAGCCCTCTTTTATCATGGTGCCCCCCCTGTCATTTTATCCTGGATCTGCCCCTGCCAATAGGGCCCTACACTATGCCGTTTCTGCAGCTAATCCTCCAGCACCACTCCGTGCTGGGCGAAGGGGAACAACATCCCCCTTCCACAGCAGCTGACCCCCAAAGCCCCCAAGCCAAATGGGGCCTAAGAGCTGCGGGCACAGCAAAGGGGCCTACCAAGGCCAAAAAGTGCATTCGGGGGAAATTGACTAAGATGGAAGTTGTATTTCACATGTGAGGTCGCTATCGGCAACCAATCTCAGTGTTTTTGCTATTGATTGAGCACTATGTATAAAATAGTAGAGAGGGTGTGATTGTTGTGACCTAGCAACATCACATATCAAGTACAAGACACATCTTCACAATTTTGAATCAATGCCCCTAAACAGCATTAAAAAATTTAACCAAAACCAGGGCACCAATCATGTTTGTTAACACATCAGTGAGCTTAGAGTCAAAAAGCAGGGCCCCCCTGTGTATATGTATGTACCGTGTGTGTGTGTGAGATAGAGAGAAGGGAATAGGAGGAAATGGAAGAGGGAGGGTGAGAGAGAATAAATAGGGGAACTTGGTGAGTGTGTGACAAAGAGTAAGGGCCAGATGTATCAAGCTTCAAAAGTGATAAAATAGAGAGTGATAAACAGCCAGCCAATCAGCTCCTACCTGTCATGTCACAATAAAATTCAAACAACAACAATGGGGCGCGATATTTTTCTATATACACTCCATTACTTATTCACTAAACCAAATAACATTGGTTACATATAAACTACTAAGGCTGCTCCCAAAGGCAATTCTGGAGATTGCCGCTTAAAGATACTGAGATTGTTTGAATTATAAAGAAGAAGGCTCCCGCAGGGACTGTATTTAAGTACCCGCAACATCAGAGAGGTACTGGTCTCAATTTATACAATAGCGCAATTCTTTCTCCTGAGAAACCCTTTGGTAACAAAGTACGGTCTAATAAAGTTTTTAGATGTGCACATCTTCCCCTACAAAAGGAAAAGTTTTCCAAGACCTCAAAGGATCACCTTCCTAACTGGCCCCACGTATATGTTTATTTCTTCTGAAGTAACATCTGATGGATATTTTTCTTTCTCTTTTTATACGCAGGGACATTGTTTAAGAGCTGGGTTTATTAGTAACCTATGATTAAGTGGCTAATATATTTTTATTGTATTTCCAATTGGGATAATTATATCTGTGATATTGTATTTTGTGATTTTATTTGTGTTTCCAATGTCTTTTTCTTCTTCTTTTTTATAAATAAATTTTTATATGAATTTTCTAAAACATATGTTTAGGTGTGTGGCGCTCTCTTTTGAATTAGATTCAATTTAGTGTACATACAAAGTTAATTGACTTTCTTCTTTATAATTCAAACAATCTCACTGTCATGTCACAGACTGTGTTTGAAAAATATCAGGCAGGAGCTGATTGGCTGGCTGTTTATCACTTTCCATTTTATCACTTTTGATGCTTGATACATCTGGCCCTAAGAAACAAAAGAGAGAGAGAGGGAAAGGAGAGAGAGTGGAGCAACAGAGAAGTCATCCTGAATAAGACTAGATAATACAAGTACTCACTGTGGTGGGGGCTGACAGGGAGATCCTCACTGCAGGGTTTTCTTTGATCCTTGTGGGTTGCTGGGTCCTCCTCCTCCCCTCATCCGCACAGGCAATGCACCATGCAGCACTCTGTGCTGAGGAGCAGCAGCAGCTCTTACCGAGTACTGCTTCACGCATCCATTAGTCTAGTCTGCTCTGGTCCGGACAGCAGAGGCTGGTGGGCAGGGGCTGGCTGGCAACTTTTAGCCTAGGGGGCAAGTCCAGGGCACTGGCCCATACACCCCCCCCCCCCATCTTCCTGGAAAACTGAATACTTGTGCACGCCGGAGGCATGCTGAAAAATTAGGCGTGTGGCCTATCATAAGGGGGCGTGGCCTGTACCTTGATTGTATTGTGTACCTGCAGATTGCACATTGTGATGCTAATTCACATTATGCCGCACACCTTGATGCCCATTGCACCCCATACTGTGATGGCAATTACCCAATGCTCCCCACACCGTAATGCCCATTACGCCCCATACCATGATGCCCATTGCACCGCACAATGTGATGTCCACAGTGCCAGATATTCCGCCACAATGCCAAATACACATATGCCCCCACAGTGCCAGATATGCCCCCACAGTGCCAGAGACACATATGCCCCCACAGTGCCAGATATGCCCCGACAGTGCCAGAGACACATATGCCCCCACAGTGCCAGATATTACCCCACAGTGACAGATACACATATGCCCCCACAGTGCCAGATATGCCCCGACAGTGCCAGAGACACATATGCCCCCACAGTGCCAGATATTCCCCCACAGTGACAGATACACATATGCCCCCACAGTGCCAGAAATGCCCCCACAGTGCCAGAAACACATATGCCCCACAGTGCCAGTATTTCCCACCAGCAACTCACCATTGTTGCTGTCTCTCCTGCTGCTGCTGGGTGGAGGGGGGGGGGGGCGGGGGGAGAGCGCAGTACATGCCCCTCCTGCCCGCACCCCAGTCTGGTGAGGCTACTACCAACAGCCCTCCTGCTCTGGCCACGGCTTCCAGAACACGGCCGCTGGCCACCTGCACTGGGGACATGTCCTCAGTGCAGGGGGCCGGTGGCCATTTTCCTGTAGCCGCGGCCGTGTTCTGGAAGCCGCGGCCAGCGCAGGAGGGCTGGAGGAGGTGGGTGGTGATCCAGCACGGCCCGCAGCCAGTGACTGGCTAAGCGGCCCAGGGGGCACATGGCACCCTGTCCCCCGGCCCAGCCCGCCCCTGCTGGTGGGACATGTAGTTTTTTTTCTCTAAGTGCCTGGCTGCCAGACACTTAAAAACAACTACATGTCCCACCAGCCCCTGCTGTCCGAGACCAGAGTAGAGAGTCTGGCTGCAGCAGAGCCGTTGGACACACCATTGCACGTGGACAGAAATCATGGTAGATACACAGCTGGTAAGGAGCTATTTGATGTTAAAATGGTTTTAGGACCAGGTCCGGGCCCCCTTCTCTGTGAGGGCCCAGGACTCCAGACCCCCCCTGTCGGCGGGCCTTATCGTATAGATACATAATTACATATTGCTTATTTTAGCATACAAGTATGAGAGTTCACACATGTTGACTACTGTTAATTGTGACCAGTACTGTGTTAACAGGATAAACACACTTATGTGTTTAGGGTGTACATGTAGTAATGGGGCAAAAGAACGCACATGGCATGAATCATAGATATTACTTTATTTAATGTAACTTTTCAAACAAATGTTTGGCTTCCATGTGCGGCCTGCAATGACTGAATGGGTTAATGCATGAAATTTCAGCAGAGGAATGGGGTAATTATACTAAATTGACCAGAGGACTGGATTAGTATTGTGTTCAGCTGGGAGTATTTTAGCTGTGGGGCATACTGATTGTGCGACCGAATGTGTTGCACATGAACCATTGCCCTCCGAGGCATGAAAGTCACTTGTTTGCACCGAACATTTTGGGAGTGATAGGTTGCGTCCGCTCGGTGACCGCTCAGTGAGCGGTCCGAGTGCACGCCTACCACTTCTCGAGCACACCCATGTTGAAGCCCAGATTTACTCCCAGTTTTGCCTACTTTGAAACCGCGCCCCTAGATACACCCACATTACTCCCATATTGTCCGACAGTGTTCGATGGACATTTTTTCTGTGTAGTGATCCATCCGAGTGCCGCTGTTGATAGGGTTACCACCCGTCCGGGATTACTCCGGACAGTCCGGTAATTAGACCGGGTGTCCTGAGTCCAGACGGGTGCCGTTCCCGGACTATACAATGTTCGGGAACTGGAGACCGGAGGTGTGAGATCATGCGCTGCCGGGGAAAGCCAGACAGCAGCGCTGTGACTGCAGCACCTCCGAATTGATCAAAGCCGCCGGCGGGGACCAGTACACTGGGACAGAACTGACAGTGACGTGTCACTGGCAGCATCAGACCTGAGGACCAGTGAATAGATTCCTGGTGGTCCGATTGGTGTCTGGGGCTGCCTGTCAACTGTGCCCCGCCCCCTCAGCGCAACTGGGTCACGCTGCCTTGGCTTGAATGACAGCTAGGCAGTATGACCCACAGATACTGGAGGAAGAGCGGTTGCGTGTCCAGCCCTTGCCCCTGTCTGCGACACAATGCAGTTCCCGGGCCGCAATCAGGTGGTGCCTATCAGCGGAACTGATACTGCACTGTACACACAGAATGCAGGACTTGGTGGGGACACATACTGGAGCTGGCACCCGCTGTGAGCATTAAAATAAGATTTACTGTGTAAATGTTGAGGGTTAAAAGGGGTGGGTGTTATTCTGTACTGGGGAGATGATCTGTCAGTGGGGGAGGAGGACTATGTAGTGCTGAGGAGGGAAAGGGGCAATTGTATTATGTCTGAATGACTTGGAACTATTCTATGCTAAGGACAGGTGATGACCTATTTGGGGGTAACTGTTTTGGGCTAGGGTGAGTTGATATTCTGTTTTATGGGGCATTATTTATTGCTAAAGGGTAGGGTTACCAACCGTCCAGGATTACTCTGGACAGTCCGGTAATTAGACCAGGTGTCTGGAGTCCGGACGGGTGGTGTTCCCGGACTATACAATGTCCAGGAACTGGAGCCGGTGGTGGGCATCCCTACAGCCGCCGAGGAGGAGGATGGCGGGAGAGGACATGTCAGCACCTGGCTGGGCACGGCGGCAGAGGACATGTCAGCACCTGGCTTGCTGCCGCAAGCGATTGCGACCCCCAAGCCGCCTCCCCTTCTCCCCCACTGGCCTGGGCTGCTGCGACTCTTTGCCCCTCGAGTCTCACCTGGGCGCGCATGCACTGTGACGCGCCTCCTCCTCCCAGCCATCTCATGGGGTCACCTGACCTTGCGTTGTCCCAGCAGTGTGTGGCAGCAGCGGCATCACCCATGGAGATCTTATGCCTGCAGCTGTAATGCTGCCCATACACGTGCCAATGCGGGCTGTGCGATCTGTGCTTTAAGGTGCGCGCTCTTGCGGCACCTCATCGCACAGTACAAAAAGTATGTGCTGCACATACTTTTTGTACTTGCTTTTCATCGCATTGCATGCACAACACATGCACAAGGCATGTGATGCGATGCATGCTATTTGAGCCCAGAACGCACGCCTGCATCGGGACGTGTATAGGCACCTTACGGCCTAAGCCAGGCCTGCTCCTCCTCCTGCCCATGTGCCTGTTGCTTAATCCATGCTCCGCACTGCAGTGTCTACTTCACTGGGCTCTTTGAGTTCAAGGGGGCCCAGAGAAGCAACAGAGTTGGCTACAAAGTACAGCTAATCAGCTACCTGAGCCTGGGGCAGGTAGGCATCTCACCTCAGGTGCTTTCTCTGGTGCCTGTAAACTGTGCATGTTGTCAGGGGCGGATCCAGGATAAAATGACAGGGGGGGCACCATGATAAAAGAGGGTTTAGGTGGGGGGGCGGTGTTAGTGGTGCCAGTGTACATGCTAAGAGAGCGGCAGAGAGAGGGTGGGAATGGGATTAATAATAGGCCCTGGCATTTAAAGTACGCAGGCCCACCATGGTGACAAAAGGGAAGGATGTAGTTGTGCGCGCGCCGAAGGCGCGCTCCGGAAAATGTGGTGTGGCCACTCAACAGGGGACATGTCCTTGAGTGTAGTGTACAACACCATATACAACTTCTACACATTATGCAACAAAATACTAGACCCCATTTAACTTGCCCCTTACACATGATGCTAAATGGAATGAGCCAAAATTCACATAATGCCACATGGATTGAGCCAAAATCCAAATAGTGCCACATGGATTGTGTCAAAATTCACATAATGCCACACGGATTGAGCCAAAATTCACATAATGCCAAATGGATTGAGCCAAAATAAACATAATGCCACACGGATTGAGCCAAAATTCACATAATGCCACACGGATTGAGCCAAAATTCACATAATGCCACACGGATTGAGACAAAATTCACATAATGCCACATGTATTGAGCCAAAATTCACATAATGCCACATGGATTGAGCCAAAATTCACATAATGCCACACGGATTGAGCCAGAATTCACATAATGCCACACAGATTAAGCCAAAATTCACAATATGTTTCATAAGCAGGAACATTGTCCACCAAAGGCGCGCATTAAACATTTACACTCATTGTCCATTACACATTAAGTTACACGCCATTATATCCATTATGTATTATGTCAAACACCATAATGCCTATTAAAAATTATGCTACATAAGTGCTGCTTATCTACATGCTCATTGCCAAGGGTTCCATGCTCATTGCCAGAGGTTCCATGCTCATTGCCATGTGGGATTACATGCTCATTGCCAAGGGTAATACATGCTCGCGGTAAATGGGGGACAGCCGCCAGGCAGAAGTGATAGCCACTGACAGTGACAGAGCCTGGCTGTATTCAGAGCACTGCAGGTCCAGGCTATTTGAAACAATACCCCTTTCACACCAGAAAATGCATTCCCAGGTTGGCCCCTTTTACACCAGCCTAGTCCCTGCATTTTCTTGTGTGAGGGGGAGAGAAAACCACCCCTCCCCCCTTTAACCAGTTATCTTATTTAATCGGCTATATCTTCGGAACCAACTGATCCATTTACATGAGACAAGTATCATATTGAAGAACTTTTGAGTGGGCTTTGAATGATTTTGGTCCAGTGAAACTGGAACGTTTGGTTCCAGAGTAATCTGCCCTCAAAGAACATGAACAGCCATGAAATTACATTTCAAAAATAAAAAAATTAGTTTACACGTAATATCTCTGGAACCGATTGACCGATATGGACCATCCTGGTATCATATTGAAGGCCCTGCGATTTGGAATTGAATGAGATCAACCTCAAGCTTCTGTGATGCCAGGGGGGGAACTGGGTGGGGGTCGGAATTGACGGGTCCCATATTATCCTATGGGGAAAAAACGTTACAGCTTTCCAGGCGATATCTCTGGTTCCCGGGGGGCTAGAGCCAAGGGCTGGGCTCGTTGGAAAGCCCTGGTCCTCAGCTACAAAATGAAATGACAGGGGGGGCACGTGCCCGGGTGCCCCCCCCCCCCTGAATCCGCCACTGCATGTTGTGCATGCTTGTATCTTACTTTACGGACAGAGTGTTTGTATTTACTCGCAGAAGCAGCTACGTACGGTCATTTATGTAATTGGTACAGAAGCCATGCTAACCTTTGTGCAGGCTGTGCAGCTGTGCCTCTACCCGTTAGGCCACTGTTGCCTCTGAATATAGTGATAGCAGATGGTTAGCATGGCTTCTGCACCAATCACATACAGTTCATGACCATACAGTACGTCACTGCGGCTGCGAATAAAATAAAATAACTCTGTCCGTAAAGTAAGGACAAAATCCGTAGTGTAAAGTATGATACTGTAGGTCCTCAAATAATGTTTTAAGTAGTCATCCAGCAATAGCTAAGGTTAGCATGGCTTCTGTACCAATTACATAAATGACCGTACGTAGCTGCTTCTGCGAATAAATAATGTACAAACACTCTGTCCGTAAAGTAAGGACAAGATCCGTAGTGAAAAGTGGCTAGTTAGCAAAGGTTAGCGAATTTAATCCCGAAACACGGTCCTCAAGGCAAGGAATTTTACCTGAAAAGCTAAATCTATTTTGCGAAAAAAAACGTTCTCTGTAGCGCAGTATGTATGGGTATTAACTATCGTGTACTGTACATGGAGGCCTGCCATTGTGAATTTTTGTTTTTGGAAAAGTCCGAAAGAATTTGATAAGCACCAACTACTGTAACTACAGTACCTGTATTGGTTTAAAAAAAAAAAAAAAAAAAGTTTAAAAAATAAAAATATATTGTAACCAACTGAGGATCGAACTACTGATACTGAGATAGGGAAGCCGTGCCTCTACACGTTAGGCCACTGTTGCCTCTGAATATAGTGATAGCAGATGGTGAGTATGGCTTCTGCACCAATCACATACAGTTCATGACCATACAGTACGTCACTGCGGCTGCGAATAAAATAAAATAACTCTGTTCGTAAAGTAAGGACAAAATCCGTAGTGTAAAGTATGATATTGTAGGTCCTCAAATAATGTTTTAAGTAGTCATCCAGCAATAGCAAAGGTTAGCATGGCTTCTGTACCAATTACATAAATGACCGTACGTAGCTGCTTCTGCGAATAAATACTGTACAAACACTCTGTCCGTAAAGTAAGGACAAGATCCGTAGTGAAAAGTGGCTGTTTAGCAAAAATCCGTAGCGTAAAGTCTTAACGTGGAGCATTAGTCACCCAGTGGTTAAACTATGTATTGCATGGCGTGGTACATAACGCAGGACATAACGCGATCTGCAACTCGCGAGTCAGAGCCCTAAAAAGCGCGTTGTAAACCACGATGTACTTGGGCATAACTGTATCTCTCAGTCCCTCATTTTCCAGAAAACCCTCACACTCTTTACTGCTAATGTGCATACTGGTGTGTGGGGCATAACGTGTAATGAGCTGGAATACTGTACCCTAGACACCATTCAAAAGGCAAAAGTGTGCCCAGGTAACATGCACTATTTAGCCAAATAATATATGTAGAATGATGTTGGAATTGTCTGAAAACCCCTTTTAAACACATACTGTACAGAAGCATGCAGTAACAATTAGAAACTTTGAGACAGACATCATATTCAAACATTCCTTGTTAGAGAACACACTGAAGACACTGGGACACAACTACATTGCAGCCATCACATATATATAGGCCCCTTACATGTGTTTCTCATGACATCAGGTAATTTGAGGTGCTCTGCTGGTGTTTGATTAAAAATCTGGGGTGGATTTTATAAATAGTCCGGAAATATAGCTTCAACACGCACAAATACATACACAGAGAACAAAGTAAGATTACTTCAGCAGATAACTCCATTTAATAAATTTTAACTTGGCCTGTGTGTAATTAATCCATTGCACGCATGCGTTATTTTCGCCGGTGGTACCGCCGGAATTACCCGCCATTTTTTGGGACGTGTGTTTAGTGGCGTAAACGCCAAATGGTGTCCGTGTGTGTACGGGGAGGGTGGGTGGAGGGTTGATTCAGGGGTATTTATAGAGGGCCAAACATAAGGTCCCTTTGCTGCTAACATGTCTGGTTCAGAGTCAGACTCGGCTGTATCAGACCCTGTGCTAATCCAAGCCAAACTGGCCTCAATCACTTCCAATGTTCACCAGAGGGCCAATCAAGACCGGAGGAATGAGGGCCAAAGCAGCACCTCACAGGCAGGACAACCTATGACATCAGCAGGATCAAAGCAGGTGCCTTCCCAAGAGAGAAGCCATGCCAGCACTGCCAGTGCATCAGAAACTAATCCTGGCAGTCAGAGGTCAACAGGAACAAAGAAGAAAAAAAAATAAAGCATTTCAAGAGGAGGAACTTTCAATATTGGTACCCCGAGCACGGAAGTGTATAGAGTTGACAAACAAGAGTTTGACACCCACAATGAAGGACAAAATATGGGAGGAAATAACGAAGGAGATCAATACGGTGGCACCACAACATCCATCGTGATATGTATTGTGTGAAGAGAAGGCAAGTGTGTTTGTAGTTATGTATTTGTTAGTGTCAAAAATCAAAACAGCAGTAGGTCAGGTGTACCTGATAAATGTCTATCTGGTGTTATAGAGTAAATGTTGAGTTGTGTGCAACACAGAAAAGAGGGGTGTGATGGTGCACATGCATGCTGCTAAAGTACTGAGCATTGTAGTGTCCATCACTACATTCTGGACTACACTCAAGGACACGCCCCCTGTTGAGTGGCCACACCCCATTTCCCGGAGCGCGCCTTCGGCGCGCACAACTACATCCTTCACTTTTGTTGCCATGGTGGGCCTGCGTACTTTAAATGCCAGGGCCTATTTTTAATCCCATTCCCACCCTCTCTGCCGCTCTCTTAGCATGTACACTGGCATGTACACTGGCACCACTAACACCGCCCTCCCCCACCTAAGCCCTCTTTTATCATGGTGCCCCCCCTGTCATTTTATCCTGGATCTGCCCCTGCCAATAGGGCCCTACACTATGCCGTTTCTGCAGCTAATCCTCCAGCACCACTCCGTGCTGGGCGAAGGGGAACAACATCCCCCTTCCACAGCAGCTGACCCCCAAAGCCCCCAAGCCAAATGGGGCCTAAGAGCTGCGGGCACAGCAAAGGGGCCTACCAAGGCCAAAAAGTGCATTCGGGGGAAATTGACTAAGATGGAAGTTGTATTTCACATGTGAGGTCGCTATCGGCAACCAATCTCAGTGTTTTTGCTATTGATTGAGCACTATGTATAAAATAGTAGAGAGGGTGTGATTGTTGTGACCTAGCAACATCACATATCAAGTACAAGACACATCTTCACAATTTTGAATCAATGCCCCTAAACAGCATTAAAAAATGTAACCAAAACCAGGGCACCAATCATGTTTGTTAACACATCAGTGAGCTTAGAGTCAAAAAGCAGGGCCCCCCTGTGTATATGTATGTACCGTGTGTGTGTGTGAGATAGAGAGAAGGGAATAGGAGGAAATGGAAGAGGGAGGGTGAGAGAGAATAAATAGGGGAACTTGGTGAGTGTGTGACAAAGAGTAAGGGCCAGATGTATCAAGCTTCAAAAGTGATAAAATAGAGAGTGATAAACAGCCAGCCAATCAGCTCCTACCTGTCATGTCACAATAAAATTCAAACAACAACAATGGGGCGCGATATTTTTCTATATACACTCCATTACTTATTCACTAAACCAAATAACATTGGTTACATATAAACTACTAAGGCTGCTCCCAAAGGCAATTCTGGAGATTGCCGCTTAAAGATACTGAGATTGTTTGAATTATAAAGAAGAAGGCTCCCGCAGGGACTGTATTTAAGTACCCGCAACATCAGAGAGGTACTGGTCTCAATTTATACAATAGCGCAATTCTTTCTCCTGAGAAACCCTTTGGTAACAAAGTACGGTCTAATAAAGTTTTTAGATGTGCACATCTTCCCCTACAAAAGGAAAAGTTTTCCAAGACCTCAAAGGATCACCTTCCTAACTGGCCCCACGTATATGTTTATTTCTTCTGAAGTAACATCTGATGGATATTTTTCTTTCTCTTTTTATACGCAGGGACATTGTTTAAGAGCTGGGTTTATTAGTAACCTATGATTAAGTGGCTAATATATTTTTATTGTATTTCCAATTGGGATAATTATATCTGTGATATTGTATTTTGTGATTTTATTTGTGTTTCCAATGTCTTTTTCTTCTTCTTTTTTATAAATAAATTTTTATATGAATTTTCTAAAACATATGTTTAGGTGTGTGGCGCTCTCTTTTGAATTAGATTCAATTTAGTGTACATACAAAGTTAATTGACTTTCTTCTTTATAATTCAAACAATCTCACTGTCATGTCACAGACTGTGTTTGAAAAATATCAGGCAGGAGCTGATTGGCTGGCTGTTTATCACTTTCCATTTTATCACTTTTGATGCTTGATACATCTGGCCCTAAGAAACAAAAGAGAGAGAGAGGGAAAGGAGAGAGAGTGGAGCAACAGAGAAGTCATCCTGAATAAGACTAGATAATACAAGTACTCACTGTGGTGGGGGCTGACAGGGAGATCCTCACTGCAGGGTTTTCTTTGATCCTTGTGGGTTGCTGGGTCCTCCTCCTCCCCTCATCCGCACAGGCAATGCACCATGCAGCACTCTGTGCTGAGGAGCAGCAGCAGCTCTTACCGAGTACTGCTTCACGCATCCATTAGTCTAGTCTGCTCTGGTCCGGACAGCAGAGGCTGGTGGGCAGGGGCTGGCTGGCAACTTTTAGCCTAGGGGGCAAGTCCAGCGCAGTACATGCCCCTCCTGCCCGCACCCCAGTCTGGTGAGGCTACTACCAACAGCCCTCCTGCTCTGGCCACGGCTTCCAGAACACGGCCGCTGGCCACCTGCACTGGGGACATGTCCTCAGTGCAGGGGGCCGGTGGCCATTTTCCTGTAGCCGCGGCCGTGTTCTGGAAGCCGCGGCCAGCGCAGGAGGGCTGGAGGAGGTGGGTGGTGATCCAGCACGGCCCGCAGCCAGTGACTGGCTAAGCGGCCCAGGGGGCACATGGCACCCTGTCCCCCGGCCCAGCCCGCCCCTGCTGGTGGGACATGTAGTTTTTTTTCTCTAAGTGCCTGGCTGCCAGACACTTAAAAACAACTACATGTCCCACCAGCCCCTGCTGTCCGAGACCAGAGTAGAGAGTCTGGCTGCAGCAGAGCCGTTGGACACACCATTGCACGTGGACAGAAATCATGGTAGATACACAGCTGGTAAGGAGCTATTTGATGTTAAAATGGTTTTAGGACCAGGTCCGGGCCCCCTTCTCTGTGAGGGCCCAGGACTCCAGACCCCCCCTGTCGGCGGGCCTTATCGTATAGATACATAATTACATATTGCTTATTTTAGCATACAAGTATGAGAGTTCACACATGTTGACTACTGTTAATTGTGACCAGTACTGTGTTAACAGGATAAACACACTTATGTGTTTAGGGTGTACATGTAGTAATGGGGCAAAAGAACGCACATGGCATGAATCATAGATATTACTTTATTTAATGTAACTTTTCAAACAAATGTTTGGCTTCCATGTGCGGCCTGCAATGACTGAATGGGTTAATGCATGAAATTTCAGCAGAGGAATGGGGTAATTATACTAAATTGACCAGAGGACTGGATTAGTATTGTGTTCAGCTGGGAGTATTTTAGCTGTGGGGCATACTGATTGTGCGACCGAATGTGTTGCACATGAACCATTGCCCTCCGAGGCATGAAAGTCACTTGTTTGCACCGAACATTTTGGGAGTGATAGGTTGCGTCCGCTCGGTGACCGCTCAGTGAGCGGTCCGAGTGCACGCCTACCACTTCTCGAGCACACCCATGTTGAAGCCCAGATTTACTCCCAGTTTTGCCTACTTTGAAACCGCGCCCCTAGATACACCCACATTACTCCCATATTGTCCGACAGTGTTCGATGGACATTTTTTCTGTGTAGTGATCCATCCGAGTGCCGCTGTTGATAGGGTTACCACCCGTCCGGGATTACTCCGGACAGTCCGGTAATTAGACCGGGTGTCCTGAGTCCAGACGGGTGCCGTTCCCGGACTATACAATGTTCGGGAACTGGAGACCGGAGGTGTGAGATCATGCGCTGCCGGGGAAAGCCAGACAGCAGCGCTGTGACTGCAGCACCTCCGAATTGATCAAAGCCGCCGGCGGGGACCAGTACACTGGGACAGAACTGACAGTGACGTGTCACTGGCAGCATCAGACCTGAGGACCAGTGAATAGATTCCTGGTGGTCCGATTGGTGTCTGGGGCTGCCTGTCAACTGTGCCCCGCCCCCTCAGCGCAACTGGGTCACGCTGCCTTGGCTTGAATGACAGCTAGGCAGTATGACCCACAGATACTGGAGGAAGAGCGGTTGCGTGTCCAGCCCTTGCCCCTGTCTGCGACACAATGCAGTTCCCGGGCCGCAATCAGGTGGTGCCTATCAGCGGAACTGATACTGCACTGTACACACAGAATGCAGGACTTGGTGGGGACACATACTGGAGCTGGCACCCGCTGTGAGCATTAAAATAAGATTTACTGTGTAAATGTTGAGGGTTAAAAGGGGTGGGTGTTATTCTGTACTGGGGAGATGATCTGTCAGTGGGGGAGGAGGACTATGTAGTGCTGAGGAGGGAAAGGGGCAATTGTATTATGTCTGAATGACTTGGAACTATTCTATGCTAAGGACAGGTGATGACCTATTTGGGGGTAACTGTTTTGGGCTAGGGTGAGTTGATATTCTGTTTTATGGGGCATTATTTATTGCTAAAGGGTAGGGTTACCAACCGTCCAGGATTACTCTGGACAGTCCGGTAATTAGACCAGGTGTCTGGAGTCCGGACGGGTGGTGTTCCCGGACTATACAATGTCCAGGAACTGGAGCCGGTGGTGGGCATCCCTACAGCCGCCGAGGAGGAGGATGGCGGGAGAGGACATGTCAGCACCTGGCTGGGCACGGCGGCAGAGGACATGTCAGCACCTGGCTTGCTGCCGCAAGCGATTGCGACCCCCAAGCCGCCTCCCCTTCTCCCCCACTGGCCTGGGCTGCTGCGACTCTTTGCCCCTCGAGTCTCACCTGGGCGCGCATGCACTGTGACGCGCCTCCTCCTCCCAGCCATCTCATGGGGTCACCTGACCTTGCGTTGTCCCAGCAGTGTGTGGCAGCAGCGGCATCACCCATGGAGATCTTATGCCTGCAGCTGTAATGCTGCCCATACACGTGCCAATGCGGGCTGTGCGATCTGTGCTTTAAGGTGCGCGCTCTTGCGGCACCTCATCGCACAGTACAAAAAGTATGTGCTGCACATACTTTTTGTACTTGCTTTTCATCGCATTGCATGCACAACACATGCACAAGGCATGTGATGCGATGCATGCTATTTGAGCCCAGAACGCACGCCTGCATCGGGACGTGTATAGGCACCTTACGGCCTAAGCCAGGCCTGCTCCTCCTCCTGCCCATGTGCCTGTTGCTTAATCCATGCTCCGCACTGCAGTGTCTACTTCACTGGGCTCTTTGAGTTCAAGGGGGCCCAGAGAAGCAACAGAGTTGGCTACAAAGTACAGCTAATCAGCTACCTGAGCCTGGGGCAGGTAGGCATCTCACCTCAGGTGCTTTCTCTGGTGCCTGTAAACTGTGCATGTTGTCAGGGGCGGATCCAGGATAAAATGACAGGGGGGGCACCATGATAAAAGAGGGTTTAGGTGGGGGGGCGGTGTTAGTGGTGCCAGTGTACATGCTAAGAGAGCGGCAGAGAGAGGGTGGGAATGGGATTAATAATAGGCCCTGGCATTTAAAGTACGCAGGCCCACCATGGTGACAAAAGGGAAGGATGTAGTTGTGCGCGCGCCGAAGGCGCGCTCCGGAAAATGTGGTGTGGCCACTCAACAGGGGACATGTCCTTGAGTGTAGTGTACAACACCATATACAACTTCTACACATTATGCAACAAAATACTAGACCCCATTTAACTTGCCCCTTACACATGATGCTAAATGGAATGAGCCAAAATTCACATAATGCCACATGGATTGAGCCAAAATCCAAATAGTGCCACATGGATTGTGTCAAAATTCACATAATGCCACACGGATTGAGCCAAAATTCACATAATGCCAAATGGATTGAGCCAAAATAAACATAATGCCACACGGATTGAGCCAAAATTCACATAATGCCACACGGATTGAGCCAAAATTCACATAATGCCACACGGATTGAGACAAAATTCACATAATGCCACATGTATTGAGCCAAAATTCACATAATGCCACATGGATTGAGCCAAAATTCACATAATGCCACACGGATTGAGCCAGAATTCACATAATGCCACACAGATTAAGCCAAAATTCACAATATGTTTCATAAGCAGGAACATTGTCCACCAAAGGCGCGCATTAAACATTTACACTCATTGTCCATTACACATTAAGTTACACGCCATTATATCCATTATGTATTATGTCAAACACCATAATGCCTATTAAAAATTATGCTACATAAGTGCTGCTTATCTACATGCTCATTGCCAAGGGTTCCATGCTCATTGCCAGAGGTTCCATGCTCATTGCCATGTGGGATTACATGCTCATTGCCAAGGGTAATACATGCTCGCGGTAAATGGGGGACAGCCGCCAGGCAGAAGTGATAGCCACTGACAGTGACAGAGCCTGGCTGTATTCAGAGCACTGCAGGTCCAGGCTATTTGAAACAATACCCCTTTCACACCAGAAAATGCATTCCCAGGTTGGCCCCTTTTACACCAGCCTAGTCCCTGCATTTTCTTGTGTGAGGGGGAGAGAAAACCACCCCTCCCCCCTTTAACCAGTTATCTTATTTAATCGGCTATATCTTCGGAACCAACTGATCCATTTACATGAGACAAGTATCATATTGAAGAACTTTTGAGTGGGCTTTGAATGATTTTGGTCCAGTGAAACTGGAACGTTTGGTTCCAGAGTAATCTGCCCTCAAAGAACATGAACAGCCATGAAATTACATTTCAAAAATAAAAAAATTAGTTTACACGTAATATCTCTGGAACCGATTGACCGATATGGACCATCCTGGTATCATATTGAAGGCCCTGCGATTTGGAATTGAATGAGATCAACCTCAAGCTTCTGTGATGCCAGGGGGGGAACTGGGTGGGGGTCGGAATTGACGGGTCCCATATTATCCTATGGGGAAAAAACGTTACAGCTTTGCCAGGCGATATCTCTGGTTCCCGGGGGGCTAGAGCCAAGGGCTGGGCTCGTTGGAAAGCCCTGGTCCTCAGCTACAAAATGAAATGACAGGGGGGGCACGTGCCCGGGTGCCCCCCCCCCTGAATCCGCCACTGCATGTTGTGCATGCTTGTATCTTACTTTACGGACAGAGTGTTTGTATTTACTCGCAGAAGCAGCTACGTACGGTCATTTATGTAATTGGTACAGAAGCCATGCTAACCTTTGTGCAGGCTGTGCAGCTGTGCCTCTACCCGTTAGGCCACTGTTGCCTCTGAATATAGTGATAGCAGATGGTTAGCATGGCTTCTGCACCAATCACATACAGTTCATGACCATACAGTACGTCACTGCGGCTGCGAATAAAATAAAATAACTCTGTCCGTAAAGTAAGGACAAAATCCGTAGTGTAAAGTATGATACTGTAGGTCCTCAAATAATGTTTTAAGTAGTCATCCAGCAATAGCTAAGGTTAGCATGGCTTCTGTACCAATTACATAAATGACCGTACGTAGCTGCTTCTGCGAATAAATAATGTACAAACACTCTGTCCGTAAAGTAAGGACAAGATCCGTAGTGAAAAGTGGCTAGTTAGCAAAGGTTAGCGAATTTAATCCCGAAACACGGTCCTCAAGGCAAGGAATTTTACCTGAAAAGCTAAATCTATTTTGCGAAAAAAAACGTTCTCTGTAGCGCAGTATGTATGGGTATTAACTATCGTGTACTGTACATGGAGGCCTGCCATTGTGAATTTTTGTTTTTGGAAAAGTCCGAAAGAATTTGATAAGCACCAACTACTGTAACTACAGTACCTGTATTGGTTTAAAAAAAAAAAAAAAAAAAGTTTAAAAAATAAAAATATATTGTAACCAACTGAGGATCGAACTACTGATACTGAGATAGGGAAGCCGTGCCTCTACACGTTAGGCCACTGTTGCCTCTGAATATAGTGATAGCAGATGGTGAGTATGGCTTCTGCACCAATCACATACAGTTCATGACCATACAGTACGTCACTGCGGCTGCGAATAAAATAAAATAACTCTGTTCGTAAAGTAAGGACAAAATCCGTAGTGTAAAGTATGATATTGTAGGTCCTCAAATAATGTTTTAAGTAGTCATCCAGCAATAGCAAAGGTTAGCATGGCTTCTGTACCAATTACATAAATGACCGTACGTAGCTGCTTCTGCGAATAAATACTGTACAAACACTCTGTCCGTAAAGTAAGGACAAGATCCGTAGTGAAAAGTGGCTGTTTAGCAAAAATCCGTAGCGTAAAGTCTTAACGTGGAGCATTAGTCACCCAGTGGTTAAACTATGTATTGCATGGCGTGGTACATAACGCAGGACATAACGCGATCTGCAACTCGCGAGTCAGAGCCCTAAAAAGCGCGTTGTAAACCACGATGTACTTGGGCATAACTGTATCTCTCAGTCCCTCATTTTCCAGAAAACCCTCACACTCTTTACTGCTAATGTGCATACCGGTGTGTGGGGCATAACGTGTAATGAGCATCACAGCATGCAGTGTAATGGGCATCGCAGTGTGCATCGTAATGGGCATCATGGTTTGGGACATAAAGTGTAATGGGCATCACGGTTTGGGGCATAAAGTTTAATGGGCATCCCGGTGTGGGGTGTAATGTGTAATGAGCATCACGGTATGGGGTGTAATGAGCATTACAGTGTGGGGTGTAATGAGCATCACAGTGTGGGGCATAATGTGTAATAAGCATCACAGTGTTCGGTGTAATGGGCATCACAGTGTGCGGCATAATGTGTTATGGGCATCACAGTGTGCGGCATTATGGTGTAAATTTTTGTCCATTTTGTCCCTATTTTCTTTTTAAATTGTCTACAAATGGCATAACGTGTAATGGGCATCAGTGTGGCATAATCTATAACGGGCATTACAGTGTGTTATGTGATGTAACGTGTATGTGGCATTACCGTGTGCAAAATCAAGAATAGATTTGAAGCAAAAGTAAAAAAAAAAAAAAACCATAAAGGCGGCTCAAGGGGCGGGGCTGGGGGCGGGTCAATGGGTGGGCTGTGGGTGTATCAAGGGGCGGGTCACTGTCCGGGAATCGCTCAACACAAAGGTGGTAACCCTAGCCGTTGCACATGCGCAATGTGTAGGCTACGCACGCGCACTCAGCAGGAATATGCAATCTGAACGAATGTGAACCTGTCCAAGTCAATCAGAATAAGGGTCTATATGTGTCACTTATAGTCACCAGATACCCCTATTGACCTGTTCATATACTAGTTTTGTACAAGTGACTTACCATCACGTATTACTTATTACTATTGCTTTTGCAAATCAACCTGAATCACCCCTTAGGCCCGATTCAGCTTTGTTGGCAAAGCAAAAAGCACACATTCAGCAAAAACGCTGCACGTGTGGTTGATGTATTATGTCACGAGCAGGTGAAAAACTCAATCTCTATCGCAACAAAATAGTTCAACCGCAAGTATTTGTACAGCATAATCCAGAGAAAATATAATGTCAATGAATATCACTGTGCTGTACTATGAATTTTAAGGTTATGGTATAAATCAAATCAGTGGTTCCCAACCCTGGTCATCAAGCACCCCCAACAGTGCATGTTTTCCAGTTCTCCACACAGAATCACAAGTGCTATAATTGGCTCCACCTGTGGATCTTTTCAAATGTGCCTGAATAATGAGTGCACCTGCCGGGTGACCTGGGAAACGTGCACTGTTGGGGGTACTTGAGGACCAGGGTTGGGAACCACTGGTATAAATCATAGGCAGACTCATCATAGACAGTCATATGGTCGACCACTAATGGTCCACAGTCACAAGGTTGACAGGGTCAAAAGGTCGACAGGGTCTAATGGTCAACAGGTAAAAGGTCAACATGGTTAAACGGTCGACATTCAATAGTCGACATGGAAAAAGGTTGACGGGAGTTTTTTATGTTTTTAGGGTGTCTATGTCGACATAGGTCGACATGGACACTGTCTAAGTGCACCGCGTCCCCTCACTGCGCTCGCCATGCTTTGGTCTCGGTGCCTTGCTGCGCTTGGCACACTATTTCATTCTCCCTCCACGCCCTAGTGGATGGTAGGGCATGAAATACTGCCTGTCGGCACATGTTGGCTGAAAATTTAGTAAAAAAATGCGTCGACCTTTTTCAACATTTTGACCGTCGACCTATTGCCTGTCAACCTTTAAACCCTGTCGACCTTTTCCATGTCGACCTTTAGACCCTGTCAACATATTGTGTGTGGACCTTTAAACCCTGTCGACCTTATGACCCTGTCGACCTTATGACCCTGTCTACCTTTTGACTGTCGTCCATTAGTGGTCGACCATATGACTGTCTATGATAAGTCAGTCTATGACCAGTCCGGATACCAGATTTTAAAGCTTTCAAAGGATTTCAAATGTAATATATACACCTGTATTTTTATGTAATACAATTAAAACGTCAATATATCATATCACAATTAGAGATGTGCGGGCTCGGATTTCAGAGATCCGAGCCCCCACGGACGTCATCATTTCGAGCCCGATTCTGAGCAGCGCTCGGAGATTCCCGCCTGACTCGGTCCGTCCGCGTGATTAGAACGTCATCTCCCGGCGTCGGATTTTGCGAGGCTTTATAAGCGGCTGCTGCGCCCGCCATCTTCACTCCAGTCAAGTAGTGGGTTGGGAGAGGGTGTGTTGGTGCTGCTGCTGGGGCTTAAACTTGAGGTTGACCTTGAGCTTTTGCAATCGCTGGTGCTGTCTCTCAGTGCTGCTGTGTAGTCTAACTGTGTACTTGTAGCAGTGGTGTAGCTAGGTGCCACGGCGCCCGGAGCAAGGGCATGATTCGCGCCCCCCCAATTTGTAGTAGGTGAGGCTCCTGCGCAGTGAAAAGTGGGTATGGCCCAACATTATACCACACACCTTAATGCCCATTGCACATTTTAGCAAACTTTGTAATACCAATTACACATAAAGCCACAGCCATAACGCCAGTTACACATAAGGCCACACATGATGCCCATGGCATACTATAGAACACACCGTAATGCCCATCACTTACTAACACACCGTAATGCCCATCGCATACTAAAACACTGCAATGCCCATTGCATACTATTTAACAAACCGTAATGCCCATTACACATTAAACACATAAATGCCACTTACCTACATACTCGATGCCAGGGGCTTCATGCTCAATGCCAAGGGGGACTGAAATTGCTCGTTGCCAAGGGGGACTGAAATTGCTCGCAGGGAGGGTAGGTGTGAGTAATTGATAGGGGAGGGGAGGGAGAGAGATAGTGCAGAGCAGGAAGGGTCGGTAGGAGTGATAGTGCAGAGCAGGGTGGGTGGGTGATTGTGATAGTGCAGAGCAGGGTGGGTAGGTGGGTGTGATAGTGCAGAGCAGGGTGGGTGGTTGTGATAGTGCAGAGCAGGGTGGGTGGGTGGTTGTGATAGTGCAGAGCATCGTGGGTGGGGGGTTGTGATAGTGCAGAGCAGGGTGGGTGGTTGTGATAGTGCAGAGCAGGGTGGGTGGGTGGTTGTGATGGTGCAGAGCATCGTGGGTGGGTGGTTGTGATAGTGCAGAGCAGGGTGGGTGGGTGGTTGTGATAGTGCAGAGCAGGGTGGGTGGTTGTGATAGTGCAGAGCAGGGTGGGTGGGTGGTTGTGATGGTGCAGAGCATCGTGGGTGGGTGGTTGTGATGGTGCAGAGCAGGGTGGGTGGGTGGTTGTGATAGTGCAGAGCAGGGTGGGTGGGTGGTTGTGATGGTGCAGAGCATCGTGGGTGGGTGGTTGTGATGGTGCAGAGCATCGTGGGTGGGTGGTTGTGATAGTGCAGAGCAGGGTGGGTGGGTGGTTGTGATAGTGCAGAGCAGGGTGGGTGGGTGGTTGTGATAGTGCAGAGCAGGGTGGGTGGGTGGGTTGTGATAGTGCAGAGCAGGGTGGGTGGGTGGTTGTGATAGTGCAGAGCAGGGTGGGTGGGTGGTTGTGATAGTGCAGAGCAGGGTGGGTGGGTGGGTGTGATAGTGCAGAGCAGGGTGGGTGGGTGGTTGTGATAGTGCAGAGCAGGGTGGGTGGGTGGTTGTGATAGTGCAGAGCATCGTGGGTGGGTGGTTGTGATAGTGCAGAGCAGGGTGGGTGGGTGGTTGTGATAGTGCAGAGCAGGGTGGGTGGGTGGTTGTGATAGTGCAGAGCAGGGTGGGTGGGTGGTTGTGATAGTTCAGAGCAGGGTGGGTGGGTGTGATTGTGCGATCGTGCAGAGCAGGGAAGGTGGGTGCGATCGTGCAGAGCAGGGAGGGAGTGATAGTGTGGAGTGAGGGTGGGAGGAGTAGTGTGGAGTCCCCCCAGCTGTCAGGGTACAGTGTGCGGTGGCACCCCCACCCCCACCCCACCCACAGCCGGCAATGCAGCGGTACAATCGGCCTGCCCGCTCCCGGCTCCCAGCTGTGTTCAGCGAGATGTGCACAGTGCTGCTATTTAAAAGTCACATTTCCCGCTGGACCGCGCTAGCCAATAGGCGCTCGCGGTCCAGCAGCCACCAGTTGATTGGCTGCTGGATCGCTAGCGCAGTCCAGCGGGAGATGTGACTTAAATAGCAGCACTGTGCACATCTCGCCGAACGCGGCGGGGGAGACGGAATTAGCAGTACTTCAGCGGGCGAGATGGGGGTGCCGGCACGGCTCCGGCGCCAAGATAGCTTCCTGCGCCTGGAGCTTGTGCTCCACCGGCACCGCCCTCGCTACGCCTCTGACTTGTAGTACTACTGTCTCCTCTGTGCGGTCTACCTCTGGTGTGCTGCTGTGCTGTAATTAATTATTTTATTTGCTGGGGCTGTCTCCCTCAGTGCTGCTGTGTACTCTGTTCGCCTCTGCTTAGGAGAACAGTCTAACTGTGTACCTGCCTGTAGGACTACTGTCTACTCTGTGCTGGGGCATACCTCTGGTGCTGTGCTGTGCCATTTATTATATATATTAATAATTAATTAATTATATTAAATAAATATATATAGTCCACTGGTGCTGCCTGCACTGAATTTGCCAGTCTGGTGGTCTGTGGTCTGGGGCTCACTGCCTAATAAATAATACTGCCGTATATCTAGTTACCTGTGTGGTCTGGGGCTCACTGCCTATTACTGCCGTATCTACCGTCTGGTCTGGGGCTCACTGCCTAATAAATAAAATACTGCCGTATATCTACCTGTGTGGTCTGGGGCTCACTGCCTAATAAATAATTAAATACTGCCGTATATCTCTACCTTTGTGGTCTGGGGCTCACTGCCTATACTGCCATATCTACCGTCTGGTCTGGGGCTCACTGCCTAATAAATAAAATACTGCCGTATATCTACCTGTGTGGTCTGGGGCTCACTGCCTAATAAATAATTAAATACTGCAGTATATCTCTACCTTTGTGGTCTGGGGCTCACTGCCTAAAAAATAATTAAATACTGCCGTATATCTCTACCTTTGTGGTCTGGGGCTCACTGCCTATACTGCCGTATCTACCATCTGGTCTGGGGCTCACTGCCTAATAAATAAAATACTGCCGTATATCTACCTGTGTGGTAGCTTATGTAAAACTCCAATAAGCAGGGGTAAGGATCTTGCCCACCTAGGGACAACCTCCCTTCAACGTCACCTAAAGACGCGTCATGGTTCAGTGTTTAGTCCAGAAAGTGCGGCTAGCAGTCCAGCGACACCTAAATCACTTGGTCCTCCTTTTGGAGCGAAGTGCCTGAAAAGTACACCACCAACTCCCTCCTCGACAAATTCCTCCTCGATCCGGATAGGGGGGAGTCCTGCAGTCCATCTCACCTGCATGAATGACTCCATAGATTCCTCCGGAGGATCCTGCAGCGCTACGCCTACTACTACTGCCGCTGCTGCTGCTGCTGCTGCTCCTGGAAGTCAGTCATCATCCCAGAGGGGAAGTCAGTCATCATCCCAGAGGGGAAGTCGTAAGACCGCTACGTCTTTCACTAAGCAATTGACCGTCCAACAGTCATTTTCCATGAGGATGAAATACGACAGCAGTCATCCTATGGCAAAGCGGATAACTGCGGCCTTGACAGCTATGTTGGTGTTAGACGTGCGTCCGGTGTCCGCCATCAATGGAGTGGGATTTAAACGGTTGATGCAGGTATTGTGTCCCCGGTACCAAATCCCATCTAGATTCCACTTCACTAGGCAGGTGATACCCGCAATGTACAGGGAGGTCAGAAAAAGTGTCCTCAGTGCCCTGAAAAATGCGGCTGTACCCACTGTACACTTAACTACAGACATGTGGACAAGTGGATCAGGGCAAACTAAGGACTATATGACTGTGACAGCCCACTGGGTAGATGCATCGCCTTCCGCAGCAGCAGCAGCATCTCCTGCATGCCAGCTCCTTTTTAGGCAGGCTATGCTGTGTATCACCGGTTTCAAGAAGAGGCACAACGCCGACAACCTCTTAGAGAAACTGAGGGAAATCATCTCCCTGTGGCTTACCCACCTTAGACTCTCCTGGGGATTTGTGGTGTCGGACAACGCCAGTAACATTGTGCGGGCATTAAACATGGGCAATTTCCAGCACGTGCCATGTTTTGCCCACACAATAAATTTGGTGGTGCAGCATTTCATAAAAAAATGACAGGAGTGTGCAGGAGATGCTTGCGGTGGCACGCAAAATTTGCGGACACTTTCGGCATTCTGCCACTGCCTGCCGAAGGCTGGAGCGGGAGCAAAAACTCCGCAACCTGCCCTGCCATCAGCTGAAACAAGAGGTGGTGACACGCTGGAACTCCACCCTCTATATGCTGCAGAGGATGGAGGAGCAGCAAAAGGCCATTCAAGCCTACACGGCCACCTACGACATAGGCAGAGGAGCGGGGCTGCACCTGACTCAAGCGCAGTGGAGGCTGATTTCCGTGTTGTGCAAGGTTCTCCAGCCGTTTGAAGTAGCCACACGTGAAGTCAGTTCCGACACTGCCTGCATTAGTCAGGTGATTCCCCTGATCAGGCTGTTACAAAAGCAGCTGGAGAAAGTGAAGGAGGAGCTAAAGCGGAGCGATTCCGCAAAGCATGTCGCTATTGTGGATGAAGCCCTCCATACGCTTTGCCAGGATATGAGGGTGGTCAGTCTGTTAAAGTCAGAGGAATACATTTTGGCCACAGTGCTCGATCCTCGGTTTAAAGCGTATGTTGTGTCTCTGTTTCCGGCAGACACAAGTCTACAAAGGTGCAAAGACCTGCTGGTCAGGAGATTGTCATCTGAAGGGGACCGTGACACGGCCCCAGCTCCTCCTTCATTTTCTCCCACACCTGTGCCTGTGAGGAAACAGCTGCGTTTTCCCACACAACCCGCTGGCGGGGATGCAGGGCAGGCAGGAGGGAGTTTGGACATCTGGTCCGTACTTAAGGACCTGCCAACGATTGCTGACATGTCTACTGTCGGTGCATTGGATGCTGTCAACATTGAAAAAATGGTGGATGATTACTTTGGTGACAGCATCCAAGTAGACATGTCAGACAGTCATTACCTGTACTAGCAGGAAAAAAAGGCAGTTTGGAAACCCCTGTACAAACTGGCTATATTTTACCTGAGTTGTCCCCCCTCCAGTGTGTACTCCGAAAGAGTATTCAGTGAGCGGCGAAGGAGGTTGCTCCCGAAAAATGTTGAGAAAATGATGTTTATAAAAATGAATTATCACTTATTCAATGAAGACCAGGAATTGCCTCCAGAGATTATAACGGGACCTGTGATTGTGGAGTCCAGCGGGGACGAATTGATAATCTCTGAGAATGAGGAAGTACACACTGAAGGGGGCGAGGAATCAGAGGAGGAGGAGGAGGAGGATGAGTGACGATGACATCTTGTTGCTGTAGAGCCAGTTTATACAGGGAGATATTATGAATTGGTTTATTTTTTGTGGGGGCCCAAACAAACCAATCATTTCAGCCACAGTTTTGTAGGCCCTGTCACTGAAATGTTTGGTTTGTTAAAGTGTGCATGTCCTATTTTCGCAACATAAGGGTGGGTGGGAGGGCCCAAGGACAATTCCATCTTGCATCACCATTCATTATTCCTACTGCTGAGAGTCATTCATATGTGGGACTTGTCTTTTCAATGCATACAACTGTTTGCATTCCACTTGATTGCTGCACCAATCGCCCACTGCTGGTTGCAGCTCTCACCCTGCATTAATTTTGGAGTCATGGGTGAGAATGTGATCTCCCTGACCTGGGGGAGTCAGGGCTGGGGCAGGAAGGCTGCAATTACACTTCTTTTTGGGCGGCTAAACTTTTTGGTGGGCGGCTGCAATGAAACTTCTTTGGGGGCGGCTGCAATTACACTTCTTTTTGGGCGGCTAAACTTTTTTGTGGGCGGCTGCAATTAAACTTCTTTGGGGGCACAGGGGCACAGGGGGTATACTGTAGTGGGCTGCCACACATTTTTTTAAATATGGCTATCCACAGGTTGTTCAGTCTGCCATTTGAGATTGGGATCTTTCATCACAGAGACAAACTGCACATCAGGGTCAGGATCAGGCAGGTTGTTAACCCCTTCCCGACATTTGACGTACATTTACGTCATGGTCGGGATGTACTTCCCGACACATGGCATAAATGTACGTCATGCCATTAAACTGTCACCGCGTCTATAGACGCGGTGACAGTTTGGAGATGTCTGCTGTCCCTGACAGCAGACATCCCCCCTCGCCGCCCAGGGGGGGCAGAGATGCCCCCCCCGGTCGGCGATCGCTGCGATTGGCTGTTCAAAAGTGAACAGCCAATTGCAGCGTTTTCTGTGTTACCGGCGGCTAAGCCGCTCGGTAACACAGAGATCGGTGCTGTTAAGTACAGCACCGATCGGCAGCCCTCCCACCCACCCGGCAGCCTCCCTCCCTCCCACCCGGCAGCCTCCCTCCCACCCAGCCAGCAGCCGCAGCGCCAGCCCCCCTCCCACCCCCTCGCCAGCCGCAGCACAGCAGCAGAAAGGTTAATGAAATGAACTATATATAGTAGTTACATTTTTAACTACTTTTAATTACATTTTTTTACACAAAAATGCAGATCTGGCTCAAAATTTTTCATTTTCGCAAGGAATGAAGGAGACAAAGCACCCCAAAATCTGTGCCCCAATTTCTCCCGAGTATGGCAATGCCTCACATGTGACCAAAAAATACCAGTTGGGTGCATGGCAGGACTCAGAAGGGAAGGAGTGATATTTGGATTTTGCAGCACAGATTCTGGTTGAATGACCCCTGAAGCACCCATACAGTGGAACCCCCCCACAAGTGACCCCATTTTGCAAACTACACCCTTCAGGGAATTCATCAGGGGGTATAGTGTACATTTCAAACCCCCAGGGGTTTCACCAATTTTGATACAACTGAGCTGTGAAAATGAAAAATTTAATTTTTTCATTTTCACAGCCCAGTTGTATCAAAATTGGTGAAACCCCTGGGGGTTTGAAATGTACACTATACCCCTAAATGAATTCCCTGAAGGGTGTAGTTTGCAAAATGGGGTCACTTGTGGGGGAGGTTCCTAACTTTTAGCATCTTATGGTGCCTAGAAACCTACATGGTGCCTAAAATATAATCTCATAAAAAGGAGGCTCCAAAATCAAGTAGGTGCTCCTTCTATTATGAAGCCTGTGGTTTGGTCAACGTGCACACTAGGGCCACATATAGGATATTTATGAAAACAAAAGAATTGGGGGAATCAATTTTTAGTCACATTTCTCTAGTAAAATATACTGTGTTCCTTAGAAAAATGTATTAAAATTGCAAATCTGCAAAAAAAATGAAATTTTGAAATTTCACCTACACTTTGTTTTAATTCCTGTGAAACACCTAAAGGGTTAACAAACTTCCAAAATGCTGTTTTGAATAATGTGAGGGGTGCAGTTTTTGAAATGGCATCATTTATGGGGGTGTCTCACATACAAGTCCCTCAAAGTCTCATCAGAACTGAACTGGTCCCTAAAAAAATCAGTGTTTGAAATTTTCTTGAAAATTTGAGAATTTGCTATTCATATTTTAAGCCTCCTAGTGTCCAAAAAATTTAAAAGGAAGTTGAAATAATGATGGAAACATAAAGTAGACATATGGTCTATGTTAGTTATTAACTATTTTGAGTGGTATGATTATTTGTCTCACAAGCAGAAAATTTAACATTTTGCAAATTGCTAAATTTTCCATTTTTTTGCGACATTTTGGTATTTTTCACAAAAAAACACAGACTGTATCGACCCAAATTTACCACTAACTTGAAGTACAATGTGTCACGAGAAAACAATCTCAAAATCACTGGGATAAGTAAAAGCAAAAAAAAGTTATCCCCACTTAAGTGATACATGTCAGATTTGAAAAAAAGGGCTCTGTCAGGAAGGCAAAAACTGGCTGTGTCAGGAAGGGGTTAAACAGGGTTTCGACCATGAATCAATCACATCATAAAATTAATTAATAATCAATCAATCAATCCGAATCAGAATCAAGCCAGATAGTGGTCTTGTTAAATATTAAACTGACCATAACAGATACACACACAACTAGTACTGCCTCATCTACCTGTCTGGTCTTGTGCCCACTGCTGAGAGGCAATTAAACTTCTTTGGGGGGCGGCTGCAATTACACTTCTTTTTGGGCGGCTGCAATTACACTTCTTTAGGGCCGGCTGCAATTACACTTCTTTGTGGGCGGCTGCAATTACACTTCTTTGGGGGCGGCTGCAATTACACTTCATTTTGGGCGGCTGCAATTACACTTCTTTTTGGGCGGCTAAACTTTTTGGTGGGCGGCTGCAATTAAACTTCTTTGTGGGCGGTTGCAATTACACTTCTTTTTGGGTGCCTAAACTTTTTTGTGGGCGGCTGCAATTAAACTTCTTTGTGGGCGGCTGCAATTACACTTCTTTTTGGGCGGCTGCAATTACACTTTTTTGGGGGCGGACACTTTTTTTTACCTGTCTGGTCTGGTGCCCACTGCTGAGAGTCATTCGTATGAGGGACTTGTCTTTGAAATGCATATAACTGTTTGCATTCCACTGATTGCTGCACCAATCGCCCACTGCTCCTCGGCTGCACTGTGTAAACAGTGCACAATCAAGCCAGATAGGGGTCTTGGTGCTTGTTTTGAGGTTGTAGCAGGGGAGTGCAGCTACGAGTCATAACACCTTGATAGAAGATCAGTACTTCTCTTAACGGCAAAGGACATCCTCCTCGACAGAGCGCGCAGCTTCACGAGGGACGCATGTGAAGCAGTGAGCAAAGGGAACACCCGCCTAGCGAGCCAGATCACCTGAATCCACCCTAGCGATCAATATAGTTACAGAAGTCGCAGCCAGATAGAACTCTTCCAGCTGTCACCTAGTCATTGATTAGCCCCCTCCCCTCCACCCATTAGGCAATGATTGACGAGACGAATGGTAATAATAAATAATAAATGAATAATTACTAATCACCAAATTAAAAATCAGATGAAATTAATTAATTATAAATAATCATAATCACAATCAAGACAGATAGGGGTCTTATGAAATATTAAACTGACCAAAACAGATACACACTCTGCACCATCGAGCAGGTGATCGCTGACATGCCAGGTGCAACGGTCTTTAGCACCCTGAATGCCAAGTGTGGGTTTTGGCAGATCCCTCTGGACAGAGCCTCTTCCTTGCTTACTGCCTTCATGACCCCTATTGGGTGCTACGTCTTCCTACGCATGCCCTATGGCATCACCACGGGCAGCAAAGTTTTCCAGCGCTGCATGGAGCAACAGTTCGCTGGCTCTCCCTGTGATATCATCACTGTCAGCATTCCTTATCTGCACAGCAGGGTCCATCAGTTACTGCCACTGCTGCAACCAATGCTAGTGATGGTTACGCATGCCCTATGGCATCACCACGGGCAGCGAAGTTTTCCAGCGCTGCATGGAGCAACAGTTCGCTGGCTCTACCTGTGACATAATCTCTGTCAGCATCCTTATCTGCACAGCCGGGTCCATCAGTTACTGCCACTGCTGCAACCAATGCTAGTGATGGTTACGCATGCCCTATGGCATCACCACGGGCAGCTAAGTTTTCCAGCGCTGCATGGAGCAACAGTTCGCTGGCTCTCCCTGCGACATCATCGCTGTCAGCATTCCTTATCTGCACAGCCGGGTCCATCAGTTACTACCACTGCTGCAACCAATGCTAGTGATGGTTTACACATTACATTAGATCTTCCATCTGCCACCTTAAAATTGATTAGCCCCCTCCCCTACACCCATTATCAATGATTTAAGAGACGAATGGTAATAAATGAATAATAATTACAAAATTAAACAATCAGATTACATTAATTAATCATAATCACACAATCAAGCCAGATAGGGGTCTTGTTGGATGTTAAAGTGATCAAAACAGTTACACACTTGCAGTCAAACTCTGTGCTGCACAAAATGCCGACCGCTCCTTGGCTGCACATGGTAAACAGTGAATGATCAAGCCAGATAGGGATCTTTTATGGGCCTATTTTTTAAACTGCCATCCTGTCTGCCGCAGCAGTGCCACTCTTACATGAGCCACGTGTTTGTGCCGCACACTTGTGTGGCTTAGCATAGTTATCCAGCTACCTCAGTGCAAACTTTTGCCCTAAAAACAATATTGTGAGGTGTTCAGAATAGACTGGAAATGAGTGTACATGAATGTTATTGAGGTTAATATAGCGTAGGAGCAAAAAATAACACCAAATTCTGCGATTTTAGCTGTTTTTATGCTTTTTTAACCAAAAAATCAGAACCCAAAACCCCAAAAAATCCAAACACAAAACACTTAGGAGGTGTTTTGCCAAAACCCATTAGAACCCAAAACCTCAAGGTAATCAGAACCCAAAACCCGAAAAGTGGCCAGTGCACATCTCTAATTACAATCCACGTAAAACAAAACAGTTGTATGCAGGGAATAAGAGAAACGGGGAAAATAATATGATAATATGGGAATTATAGCAGGGGCTTGTCATAGGGAGTCCCGATAATAACATCCTTCCATTTGATATTCCTTACCTGCATGAACATATACTGTATATACCCTGAAGGTCTGGTGAGTGCTCACTGCTTGAGGTCACAGCTCGCACGGTCAGTATTCAACTCACCCCTCTGCACACGCCGTTTCCACCTCGCCGGATTTTTCCAGCGACATGTAAATGGCCTGTGCAGCCACCAAAACAGCAAGGTTCATGGCTAACTGCAGCAGGCTCTTGGAATCAGGATTCCCCCAGAACATAGAACACAGTGAGCAGCCAGCACGGGGGTTAAACTGCGATGATCGCTTGTTTTCGGCGATCCTCGCTGTTTAACCCCCTCGCCGGTCATGTTGAATACAGTCCAAAGTGTGCAAAGAATTTACAGCTTTGTAGGATTTATATATTGCTGCTATCAGCAGGCAAAAGCACATTATTACTTTAACTGTGACATTAACGTCTTTAAATGTCAGTCTCCTAATCAGAAAAAACGGTTAGAAATGCTGCAAGTAGTGTTGCGGTGTAAGTATATAGCAATCAAGTAGATAATTACCAACACAATTGTCTGTGATTTCTGTCTCCTATGCACCCAAAATGCTGTAATATTCAGTCTGAAGCAGATATCTGTCGGAACATTGGGCCTGATTCACACCTGCTCGCAGGGCTGCATGGGCATATTTTCTTAAACTGCACATGCGCCATTTTCCCACTGCGTCAAATCTTTATACCGAATGCCTATGCAACCGTACACACTAAAATATGTAGGCAGGCCAGCCACTGAGAAATAGGCGTGTTGTGGGTGTTCCATAGGTGCAGCTTCGCAGTCCTGCGGATGGGGGCTTAAGGGTGGGCATGTAGTGGATGTGAGGCGGTACACATGCAGGTGGAGTTTCACATGCATACACATTCATGTGCTCCTGCTTTAACACAAACCCTTCACAGCTGACAGGTAAATCTCAGGCATTATGGGTCATAGGGTCAACTTCATGAAGGTCAACATACATTGGGTCAATCACCAAAGTCAACAGTGCTTAGTACAACACCTGGAATAGGTCAACATGGCTAAGGTTTACAAGGTTGGTTGGTTGACACAAGCATTGGGTCTACAAGGTCAACATTCAAACGGTCAACATGAGTTGTTCACAGTTTTATGTCCCCCAATGTCCACATGGTTTACATGGGCACCGCCTAAGTGTACCACAACCCCTCGCATGGCTCACTGCGCTTGCCTTACTTCGAGCACGGTCCACTTGGCACACTTATATTCTCCCACAGCGCCGTAGTGGACGGTAGGGCATGAAATACCACATGTCGCCTCAAAAAAAAGTGAAAAACTCATGTCCACCTTTTATTTGTTGACCTTAGCCATGTTGACCTATTTTAGATGTCGACCTAAGCCCTGTTGACCTTCAGTGGTCGACCCAATGTATGTCCACCTTAATTGAATCGACCTAGTGACCGTATCACTTCACGTTATATAATTGCATACCCACACACACATACAGGTGGGGTTCAATTAATTACAAAACGAAAAAAAATTCCACATGCAAGAAGTCTGCCCAACAGTTGTTAAGGTAGTATGTTGTAACAAATAATAATATACACTTTTTTACTGTATGCATATAATTTGCTAATGCTATTAGTATATCTGTCTGCATGTTTTATTACCTCTTTTTAAAAAATAATCCTTAGACACTTTGTCACAAAAAAATGAACATAAAAACAGGATCGCTGAGAATCAAATTATAAAAAAGAAAGAAATATGCTGGGGAGGGATGGAGTCAAAATCCTGACGGTCAAAATCCTGACGGTCAAAATCCCGACAGGGCCAAAATCCCGAATGGGTCAAAATCCCAACAAGGACAAAATCCCGACAAGGACAAAATCCCGACAAGGACAAAATCCCAACATTTAAAATCCCGACAAGAACAAAATCCCGACATTTAAAATCCTGACAAGGTCAAAATACCTACATATAGAATGTACAGGTGAAACAGTCAACATATGGTTCTCCTTCTTCTCCAGTTCTCACAGGTGGCGTATATGTGGAACAAAGAGAAGAATTAAGGGCCTTATTCTAGTTCACTCTTTCTGACAAAATCCTTCTTAGATGGACAAAACCATGTGCACTGCAGGGGGCAGGTGTAAAAATTGCAGAGAGAAATAGATTTGGGTGAGTTATTTTGTTTCTGTGCAGGGTAAATACTAGCTGCTTTATTTTTACACTGCAATATAGATCTCACTTTGAAGTAAAACCCCACCCAAATCTAATTCTCTCTGCACAAGTTACATCTTCCCCACCTACAGTGCACATGGTTTTGTCCTAAGAAGAATTTTGTCAGAAAGAGTGAACTAGAATAAGGCCCTAAATGTGTAGGATTATTAATTTCTTCTGAAGGAAGATAAATCAGGACTAAACTAGAACATACCACACTCACAAAAAGTGTGTGTGTTCGAAGCTCATAAAGGTATCTTTGTGGTGAGGTTGATAACCTTCACCAGAATACACCAAACGTGTCCAGAGAACTTTTTTTTAGATGTACATTTCCACTCACTCAAAATTAGAAGATATAAAAGATATAATGGTTTCTTTTGGATAAGCGTACCAATGACTCACAATTCACGGAGGGTTTAAAACCACATCTAGTTTTCTTTTGCTTGGAGAATATTTTTGAAGCAACCAATGATTGAAAATTCACATAAAAAACTTTTTATTACCAAAAAATAATTTTTAAAATTGGACCACACTTAAGTGTACTAAAATAATAAATCCAAAGGTAGGTGGATGATGATGGAAACTCTCTATACAACAAAAAATACCTTCCGGATAAGTCAAGAGTGCTGGTGAGTAAACCACCTTAGATAAATGTCCAGCAGTGACAAGAAGGTAGTCCAAAAGAAGGGGGGGGAGTGTAGGTCCAGATAGCCACCAACGCGTTTCGAGGGCACTTTCCATGAAAACATATTTAAAAACTTCATAATGAAAAAGTTTTTTATGTGAATTTTCCATCATTGGTTGCTTCAAAAATATTCTCCAAGCAAAAGAAACCAAGACGTGTTTGAAAACCCCCCGTGAATTGTGAGTCATTGGTACGCTTATCCAAAATAAACCATTATATGTTTCATGAGTGGAAATATACGTCTAAAAAAATTTCTCTGGACACGTTTGGTGTATTCACCACAAAAATACCTTTATGAGCTTCAAACACACACACTTTTTGTGAGGGTGGTATGTTCTAGTTTAGTCCTGATTTATCTTCCTTCAGAAGAAATTAAGGTACTTGTGTATTTTGGCGGCACCCCCGATGTCCGTCGTACGATGAACGGATCGCATTGCATCGCATGCCATGCACCCGATGGCATGCAATGCGACGCGATTTTGACCCCCTATACGATCAAAAATCGTATAAGCACCCTAATGGGTGCTTACAATGTTAAATGCACCCCCACGCCACCCCCCCACTATAAACGTGAACCCGAAGCGTGGCGAGCGCAGCGAGCCCGCGAGGGGCGGCGGTACGCGTCCTACGACCTTTTCATACCCCCACTATCCACGTCGGCGTGGAGTTGAGAACAGAATAGTGTGGCGAGCGCAGCGAGCCACCGAGCCCGAAGCGCGGCGAGCGGACGCGGATACCTTCACAGGTAAACGCGTCCCTTCGCGGGCTTCACAGGTATCCGCGTCCGCTCGCCACGCTTCGGGCTCGCCACACTATTCTATTCTCAACTCCACGCCGACGTGGATAGTGGGGGTATGAAAAGGTCGTAGGACGCGTACCGCTGCCCCTCGCGGCCTCGCTGCGCTCGCCACGCTTCGGGTTCACGTTTATAGTGGGGGGGTGGCGTGGGGGTGCATTTAACATTGTAAGCACTCATTTGGGTGTTTTACATTGTATAAGCACCCATTAGGGTGCTTATACAATGTTTAATCGCATCGCATCGTATGGCATCGTATGCCATGTACAATGGCATACAATTTCAAAATTGTATGCCATCGTGCACTATCGTACGATATCGCGTCGCATCGCATAACATCGTATGCGTTATGGTATGCGATGCGATGGGCGCCGCCAAAATACACAAGTACCGAAATTAATAATCCTACACATTTAATTCTATGCTTTGTTCCACATGTACGCCGCCTGTGAGAACGGGAGAAGGAGGTGAACCATATACAGACAGCACTTTGGATATATCCCAAATATTATTTCTGCATTTCATTGTCTTACTTTTTTTTTGGTTGAACAAGTTTTTGTGGGTATATTGAGCTGCTTTTCTGTTTTTTTGAGCCTTGGAAACCTCCAGTACCTATATCAGAAACAGTCAACATGACTTTGTGTCGACAGGTCGCGAGGTCGACATGGGTTTATTCACTGTTTTTTTGACACGACATGTGCCGACAGGCGGTATTTCATGCCCTACCATCGAATAGGGAGTGGTGGGAGAATAAAATAGTGTGCTGAGCGCAGTGAGGCACCGTGCCTGAAGCATCGTGAGCGGCTGTGGTTCACTTCCAACTGTGTCCATGTTGACCGTGTCGACATTCGGGTCAAAACAGTGAAAAAACCCATGTCGACCTCGCGACCTGTCGACACAAAGGGCGTTATTCTAGTTCACTCTTAGAGGCAAATTCCTTCTTAGCTGGACAAAACCATGTGCACTGCAGGTGGGGCAGATGTAACATGTGCAGAGAGAATTAGATTTGGGTGGGGTTTTTCTTCAAAGTGAGATCTACATTGAAGTGTAAAAATAAAGCAGTCAGTATTTTCCCTGCACAGAAACAAAATAACTCACCCAAAGCTAAATCTTTCTGCACATGTTACATCTGCCCCCCTGCAGTGCACATGGTTTTGTCCAGCTAAGAAGGAATTTGCCTCTAAGAGTGAACTAAAATAAGACCCAAAGTCATGTTGACTGTTTCACCTGTACATTCTATATGTCGGAATTTTGGCCTTGTCGGGATTTTAAATGTTGGGATTTTGACCCTGTCAGGATTTTGACCGTCGGGATTTCATACCGAATCCACTGGGGATGATCCAGCAGGTGTTGTTAGTATATACTAAAAAAAAAAATGGGGCTTACAGACTGGAATGTTTCTGGACCCAGTGCACAACACAAACTCAGGCCAAACAATGTTCGATCCTTGGTTTGAAGCCTACATTGTATCTCTCTTTCCAGCGGACACAAGTCTGCAGAGGTGCAAAGACCTGCTGGTGAGAAAACTGTCAGCTTCATTTACTCCAGCAACTGGGGCTGCAAGGATAAAGCTGCATTTTTATAGCAGAACCACCAAGGATGATTCAGGGCAGTCACAAGCAAGTTTGGACATCTAGACTGGACTGAAGGAGCTGTCTACAATTACTGACACAATTACAGGCTGTGTCTTGTGTAATATCATTCAATAAACTGATTCCATTATTCTGCCAACATGTAAAGGCAGCTGAGTTACAACCCGATTGTAAATCAGGACCAGAGGGCTGGGATGTAGGGCAGTGCCATGCTTGCGATTAGAAAGGTCCCAAATGTCTAGTTTGGGAGAAATAACATGATGTTGAGCCTCTTAGGGTTTATTTAGGAAGCATTGAGTTACAAATCCCAGCACTTCTGATTATGTGTATGGCTGATATTTATAAGGTCAATGCTTTTACTAGCAAGACACAGCTAATAAAAGCATTGCCCTTAAATCAGGCAAAACCACGTTTTCAACTGAGGCTTAATAAATAAACCCTGTGTGTGTGTGTGTGTGTGTGTGTGTGTGTGTGTGTGTGTGTGTGTGTGTGTGTGTGTGTGTGTGTGTGTGTGTGTGTGTGTGTGTGTGTGTGTGTGTGTGTGTGTGTGTGTGTGTAAAATTAAATTAAACAGTTAAAGGGATCTTCTTTTTATTTGTACAATAGGCAACATTTTTTTCATGTTTTTATGTATCTGTTATGGTTTAGGTTGCCTTTATATTAGGTGACCTTGGTAGCTATTGAAACGCACTGTACAAAAATCTCTAATTGGGTAAGAAGCAACAAACTCTTTAGAAAATGGGTCTGGCCGGAGATTGCTCAAACATTTCAAATTATGTAAATAATATTTTATGTTAATAAGGGCCATAGTAATAAAATAATTCTAGAAGCGCTAACTACCATAAATGATTAACCTGGTGCATTATCAGTGCCAGCAAGGATGTATTTATCTCATTAATTCACTAATTTATATTTCCTCAATTAAAATATAATTATATATTTTTTAGATATATTACCCTAATAATAAATACTGTATTCTTATTTAATAAAATAATTATGGCACAAGAAGATATTTATAATTGTTGGGGGCCTTTAATTGAGCCTTATGTAGTAAAATAATTATACATGTGCTTAATGTGTCTCTATTATTTTCTACTTGCACATACTGTATATTGTAGCATATTGTACAGTGCATGCAGTTTGCGCAATCGTTAAACTAGAAGCACCGGTTTTATCCTGTGAGTTTTTCTGGTGGTTTTCCAGTGAGTTTACATCAGACGAATTGTAGAGGTGTGCATGTTCAGTTTTATTCAGATTTATTCAGTTCTCATCCAAAACACATGACTATCCAATACACATGACAGCCAACACGATCCGGATTTGCGAACCAAGTAAAACCGAACCCACACATCTCTAACGAATTGTATGAGTGACAATACAAAAATTAGGATGGAAATTTGTATCCAGTGGAATGATTCTGGTGTTTTCCTGGTGACTTGGGTGTAGTGACGGTTTTTACCTATGGGCTGCTGGGCTGCAGGGCTGCAGCCCCCCCCCCCCCCCCAGGTAAAATCCGTCACTGTTCTCTGCCTATGAAGCCAAATGCAGTCTGTGAGACTGCACTGGCTTTAATGTGACTGGCAGTGACTTCCTATTGGAAGTCCGACCTACCAGTCATTTAAGGCAGTCCCATTGGGAGGGGTTACCTCCCTCCGGGATGCCTCTATGTGAGCAAATGCGGGGCAGCCCCAATAGCATGTTCTGCACGTGCGCAGTACCGTGGACAACACTGTGCATGCACCGAACTCAGGAACCTGATTAAACCTCTGGGGGCTGCTGCAAAGACAGCCCAAAGAAGCTTGGGCCAGTGCATGTGCAGTATGTATGAAGTTACTGCACATGCGCTGGCCCCGTGCAGGGGACTGGTGGCTGGGGTCGGCAGCAGCGGGGAGCAAAACGGCAGCGGAGGGGGAGGCTGCATCACGGCAGACTCCCTTCTCTTCAAGAGCCGCCACTGCTTGGGTGTATTTTTTTACTAAAGTGCGGGTTTGCAAAAGTGGAGGTAGAGCTTATAGCAACCAATCAGATTATAAATATTATTTTCTAGAAGGTGCTAGATAAATAAGCAGAATTTAGTTGGTTGCTATGAGTAACATCTCCACTTCTATAAACCCACACTAAAGATCAAAAGATCAGGGCCGCCAATACAGGGGTGCTGTGGGTACAGCTGTCCCAGGCCCCGGCATCTGGAAGGGCCGGCCAGCTCATTTTGCCCAAATGTTCACTGTTCGCCGAAAGCGAACAGTGAATGCCGGCCAGTTCTCCGTTTCATGCTCACTGCAATTCACTGGTGTATTTCAATGGTAAAAGAAAAAAAATCAGCAAAAGAAAAAAATCCCAATGTCTGCGCTAATATTATAAAGTGCAATTTGACTGAATCACCGTTTCACACAATTTAAATCAATTATTATTTTTAATGATTTATAAAAAAATATATCAATTATAAAAAGTATCAATGTACAATAAACATTTTTCGCAAGCTAAAAAGTAAATAAACAATGCTCATATATGATTTAGGTGGCCACCTATTTTTGGTTTTTAGGTTATCGTTATAACATATATTTTATGAGATAAATAGCTAGTGATACAAATAAAAATATATAAAATATATATATCCCGGCATCATATTATTCTGATTTTTTATGCATATAAGTAGGAATGTCCACTAGAATGCCAAAAAAATTATTTCTTTGACTAGTAAGAAAGGAAGGTGCTTCCACTTAGTAAAAACAATCACGGACTCCAAAAAGAATATTTATCTCCTCTTTGATTACTCTTTGAAAAAGCTCACATTGGAGCGAAACGCGTTAGCGGATCCGGCACCCGTGGAGAGAAGATAAATATTATTTTTGGAGTCCACCAGTATCACCATTTATGCGCTTCCACTTAGGCAAATTTCGCCAGATGCACTGGACACACAAGCAGCTACTACACGGACACTGAATTACAGCCTTGTTACTAACAGCTGTGCAGTGGGTGAGAGACGCAGCACAGCACGTTCTACAGACACACCGCACAAGCCGGAGGTGAGACCACCCACTGCTGCGTGTGAGAGACGCGGCAGTACCAGACTGACGTTATACTGCTGGTTCTAAGTGGTTCTCTTTCCCGGCACCTCACCTTGTATTCACCGCAAATGAGCAGGTAGTAGTACTGAGGGCAGTGGAGTCATCACGGAATCGTCCCTCAGTCTCCCTGCATTTTCCACCTTGCTATACAGCATAAAATTGGAGTCTGTGAGTATCATTACTAAGTGGAAGCACCTTCCTTTCTTACTAGCCAAAGACGCTTGGAAATTAATTTTTTGGCATTCTAGTGGACATTCCTACTTATATGCATAAAAAAATCAGAATAATTTGACCCCGGGATGTATTTATTTTATATATTTTTATTTGTATCATTAGCTATTTATCTCATTAAATATATGTTATAACGATTAAATAAAAATCATATATGAGCATTGTTTATTTACTTTTTAGCTTGTGAAAAATGTTTATTGTACTTTGATACTTTTTATAATTTATATATTTTTTATAAATCATTAAAAATAATAATTGATTTAAATTGTGTGAAACGGTGATTCAGTAAAATTGCACTTTATAATATTAGCGCAGACATTTGGGATTTTTTTCTTTTGCTGTTTTATAGAAGGTAACCTACACTTGTGTGCGTTTATTCCTACTAATTAGGTGCGATTACACAGTCACACCACCCCGTCTGCAGCTGAATTCACAACTGAGTGTTTTATTTTATTTAATTTCTCACAAATTATTTTTTGTATATCTATCCACAAATTCATACAGCGCCTAAAATAGGAGGGTAACCGCAAGGAAGTTTATTTCAATGGTGTTTTCACTGGGATTCACAGAGAGTGTATTTAATGCTAGGATGGAGAACTGCTTTCAGCATGATTCACCGTTTTGCATTCTACATCTTTTTAAGGTGAACTGGAAAGTGATATTTTAAAATAAAGTTTTTTTTCTTTTTTGGTGTAAAAAAATCTGATTTTTTTTCTGTGAAGGGGCATGCTATTTTTATTCATGTGCTTGTAGCACATAAATATATATTTAATTGTAATTTTTTTTTTTAACTTTTTTTTTGCGTAATTTGTCATTGTTTCATTGCAGCTACTAAGAATTTATACATACGCTATGGCATTCAAATTCTGCTATACTGGCCTTGAAATTAACATTGTACTGTACATTAGCAATAGCTAAAGAGTTTATTTATCAGGAAATACTTTGTGAAATAGCATAAGAGGAGGAAAGAAAGATATGAAGCATTGCAGTGTTTCCACCTTTTGTTTGCTGACCATATCTATATAATATTTATCTGTCAGAAATATTTATATTTAATATTAATCTGTCATAAATATGTATATTAAATATTTTCTTGGATTGAAGCTTCTATACAAAAATCTACTGAGACCGATCGTTCTTAGGTATATGGGGAAACTATATCCATTCCCAACCTTCTGATATAACTCGCCAAACACATCTATGGATCTCCTACTCATAATTACACCAATCTTCTTTGCCATATAATATCCTACGTTTTCTAATCTCCTATCTTATTAGTTTGCTTCTTTATTCTAATTCCAATATTGTTAAGTGACCTAGTTGTCTTTCTGCGAGGGCCCACGCATACCTATACCTATATTTTCTCTTGTCTTCTTCCTTCACATAACCCCCCCCCCCCCCTTTTTTTTCTCTCTCCTTTCCTCTTTCATGTTTCTGTAACTTTCCCATTCCAAAATTTACCATTGTGCATTTCTTTAAATTACTGTGAGACACGCAGGATGTTCATTATTATCTAAAGAAATGTCTAGTGTCCGTTTGTGTGTCTCTGAAACACTGCCATCTGTTGGCAGTGAGTAAAACTACCTCTCTTTCTCTCTCACACATGCACAAACACAGAGGCAATCACAAGGTAGCAGACTAGTTTTCGAAGCATTTGCTTTTAACGGGCTTACTACCGTAGTTGTTTTACATTTGTTTATTTGCTAAAACACAAAAAGTTTCTTAAGTTGCATCACACGGACAAGATGTTTTGTCTTTCCTCTACTATGCTTATACATTGTATACTATTGCATGTTAAAGATTTTCAAGGATGTTTTCATTTTTTTCTTGAATTGGATCAATCATCCGGTATTATCTTCTTCTCACCTGGCTCTTGGCAATTGATTCTTTTAAGATTTTTGAATATGCAGATATCTAAAAGCAATGCATAATGCCATCTTATGTAGACCTCCCCTCCTGTAGCCATACCCTAACCTATCCCCTAACCTCCCATCCTGCAGCCTTTCCCTAACCTCTCCCCTAACTCTAGCCTCCCCTCCTGCAGCTTTTCCCTAACTTCTCCTCTAACCTCCCCTCATGCAGTCTAACCCTAACCCTAGCCTCCCCTGCCACAGCCTTAAGAATATTATCTCCCCTAACCTCCTCTCCCACATCCTTACCCTAACCTATCCCCAAACGTCCCATCCTGCAGCCTTTCCCTTACCTCTCCCCTAACTCTAACCTCCCATCCTGCAGTCTTACCCTAACCTCTACCCTTACCCTAGCCTCCCCTCCCACAGTCTTACTCTATTATCTCCCCTAACCTCCTACAGCCTTACCCTAACCTCTACCCTAACCTTAGCCTCCACCCCCACAGCCTTACCCTATTATCTCCCCTCCCACAGCCTTACCCTAACCTCTACCCTTACCTTCCCTCCAGCAGACTTAACTCCAACCTAGTACAATAAGATATAAGCGATAACTCGCATATATCTAGAGAGCGCCACACAATAGGATGTAATCAATATAAATTTATTCTTGAGATATATCTCACAATAAAATTGTACAGTTAATAAAAATATATAAAAAACAACAATAGAAAAGACAATATAATCGCACACACTCCTAATGAAGATTTTTAAAAGCTGTATTGACCAGCTAGTTGTCCTTTAATTATTGAGTTCATAACGTTTCTCCTCATATGGACTCAGAAAATAATGTATAATAATTAGTTCACTCAGAGTGATCAAACAGACCTCGATTCCTTTGGATTTTTAATAGCCGATGGGAATTCCAGATGGTATGCTGTGCTCTGTATGATTAACAGACAGCTTCAGCTCCCCTGTCAGCGGTCGCCGCCTGTTGACGACTCGCTGATGTGATGTTACACAGGGGGCGAGCCGTCCGTCTCCGGCGAACAGCGCAGATGGAGGTTGCTGTGTGCCTGGAATCACAGATGTTAGTGCGCTGTCCAAAACTCACCCAGGTTAACTTGAATTACCAGTCAGACGCCGGCTGATTGTAGATGGTGGGAACACTGGGAGATCGTGGTGGAGCAGCAAGGAGAGGAATGGCTTGGAGGTTTTTAGAGGCAGATGGTCTTAGCGGTCACTTTGGGTCAACTGTGAGGAGTGCAAGCTGATATTGTTCCTTGACGCGTTTCTCCGCTATGTCAGTAGGCAGCGGTTTCTTCAGAAGGCAGATAGCTCTGGGTTTGTGAGCCACAATATTTAAAAGACAAACATCCAATCGTGTTTCAGTACTAATTAGTGCTTCCATGAGATGTCCATGCTCAGGTTGTTCATTAACCCTTGGCGGGTTTGAATTTTGGCAGAGGCACTTATTACTCAATCAAGTGTAATTTTCAAAATGTTTATATAGCATTATATTAATCTTAATATCTCTGTAAAGCATAGTATCCTTTATAAACAAATATGCATACATACATAAAAAACAATAACAAATGTGTGCTAAATAAAATAAGTACAATTGAAATAAATAAATAAAAAATGAAAAATTATAATATACATTTAATGACAAAAATACATATAATAAGAAAAGAAAAAAAAGAAGAAAAAATAGAGGAATGGCATCCCGATATGTTGCGGAGATAAAGAGGAAGGTTATGTAAAGATATATAACTAGAGTCAACTTTAAGGACTAATATGAATAAATTTAGCTCATTAGCTATACAGAGCCGAGTGACTCACTCAGCAGTGCTCCCGCTTGGCAACAGAAACACTAGCTGTGCTGTCCACATGTTCGAATCCTCTAATCAGCAAGATTTATTTAACTTTTATTTTTTTATTATTTTTTTAAATACTATTATTTTACTTTTCATTACATTTCTTAATTCTAACACTTTTGGTTTGAAATTCACGAGCACTTTTCATCCCACCGAAATCACTTTTCTGGACATCGCTCTCTTGGTTAGAGAGGGTATGATACATACCTCAACGTATCGCAAAGAAGTAGATTGCCACAACTACTTAAACTATAAGAGTTGTCACCACCGGCCTTGGGTGGACAATATACCCAAGAGCCAATACCTAAGAATCCGACGCAATTGTTCGGACGGACCAATTTTTGAAAAACAAATGGACGAACTCACGACCGCTTTTAGAGAAGTAGGCTATCCAGAAGATCTCTTATGTAGAGCTAGAAATGATATACTGAAAGTTGACCGTGATTTTTTATTAATTAATAATTCGAAACACAAGAATAATGAAATAATGTCAGAGAACCTCACACCTGTTTTTGTATCTAAGTTTAATACGTATTCCAAACAACTTAAAAATATTGTTTGTAAGAATTTTAGAATTCTCAAAAGTGACAAAATCCTGTCAGAGTCCTTGGAAGATCACCCAAAAATAGTTTTTAAAAGAAATTCCACCCTTAACCCCTTACCGACGCAGCCTGTTTTTGCCTTCCTGACAGAGGCCTTTTTTTCAAATCTGACATGTATCACTTAAGTGGGGATAACTTTTTTTTGCTTTTACTTATCCCAGTGATTTTGAGATTGTTTTCTCGTGACACATTGTACTTTAAGTTAGTGGTAAATTTTGGTCGATACAGTCTTTTTTTTTTTGCGAAAAATACCAAAATGTCATAAAAAAATTGAACATTTTGCAATTTGCAAAATGTTAAATTTTCTGCTTGTGAGACAAATAATCATACCACTCAAAATAGTTCATAACTAACAAAGATCATATGTCTACTTTATGTTTTAATCATTATTTCAAACTCCTTTTATTTTTTTTTGGACACTAGGGGGCAGCAGAGTCAAAATTATACACCTAACACAGTAAACGCTGCTTTTGGCTGTTCACGTTTGAACAGCCAATCGCAGCGATCGCTGAGGGGGGGGGGCATCGGTGCCCCCCCTGGGCAATGAGGGAAGATGTCTGCTGTCAGGGACAGCAGACATCGTCCCTCTGTCACCGCATCTATAGACGTGGTGACAGTTTAAAGTCATGACGTACATTTACGTCATGTGTCGGGAAGTACATCCCGACCATGACGTAAATGTACGTCAAATGTCGGGAAGGGGTTAAGAATGCACTAGCTCCAAGCCATTTTCCATCAAACCCTATAGGAACGAATATACAGCCTAATAAACGCAAGGGATGTTTCAAATGTTTAAGACAAAAATGAATCACATGCAAATTTATGAAAAATAGTACACATTTTTCTTCATCCTCTATTGGGGTAGCACACCCCATTGAGAACTATATTAGTTGTACTACCACGTTCGTTGTTTATCTCATTTCTTGTTCTTGCAGTGCCCAATATGTGGGCCACACGACACGTTCATTGAATGTTAGATTTCTGGAACACAGAAGAAATATACTTAAAGGTATCACAACTCATAGTCTCTCACGACATATTAAGTACAAACATAGGGGTGACATCGATGGCCTAACCATTCAAGGTATTGAGACCATCGATGCTACCTCTAGAGGTGGCGATAGATTCAACCAATTGTGCCGCAAGGAAGCTTACTGGATCTTTGCTCTAAATAGCCTGCATCCAGCAGGCTTAAATGAATGTATAGAGCTTAACAATATCTGATCAGCTTAACCCCCCCTTCCCCCCTTCCCCCCCCCCTTTTGATGACTGTAGCGCAGTACAGTATGGGTATTAACTATCGTGTACATGGATGCCTGCCATTGTGAATTTTTGTTTGTGGAAAAGTCCGAAATAATTTGATACCTGTAAGCACCAACTACTGTAACTACAGTACAGTACCTGTATTGGTTTAAAAAATAAAAATATAATGTAACCAACTGAGGATCGAACTACTGATACTGAGATAGTGAAGCCGTGCCTCTACCCGTTAGGCCACTGTTGCCTCTGAATATAGTGATAGCAGATGGTTAGTATGGCTTCTGCACCAATCACATACAGTTCATGACCATACAGTACGTCACTGCGGCTGCGAATAAAAGAAAATACTGTAACTCTGTCCGTAAAGTAAGGACAAAATCCGTAGTGTAAAGTATGATACTGTAGGTCCTCAAATAATGTTTTAAGTAGTCATCCAGCAATAGCAAAGGTTAGCATGGCTTCTGTACCAATTACATAAATGACCGTACGTAGCTGCTTCTGCGAATAAATACTGTAATGTACAAATACTGTACTCTGTCCGTAAAGTAAGGACAAGATCCGTAGTGAAAAGTGGCTGGTTAGTAAAGGTTAGCGAATTTTATCCCGAAACTCGGTCCTCAAGGCAAGGAGTTTTACCTGGAAAAACTAAATCTATTTTGCGAAAAAAAAACGTTCTCTGTAGTGCAGTACAGTATGTACAGTATGGGTATTAACTATCGTGTACATGGAGGCCTGCCATTGTGAATTTTTGTTTGTGGAAAAGTCCGAAAGAATTTGATAAGCACCAACTACTGTAACTACAGTACCTGTATTAGTTTAAAAAAAAAAAAAAGAACGTTTAAAAAATAAAAATATAATGTAACCAACTGAGGATCGAACTACTGATACTGAGATAGTGAAGCTGTGCCTCTACCCGCTAGGCCACTATTGCCTGTGATTTTACTGCTGGCAGATGGTTAGCATGGCTTCTGCACCAATCACATACAGTTCATGACCATACAGTACGTCACTGCGGCTGCGAATAAAAGAAAATAACTCTGTCCGTAAAGTAAGGACAAAATCCGTAGTGTAAAGTATGATACTGTAGGTCCTCAAATAATGTTTTAAGTAGTCATCTAGCAATAGCAAAGGTTAGCATGGCTTCTGTACCAATTACATAAATGACCGTACGTAGCTGCGTCTGCGAATAAATACAAAATACTCTGTCCGTAAAGTAAGGACAAAATCCCTAGTGAAAAGTGGCTGGTTAGCAAAAATCCGTAGCGTAAAGTCTTAACGTGGAGCATTAGTCACCCAGTGGTTAAACTATGTATTGCATGGCGTGGTACATAACGCAGGACATAACGCGATCTGCAACTCGCGAGTCAGAGCCCTCAAAAGCGCGTTGTAAACCACGATGTACCTGGCCATAACTGTATAATATGCTTTCATCTTTTAGTTTGGTTTCTTGATCAACAAGATTTTTTTTTTTTTTAGCAGACATTTGTTATTGTTTATGTATGTATGCATATTTGTTTATAAAGGATACTATGCTTTACAGAGATATTAAGATTAATATAATGCGATATAAACATTTTGAAAATTACACTTGATTGAGTAATAAGTGCCTCTGCCAAAATTCAAACCCGCCAAGGGTTAATGAACAACCTGAGCATGGACATCTCATGGAAGCACTAATTAGTACTGAAACACGATTGGATGTTTGTCTTTTAAATATTGTGGCTCACAAACCCAGAGCTATCTGCCTTCTGAAGAAACCGCTGCCTACTGACATAGCGGAGAAACGTGTCAAGGAACAATATCAGTTGGCACTCCTCACAGTTGACCCAAAGTGACCGCTAAGACCATTTGCCTCTAAAAACCTCCAAGCCATTCCTCTCCTTGCTGCTCCACCGCGATCTCCCCAGTGTTCCCACCATCTACAATCAGCCGGCGTCTGACTGGTAATTCAAGTTAACCTGGGTGAGTTTTGCACAGCGCACTAACATCTGTGATTCCCGGCACACAGCAACCTCCATCTGCGCTGTTCGCCGGAGACGGACGGCTAGCCCCCTATGTAACATCACATCAGCGGGTCGTCAACAGGCGGCGACCGCTGACAGGGGAGCTGGAGCTGTCTGTTAATCATACAGAGCACAGCATACCATCAGGAATTCCCATCGGCTATTAAAAATCCAAAGGAATCGAGGTCTGTTTGATCCCTCTGAGTGTACTAATTATTATACATTATTTTCTGAGTCCATATGAGGAGAAACTTTATGAACTCAATAATTAAAGGACAAATAGCTGGTCAATACAGCTTTTAAAAATCTTCATTAGGAGTGTGTGCGATTATATTGTCTTTTCCATTGTTGTTTTTTATATATTTTTTATGAGTCTTTATTAACTGTACAATTTTATTGTGCGATTGTGTACAATTTTATTGTATTCTCAAGAATAAATTTATATTGATTACATCCTATTGTGTGGCGCTCTCTAGATATATGCGAGTTATCGCTTATATCTTATTGTACTACATTGTTCTCCTACAAATTAACCAAATTGTAATTGGGAGCAGCCAACTCTTTGTATATTGATATATATTTTTATCTATACCATTACTACATAAGAAAAAAAATTTGTGTGTCATTTTCAATTTGATAAACACCATCCCCCCCCCCTTTCTATAAAGGGGTGAGGTCATTAGTTGCGCCTGATTGGTTTGTTCTTTCTGAACCATAGTTGTTAGTTTTAACTCCAACCTCCATTCTCACAGCATAACCTTGTGGTACTCTCTATCCTGTTATGATCAATTAACATATGACGGGTAAAGTGGTTAATCAATTCAGCTGCCTGGCTGTGAGTGGACGGATGAACTAAGGACATAGCAGTGAGCTCTTAGGAGCTTCTGTGCCAATACCAGCGAATCAAATTAATAATATTGCTGTAAGATCTGCCCCACTGCTCTATCTATTTATGGGGTGGGGGCACTAACATTTATCTTGCCTTTGGATGACTGGGATGAAGTTAGACTGTAAACTCTCGTAAGCTGGTGCCCTCTCTCTTCATGTGCTTTTCTAAGATTATGAGGCACATTTATCATGATCGCATTTACAATGCGATTTGGGCGGAATATTAACGCCCAGGATTGCATTGTAAAATGCAATCATATCGGGGGAATGTATCAATTTTAAGGGCACAGGGACAGGGCTCCGAAAAGAGCCCGTCCCTGCGAAGCCCTGACCCGGAAGCCGGGGGGTCTGCGCATGCGTGGTTATGCGCTGACCCCTCTTACCGCACTGCCCTGCTCGGGCACTGCGATGTGTAGCCATAGGCTACAATGGGCTATCGCCATATCAGAATGGTGAAAGCCCAGGGATGCAAAGCTGGGCTGCCCGATGTTGATACATCGGGCAGATTTGCATCCCCCATAGAAACCTATGGGGGATGTGGCCAGCGGCTCTGCAGGGAGGATCGCAGAAGGGATTGGAGATTCCTGCTGCGGTCCCTCCCCCTATGATACATTTAGGGGATACTTAATATTTGCGGCGGTACTGCTTTCCAAGCACGGCGCCCACGATCTAGATTGTATGTGTGGGGCTGATATCTCAAGCATCTCATGCATCTTATGTGTTTGTGTGGCATAAGATGCATGAGATGATGCAATCGACGCGATCGACGAGATTAGCATCTCATGCATTTGTGCGGCATAAGATGCATGAGATGATGCAATCGATGCGATTTTTACATTGGAAACAATGTAAAAAGCCCCCAAAACCCCGATTTTAATTGCTAACCCCCCCTCATGGGTGAAATGGCCCCCCCATTGTAAACACCACCCCACTATTGACGCCAACCCAAAGAGTGGCGAGCGGCGGCGGTACGCGTCCTCCGACCTTTTCATACCCCCACTATCCACGTCGGTGTGGAGTTGAGTTTATATAGTGTGGTGAGCGCAGCGAACCACCGAGCCCGAAGCGTGGCGAGCCCCGCGAGGGGACGCAGAATACATGTAAAGTAGTCTGCGTCCCCTCGCCACACTATAGAAAATCAACTCCACGCCGACGTGGATAGTGGGGGTATGAAAAGGTCGGAGGACACCTACCGCCGCCCCTCGCGGGCTCGCCATGCTTCCGGTTGGCATTGATAGTGCTGGTGGCGTTAACAATGGTTATTGGGGGCTCACGATTTTTTTTATCTCATGCATCTCATGGATCTCATGCATCTTATGTATGCATAAGATCCATGAGATTAAAAAATCGGGTCCATCGCGTTGATTGTATGCCTTAAGTACCTTAAACTTAAGGCATACAATCAATGAGACGGGCGCCGTGCTAGGAAAGCAGTACCTTTGCGGCTAAACCCCGAAAACGTGTGTTTGGTTTGATAAATGGGCCCCAAAACCTGTTACTTTCATACTTGTATCAGTGTCCACTGCTGCAACTGTCTTTTATTTACCATGTGCTTGTCCTAATTTACCTTTGAACAGTAAATCACTGTTTTCTTTGTTTTGTTTTTTTGCTCATCTGTGTATTGTCAGGTGCTGCACAAAACTTATGGCGCCATATAAATAAACAATTATAACAATATTAATAATGCCACTGATGTAACAATACTTTAACACATTATTCTCACCAATCCTCACATGCACAGTGGCTGTGTAGGATTGCATGGTATCACATTAGCAGTCATGATACATTTTACACATCGCAGGGACCAGTTATGTGTTCATGCATGTGAATATTGATACTAAATTATGTTTTGCCACGTTATGTAGCAATAAGGAATTATAATTATCGGTTCAAATCCAGATTAATGGTACTTACCAGTTAGAGTGCTAGGCTGATATAGCCATGGCTGATCATATTCTAAGTGATCAGTTCAAAGTTAAGTTAAACAGAAGGAAAACATAAGAAGAACAATGAAGACTAATCTGTCAGCCACCTCTTCTGCTATGGACCGCAATCATCTACCAACTTGCTCTGTATACCCTTCTGACTATATCATCCACCCACGTGTCTGGACCACCTTGCTCCATTATTTTAATTCAGTTTTTATTTTTAATTTGCAAGTAAATAAGCACATAAACAAGAAAAACAAGTACAATATACAAAACGACATACATGACCGGTCACACCCCTACAATCACCCTCACAGCGGTAGAAGAAGGTGTAGGAGGACAAAAACCGGATTACCCGGGACGTAGTGGACTGCCAATAATTAATCCGTTTTACACATGCCGCATAGAAAGAAGAAAGAGAAAGGAAAAAAAAAAAAAAAAAAAAAAAAAAAAAAAAACACGTGCATCATATCATAAGCGTTATGTCTTGCGTGCTCCATCGTGTTTCCTATCTACTTCAGAATGCTCATTCAGTGCTCTGTTGATAAAGGAAGTCGACTACCTATATGACTACCCGATTCATCGGTGTGTTATATAATTCCCATACGGGAATGATGAGGCTCACCATATTCGTGATTTACATAGAAAATACTTAACTACCCCTCCCCCCCGTGAATAAAGTTTCTTAATTCTGCTACAACAAAAAAAAAAACAAATGTCATGGTGCTGGCAAATAGAAAACAATCATTTTTTTTTCCTTTTTCCTTTCTCTTCCTCTCTCCTTCTTCCCTTTAATTTTTTCATGAAAAGAGCTATATATATATGTGTAGGTAAAAAATTCATACAATTATTACTTATATTAATTCTTTTATAATTTTTTTATTCTACTTGGCGGCTCTTCTGGACTAGACCAATACACAAAATCATAAAGCACGATAATGTCTTGACGCCGTCCAACTGCCCCAGGTCCTATGGAATTTAAATGCAGTTCCCCTGATCGCATACTCATATTTTTCATGTGCACATACAGAATTAACCAATGATAACCATTCCGCTATCTGTGGGGCCAAGGGAGCCATCCACTTCCTAGCAATGTTAACCTTAGCAATCGCTATTAGATTCCAGATCAATTTTTTCCATTCACCAACTTGTCGATCATTTTCCCAAACACCCAGTATAAGGCTTAACGGGGACATCAGTGTTCGCGGGATTCCTACTTCTACCAAGATGTTACATACTCCTGTCCAAAATGTCTGAAGCTTTGGACAGTCCCAGAGCATGTGCCAGAAAGTTCCTTTGCCCAACCGACATTTTGGGCAATTTTCTGAACTAGAATTACCCATTTTCTTCAACCGCACAGGAGTAATATAAATGCGGTGGAAGATATTCGTCTGAACCTGTTGGATACGTATGGACATGGAGGATTTACTCGGAACTGCAATCGCCTCTCCCCATAGGGCAGATGTTAACTGAGGGATATCCTTTACCCATTGAGTTTGCAACTGGATTAACTCCTCGTCCTGAGTATAATAGTGGATAAATCTGTAGATTTTTGAGAGACTTTTTTGAGGTCCCACTTTTTTAAGAAAGCTCTTGCAAGGTGAGTCTCCTATAATCAAGGGGTCACGACTGTCTAGCTGTTTGTAAGCACTACGAACCTGATAATAATGGATTAACATGTTTGAAGGAATGTTGTACAGCTGTTGTAGCTCATTAAATGATCTTATCTGGCCGTTACATACAAGCTGTCCTATTGTCATCAAGCCATACTTCGCCCATAAGTCCCCACATTGTTTTTTCAAACCAACCAGGACTGGGAGCGAAAATATTGGAGTCTGAGGGTCAGTATCCTCATAACCCGTTAACTTCTGCACCTGTCTCCATATCCGTATGGATTGCAAAACCATGGGGGGGTAATCATGACTTATAGATCCACCCAATAGATACTGAAGTGGGGAGACCCCAGTATTGCCACAGGCAATTAAGCCAGCAATCTCAGTGTAGGTATCGTTACCAATCACCCAGGACCGTAAGTGGGTTAACTGAGCTGAATAGTAATAAAGTTTAAAGTTTGGAATGGCAAGACCACCTACAGCCCTGTCCCTACAGAGAGTGGAAAATTTAATCCTTGCCCGTTTATTCCTCCATATGAAGGATGAAAGGATACTGTCAAGCTCCTGAAAAAATTTAGTTTTTATGTAAACCGGGGAGTGATGAAGTACATAGAGAACCTTTGGTTGAATACACATCTTAATTATATTCACCCTACCAATTTGTGTAATAGGAAGAGCTGTCCATCTCCGGCACTTGTCCCTTATTTCCCGCAACAATGGGGCTAAGTTGTCATTGACATAATCATGAGGAGAGCTTGACACGTTAATACCCAGATATTTAAATTTACTGGCGATTTTTAAAGGGAAGGACAAGTGAATATTGGGATTATCTACACCCAGAAACATCAAATTGGATTTATCCCAATTCATTTTAATACCCGAGAAATCCCCAAACTCCCTCAAGTGGGCTAAAATAATGGGGAGGTCAACGACGGGGTCTGTTGTGCCGATCAATAAATCGTCGGCATAAAGCGATACCATACCCTTATCTTTAATGTTACCATGTCTGGCGAATCTCTGTCTTAAAAGGTGAGCCAGGGGTTCGACTGCCACCGCGAAAAGCAGCGGAGACAGAGGACACCCCTGTCTTGTGCCTCTGGCCAACGCAAAGGGGGAAGAGGTAAAGCCATTTATCGAGATTCTGGCTTCTGGATACCGATATAACAGTTTAACCCATTTTACAAAACCTTCCCCTATTCCAAATGCCCTCAAAGTTCCCCACAGGTAATCCCATTCAATGACGTCAAAAGCCCTGCTTGCGTCAAAAGAGGCCAATGCGGCCGTCTTTTTACCAGAGTTACAAATCTGAATATAAGAAAAGACCCTCCTCAAGTTGATCGCAGTCGACATACCTGGCCGGAAACCAGTTTGATCCTGGTGCACTATGGCGTCAAGCGCCTTACCCAGGCGGTTGGCCAAAATTTTAGCAAAAATTTTTGCGTCAGAGGACATGATTGAAATTGGACGATAAGAATCGACCTGAGCGGGGTCCTTTCCTGTTTTATGAATCATCGTTATCGATGCCACGGTCATTGAAGGAGGAAGTTTGCCCTCCTCCAACATCCCGCCAAATAGTTCCCATAGATGGGTGGCCAAGGCCTTCACGTATTTTTGATAGAACTCCCCGGGCAGCCCATCTAAACCTGGGGCCTTTTTCTTGGGTAGGGTTTGGATTACTTCTTCCACTTCCCTCACACTAATGGGGGCGTCTAGAAGTGTTATTATCTCGCTCGGGAGTTGCGGTAATTTAAGAGCTAACAAATAGTCTGCTATCTCATCTTTGCTCTTTATACTCTGGGACTGATAAAGCTTTTTGTAACATGAAACAAACTCAGCGACAATTGAAGGAGTGTCCGTCACTATATCCCCTGAGCCCGTCCTAATTTTAGGGATTATATTAGATGGTCGAACATGCTTAGAAATTAACGCCAACCACTTCCCAGCACGGTCCGTACTTACAAATCTACGGTGATCTCCTACCGCTAATCTGCGAATGGCTGTGTTCTGGAGATGGTCTCGCCACTCGTTCTGGGCCTGTTGCCAAGCTTTCCCGTCTCGTTCTAAGCCGCTATTGACATATTTTCCTTCTAGAGCCTTAGCTTTATCTTCTAATACCTGCGCCCCCTCACGGTTCTTCTTCTTAAGATATGCAATTTTTTTAATAAACACACCCCTTATATAGGCCTTAAAGGAGTCCCATATAATGGTCCCCTTTGCCGAACCTCGATTAAACTGAAAGTACCCCTGGATAATCTCCTCCATTTCTTCCGGGCCCTCCATCTGCTCTATCCAATATGGCTGGAGTTTCCAATACCTATAACCCACCGGACTTTCTACATTCAGGTCAATAACTACAGGGGAGTGGTCGGAGATGCTCCGGGGTTTATAATCTACAGTTTGAACCCTATTAAGAAACCCCTCTGAAACAAATACTAAATCGATTCTAGAAAAAGATTTGTAGGTTTCTGAAAAACATGAGAATTGCTTCCGGTCTGGGTACCTAATCCGCCAAGGGTCATACCACCCCACATCCCTTATAAATTCTCGAAACCTGCTACCTTCATTAATACTCTGGGAGCTACTTCTGAATCTATCGAGGCGGGAATCAAGTACCCTATTGAAATCCCCAAGACAAATAACATGGGATTGAGGGAAGTTGGCCACAAATTCTACTGCCTCCCTAAGAAGCTCAAAAGAGAAGGGTGGAGGAATATACACTGAGAGGATACAAATCCTAAACTGATCAATTTTGCCCTCTAAGAAAACATAACGGCCGCCTGGATCGATTTTACTGACCCCTGGATAGAACGCCAATGACTTCTTGAATAGGATAGACACCCCTCGAGACGTGTTTGTGAAGGGTGCATGAAAGACAGGGCCAATCCATGGACGCTTAAGCGAAGACAACTTATCTCCGCAGAGATGGGTCTCCTGGAGACAGATAACATCTGCCGCCAGGCTTTTACACTGCTTTAAGATTATGGCCCGCTTGACCCTGTCGTTCATGCCCCTCACATTCCAAGACACAAAGCGTATGCCCATAATTCCCACCCTGTATGGATCAGAACGATGTCAACTATTAATACAAATAAAAACAAGAGCTGCGTTCTCTTTAGAACTAGGGGTAACCGGTCATGACATACAAAAACAATATACATACACAAAACAACAATCCCTCCCTCCCCCCCACCCCCCACCCTGTATGCCCACCACTGGGCGTACCTACCCTCTTTCCCACCTCCCCCCCCCCTTCTTTTGGAGCAATTGTTGTGCAGCCACGAGAAAGCTGCCCCCCCCTCCCGGCATCCCCCGACTATGTAGCATATTTAATAACGAAAAAAAAAAAAAAAAAAAGGAACAAAAAAAAAAAAAAAAAAAACACCCCTGTATTTAGCAAAAGCAAAGAGGCTTCCCAAGATTTATACTAACATACAGTAAACCACTAGAACCTCGTAATAGCCTACAAGCATACAAGAGGACATCATCGATGCCCAGTTTGGCTGGCCAGAACTTGTTGTTTCCCCGGATGAACTCGATCTAGCCACTCCGCTACCTCCCCTGGAGAAGTAAAAAAAGAGGTCGTATCATCTGCCGCCACTCTTAATTTTGAGGGGTATATCATTGAGAACTGAATACCCAGCTCTCTCAAGCGACTTTTGACAACTTTGAATCTCATTCTATCCCTCTGAACCTCTATTGGGAAATCGGGAAAGGTAGCTATCTTTTTCCCATTAAACGTTAGATCTGGTTTCCCTCTGGCCAGCCGAAGTAATGTATCCCGGTCTTTAAAATGTAAGAACTTTGCAATCAAAGTTCGAGACTGCGCGCCGGGAGCTGGTGGATGTCCAGGAATACGGTGAGCCCTTTCGATGGCAAACTGGGCTGAGAAAGAGTCTCTTCCAAATATTTGAATAATCCAGTCCTCTAGAAATTTTTCAGGGGCCTTTCCCTCTACCCGTTCATCAAATCCCAAAAAACGGACGTTGCTACGCCTGAGCCGGCCCTCCATGTCAATAAGTCTTTGTCGCAAATCACCTACTTGGGAGGCGATTGATCTTACTTGTTTATCTAAAGGAATGACAGAGTCCTCCAACTGTGAGACCCGGGTCTCGACCTCGGTAACCCGCTCTCTTATTTTTTCCGCGTCTTGCCTAATCAATTGGATGTCAATCTGGACTTTCCCCAGTTGATCTGAGAGTCGTGTTTCACACTTGTTAATTGCCTCTAACACTTGGTGCAATGTTACCTCCGTTGCAACATGGGAGGTGCCTCCTTTTTCTGGAGAGGTCAACGGGGTGGTAGTTTGGGAGGAAGAGCCCGCTTTAGACTGTGATCGGGCAAATTTTTCCAATCTAGCGGCAGCGGTGTTCTGGCCCGTTTTGCCCATTTTGCTCGTTATTAGTATTCTTAACCCAGATGGGCTACAACGCTTGCAGCGAATTACCCTTAATAGGGGGAGAGAAAAAAAAAAAAAAAAAAAAACACAACAGGAGGCTGAAATCGGACCCAACCAAGGTATTTCAGCTTTGCCGACAGTTAATAGTGGTCAAATAGCGAGTAGGCTCGTTAACTCCTGGCCCAGATAGTTTGATCACGCCACCTCCCAGCGCAGATTGTCCAGACGATGAACTTGCCCCTCCCCCTCGTAATTCATCGGGGGTTGCCAAGGGGTTATAATGAAGGGAGGGCAGCAAGGAGTCGATATACCACTCACCAGGAACCCAATAATCAATAAATGGGGTCTAGAGGCATCCCATCAGAGAGTCAGTGCTGCAGCGATGGTCAAACAGTTAACGGTGTATCTCACAAGTCACTGATGGAAGCTCGTACAGACACCCCCAATAAAACTTGGGAGAAGTGCAGATTTATAGAGTGTACACCGATAGTTGAAATTAAAAGAGCCTTGGTAAGGCCTGTCTCTACAACCACCGTCAGTTGGGCACTGTGGCCGAAACTAAGCCGCCCTTCACACCCCAAACTCACATACAATATCGCTGGGCCAGTATTAGGTCAATTCCAACTCCCACAGCAAATAACAAATGGAGGATTTTAGTGTCTCCATGCGCACTCAATACTTGCGATTTGACCAGTGTCCAATGTTTGTAGTCGGTTAAGTCCTCAGTAGTTGGATGATGCCAATGGTCTGACCATACTGGGATGCCCTGCTGGAGTCCAGGTGATGATCTGCAAAGGCCCACTAGTGCTGATCTAATTCGCTCTCACTGCGGCTGGATAGGGCCGCGTTTCCCAGAGTGTATACGCGTGTACAACGCCCGAGGCAACGGTAGTAGCTGAAGGTTGCCTCCCACGCCAGGAGAGGCGTCCGCTGAGTCACCAACCCTCGGCGAGGGGAGAGGGGGGAGAACCCCCAACGCAGTAGGCAGGGAAACAGGAGTTGCCGGGGGGGTGAACAGCAGGAAACCGGAGCGGCGTCCCAGAGCAGGCAGGTAAGACGATGCTGGCTCCCGGAGATCTTGGCGCGCCGGCGGGGCCTGATGACATCAGACGCCAAGCTGTGCAGCAGCGTCTCGCCTCCGCCGCCGTAATGAACTCCGCGTCTGCAAGCGGAGCTCAGCTCCAGCGTCTATGGGGACCAGGTGACTAGTAGCCAGGAACAGTTTCACGCTGCGGGCATACTGACAAGGCTGTGCCCGAAAGCCTCACTTCATGCCGGGGGATGCATAGAGGGAGGGAGGGAAAGCACGCGATCTCACGCAACCGTTGCCGTGGCCCGCCCCTTCCTCGAGGATCTGGTTTATGAGGACCTTGCTCCATTATTGCTACAAAGATTATCCGCTGCTCCCTGAAACATGTGAAATCTAATTCCATTACTTTTTATTGAACTTACCACTGCCTTAATACTCCCTTTTATGCCACTGTAGTATTCTCTTAAATTTTCTTCCTGTTACCCCACACTGCATGCTACACCTCTACTATGCACAGCCTGCCAGCAGCAACCTACACTGTGTGCCTCACTCAGACCTGCTGCCTTATTTCCTGACCATCCCTGACATGCTCACTTCTTTCCTTCAGGTTCCTTCCTGCTCGCTCCCTGCCTTCAGGTCTCCTTACCTGCACCTCGTGTCACCTGTCTGTCTCCCCCTCCCTCTAGACTGTAAGCTCTTTGGAGCAGGGCCCTCTTTCCTCCTGTTCTCACAGCACTCGTCTTGCATTTCAATTACAGCACTCTTACTCGCCTACCATCTATACCTGCATATCTTCTCACTCACCTCCCTATATCTCAGCTGTATTGTGTACTAAGAATTGTACGGTTAATTGTGCTCTGTTTTTGTACTTCTGTGCTGTTATGTCTAGTTATGTCTTGTTCTGTGTACCCTGTACTGTTCTACAGGCTGCCTAGGATATGTGCTGCTAGCCAAATATGTACCCTGTGTCACCCCCGTAGTGTTCTATATATGTACAGGTTTTACTTGCTACCGATCTGGTTGGTGCAATCACCATGTGGCGCCGCTGAATGGCTGCATTGGTGCTGTACAGCTCAGTAAACATATGCTCCCCATGTCCGTCTCGCTCAATAGAGTACATCTAGTGTATATCTGTACGTGTCCTATATCTGTCCTGTTTTACTTGTCTACCTATCTGGCTGGTGCAATCACCATGTGGCGCCGCTGAATGGCTGCCTGGGTGCTGTACAGCAGTACAGTAAATATATGTCCATGTCCCTCATTAGAATGCATCTAGTGCATATCTGTATGTGTGATGTATATCTGTACTGCCATTGTTGCTTATTCTGATAACCCTTTGTATTACAGTATGTGCATTATTTTTAATGTCTGTAAAGCGCCTTGAGTCCTGTTGGAGAAAGTGAGCTATATAAATAAAACTTACTTACACCCTTTCAACTGTATGTTGAATGACCTAATTAATGCAAACAATAGTTAAGATTTCTAGGGGAGGGCAGAAAAGTGAAAATGGCAGCATAGAATGATAAACTAAATGAATGAAGTTGCTGGGGGAACTAGTTGAAGAAGCATAGGGAGAGAGATGAATGGGGATTGATGCGGAAATAACAGGCCAGCTGTCACCAATTTATAGAGAGATTATAGATAACCCTAGCAGGGAAGGAGCTACCTAATCATAAATGTAAATAGTTCAATCATTTTTCAATTTAAAATCAATCAACACCTCTGATAGTGTTCATCCTTACATACTATGGGGATACGATCCTAGACCTGCTAAATCAGATAAGAACAGACCATGGGAAAGATAGTGGAAGTCTTCTTGTAAAATGGAGTGTTTGAAAATCCTTTGTAAATCTCCTAATTTTTTAAAAATTTTACCAGTTAGAGGCATGGCTGTAAACAGTCTCTGTATAGCAGTGGTCATAGTCAGTAAATAAGGCAATAACAAATCGTATATTTGTTCAGCTAAAAACGAATGGTGTGTACACAGGGTGCGATTTGGGCTATAATTTTACCTATATATATTCAAAATTGGATATAAATAGTATAGTAAGTTAGCCTAAATTGCACATTGTTTTGAAGGCTTGCATTACCGATGTGCTTTTCTGTGGCGATATTATCACAAAAGAAAATAGACTGTGCAGGAAAGTCTATATTGACTATGTTGTCTAGGGAATTTAATAGAATGTATTAGGGCTAAATAGAAAGATAGTCAAAATCGCAAGTGCAGTTAGCCAAAATCGTATAGTCAACATAGGATAGTCAAAATCTGCCATTAGCCCCTTTAACACTACGTGTACACACAGTGCAATTTTGACTAGAGACACTGGAGATTTTGACCTAATGCACTGGCCATTTTTTCTACATTCACTATAATAGTCTGAAGGTGCCCACACACGGTGTGATGTCTTCAGTGTGTTTTGTACTATATCACATTGCATAGTGTGATAAAAACATAGTACACATTTTTTGTCGACAATTCAAGCCTTGTAACGTGGCCCGACAACCTCAGTATTGACTAATGGTCTTCTTTCACCAATATTTCACCTGAGCAATGGTACCCAGCAGGGATGCCCCCTCTCGCCTTTACTCTATGTCCTGGGCATTGAACCATTGGCGGCCAAGATAAGGAATAATCCTGACATCAAGGGAATTTTGGTACAAGGCACACAGTATAAGTTGTCACTCTTTGCAGACAACGTACTACTGACCATGTCCTCTCCCTCAACCTCGCTTCCCCGTTTAAATGATGAATTGCAGGCCTATGGCGGATGTCCTGGACATAAGGTCAACGGTATGAAATTGGAGGCCTTGCCATTGCATCTTTCCCCTGATATGCGGAGGGTCTTGGAGCTTAACTTTGACTACCTATGGAGGCCACAAGCCATTAAATATTTAGGCATTCAAATTACCAAATCATTAGACCAATTGGACAAGGTCAACTACACCCCCCTTTTGCAAACTATTGAAAATGATCTAAGTAGGTGTGCCCGTCTTCCGGTTCCGGCAGCGTGATGTGAGGCTGCTAGCTCAGAGGTCTCCGCTGCGAACCGGCTCAACACACCATTTACTCGGCGTTTTTTGCCTCCAAAACCAGCAACACCCGTCCCCGTCGTCCACTAAGCTCCCCCCCTGCATGGAAAAGTTCCTGGCGGGCATGTTCGGCTCAAGACCACGCACAAACAGGGGTAAGACTCCGGCGCTTGCCACTCCCAAGATGGCGCCCGTCACTGAAAAGCCAAGCAAAACGCCCCAGCAATCCTCTCCTCTCCCCCAGTGCACTAAGAACACCATGCCCCCAGTCTCAGACACATCGCCAGAAGCCTCTCACTCCCCCATACCCGTGCACTCAGACAAGGCACTCCCGCAGGCGGAGGACCCGGTCACCTACGGGGATATGATAAATGCTATAAGGGCAGCAATGGCTCCCCTACTCCATGAGCAAACATACAATATAAACCAACAAATAGCCCAGTTACAACAGCGGATGGTGGAAGCTGAGTGTAGGGTGGGCGAATGCTTTAAAGACGTGGCTGATATAAAACCTATAATAAAGCAGCAATCGAAAGACCTGCTTTACTTATATAACAAAGTTCAGGACTTAGAAAACAGGTCCAGAAGACACAATTTGAGAATTGTGGGTCTGCCTGAATCTCTCAAGGGCCCAGACTTGTTCCACTTCATCAAGCTCAAACTGCCTGAACTTTTAGGGATAAAGGATAGATGTGCAGACATGATAGTCGAACGTGCACAAAGACTGGGCAGTAGAAACCAACAAGATAGCGCCAGACCCAGAGCAGTTATCTTTAAAACGATGAACTTTCTACATAAAGAGCTCATCTGGACAACATCACACAAAAAGAGAGACCTTTCCTGGGAGGGTCACTCTATCCTGATATTTCAGGACTACACAGCTGAACTCTCCAAACAGAGAAAGGAGTTCTCCCCCATCTGCGCTCGCCTCATCAAGCTGGAAGGCAAGTTTGCTTTATTATACCCGGCGAGACTAAGAATCTATGACGGCTCATCCCACAAGGACTTCATAATGGCCCAAGATGCAGAACGCTTCCTTATGGAAGAACATGGCTGCGAGACCCACCAAGACCAGATGTCGGACTGTGACTGATCCCAGCGTCGAGGTAATGGGGCTACCCCCCCCCCCCACTATGTGCCTATACAATGACTCTTGATACCTGCATTCTAGGAACTGCTCATCACATTACGGACATTACAGCCGTCCCAATTCCAGGATGCCGTGGAGAGATGACGACCTCCCCCTGGGTGGAAGGTTTCTAACCATATGTTTGATTTATTTTGCATAATGCTGAACTTATTTCTTCATTGATATTTGTTTGGGCCGGTGAGCCTAGGAGCTCGCACAGTGTAATAGTTTAGGATGTATTACTCTCTCCAGTTGAGAGAAGGAAGTCAGCCGTTAAGGCTCTATATATGTTTAGTTAGTATGTTTAGTTTGATTTCCCTTGTCCCCCCCTCTGCCTTACCCCCAACCATCTCCGAGAATGAGAATCCGTATTCCAATACACATGATACTAAAGGTAATGGCGTAATAATTCCCATGAGTGTTGACATCACCCTTAATTGCCCGCTATGACACTCAATATAGCTAGCTGGAATGTAGGTGGCATTAATTCTCCAGTAAAGAGGAAAAGGATTCTAGTATATTTGAATAAGCTAAAACTGGACCTAGCCTTTATACAGGAGACACATCTTCTTCCACAAGAAAATGTGAACCTAAACATGCTAAGATGGAAACTCCTGGCATCTGCATCTTTTACATCTAAGGCTAGGGGTGTCTCCATTCTTGCTAGAAATGGTTTAGATATTGAAGCAATGAAAACTGTTGCGGACCCACAGGGCCGTTTTGTCATGTGCCACTTAAAATTAGAACAGCAGGAGTTGATATGCCTCAATGTTTACGCCCCAAACCAATATTCCCCATCCTTTTTCCAGAAGCTAATTTCATTATTGACTCCCTTCTCACACTTATATGTGATATTATGTGGGGATCTCAACTTGGTTTCTTCTAACCAACTAGACAAGCAACAACACTCCACTACCCCCCGCAAACTACCTAAGCTGGGGGTCCCTGCATTGTGTGAATCCCTACACCTGCTAGACGCATGGAGGGTCCTTCACCCAACTGAAATTATTTTCGTTACTAAATTTAGACTACAAAATGTTAATGAAAATAATAGCTGAGAGATTAAAGCTGTTTCTCCCCAGAATAATACATGGGGATCAAACAGGCTTTGTCATGGGGAGGAGCTCTGTCACTAATATCAGGAGGGTGCTGTCAGCGATATACTCTTCCCAGTGTGCCATGTCGGGGGACCAGAAAGCCATACTATCCCTAGATGCGGAAAAGGCCTTTGACACCTTGAGGCGTTTTTCTTTCCCAGATGAGTTTATTGGATTCATATCCACCATGTATGACAATGCGTCGTCAACAAGAATATGTAATGGCTTGATGTCTGATCCTTTCCCTATACTGAGGGGTACAAGGCAGGGCTGCCCCCTCTCGCCATTGCTCTTTGCGCTGGCGCTGGAGCCACTGGCAATCACATTGAGGAATTGTCCTGAATTCCAAGGCATACAAATCCGAAATGTCGACCTTAGAGTGTCGCTCTTTGCGGACGACATGCTATTGTTTTTGACCCATTCCCAGCATGCAATCCCTTTGATCTTTCAGATACTATTGAATTTTGGTAGCTTTTTTGGGGATACAAGGTGAATGTGGATAAATCTGAGCTTCTGACTATTTCTGGTACCCCCCCCCCCCCGGTATTCCCAGCTAACGACATAAAATAAAAATAAAAACTGCACTCAATAAAAATCCAGCCCCTACAGATCAAATACTTAGGAGTGCAAATCCCTCATAAAATATCAGACCTTTATAAAAGAAACTTCCCCCTGTCATCTCTAAGATCCTGCAGACTCTCGAAAACTGGAAGACACTGCCCCTCTCCCTACTGGGGAGAGTTGAGGTCTTAAAGTCTGTGATATTCCCCAAGCTGATGTACCCGATGCAAATGTTACCCCTAAAAATTAGCCCTTCTGACACCAAAACGCTGACACAAGCATTCAAAAGGTTTATCTGGAATAACAAAAAGCCCAGAATCTCCTTAGCCAAATTAAAACAACCCAAAGACAGAGGCGGGCTAGGCCTGCTGGACATACCCAACTATGCAAATGCTCTCCTCGCTAGATTTACTGTGGGCTGGCTGCAGGAAATGGATTGCTACTCTCATTATGAGGTTGACGCTGCAATACTCTTCCCATACTCTACCAGAGCCCTAGTACATTTGAAAAAACAACAGATTCCCTCTCATATATTTCAAAACCCCTTGTTCCGAAACATCTATAATGCCTGGCACACAGTCTGCACAAAAATAGGAATAGACCTAAAATCATCAGAGTGGATGCCTATCTGTGGCAATCCGCTATTTCCCCCGGGGATAAACAACCCAAGCTTTAATAGATTACAGAAAAAAAGGGCCTCAATCTTGTTGCTCAGGTGTTTGACCCGAGAGGGAAAGTCTTCCCCTTCGGGAAGCTACAAGAGAAATTTGGTTTACCTATTGCTGCTCTGTTTTCTATAACACAACTGCAACACTTCGTACAGTCTCTTTCCCCCCGAGCTATGGAGGAGGCCCCACGTACTTTGCTACACTCCTGGTCTGATAAAATAATTACTAACCAATTTAAGACCAAAATGATATACACAGAACTAAAGAATAACTCTTTATTGTCTTTACAAAATAAAACTCGGGAACAGTGTGCCAGAGACTTTCCTCAGGTGACAACGCAAGATATATTTAAACATTTTGAAACAACAATGAAAACCCTTCAGTCTTCCGTCCTACAGGAGGTCCACTTCAGGGTAACCAACAAGCCATATATGTCTCTAAAGCAGAGAAGCTTCTTTGTCCCTGAGGAAACAGGCAGATGCTTGAAATGTGGCTTCCACACTGCCTCATTTCTCCACAATTTCTGGTCCTGTGGATATACAAAAAATTCTGGTATAAGATACTCTGGGGCAGATGTATTAAGCCTTAACAAGAGATAAATGCAAGGGAGATACTGAGAGATAAACGTCCAGCCAATCAGCTCCTTACTGACTTTTTTCAAACACAGCCTGTAACATGGCAGTTAGCAGGTGATTGGCTGGGCGTTTATCTCTCCTTATCACCCTTGCATTTATCTCTTGTTAAAGCTTAATACATCTGCCCCATTATTTCTTAGAAAGGGACTTGAACTTAAAGGTACAACTACACCCAATCCCGATAATGTTTCTGAACTTTGAGGTTTGGAGCATTGAGGATACGAGTAGTCATTTAATTCCTTTTTTGACAATATTATTTACTGTGGCCAAAAAGGCCATTTTGAAAGCTTGGATTAGTAAGCACATACCCAGCCTCACAGACATTGTAGAACTACTTAATACCTCTATGGCTTTTGATAGATATAACTCGATCCACACCACTCAGTCAATCTCACGTAGCTTCCTGAAAAAATGGGAACCATACATTACAACAAAACCTCTAGAGGTACAGGAAAAACTACTGCGTGTACTAGATGTTTTGCCTCCTAATGGCTGTAATGTCCACACCTCCACCACAAACAATTAATTACCGATACTAAGCTATTTTTACGAACCAATGTAATATACCAACGTATCTCTTACCACCGATGTCAAAGCTTGTATCTAACTCTGTGCGATAAGGAATGCTATGCCATAAATACACTGTAGAGATTATAAATCTCTTAATCCTATGTCAATATGTAATACCTATGTTATACCTCTCATTCTCATTCCTCCACCCCATCCCTCCCCCCCCTCTACCCCCCCCCCAAACCCCCAATGTAATTGTCTAAATGTTGTTGGACTGTTGTTTGACTTGTATGTACGCAACCGATTGCACTGAACCAATGTAATGAACGGTTATTTTCTATGTTTATTGCATAAAACCCAATAAAAATACTTAAAAAAAAAAAAAAAAGTAGGTGGGCCCCTTTATATATATCCTGGATAGGCCATATCAAGTCTATTAAAATGAATATTTTACCCAGGCTGCTTTACCAGTTTCAGACAATGCCAATAGTTGTTCCATACCCTTTCCTTCGCTCAGTTCAGTCTCTATGTTGTGCTTTTGTGTGAGCAAACTAAAAGCCTAGACTTCGTAGGGCATGTCTGGCTAAGACATCACTTAGCATAGAACACATGGCAAAAAGGGTGAGCTGGCGATCACACCCAGTCTACCAAGATGAAGGGAAGAATAACCCCATGGGTGCAACAATGCACAGTGGTTGTATATAACACAATACAAATGCAACAATGCACAGAGGTGGTATGTAACACAATATAACTCCAGACTCCTGCACAGGGAAGGAATGACCCCTAGAAGGCAAACCTGACCCCTAGTGTGAGTTGCTGCAACAATACAGAGATGGTTCCAAATAATATAATAAAAGAAGCTGCTGCAGGGGAAGCCTCTGACTTATCTGTAGTGATGGTGATACCTTAGACAGATCTCATGGGGACTGCAGTGCAGGCAGACAGGACCACTGAATGTGACTAGGGAATAGGAGCTCAGACCAAACAGACTAGCACACAGGACTGAAAACTGGGAACTAGGAACTATAACTGGCAGGGTTGTATAGGTCAGAATGCCTTATGAAGGCCTCGGGTAATCAAGGCAGCTGTGCACAATCCAGCCCAGGAGGGCTAACAAGGTCAGACTTGTGCATACATTAATTCAAAGGAAATTGGGCTGTAATGGCACAGATTCACCACTGGAGGCCACCAGAGAGTCGATTGCCAACACAGACTGAAATAAAACCATGACAAGACAGATATGAGTCATAAGCAGTGGCGTAACTAGAAATGTTGCACCCCTTGCCAAAAAAGTTTCTGCCCCCCCATACATTATTTCTTTTTTTTACCTACATGCTCTTTGCCGGGGGATTCCATGCTCGTTGCCATGGGTTGCAGGCACTGTATGCACTGAGCTCCCCTGACAGAGAGAGGAGGAAATAGGTCATAGAGAAGGTGAAATATGCTGGATAAAGAGAGGGAGGAGAGATCAAGGGCAAGGAGAGGGGACCAGATGGTGGGCAAGGAGAAGGGGGTAGATGCTGGACAGGGAGAGGGTGACAGATCCTGGGCAGGGAGAGGGTGGTACATATGTGGGGAGACAGTGGTACAGATGTGGGAAGAGGTTGGGGAGGAGACAGATTCTGGGGAGGTGGGGACAGGTGCTGGACAGAGAGGGATTAGGGTACAGATTTTGGACAGGGAGAGGGGACAGATCCTGGGCAGAGAGGGATGGGGGACAGATAATGGGCAGTGAGAAGGGGACAGATGTTGGCAGGGAGAGGAGATATGCTGGGCAGAGAGAGGGGGGGAAAGATGATGGGCAGAGAAAGGGGGGACAGGTGCTGGTCAGGGAGAGGAGATATATGCTGGGCAGAGAAAGCGGGGACAGATGGTGGGCAGGTAGTGTGGGGACAGATGGTGGGCATGGAGAGGGGGGACAGATACTGGGCAGGGAGAGGAGAGATATGCTGGGCAGAGAAAGGGGGAACAGATGGTGGGCAGGGAGTGTGGGGACAGATGGTGGGCAGGGATTGTGAGGAAAGATACTGGGCAGGGAGAGGAGAGATATGCTGGGCAGAGAAAGGGTGGACAGATGGTGGGCAGGGAGTGTGGGAGAGATGGAGGGCACAGAGTGTGGAGACATGGTGGGCATGGAGAGGGGGGCAGATGCTGGGCAGGGAGGGTGAGAGAGAGAGACTGCAGGGAGAGTCAGGAGCTACAGTGGAGGAAGAGGGAATATTCCCAGGCAGGTCCATGCTGTCAGATCCTCCGTGTTCCAGGGATCAGATGAACTCCTCCAATCAGGGGCACTTCTATTCAGCATGCTGTCCTCCTGGCCCTATGCTGAGTTGATGAGGGGGGGGGGGGGGAGGAGCTTGGCACCACACAGAGAGAGAGAGAGACAGAGAGGAAGGTGCAGGGAGTGGGACTTCCCCTGCTGTGGCTGCTGCTATCCTGAGCTATCCTCATCATATGGGATAAACTTAACAAAAGGAGGGGGTTAGCACCTTACCCATCCCCGATGACTCCCCTTTGGCATCACCCCCATTTTCAGCTGGGTTGAAGGAGTAGTTATATGCACCCTTGGGTTGCACGTGGGATTACACAATTTCTACATATACTGTATTGGGTGATTTCGCCCCTCAGAATTTCTCAGATCTATGTGAGAAATACAAATTGGAGACAACACACAATTTTAAATATATGCATCTAAAAAGTTTCATCCAATCTTCCTATAAGACACAAAAGCCCAGGCCAATGAAAACGTTTGAACGCATCTGCAACTATAGCCCTGAGCGTATAGGAGCCATTTCTATTCTCTATTCTGTTTTAAATACCCAACCTGACAAACACAAAGAATCTTTTGAAAGGGCATGGGAAACAGTCCTGGGGATTAGTATAGAGGAAGAAGATTGGGCAGATATTCGACTACGTATAGCTAAAACTTCTATTAACACAAATATTAAAGAAAATTATTTTAAGATTTACTCACGCTGGTACCTGGTCCCTGAGAAATTACATTCTATTTTCCCAACAACTCCAGACCTCTGCTGGCGGAATTGTGGGAATAAGGGCACCTTTATGCATATTTGGTGGGAATGCCCCCTGATTTCTGCATATTGGGATGAGGTCCTACAGTATCATTGGTTTGCAGTGTGATCAACTTCACATACCCTAAAGATCCAATATATATTCTACTGTGCAAGCCATTGAGTGGGCTACCTAAACCCCAGGATAAACTTTGTCTCCATATTTTTAATGCAGCTAAACTCCTCATTGCTACACAGTGGAAACAGCCTTCTTCTCCTCCGATGCCAGCGTTAATAAATACAATTTGGTCCTTAGCATCAATGGAATACATTACTGCTCTTCTTCACAATAGAGTGGACAAGTACCACGCAGTCTGGGGCTCGTGGTTCTCTCATTTCCATAGACAACTCCCCGGTATGGTATGATTTAATTGCCTCTTTTAGTGCTTATCTGTACCCAATATTATTCTATCTCCATTTTTATTTTTTACTAAATTTGTGTCTCAGTAGTAGTAGTAGTAGTAGTAGTAGTAGTAGTAGTACGTTTATTTATTTTAGTGTCCGCAGCGCCCTACATAGCAAACAAAAAAAAAATTACAAGGTAACGTACAGGGTGTGTTGAAAAATACAGTATAAATAGGGGTATAGCTGGTAGAACTAAAATCAGCATCAGTTCAGAAGTAGGTGTGGAAATTGTCGAGGAGACTGAAGATGAAGTAGAGGAAGGGAAGAACAGGACAGGAGCACAGGTGAGGTAATGAGGTAGGGTGAGTATGTGAGGAAGGAGGGCCCTACTCATAAGAGTTAACATACTAAAAATAGGTGGGTGGACGAACGAAATACAATAGGATAAGTAGGAACGGAGGGGAACGGAGGGAGGATAGGAGGATCAAAAGAGGTTAGGAGGAGGGATAGGCTAGTCGAAAAAAGTGGGTTTTGAGGGAGCGCTTGAAGGAGGTAAGGGAATCAGATAGCCTGATGGGTGGCGGGAGGTTGTTCCAGTGCAGGCGGGCAGCGCAAGAGAAGTCTTGGACACGGGAGTGGGAGGAGGTGATTAGGTGAGAGGTCAGTCGGCGGTCAGCGATGGAGCGAAGAGGACGGGAGGGAGTGTGGATAGAGATCAGTGAAGAGAGGTAGGGAGCTGTGGAGGAGGAGAGAGCCTTGTAGGTGGTGGTGAGGAGTTTAAAGAGAACTCGGAAAGGAATGGGGAGCCAGTGAAGAGATAGACAGAGGGGGAGGCGGAGGTAGAGCGGCGGGAGAGGAAGATGAGCCTAGCAGCAGTGTTAAGAATGGATTGGAGAGGTGCGAGGCGGGTGTGAGGTAGCCCAGAAAGAAGGATGTTGCAGTAGTCAAGGCGGGAGATGACAAGAGAGTGAATGAGAATTTTGGTCGTGTCAGTGGAGAGGAATGGTCTGATGCGTGAGATGCTGCGTAGGTGAAAGCGGCAAGACTGTGAGAGAGCACAAATGTGGGGGGTGAAAGAGAGGGAGGAGTCAATGATGACACCGAGGCAGCGCGTTTGGTCGGTGGACGTGATCTCGGTTTCACCAATGCTGATGGAGATAGTGGGAGAAGAGGGGATGTTCGGGGGATGGTACCTTGCAAACGCACCATGTGTGGGCACCTTGTGCTCTAGTCAAAATTGCCTTGCCTGCACTGTCTATTTTTCTAAGCGCTATTGACTTAGCGGAGCCGTGCATTGGGATCACCTGCAGGGGAAACATCATAGGCATGCGCAGCACATTTTATTAGGGGGTGTACTGTCAAAGCGGTGTGCCTAGCACAACCTATTGGGCATGTCTAACACCGCCATTGGGTCTATCTAACACTGCCAATCAGGCGTGCACTCACTACAATATAAAACTTCTCTCAGCCACACCATTATATCCTGCCTATTTCAGTTTTAATCTTCTAATTACTCTGTGTAACAGTACATGCAAATAAAGTCAAAATCATATCTGGATGACATAGATATGTAGTGATATGACAATGGTGTAATACAATTAATAATGCAAAACACACATTATTGATTGATGGGCGCTTGTTTTAATGGAATACAAGTCTAAAAAGCAAAAGCCTTTGGTAAAAGGTATTACTAGCAGCAATAAGTGTGGGGGTTTGGGCACAGCATTAGGGGTGCCTGTGCACCCTTAACACTCAATGTGCGCACACCTATGGGAAACATCATGAGATTTTGTCTAACCTCTGTGATTTTGACTATCTAGTCAAAATCACTTGCAAAAATTGCACCATGTGTACACCCGTTCAGTTCTGTCCCATAAGAATGGTTGCTCAGCCCCCACAGCTGTGAGTATAGCACTCACCTGTAAAATCATACATTAGATTCTATGGTTCCACTATACTTCTGACCACAAGAGAGGGGAGGTGGACATAGTATGTTTGGAGAGGAAGATGAGCTGGGCAGCAGCTTTAGGATAGATTGGAGTGGAGAGGTGTTTTACAGCCAGGCCAGAAAGTAGTAGATTAAAGTAGTCCAATCTGGTCCGATCCTGGAAATATTTTTGAGGTGTAAACGACAGGAAATTGTGGAAGGTGAGGTTATGTGGGCGGGTGGGAAGATGATCAGCTCAGTCTTAGACATGTATAGTTTAAGAAAGCACTGGAACATCCAAGAAGAGATAGCAGAGAGACATTTAGAAATACGAGTGAGAAGGTCAGAAGAGAGGTCAGGAGAGGAGAGGTAGATTTGAGTATCATCAGCATAGAGGTGATATTGGAGGTCGAATGAGCTTATCTAGCGATGATGTATAGAGAGAAAAGGAGAGGACCAGAACAGAGCCTTGGGGGACACCTACTGTCAGTGGAAGTGCAGGGGAGGTGGAGTCATTACAAGAGACACAGAAGGAGTGGTCAGAGAGGTAGGAAGATAGGACAAGAACAGTGGAAGGTGCATAAACACTGCATTTTTGGCCCACCCTTACCCTGCATAATCGTCTGAAAATGTAACGCATATGCGGCCACCCGATTTAACAGGGTTTACTGCAACAAAACCCAAACAAAGATAAACACTCTTTTGATTTTGAAAGAAAAGATAAAAATTTAAAGAACAGTCTAATGATGGTACAGGTGTGTACCAAGCTTAAGTCTGATCACTTCATCTGGTGCAATACATGAAAGGAATATTTTTGGGTTGAGGACCTTGGCACTAATTTTACATAAGATAAGAACTTCCGCCATACCCTGAGACCCACCAAGCAGTGCACTGTTTTTTTTACATCTAAAGCCGTGTGACCCGCCAGACTTTGAGCACTGACAGTTTTCACAGGTCGGGGGGAGGATTAATGGCAATTACCATCTGAAGGCCGTATATCCTGCGTAAGGGATACCTATTTCCAAAAGGTCTTCAGTACATCAGAGACTTTTGGGGGAAATGAGAGAGACAACCACAGTGGCAGTGCAGTCTCCCTATTCAGCAGCACCTGTGTATAGCACCAGTGGCCCTGCCAGAGAGAGACCAAAGAACTTGGATTAAGGTATTCTGTCTCCAGAAGGTCCGGTGACCTACCTAAATGTATATATTGCCTCCCTGCAAGTGCGGCCCGGCGGTGAGTACAGATTCCAGTACTTATTTCTTAACACGGCGCCTGCGATCAAGATTGTATCCATCGGGTCCCAAAAAATCACGTCGATCGCATCGCATGCAACCAAATCGCATGCGATGGACGCGATTTTTACATTGGAATCAATGTGAAATGGTCCCTGAGACCCGATTTTACATTGGCCCCAATGTTAAATGGCCCCCAGACCCCAATTTTTATTGTTTCCCAACCCTGATGGGTCAAATGCCCCCCCCCCCCCCCCGATCAACGCCAACCCGAAGCGTGGCGAGCACAGCGAGCCAGCGAGGGGCAGCAGTACGCATCCTCCGACCTTTTCATACCCCCACTATCCACGTCGGCGTGGAATTGACTTTATATAGTCGAGCCCGAAGCGTGGCGAGCGGACGCGCATTACTTCGCAGGTATTACGCATCCCCTTGCGGGGCTCGCTGCGCTCACCACGCTTTGGGCCCGGTGGCTCGCTGCGCTCGCCACACTATATAAAATCAACTCCACGCCGACGTGGATAGTGGGGGTATGAAAAGGTCGGAGGACACGTACCGCCGGCCCTTGTGGGCTCTCTGCGCTCGCCACGCTTTGGGTTGGCGTTCATCGTGGAGTGGCGTTAACAATGGGGGGGCATTTGTCATGTCAAATACCCATAAGGGTGGGTATACAATGAAAAATTGGGTCCATTGGCCCATTTAACATTGTTCACTATGTAAAGTCGCGTCCATCGCATCGGTCGCATCGCATGCCTTAACGTAAGGCATGCGATGGACGCGATGGATGTGATTTTTTAATTGTCGGGGAAAAGGCTAAAAATAGCCCTGAAATCGCGTCGGTCACGTCCATCGTATACCTTAAGTTAAGGTATGCGATCACCTGCGACAGGCGCCATGCTAGGAAATAAGTACCCAGATCCCCTATTTGAACAAGGAGAGAAAGTCCCAGGAAATCAGCAAGTACATTGGGGCAGATGTATTAATCTGCCTATAACGTTTGACGAATAACGATTCCCGCTTCGCCAGCATAACGTGGAGAAGCGGGCAAACGTTATAGGCAGATATATTAACCCCATCCCAGCTGATAAGGAGAGCCGTTATCCCCAGCGTGAACGGCTCTCCTTATCGTCTCCCTCGCCGCCCCGCACATGCGCACTCGCCGCCCCCCACCCCCCCCACCCCCCAGGCCGGCTTTCTGGGCATGCGTGAGATCTCGCTAAAACCGCGAGATCTCCAGCACAGCCCAAGCCAGACGCAGGGCTAGCGTTGTCCCCATAGTGGGGGATAGGACAACGCTAGCTGGCGAAGCGGCCGGGGCGAATTAACGTCTTGAAGGCTGTTAATACATCGCCCCGGCCGTTAATCCCTGGGGGGGATTGCAGGGACAGCCCCGCCGAGCGTAACTCGGCGGGCTGTCACTAGCGCACGTTAGGTGCGCTAGTAATACATTAGGATAAACGTAATCCCCCCCAGTTAACGCTGGTTGATACATCTGCCCCATTATTACTACGAGAATAGACTCAAATATTATACCCGCAGCCACTTAATAATAATTGTTGTCCATATTTTGAACTTTTCAATGTTCGTTATCCGATTGATCCTTATTTTACATTAAATATCATACAAATACAATTACACACATTTATTACTCAATTACTTATTAATTAATTAATTAATTACTTATTACTTCCATTTTCGGTACTTGTTTCCTAGCACGGCCACAACGATTTCCATCGGTTTGGTCGTGTCGGAAAAAACGCATCGATCGCATCGCATGCGATGCGATCGACACGACGCGTCCGACCCGATTTTTTAATTGAATCAAATGTGAATAGGGTCCCTGGGACCCGATTTTACATTGGATTCAATGTAAAATATTCCCTAGACCCCCAAATTTTACAACGTAAACCCCACCCCACGATAGACGCCAACCCGAAGCGTGGCGAGCCCGTGAGGGGCGGCAGTGCGCGTCCTCCGACCTTTTCATTCCCCTACTATCCACGTCGCCGTGGAGTTGAGTACATATAGTGTGGCGAGCGCAGCGAGCCACCGAGCCCGAAGCGTGGCGAGCCCCGCGAGGGGACGCGTATAACTTCACAGGTATACGCGTCCTCTCGCTTTAACTTTAACACCGGGGTATAGAGCATGGGGTAGGAAATCCCCCTCACAGATAATGTACCGTCAGTAATTTCCAACAACTGCCCATCTATAATATTCAGAAATAAGTATCCAGAGTGAATTTCTCAGCAATTAGCCAGAATGATGGCACGATTATTCAATAAGAGCCGATGGGTTTTGATTTTCTCCAGCAATAAACGATACTGGGCTCAAATGAGAAAATAATACGCGTCCTCTCGCTTTAACTTTAACACCGGGGTATAGAGCATGGGGTAGGAAATCCCCCTCACAGATAATGTACCGTCAGTAATTTCCAACAACTGCCCATCTATAATATTCAGAAATAAGTATCAAGTATCCAGAGTGAATTTCTCAGCAATTAGCCAGAATGATGGCACGATTATTCAATAAGAGCCGATGGGTTTTGATTTTCTCCAGCAATAAACGATACTGGGCTCAAATGAGAAAATAGCCCGTACAATATTGGAGTTCTGTGAAGAGATGTGCACCACATGAATCCACCAGAGTGAATATATATATGCGGTGATCCCCGGCACTCTGGATGAATGAGCAGCTTGCCAGGTGCCTTCATGCTGTTCTTGATAAAAGCGCGACAATCGCTGAAACGTTGAACTAACACAGCCTCCTTTTGTTACTGACATCAAGTCCTGAGTGCCGCCGCTACTGTGAGATATATATATATCTGGTGCTGGCTCCGGCACTCTGCTGTCCCCTAGGACTCACTTGCTCCGGTGCCTTCAGGTGTGACCACTTGGGTCCACTAGTGCAAACCCCTGGTATATCGAGCGGCACTCAGAGTCTTGACAAACGAAGATACACTGCGTGTTTAATGCAACTTCAACGTTTCGGGGTGCTGGTCCCCTTCGTCAGGATAAACACAAAGTGTCACACTCAAGAAATATATAGACAAGACTTACCCCCCTTCCAATCACCACTGCCCCTCCCGCTGCTCCGGGTCACCTGGCAGTGCAGCGCGATGTCCATTCCCCGTACCGCAGTTTCCTGTTTCCGGCGGAAACGTGTGATCCTCTCCCTGCCGGTTCCCATGGCAACGCTCGGGTTAACAATCTACAATGCACACATTATAAACATTAAACCTGCATTATTATACCGTGTCATAAACAATCTTTTAAAATGCATTGTGCTAGTGATTTCCTGCATCAGTGCTCATGTTGTTTAAAAAGGCTGTTGTGCTCAGACCTAGAAGACGGCTGCTGTAGCCGATGACGTGCTAAAAAAACTGTTAGTTAGTGCATAAAAATATATGCAACTACATATATTTTTATGCACTAACAGTTTTTTTAGCACTTCATCGGCTACAGCAGCCGTCTTCTAGGTCTGAGCACAACAGCCTTTTTAAACATGAGCACTGATGCAGGAAATCACTAGCACAATGCATTTTAAAAGATTGTTTATGACACGGTATAATAATGCAGGATATATATATATATATATATATATATATATATATATATATATATATATATATATATATATATATATATATATACATACTCCAGTACTCCCTCAATATGATGAGGGGGATGTAGACACTCTCCTGGAGAGTGTCTACATCCCCCTCATCATATTGAGGGAGTACTGGAGTATTATTGGGGCACGTGATCATACACGTCAACCCCTTGTGGACACCCCGGATCTTACTCTGATCTTTGTGCGAGTGCGGTCTCCCCTGGACATATATATATATATATATATATATATATATATATATATACACGCAAGATAGAAAAAGCACTCCCTCGGTCTTCCACTTGAATCAATAACCAGCCAGACACACTGAATGGAAGGTGCTAACGTTTCGGGTTTTGACCCCCATAATCAAAAGCAAAAAACGTGCATAAAGACAATAGGTGTGCAAGCTTACCTATATAGTGAAATAAGGGGTCCTCCCTTCCCGGGTGTGCGCCATGCATTGGCCGCCCGCAGCCCGAGCCGCCGTGCTGTCCTGACCCGGAAGTCGGCGCCTGTCAGCTCTACGTCATTTCCATCCTTTCATGCTGCCCGGCCGGCTCTTGCTGTGATTGGTCCACCGCATGCAGCGCGTCCTGTTACTAGGGAACCCTGTGAAACAACAACATAATGTGAGATATAATGTAAGTGTGTCCAATCAAATTCACATATCAGATGAATCAACAGCTTATTAGCTATCTAGATGTGAATATATACATCAAAAGTGGTAAAATTGAAACCGATATCTTTTGCAAACCAACTGATCGAAACACATTGTTAGCAGCCGATAGTCACCATCCAATTGCCACTAAAAGAAGTCTCCCATATTCTCAACTGCTTCGAGTTAAGAGGATAACGAGTGAACCAGAGAGACTATCCAATAATTTGGACATGATGAGCAAGAAATTCCTAGACAGAGGATATACCAAGGAAACCATCAACCAATCCATGGCTAAATTGGAGACTATCACCCGTGAAGAGACCCTACAGACTAAAGCTTCTGACAAAGCAGATCAAAAAGATAGAGTTCACTGGGTACGTGGATTTAATGCAGCAGATCCCACCATCAGATCAACTACAAAAAATCTATGGCCTATGGTCCAACAGGACAAAGACCTGAAAACACTAAAAAACTCTAGCATCATGCCCTGCTACACAAGAGGGCAGAACATTCCGGATATGCTGGTAAGAACAGACATCTCCAAACGTCTATCGGCGGAACAGATGAGACCAGGAGGGTGTTACCGATGCTTGGGATGTACCACCTATCGATACATGTCTCCAGGCCGATTCTTTACACACCCGCATTCCGGGGCAAAAATTTAAATTAACTTTCCAGTAACCTGTTCAAGTTCCTACGTGATCTATATTATCAAATGTCCTTGCGGGCTATGCTATGTGGGCAAAACAATCAGGATTTTTAAAGAGAGAATGGCAGCCCACCGATATGCCATACGCACCGCAATTGCCCAAAATGATCATGAACAACCTGTTGCCAAACATTTTGCGTTGGCAAAACATAGCCTAGCATCACTAAAATACATGATCATAGATCACATTCCAGCAGACTTACGAGGAGGTGACCGAGGGAGAAAACTTCTCCAAGTAGAGACTAAGTGGATATACAGATTAGACACTGTCAGTCCCCGCGGATTGAATGAACAACTGACGTTCAACATGTTTATATAATGTGTAACCCATGTCTCTCCCCAAGTAGCTGCGTGATATTATGCACCTTTTTTCATAATCATTTACACTGTGTAGTATTTTCATGTTATAGCTATTCACACTGCATTATGTGCAGCCCTTATACAGTATACAATTGATACTGCTTTTGTCACACTTACATTGTATCTCACGTTATGCTGTTGTTTCACAGGGTTCCCTAGTAACAGGATGCGCTGCATGCGGTGGAACAATCACAGCAAGAGCCGGCCGGGCAGCATGAAAGGACGGAAATGACGTAGAGCTGACAGGCGCCGACTTCCGGTTCAGGACAGCACAGCGGCTCGGGCTGCGGGCGGCCAATGCATGGCGCACACCTGGGAAGGGAGGGCCCCTTATTTCACTATATAGGTAAGCTTGCACACCTATTGTCTTTATGCACGTTTTTTGCTTTGATAAAGGGGGTCAAAACCCGAAACGTTAGCACCTTCCATTCAGTGTGTCTGGCTGGTTATTGATTCAAGTGGAAGACCGAGGGAGTGCTTTTTCTATCTTGCTCATACATTATACTATTTGGATAAGCACCTCGGCAGCTGAGGCTCTAGGACTGGAGTGCCGGTCCCACCACAAGGAATATATATATATATATATATATATATATATATATATATATATATATATATATATATATATATATATATATATATATATATATATATATATATATATATATATATATATATATATATATATAGCGCGACCATGAGTCAAGGCTGCACACACAAAGCGATATAGAGAGTGCTGGAGCTCACAAAATGGTAGTAATACAAGAATGCATTAGAGAGCCAGCAACATCCAACAGTGAAAGAAAAAATTTGGCATATAAAGTGCAAATCGGAGCAAAAGGACAATCAAAATTTAAAAATGCAGGAGGAAACGTCTACTTAGCATATTGTAGACATGTTCACCGCGTTAATCCTTCAACAACCAGTCATAACACCCGACAGGCTGTTTCGGTGCTACACTGCACCTTAGTCATGGGCAACTGACTGAACGCAGCCTAATATACCCACAATACTAATCAGCATAAGCCCTCTCACCTGTTGCGGCAAAGGAATCAGCAGACACACTGAGAAGCTGGCGGCGGCCTCCGGTCATCAGGACAATCACAGATGCCGGAAGACAGACGGAAGTGACGTCATGTCTCATAGCAACGTGCATACACAGGCCGCTTCAGCAGAAGTCAGGTGACCGCTGGTATAACTGAGCGTCATAGCAACCATATACAACAAAACTAGGTATGCGCTCACAACACTGACTGACATACAGCGGAAATAAATCACTATATTTCTGAAGCGCTGATACTTTAGTCAGACAGACTTTACTATATAAACAAACGGTGAGAGGAAAAAAGACGCTGATCAGGTACGGGGACACATAGGATGCATGGGAAACGCCATCACAATGAAAAATACCTAAAAACACCTAAAAATACATGGACATAGAAATAACGAGTGGAAGATACCAGAGCCACAGAGAAAGGGATGAGCATTAAACAAGAGGGGGGGGGGGGGGAGCAAACAGCCAATCAGGAGAACCACAATAGACTAAGGTCCATAAATGGCAGGATATAGATAATGAACGTGCACACAATTTTACATATATGAACACCACCATCACTAAAAAAATTATTGTATATCTACAGAAAACAATGTAGTGACTGATATTCATTCAGACAATTGGGGGTTATACACTTCAGTCGGTGAATCCACAGGCACTCTCTTTGGAGAAGGAGCTTATCGCGATCACCTCCACGCCTCAAAGGAGGGATATGATCAATGGGCATAATTGAGAAGTCACGCATAGAATGTCGCATGGTAGCGAAATGGCGTGCCACTGGGGGTGTATTGCCATTGATTTTCGTGAATGCTTTTTTTTATAGACGAGCGATGTCCTGCAACACGTTCCTTTAATAGGCAAATAGTTTTGCCCACATACACCAATAGGCAGGGGCACACAATGGCGTATATAACATAGCGACTATCGCAGTTGAGATGGTGTCTGATGTCATAGCATTGTCCTGTTTTAGGATCAGTAAATTTGTCTCCCAACATCAGGAACTGGCAGTTCACACAACCGTGGCATTTCGTGACCCCATTCTTCGTTTGTAGCCAAGTTTTTTTCTTAATGGGTCCAATGTCTGATGGAGCTAGGACATCCCTTAAATTGCGACTTCTCTTGTAACAAAAAAGAGGTGTCTGCATGCAATAACGTCCAATGGCTACATCCGATTGCACAATATGCCAATGTTTTAGTATAGTTTTTAGGATATGTGCTGAAGCGACAGAATATGTCTCCCTGAAGTCGAGACGGACAGTCAGATGGTGAGCCAGGCTGCCGGCGGATCGCCAGCGGTGACGTTCTGGCGATCCGCCAGCAAAGAAGAGGCCTGCCCCATCTGTATATATATTCTGTATATATAAAAGTGAAAATTTGTCCTTCTGCCTTCTTTCCCACAGTTTAAAAGAGAAGATCGTGAAATTTTACATACGAGCGTATTAAAACACAACCAACTAACAAAAATGTGAAATTAAAATTACACCCCTAGGGGTGGGACAGCAGCACAGAGTATATCAGGAGAACACATAACTCTGGAATGCTGCAGCAGTTTACACCTAACCTTCTACACATATCAAATACAGTCTGTGAACAAATACTGGGGGGAGGGGGCGTAACACACCCCTAGAGTGGGTACAGCAGCACAGAGTATATCAGGAGACAGCATAACTACGGAATGACTGGAGCAATTTACACCAAACTTGGTACACATATGATGTACAATCTGGGAACAAACACTGTGGGTTTAACACACCCCTAGCACCCCTAGGGGTGGGGCAGCAGCACAGATTATATACCAGGACATGCGGATTCATAATTTTCTATAACCCTGCCAAGACTGCAAAAAATGTTTTAGCTAAACCCCTGAAGAAGTCCCCATAGGGGACGAAACGTGTTGGATGATGCAGCATGTTTTCTTATAAATGTTCAACAAACATCTTCATTGAACACTTTTATTGAAAACTACTTTTTAAAAAGAAAGAAAACCATTAATATGGACTCTTGTGTTTTACAACAATATTTGTGACACCAGTAGAGGCGTATTAAGGACTTTTCCATAATTGTCTGTATACCTTGTGTTTCTTCCCTTGCCAGTAGGGGATTTTGTGGATAAGGCTGCCTTGTGTTGTGCTTAGTAGCATTTATAAATCTTTTAAATTACATGTGATTTATATCGGGCGGGCAGGCGTCGGTGACCCGGGGGAAGCGCTGGAAGCGCCGTCAGAAGGGGACACACGTGCCTCTCGTGCGCGCGCGTCCCCTTCTCGCTATAGAGATGGCGGGGGCAGGCGGCTGGCGTCGCCATTGCCATCCCCTGCAAGATGGGACCTGCCCCATCTGTATATACACTTGCTGGCAGTACTCCAAGGAGCACACACACACTGCATTGTTACTTGTGGTAACTGTTTCAATAACAGACTCTGAACTAGCATTTGCACTTTTTACTTGTGAATTGTATGTCAAATAAATCTTTATTCTGGTAAATTACTCCCCACTGTGGGTCCAGATTATTCACATATACACTCCGGACTATTTGCGCCTAACCTGTTGACCTATCTTTCCATTTTTGAGTCTCTGAACTTGAAAAACATTAATACTACAGTGGAGCTAGAGACTCCCCAAAAATTAGAGGGGGCGGATCTTTTTTCACCGTTATAGCCTATCTTAAATCACCTACCCAGGCAAATTATACACCATATGAAGTATATGAAGCTAGAGCCTTCCGGCCTAAAGGTTCTTCTGTCGGCCGCACCAATTGGGAGTCTTAAAATATAAACCAGAAAACTGTCCGATTCAGGATTAGCACAAGTGATAACACTCAAGATTGTAAACACAACCCCTGATGAAGTCTCCGAGGGAGACGAAACGCGTCGGGTATTGATTGATACTATCTGAAAATAAAAAGAAAAACATTCTTCAGAAAAGAAGCCACAATAGTATTTCTTTATATATATATATATATAGATCGATCAGTTACTTAGATGTATGTGTGACCAAAACCATTGATGGCATTAAGGTATAGATTGAGAAAAGCAGAGGACCTAAGACTGAGCCTTGTAGTACTGCAACGGATATAGGTAGTGAGGAGGAGGTAGAATCAGAGAAGCGAACACTGAAAGAGTGATTAGATAATAATAAGAAACAAAGAAAGGACTGTGTTCTGAAGACCTAGGGATTGTACTGTTTGTATGAGAAGAGAGTGGTCAACAGTATTAAAGGCAGCTGAGATATCTAGAAGAATAAGAAGTGAGAAATGGCCTTTAGATTTAGCAGTGGCCAGATCATTGACTACTTTAGTCAGTGCTGTCTCTGTGGAGTGTTGAGAGAGCGAAAGCCTGACTGAAGTGGGTCCAATAAGTTGTAGCAGTTAAGAAAGTGTGTGAGGCGAGTGTAGGCAAGTCTCTCAAGTAGCTTGGAGAGGCATGGGAGCTGTGAGATAGGATGGGAGTTACAGAGACAGTTTGGATCAGAATTGTTTTTTTTAGAGTAATAAGTGTATGCTTAAACAGAGAAGAAAAGATACCAGTAGAGAGGAAAGGTTACAAGATTAAGGATTACTAGGTATAGTGTTAAAACAGGCAGACAAAGGGGGGGGGGGGGGGGGCTTGTGGTCCTTAATAGAGTGGATTATGTGGAGGAAGCCTATAGGCTCCTGAATGATGAGACCACCTCTCATAAATTGAAAAAATTACCCCACCCAAGATGTTATAGATAAACTAAAAAATGTGATGGAATTTGGTCTACAGAATAGACTTACATATTAGCAATAAATGAGTATAAGTATATTGTGAATTTGAGTCCATCTGTGGCTTTATTTTATTTCTTGCTGAAAATTCACAAGCGACTTATCAAACCGCCCGGTAGACCTATTGTGGCGGGGATAGGATCTGCTACTTCATTATTGTCTGAATTAATTGATCTAAATATACGGAAATATGTGTCTGCACTGGGTTCATATTTGAAGGACTCAACGGAGGTTCTAAGATCCTTATATGATTTTATTTGGAAGGAGGACTAACTATGGTGTTCTATTGATGTAGAAGCCCTCTACATCTCTATTCCGCATGAGGGGGGCTTAGGGCTGTTAAATATTTTCTTTTAAATGATCCTACATTAACTATAGCATTCCGGGAATTCCTAGTAGAATGCATTAAATTAATTATGGAGAACAATTATTTTGTTTTCCAGATGGAGTTCTTTCTTCAGTGCCTCGGAGTGGCAATGGGGACCCCCTATGCCCCGAGCTTGACAAATTTGTATCTGGGCGAGTGGGAAGAAAATAATCCTGAAATTAATTGTGAATATAGTGGGAACATTAAATATGGCATGGTGACGGAACCTCCTTTGAGACCTTTATGACCAAACTTAATATAAATACTTATAATCTGAGTTTCACTCATGTGGTTAGTGAGACCAGATTAGAATTTTTAGATTTGGTATTAGACTAGCAAGTTTTCTGTTGAGAGCAAAGTGGACATATATACTCATGTGAAAAAAACAGATAGCAACAGCTATGTCCACTATGAAAGTTGCCATTATAGGAAAGTAATATAACCTATTCACAGTTTTTGAGAATGTGTAAGAACTGTAGATCAGATGAAAAATGTAATGAGCAGTCAGATATGTTTAGCTCCAGGTTTAGGAGAAAAGGATACCCTGATAACCTAATTCAAAGATGCAGAAGTAAAGCGGAATCTACTAATAGAGGAACTCTTCTTGAATATAAAAAAAAAAAAAAAAAAGACAAAAAGATAAGAGTAGGTTTCCAGTACCATTTGTTACAAAATATAATACTGATGTAATAAGATTAAAGAAATTAATTAATGGGGAAACATTGGGGGATTCTTAAATTGGACCCCTTACTGAAGGATATTTTGCCCGATAGACCTCAGGTAGTCTTTAGGAAAGCGAATGCTTTGAAGTCAATTTTGGCACCTAGTAAGCTAAAAACATGTGGAACAACTGACTGGTTATCTTCAGTTAGAACAAGAAAGGAAAGAAAGTACTCTCTCTTTGTGGGGGCACGCTTTTTGTTAAATTTAAAAAACTTAGCTTTTAATTATTAATAGATAAGAAAAAGAAATGTCACAAAACTACATAACAGACAACACAACGGAGAACATATACGTGCAAATTTGCACAGTTTAACCTTTCTAAATTAGTGATATGATGTCACTAAAAGTTTAACAACACGCGAAAAATATAGGAAAAAGTACTATATCAAAAGCACTGATGAAGCAGCAGCGAAACGGTCCGTCTGGTAGCAAGTGATTACACTTGTCATATCCCTGCCGACTACGGCAGTGGCTAGTAACAAGCTATCACACTTGTTACATTCAATATACTTCTGCTGACCTCGGCAGCATTTTTTTGCATCAGCTAAAACGCATCTACTAAACAGAGGAGAGAGAACTTTGTTTTACCGTCTTGCCCGCAGAGTCTATCCTGACACACTCTGATATCCCTGACTGCGGCCCGGCGGCTAAAGGATATCAGCCGGCGTCTCCTGTGGGCGCCTGTCTCACATTTGTTTGCCCGGGTAGAGACACACACCTGACAACTCCGGGCTCTCCACCGCGGTCCTTGGGATTACTAAACAATACTAGACATATAACGACGGTCTCTGCCACCTTTTTGAGACTATTACTGAGATATCCATATTACAGGACATTTCTTTGCAAACTCTGCGGTCCCACTCAAACGCGGTCCGGTGACCAGTGGACTGCAATTCTGGGTTCACTGAGCATACAGAGGAACGCTCACAGGCAGCGGGCTAATTACACCCAGATAAAGCGGCAGATTGGCAGAGATACCATCTATAGGAGAAACTACCTGTGCGGCTATACCTTGGAGAAATATCTCTCACAAGAATTAAGGTAACCAGGGTGACCCATTTTTTCTGACCAATATACTAATGGTCAATACTTTATCTTTTTTCCGGTATTGAACTAAGCTACATTAGGGCCGCTCATTCTCTACCTCTGCCCGTTGGCAAGTGGGGGAAAGCAGCGCTCTTTTGGAGGGGAGCTCAGTACATTATTCTACACTTTCTGTACTTAGGATACACCCATCCAGATTATCTGACTAAAACAGCTCCCTGCACTGGACTTTGTCTATCAGGGGACTGTGTGTCAAGACCCTGGACAGGAGATATCCTCTAAAAACTCCACCTAGGCAATTATATCACTACCACTCGCTCACTTGCCTAGAAGTAAACGGTGCCGGACAAGAAGCAGCGGTGAGTAAGGTATAGTGGGGATTTCATCTCCTTTCTTATCTTTATTGGGTCACCTTGGCTGATTTATATCACATCCATTATTATATTGGGGGTATAATTACAGTCAGCCAGCAAACATTTCTGTGTACCTCATTTTTATTACATTGTGTGCAGCAGAATTATTCTCCCTGTCTCCTCGTTTAAGTAGACTAATTGCCAACGATAATTAATATAATACTGGCAATTTTAGTACAAGTATATTGATATTGAAATTGTATTATTACTATATCCTTCTGTTAAAAATCTACAGGAACAGATTTCAACAGTTAAGTGTGTTTAAAATTGTTGAAATTTAAACACACTTAAAATTGAGTGAAGGCTTTCAAGTAATTATACTAGTCATATTCTAGCCGATTGCGGCAGTGACTGAGAAACCACACCATACTACTGTATCTCTTACACACTGTACGATATAGTACCCTTTTCTATATACTTTCAAAGTGTAACATCACTATATCTTTCTGTTGAAAATCTATAGGAACAGAATTTAACAGCCAAGTGTGTTTAAAGTTGTTGTTTATTGACACAATCTCTCCTTGATACAGTTGATATTAAATGTTTTTCAATACATGTACTGATTGAGGGTCAGATTACAGATCCTGTCAATACATTGTATCATTTTTTAGACTCTTTTTTGAGTGGTGGCTTTCAAGTTATTATACTAGTCACACCCTAGCCGATTGCGGCAGTGACTGAGAACCATACCACACTACTGTATCTCCTACACACTGTACGATATATTGCTTTTGATATAGTACTTTTTCCTATATTTTTCGCGTGTTGTTAAACTTTTAGTGACATCATATCACTAATTTAGAAAGGTTAAACTGTGCAAATTTGCACGTATATGTTCTTCGTTGTGTTGTCTGTTATGTAGTTATGTGACATTTCTTTTTCTTATCTATTAATAATTAAAAGCTAAGTTTTAACAAAAAGCGTGCCCCCACAAAGAGAGAGTACTTTCTTTCCTTTCTTGTTCTAACTAACCATTACTCTCTGGGGAGCACCTCCACTACAGTGATATCTATATCAAAATCATAATTCATCAGTACAGTGGATCATAGTAATATAATTCTGTATATGTCTGCTTTCTATTAAATTTGCTACCTGTGCGGCAGTCACTTCCCACCTTCCCCCCTTTTCCCTTTTACAAGCATGGTTATCTTTAGTGAAAGGTTTTTTTCCTTGCAATAAATGCAAGGTGTGTATGTTTGCTAGTAAAGACCGGACTAAGATTTTTAACATTAATAATAAGAAGTCATGGGATATTAAGAGTAAAATGTCCTGTCTGCCTAGTCATGTTATTTATTTTATCGAGTGTGGTTGTGGCAAAGGTTATGTGGGAAAAACCAAACGTTTGTTAAAAATAGGTATAGAACATACAGTATGCGCTATATTCGTAATAATGTACCCCACCATAATGTACCAAGACACTTTTCTGAATGTTGTGCATCCAACCTGAACAAGTTTAGCTTTAAGGCCATCGAACAAGTGATCCTTGATGAAAGGGGAGGTGACATTAATAAGAAATTAAGTATCTGTGAAACATTTTGGATGTATACGTTAGGAACATTGTCACCGATGGGGATGAATGAGGGCTGTGACATCACACCTTTTTTGCATTAACCCGTGTCGACTAGCTGCTGACTGACTGATGCTGTTGAGCTGTGCTCCATGAGTCCTGTCTATAGGAGGTTGGTAGCGGAAGACGCCCGTGTGCATTAGTGTTGTCAGCTCCCCGTAGTAATTAACCCCTTTATCGGAGTAATGCTTGTTTTATCTTTTCTGTGATTTATTTGCAACTAATTATTCTCTTCTCTCTTCTTTTGTTCTTCCTCAGTGAGGTTACTATGGAATGTATATTAAACCGTTTTATCTATGATATTACTTTTATTATGACCTTAATGACCTTAATGAATTTATTCAATGTATATTGGCTTTTTATGTTTTTGTATAAATAAATAAATATTGTATGCATATTATATATTTTTGAGAACATGTTCCGGTCATGACTTATATGTATATGTATTGTGTAAGTTTGTATATACTGTATGATTATGTATTTCTTTTGTGTGTTATGTGAATAGCGGCTAGGATAGATTAGTGATGTAATGATATTGTGACTGCATTTACTTCTTTGAGGATTAGAAGTAATTGAAGGCATCTGGTTAATGCTAATTGAATGTGGCTATATAAGAGCATGTAGTACTGGAATGGACACACCCCCTGATGAAGTCCATTAACGAAACACGTTGGGCGTGGCTTGCGGAGAGGACGGAGTGACGTCCACTGCGTGGGTGATCGTGAGAACAGCTGTGTTTGGGACTGTGGCAATCTGATGCTGGATGCCAGCTTGACTATCTGTTCTCAATACCGTGAGCTGTTTCCTTCCCACTTGGGCTGGCAAGCTGTTTATTGAAATCCTTAATGTATGTGAGATTTTATTTCAAGTAAAGTGTTGTTTACAATTTGGCTCATGGTGCGATCTTTCCATTCTTTTCCAATATTTATATGTGTGTAGAGAAATAAAGCGGCACTCAGAGACTCTGTGCTGGGTGAATAAGATTGGACTATTTTTTATCCATGTGCTTAGCTTGACGTTTCAGAGCTCGGCAGCCCCGTCTTCAGCATGTAATGCATCAGATGGCGCGCATTTTGCCTTAGTGGAGGCTTGACACTATATTGACAGCTGTGTAAAATGTCAGAAAATCAGCTAGTCCTTTCATCCGCCAATCACAACTCCGCACACATGCTCCATTGTAATACTGTTTAAATCTCTCATGTTTCTAAACACTCTCTCATTGGCAGCTGGCACTCCGGTATCTTGCAATGCCACACTGGCAACAGGATTTTTTGTTTTCATAACTGACAACAGCAGAAGTGCTTCTGTGACTTTACCTTCTGACCTTTAACACATCAGATTCCTCTCATCCTGAGTCAATTGCGGTGTCTGCACGACTCAAGTGACAGCAGAAAATTTGGTGATCAGTTTTAAGGCATTCCACCTTACACACACCATGAATTTGACATGTGATTATAATGCCCATAATAACCTAGGTCTTAAAGTGTGTGCACACGGTGAGATTTAACTTTCTATTCGACCCCTATTCACAGGGCTGCCGAGAGGGGTACTAATTACCCGGGCTCAGGCTTGCTGCCTTTAGTTTAAATGCATACATTGTTACATTGTAGCAAAACTAATAAAGGTGCTCATACATGGTACAATTATTGTGTGCAATTTGGACTATACGTTTTGCAATGCAATGAGATGCAATCTAGTACAAAAGTATGTGCAGCACATACGTTTTGAGCTGTGCAATGGGATGTGTGTGGGAGTGCAAATCTCATCGCACCTGGAAATTGTACCGTGTATGGGCACCTTTAGCAGTAATACAATGTCAGTATTTTAAATAAGCCATCTGATACATATCTGCTACTTTTGTGTCAAGAGGCTTCTGTTTATTAGAGGAAATAATCCATCTAATTATTGTTCCCAGCGCTGGTGATTATAAAAATCACCCTTCCCACACGTAATTGGGAAGTTCTTAGCACATTGCATATTTATTTACTTTATTTTGAATTGTTATATTAAGTATCACCCTATGTACTCATATTGTATCGCAACGTAACAAAAGTTCTATTTTATTTACACTTATACTTGTTTTTTTTAAGAGTCCTCTTTTTTCTATGTTTCTTTGAAAAAGGCTACCGTATATTGTAAGAGGAAACAAAAATGTACCCTTAATGCAGCAAGTAATGCAGCCATGTGTGATTTCATTGAGTTAAAACAGAACTCAATGCATTCTCAGATATAGCAATGTATTTCAAAATGTGCATTTTCATATACATATATCCCACCATGGCTCTAACTGTGCGGAGTTTGTATATTCTCCCAGTACTTGCGTGGGTTTACTCCGGGTACTCCGGTTTCCTCCCACAATCCAAAAATATACTTGTGGGCTAATTGGCTCCAAACAAAATTAACCCTAGAATGTCTGTGTGTGTATAAATGTAGTAGGGAATATAGATTGTAAGCTCCACTGGGGCAGGGACTGATGTGAATGTTCAAATATTCTCTGTAAAGCGCTGTATAATATTTGTGCACTATATAAGAAACTGTTAATAAATAAATAACTATAAAGTGTTTTGAAAAACAATTTCAGTAATCTTAATAGTTAAAATGTTAATTATGCCCTTGCTGTAAGGGGAAAAAGAATCTCAGACAAATGTCAAAAACAATGCTGATAAGGAAAATGTCAATTATTGTCTTACCATCTGGTACTATACTTGTCCTTGTAACCTTGGTCTAAAAATGGTGATTCATCACTACACGCCTACACATAAAACCAGTTTCTTCAAGTTATTTCCCTGAAATGTCAACAGTAGTTCCATTATCGTTGCTTGCACATAGTGGGCCAGATGTACTAAGCTTGAAAAGTGATAAAATAGAGAGTGATAAACTACCAGCCAATCAGCTCCTAACTGACATGTTAGAGGCTGGGTTTGACAAATGACAGGTGGAAGCTGATTGCTTGGTGATTTATCCCTCTCCGTTTTATCACTTTTCAAGGCTTAGTACGTCACTTTGGAGAGAGAGAACGTGGAGAGGAAGTACCAGTCAATCAGCACTATGGTAAAGTACTAGCCAAACAGCTCTATCATAAAGTACCAGCCAATCAGCTCTATTGTAAAGTACTAGCCAAACAGCTCTATGATTATCTACCAGCCAATCAGCTCTATGGTAAAGTACCAGCCAATCAGCTCCTTACTGCAATGTTACAGGCTAGGTTTGAAAAATTACAGGAGCTGGTTGGTTGGTACAATATTTCTCTCCACTTTATCACTTTACAAAGCTTAGCACCTCTTCCCCAAATGATGCTCAGCTACATTGCGTATTTGAAGAAAAGAAAACTTACTATCAGTGAAGACATTTTAAATAATAAAATGTTATTTAAAAAGTATTTACAAATCTTTATTTTAGTCTCTAAAATTTCCTAGAGAAGTAAGATAAAAGGAACCATTTCCTTCTTTTTGTGTAGCCACCAGTGCTTGAGTCACTCAGAGACAGATGTGTAGAGCCTAATCCTTCTTTCCATCTTTCATTACACAATACGTGCCAAAGGTAATATCGTTCAGTTGGCCCTGCAGCATGGCCATCCAGAAGATACAGTATTGCTAATGACTTTGGGAGCACTCAGATTGGGAGTAGACACTGAATTATATGACCGACATGTTATTCTGATACTACCAGAAATGACATATTGCGTATCTGGGCATTGCATCTTGTTGGGTACAGTGGTCAAAGTGTGAATTTAGAAGTGGGGGTATGGAAAATGTAATAGAATAAACAGGGGGTACACCTAGAAACCCCAAAACATTCAGGTAAAATCAAATTGAGATACTTTTTATAGTTTAACATAAACCATATCATCTCTTATATAATAGCACAGAACTGTCACTCTGTGAGTGTGTGTATAACGCTGAGAGGAGTCATAGAGGGAATTGAATAGCGGTACCAATCTGTCACTCCCCAGACAGTGACAGATCTGGCCTGATTATATGTGGCGCCCTCCCTTGCCTCCTGCGTCCGGCCATACGCACTGTGCAGCAGAGCGCAATGGGCTGCCCCAGTGACTGTAGACGTCAGCATCCCTGGCACCACGGGCCACGATGACCCTGCACATGCGCAGTCACGCTAGGAGGCTGTGTGCCGTTTTAGACACTGCGGAGTGCACCAAAGGTGTCCTCCCCTCCGTCAGCTCCTTCACAGAGGCCTCCTGCTTAAAAACACTGATTGGACTCTGTAATGAGTCTGAATTATTTATATGCAGTTTAAGTATTATATTATATTTATTATTATTATTTATTAACAGTTTCTTATATAGCGCATACATATTCCGCAGCGCTTTACACAGAATATTTGAACATTCACATCAGTCCCTGCTCCAGTGGAGCTTACAATCTATATTCCCTACCACATGTACACGCACACACAGACATTCTAGGGTTACTTTGCTTGGAGCCAATTAACCTACCAGTATATTTTTGGATTGTGGGAGGAAACCGGAGTACCCGGAGGAAACCCACGCAAATACGGGGAGAATATACAAACTCCTACAGTTATGGCCATGGTGGGTATCGAACCCATGACCTCAGTGCTATGAGGCAGTAATGCTAACCATTACACCATCCATACTGGTATACATATCTATATATCTATCGATCGATAGATAGATAGTGGGGTTTGAGCCGGCACTCTGCTGCTGCTGATGTAATTGCCCCGGGTGCCTTCTGATGAAGATCAGATACGTGGAAAAAGACAGCGTCTCTCCAGGGGACTGTTTAAATAAGCTTTATGCTGGTATAGCAGTCCCCTGGAGTGACGCTGTCTTTTTCCACATATACATATATATATATCTCTATATCTATATATTTATATCTATATACATATACACATTGGAGGAAGAACCGCACACAGTCCATTTAAGAGAGATACAGGGTGGTGCTCCATCTTAGAGGATTATCCATCCCAAATATAACGATTAAAGAGAAGCAGGCACTCACCAGCACTGAGAATGTGCAAAAGCAAATAGTTAATTCATCAACTCATCAGGACATCAGCAAAGGTCGACGTTTCTGCCCTCCACAGGGGCCTTTGTCAAGACACAAAACATGGATACAGCAGCAGACAAAATTCTGCAACTCCACCACCCACAGTATCCTCGCACACGCCATTCCCTCCCACACACCACCCCCAAGCACCTTTCCCCACCCATGGCACCCTTGGACCCGAACCTAACCCATGAAAAAAAGGCATTCACAGGTTAAGGGGGTGGAGCCCCTTACGACGGTGTGAAGAGCACCCTTATGGGCACGATGAATCACCTAGTATGATATAATGTTCCAACCTGTGTTCCCTACCTCCTCTGTGTCCACCATTCTCTTCCCCATACAGGGATACATACAGTATGTTCTAATGTTGCTTTCCTCAATGTCTTACATGTCACCCTGCTCCTCTTACGTCCTCCTTCCCATATTCCCTGCACCTCTCACAGCCTCTGCACTTCTTTAGTCTTGCACCATATTCTCTTATTCCATATCTCAGCTCAGACACCTTACTTCCTCCTTCCTTCTCTAACCTGTGCACCTCTCTACTTACATTTTTCACCTATGCACCTAGTACCTGCCCTCCATCTCTCATCTCACCTCTGCAACTGACTTCCTCAAATTATCTCTCACCGCTGTACCTTACGCCCTCCATCTCTCACCTGTGCACCTAGCAGTCACCTTCAATCTCTCATCTAACTCCATCTATCTCTTACCTCTGCGCCTTACTTCTTTCATCTCTCTTCACTGAACCTAGCACATCTTCCATTTCTCATCTTACTCTTTCCATCTCTCACTTCTGCACCTCACTTCCTATAAGAAGAATATCCAATCATCTAGGATCAATGATTGCAGGTAATTGCTTCACCGGCTATTCTATTAGCCCTGGAAAGTCGACACAGGCAATGCAAAAAGAGACAGATTTTGGGATCTTTTCAAGGCTACAGTATGTCAGCAAAAACACACAGCTTTTATTAAAGCGGTTTGTTTACCCATGAGATAAAAAATATGTGTAACATCAAACATTTTTCACTCCTGGTGTATCATTGTACTTATTTGGCCATTCCACAATTTTTTTAATTATTATTAAAGTGCTTTATGTTACCCTTTTCTATCTGCTAGATATTTTTTCTGTATATTATGTATTTTGTGTGTAATATTTTCTTTTAAATATCTGAGTATCTTAACATTTTTAATATATATATGATTTTATAAAGAAATACTTTTACTCTATTTATAATATTATAAAAATGTCAACATATTATATTATTGGTACTGTTAAATAATTGTTATGCTTTCAGGTCATGTTTATTGATTGTTTTAATGTTTGAAAAAAAAAAAAAAAAAGAACAGTTCCCATGACAACCAAAACATAGGAGACACATAAGGCTATTTCCGTTGCACAAAGTGGAGTTTTCAATATACAGTACATTGTTAAAGGTGAGGAACTTCAAGTTTGGTTGGGGACTGAAACTCTAGTTGCAGCTATACGTACACAGGAGGTCCCACAGTGGCTAATTTTGTAGAGGCACGGATATGAACAGACACGTACATACTGTAGGATGTGTAGTCACTTACGGCAGTGAAACAGGAGGTAATAGGACCACCTGGGAACATGGATTTTGAGATAAATAATAATAATAATAATAATAATGTTATTTATATAGCACTTTTCTCCTAAAAGGACTCAAAGAGCATTAAATTTGCCTTTGCAGCACAAAATCCAAAACAAGCTTAACACTGGACATTAGTGAAATGTTTGACTAAATATGTAATGCTGTGTACACACGGGGGAGATATATTGCTGAGCAATATATGGCTGAGCAATATATTGCTCAGTTTCTACTTTACATCAGCGACCAAAGATGGTCGCTGATGAAAAAGAAACTGCCGGGGGGAGCCCGGCAGTGGTAATCAGCTGGTCGCAGGAGCATGTTCCTGCGACCAGCGATCACCACAGGGGCAAAAACGGGAGCGCGCACCCGGCGATATATAGCCGGTGCACACTCCCATTGCGGGCAAAATGGTCGCTCAGCGACCATATTTCCCGCGATTTTGCACAAAATCGCCCCTGTGTGTACGCACCTTAAGTCTTTAGTCTATTTTTGGAGGTTTCTAAAGCAGAGGCCTCTCGAACTGTGCGAAGAAGAGATTTCCATAGAGTTGGAGCCACAAAGTTGTTGGGTGTGCTCAATCGGACAACTCCCTGGGGCACATGTGGAGTAGTTTAACCTAATTAAATAGGGTAAAAAAAGCACCCCATTCGGAATCCCCTAAAACTTGACAAAGACCCTTTGGAACGGTGTGGACCATAGACAGGGCAGAAAAGAGGGCCCCGTATACCTCAGTATAAATTTACCATCATTTATACTGACTGTCTACCAGGGCATAAAGTGGTCATGCAGAGAGGGGGGGGGGGGCTCATTTCTCATCTAATTGCACCTCCCCTCCCCCCCCCCATTAGGCAGAGACAGGGCTAGTGGTAGGGTTTTTGACACCCCCCTGGGTACTTGTGTATTATCTGGGCGACTGATTTTTTCATTGGGTCGGGAAAATCGCGTCGATCGCATCGCATGTGACCAAATCGCACATGTGATGCGATCGACGCGATCAACGCGATTTTTCCACAGGAATCAATGTTAAATGGTTCCAAATGGTCCCTAACACCTGATTTCACATTAGGGGCAATGTTAAATGCCCCCCAGGCCCCCCCATTAGGTGTATGCCCCCTCATTATTAACGTCACGCCACCATCAACGCCAACCCGAAGCGTGGCGAGCGCAGCGAGCCCACGTGGGGTGGCGGTACGCGTCGTCCGACTTTTTTCATACCCCCACTATCCAAGTTGGCGTGGAGTTGATTTTATATAGTGTGGCGAGCGCAGCGAGCCACCGAGCCCGAAGCATGGCGAGCGCAGCGAGCCCTGCGAGGGGACGCGGAATACAAGCCTGAAGCGTGGGGATGTGAGCCCCGCGAGGGGATGCGGATTACTTAACATGTATTTCGCGGCCCCTTGCAGGGCTCGCTGCGCTCGCCACGCTTCGGGCTCATATTCCTCGTCCGCTCGCCACGCTTCGGGCTCGCCACACTATATAAAATCAACTCCCCGCTGCCGTGGATAGTGGGGGTATGAAAAGGTCGAAGGATGCGTACCGCTGCGCTCGCCACGCTTCGGGTTGGCATTGATGGTGGGGTGGCATTAACAATGGGGGGGCATTTGGGCTAATACACCTAATTGGGGGGGGGGCTGGGGGGCTTTTAACATTGCCCCTAATGTGAAATTGGGTGTCAGGGACCATTTGGAACCATTTAACATTGATTCCTATGGAATAATCGTGTTGATCGCATCGCATGCGCGATTTGGTCACATGTGATGCGATCAACGCGATTTTACCGCAAAATCGCGTTGGTCGCATCGCATTGCATGCCTTATTATACTTAGCTAGGGTTATTGATTAATTCAGCACATGTCCAATACCAGGGCCATCTTAACAGCAGTGTAGGCCCCTGGGCAAAGCAATACACTGGGGCCCTTACCCATTCTCCCCTCCTAGAGGTGGGGGGTGCTATCAGCAGCAGCTTTGATGTCCCACGGGTGGCAGGGGGTGCTCTATCTTCCACTCAACATGTAGGACCAGGAGCAGTAACTTCTGCTAATTACTCCTTTACTGCACAGGTGGTGGGAGGGAGAACACTAATGTGTGGAAGGGGGCACTGAGCTGTATGAAGGGTCCCTTGTAAATGACTTCCAGGGAGGTAGGGTGTGTTTTATACGCAGAGGAGGGTTGTATAATGGAGTGGGCTTAATATTCGTCATTTTCTGGTGGAAGGGCAGCTTAACTGCAGATATCGCCATTATCTGGAAATAGATTTCTTAGCCTTCAATAGTATACAAACCTAGAGTCCCAACTTTCAGGAGGTGCTGGGGACTTGGGGATCAGAGATCAGGAGCCAGAGCAATCCATTGACTAAAATATAAAACTGTACACCAGACGTTTGGAGCTGGAGCAGGGACCAGCTGCTGGAAGGCTGATATCTCTGGTTCTGGGCATGATAGAGACAAGCCGCTAGTGTCGACAGAAAGGGGAGAGTCCAAGCTTTTGGAATATACTCTCAGAAAACCTCCAAGTCAGGGAGAACCTGAGAAATATGACTGGGAAATGCAATTAACAGGTCGGATGTGTACTGCTGCTTTGAAGTTGGATATCTCCAGTTCCCCAGGGCCGATTTTCAAAATTCTGGTATCCCTGGAAAAAGGGGATCCTCAGCTATCAGAATAGGGCCCTTATACACCTGGGGCCCCTGGGCAAGTGCCCATTAAGCCCATATGAAAAGACGGCCCTGGTTCCCCGGCTGTGGCATTACCCTGCTGGCTGGTTGTGCCTTGGGCTGGTTCTTAAAATACGGGGGGACCCCTACTCATTTTGTCCCCCGTATTTTGGGAACCAGCCCTGGCCCTTGAGCCTGGGGCTGGTTTTAAAAAAATCAGCGAAGCCCTATTTGTCGGGTTTCCTGATTTTTTAATACCAGCCCCGGCTCTTTCAGCCTGGTGCTGGTTACGGCAGTGGGGGGGACCCCAAGCCGATTTTTTGTTTTACTAAATACCGTTTCAGAGCCATTCCCACTGCCTAAAAAACGGCTCTGAAACGTGTAGGACTCTGCTTTTTAAACGTGTTGAAATACCGGTTAACTTTAACCAGTAAATCAACTCTGGCGCTTTCCCACTGCAGCCTTAAACGTTTAGAAAGGGGAAAAAAACGGCAATATACCATTTAAGACTTGCAGTGGGAAAGGGGCATAAGTAGCCAAGACTATATAGTGGAAATCTAATAGTAGATAGTGCAAATCTAAATTAGATAGTACAAATCTAATGTGTTCATTGCAGCCTTCGATTCGATGTCTATTTCCTTTCAAAAACAAATGTTCCCCACAGCGCTGTCACATCACAACCGATCTTCTGTATCCTTTCAGGATGGTCTTTATAGATCCTCTCCTTTCCACCCAAGGTGCTCCCAAAAAAAGAAAGATTGGGATGTTGGTTGTGATTTGACAGCATTTGTTTTTGAATTGTTTTGTCCTAAGGGTTGGTAACTCTAAGTGTTCTCTATCTGCAGTCTTGAGCGCATTAAGCTTTTGTAATTTGTCTTATTTTCGATGTCCATCTCCTGCCTGAAGCCAGTGTTGATCTAATAGCAAATCTAATAGCAAATCTAATGCACATCGAATGGAAAATCAAACAGAAAATAGCGGAAACCTAAAAGGAGTAGAAAAATTTCAGAGCTGGTCAAATAGTCCATATCTAATAGAAATCAAATTGAAAATGGAATAGAACCGTGTGTATGCACCTTAGTCATATAAGTCATTATTTTCATGTTTTTGTTTGTGGCACCATAAAAATAAACACCCACACCCAGAGCTGGTAAGCACTGGAACCTGCTCCCCCTATGCTGCCCAGACCCTGCAGCACCACTGCTCACCACCGCAGGTCCAGTCAGCCAACTGCCAGATCTGGTAAGTACCGGAGCCTGCTCCCCTTCCTCACACTGCCCGGACCCTGCAACACTCCTGCTCCTCACCTTTGTGACTGCCTGGACCCTGCTGCACTTCTGCTCCCCACTGCATGTCCAGCCAGCTGACTCCCGGAGCCAGTAAGGCACCGGAGCCAGCTCCCGTGGATCGTGGCCTACTTCCTGCCCGGAGCCGCGTCCTCAATTTGAAACCCACCGCAGAGGTGATCACCCGGGGACGTCCGATCCGCCGTGAAATGGGTTGAATGTGAACGGACCGAAAACATTAATTTACCATTTAGAAGATGCAATGTGAAAGGGGCTTAACTGGCTTTAGAGTTAGCGGCATGGCTGCGGGGCTGGGGGCGGGGGGACCGGGTTATACGGTGCCTTGCTCCGGCCCTGGGTAGATTCTCTGCTACTGCAGATGCTGCTGTGACGTGGGAGCCATTACCTTAGAGAAAGGAGGCTTCTGGAACAGGTTTGTGGTGAGATCAGCAGGGAGGGGGAGAGGGCACGTGGTGTGCGGGCTTGTCACCCCACCCTGGCGAGTGATGAGTCACTCCACGGGGGGGCATGGGTGATGCGGCCGCAAATTTGCTCTACGGGGGATGATATGGCCGCTCACCATATCATCAAGGGGGGGGGGGGGGGGGGACACCTGCTCCATCTTCCCCCCTCCAGTGGACGGAGCCATAGGCAAATGGCTGAAGCTGCCTAGTGGTGCCGCCGGCCCTGTAGGCTTCCCTTCTTCATCTTAATGACCAATTGTATAAAGAAATCTAGGAGGTGGGCTCACCTCGTGTACTTGCTGCCTACTGATTGAAATGCTATAAGTGTGTGATGCAAATGTTGCTGATCATCTATACAGCCAATAATACAGCCAATGTTAATGTCATTAATCTTAAATCCTGCAGGTGATTATATGCAAATGTATCATTAATGGCATAAATGCCTGCTGCTGAAGATTTAATGTTGTATCCAGCAAAGTTAGATGTGTTATACTGTACAAGGCCTGAGCTTTGCAACTCCTGTTACTAACACACCTGTACCTGCATAGTTAATTCACATATGCTGCTTTCCCACTGCAGACCCGTTTAAGTTTACAGGTAATCTTAAATGGTATTTAGCATTCCCACTGCAGCAGATTACAGTTTCAAATGCCATTTAAGTACCATTCCCATTGCAGGTAAAACGTTTTAGCTCTTCAAAACGTTTTTACAGCACAAATGACACTACACAGGCAACAACCAATCAGTGGAATTGTTGCCTGTTAACAGTAAGGATGCATTCCCATAGCATCATTGGTGCCCAGTGGTGCTAAATAGATTGCTGGCATGTGCCAGCAATCTATATATTTCTGGCTTATGATTCTCATTGGTGCCCAGTGGTTCCAGAAATATATAGATTGCTGGCATGTGCCAGCAATCTATATATTACTGGCTTACGATTCTCATTGGTGCCCAGTGGATCCAGAAATATATAGATTGCTGGCATGTGCCAGCAATCTATATATTACTGGCTTAGGATTTTTATTGGTGCCCAGTGGATCCAGAAATATATAGATTGCTGGCATGTGCCAGCAATCTATATATTACTGGCTTAGGATTTTCATTGGTGCCCAGTGGATCCAGAAATATATAGATTGCTGGCATGTGCCAGCAATCTATATATTACTGGCTTAGGATTTTCATTGGTGCCCAGTGGATCCAGAAATATATAGATTGCTGGCATGTGCCAGCAATCTATATATTACTGGCTTAGGATTTTCATTGGTGCCCAGTGGTTCCAGAAATATATAGATTGCTGGCATGTGCCAGCAATCTATATATTACTGGCTTACAAAATCAGACATTGGTGGCCAGTGCTGCTCCGTGTGGAGCAGGACGGAGGGAGGCGGGGCATGTGGCTGGACCCGGCCAGCGTCGCTAACGGCATCCAGCCGCAGCAGCAGCCAGCCGGACACAGCGGGGCAGCGCGCCGTGGACAAGTGAGTATGACAGGAGAGGGGAGGGGGGGGCGGGGGGTGGCAGCGGGGCGTACCGCCGGGCTGAAAGTGGTTAATCTTTCAGCCCGGCAGCGTACACACACGGAGATGATTGCTGTAAAAAATCAGCAATCATCTCTACCGTTTAAAGATGCATTCCCATTGCATCTTAAACGGTAGATTACCGTGCAAAACCCTGCTCTGAAAACGGGTTAAAATACCGTTTAACTTTAAACGGTATTTCAACTCTGGCGCTTTCCCACTGCAGCCTTAAACGGTATTTTGCCCTCAAAAATCGGCAAAATACCGTTTTAAGGCTGCAGTGGGAAAGGGGCATCAGTTAGTGCACAGCTGTAGTCATTACCAACTGTCACATTTTCAAACCTGCTGCATTCATTTATACTAGATCCACAGGTAGCCTGAAAAACATGAACTGTTGGTAGATCTTGAGGACAGGTTTGTCCACCCCTGTTATAAAGAGACAGGGTAAATTTACTAAGATGGGAGTTCTATTTCACATGGGATGTTGCTATGGGCAACAAATCAGAATCAACTTAATTTTTATTATGCACCTTCTAGAAGATAATAGATATAATCTGATTGGTTAATCATAGCAACGTCCCATGTGAAATAGAACTCCATCTTAGTAAACTTCCCCCTGAGCTTCACGTATACTCGGAAAAGCACACCTTTACCTGTATTGCTAATTTCAGTCTGCTAGTGATGTTCCTCCTTGTGCGTGCTGCCTGCTTCAAGTGTGTTATTCAGAGACTGAGCCTTTAAGATTCTGGGACTATCACACTTTTACCTGTATCGTTACAATCTGCTTGTGTGTGTGTGTGTGTGTGTGTGTCATATTTGCCTACTTTTTAAAACTTTTCAGGGAGATTGTAGATGGTATGAGAGTTTGCACGTCGCATGTCATGTTCCGCATAAAGGACGTGTCAGGCTTTACCTCTAAGCAGGTCTATAGCCAATCAGGGTGGTATACCGCAGTGGCAGGAAACATTTAAATGACTAAGGGGCAGATTTATTAAGTTCAGTGAAGTGATAAAGTGTCTGGGTTTTATCACCAGCCAATTAGTTCCTATCTGTGAAGTTACAGGCTTGTTTTGAAAAATGACAGGTGGAAGCTGACTGGCCGGTGGTAGAAACCAGACACTTTATCACTTCACTTTTTTAGGGGAAGGGGATGCGTGGGTATGGACCAGTGCACAGGTTAATGTAGAAAAGATTCTAGCAAAAGGTATCAGGTATCCACAGTATAAATATAGTTTTTTGGGGCTATTAGTTCTAGCGTCCTTTCACCAAATAGAGATTGTGGAGGTGCTCCCTAGAGAGTATGAGAAGTATGTTTGAGGAAAAGGGGAAAGACTCTCTCTTTGTCGGGGCACTCTTTTTAAAAAAAATTTTTTTTTTTTTTTAAAACAGTTCAAGACAGTATTGCGGGTTTAACATCAGGAGGACACAAGGGATCCCAAGAGAATGTTAATTGTTAGAAAGATTTTTAGTGATACATTACTTGCGTTTGTATGTGACAAGATTTAAAAGAATTGCTTTAATGGTTATTCATTAAAAATAAGCACTAGACATAGACAAAACAGTGACACAACCAAAAACAGATACATATAACATAAAATGATAGCTGAGCTCGTGTTGGAAAAAACACTCAGGTAAGTGGGGCCAATAGCGGTATGTTCCTCGTGGAAAAGTTGGTCCCAAAAGTGGAAAATACCAAAAGTTCCCACGGGGGTCTCAGTCCCCAAATGGAGTGCTCTTCCAAATTTATCGACTCAAGTATCGGTGGTTTTGATAGGGATCAGAAATAATCGCTAGAAAAAATCAGTACACCAATATATAATTTCTCAGATGTGAGGTAGCAGTATATTTTATCTATCCAGGCCCCGAAGGTATTATGTCCTCCGAATATCTGCAGTGACGACACACTGCACAGTTACAGGTAACCTGTGTTGACTCTGCTCTGGCACATTGTATGGATCTCACTAATTACGTGCAAAAACAGAAATCTGCTGTGTTAGATCCCTATCATTTATCATTCAACATACATCTGTATGGTATAGAGATAATGTACTTTTGTAAATGATGCAGGTAATTACGTCAAATAGTACAGTAAAAATCAATCACACATTTGATAGAAAAAAGCGAAAATATAGCTTTTATATGCAAAGGTAGCACTGTCTCCTCTCCCCCTAGGAGGTGAGTTTATAGAAGAGAGATGAAATAGAAGGAGTAGGGAAAGGAGAAAGAAGGGAGTAGAGAAGTTTGGAAAAAGGTGGAAAAGATAAAAGAGAGAAAAAAAGGGCTAGAGAGGATGAGAAAGGGTGTTGCTACCTCAGAGGTGACAATTCACCAACTTTATATACCTATAGCAGGCTAGAGATGATGAGTTCTCGCAGTGAGGTCTCCCTCATCTGTTACTTGTCACCACTCTGCATGCCAGCTGCCATCCATGATGGATGGGCCTTCTAGGTATTGTGGGAAGTCAAAGACCTACGCTCTCTGATATAATCCCACAGGACTGCTGCTGCCCAGCTCTATATACCTATGGCCAAAAAGGGGTCCACCGGTTTCCTCAGTAGGGTCTCCCCCCTCTGTGTACTCAGGTTATACCTCAGATTGGTCGGCTTCCTGTAGCATGTTGCCACGGGGCTTTTGAGGTATTGCGGGTGAGCGAGTCCTGGTTAAAGGGATTGCAGGGAGAGAGGACCAACGGGAGAGAAATTGAGAATAGGAAAAAAGGGTGAAAGTTGAGAGTAAGGAGAAGCTGCTGTCACAGGTAAGTAATTTCTTATCCCCAAGGGTGGGTGCCTCCCTGGAGAGCAGCTGTGATGCCCAGGGCTAAATAGCGCTGCTATTCCCCAATTATAGATAATTATATCCCAGGGTGATAGGCAGCCTCTTGTATTTGCTGTTTATCGTTTTGGAAATAAATATATAATAAACGTGAGTGCAGGGGACCTGAGAGAGAAAAAAAGAAAAGAAGAAAAAAGAGAAAGAAAAAGAAAAAGAAAGAGAAAAGGAAACAGAGGGAAAAAGAATAAGAAAAAGCAAGTAAGAGAAAGAAGGAGTGAGGGAGACAGCGGATACCTCTGATTTCACCCCGGGGATCAAGTCCTTGATCTCCACCGGGTTTGCCGCTGTATAAGGCGGTGCACAGTCCCTGCTGTATCTTCCGCTTGGCGTGTGTGTGTCTTACGGAGCCGCCGTAAATCAGCGTCTGTGGTGTGTGCTCCGGACCTGCCGTCGGTCAGAGACTGTCAGCCGGGGAAGCCCTCAGCAGGGTGCACGAATGTGCAGATGACAGGAGGCACTGGATTAGTGCACCGAAGTCTCCTATGTCCTGTCAGGCAGCCTGTTTCTCGTGTCAGCGGGACCTACGGATATGGGTGACAGGAGGCACTGGGAAGGTCAGCCAGTGTCTCCTACTTGCTGTAAATCAGCGTATCTTTAGCAAACGATCGTCTGCTAAAGATACGCTGATTTACAGCAAGTAGGAGACACTGGCTGACCCAGACAAAGAGAGAGTCTTTCCCCTTTACTTTATCACTTCACCGAGCTGAATAAATCTACCCCTAAGTACTGCATAATGCACAGGACCGTAGCAGAATAAATACAGTGTCAGCCTATTGAGCTGCTGAGGTAGAACCACATACATTCACCTTGGGACCAGGCACTATCCATAGCAACATACAATCAGCCTGATTCAGACCTATATACTCGCAGCCTAGTGAAGAGATTAGAGCCGCCCACCACCCCGCCGAAAATCATCGCCCCGCCGCTGCCCACATCCCCTAGTTAGCATGCGAGGGGATGTGAATGAGTACACAACCCATTGCATGTGGCCAAAAGGGTGAGAAATTATTTGACCGTCATCCAGTTTGATTTTGCAGTGTAAATGATTGCCGCTTTAAAAAACCTGGAGATTTCTTACCAACTCTCACTTTCTGAATCTCTCATTCTATTAAATTTCACCCTGGGTGTGGAGCAAAAAAAGGTACTAACTGAGGACTGACACTTCCGTAATAAAACCTGCTTCTACTAAAATACTACTTTTAGCATGCTAAGCCCCAAGGATACAATGCTCTACTAATTGCCTTTGATTTACGCAGCTGCAATTTTGTTGATTTAAAATATTATGATGAGCTCTTGAGATTATGATGAGCTCTTTAGATTAACAATGCAGATTTGCTGATTAGGTTATGTGACATTAACTAACAAAGTTTTCAATCGTTTTAATTTTTCATCCTGTGATGATTTAAAATTGTGTTATAAAAATGTTTTATTGTGAAGTGCTGTTTTTCTTGTATAAATTGCGTTTTCTAACTAAAAGGGTTGAGTATCCCTTTAACCCTTTATTAAACAGCAGCAGATTTGGATTTGATTTGTAGATCTGCGCTCATCATATTTTTGCATTCCCAGGGGAATGCCCATTCCCCTGCAGCTTCCCTCTGCCCACACCCGGGGCCTCCCTGTCCAAGTGTGATACTTGCCAAAGGCATTTGCACAGGTGGTCTGCACTTGTGCATAATCGCGCATGAGCAGACCCCCCGCCATCAAACATCATGGTCTGAATAGTGGTATGAGGGGTATAAGAGGTTTAAATGGGCTACGTATTTACTGCTAATTGTTGAAGTAGGTGCTATTAGCAATATGACATTTATTCCAACTTCTGCATCCATGGCGATGGGAGAGCACGTAGGAGTGACAGACTCACGTTCTGTCCATGATGAAGTTACTAAGCTGCGCCAATGGCCGGGTGCGAGACCCCAAAGCGGAAGACGTTACACTGCACATGGGGTGAACTTGCTATGTAAGGTAAGAGCTTTTAGGGGTGATTCTGGTTGAAAAGCCTGGCACATTATATTAAGCCTCCTAGGTTTGTCCTTAAAGGGGAATGCAGGGTAAGATGGAGGAATTACTGGGAAAATTTGCTGAACTGGCAGCTGGGCAGCAGAATATGGCTGGAAGACCGCAAGCTCAGATGCAGATATTTTCAGGAGGAATTAAAGGTACTAAGGAAAAGTGAGAGCTACTGAAGTATCCATGGCAATGTCGAGGAATGCCCACATGTGTACTTACTTAAAGGTGGTAGCTTGGGGTGACTTCCAGATCACCTTATTCATTAATCCTGGGCCATAACTGCAGGAGCTGGTTACTTGGCATGACTCTGACAGATAGTCAGCCTCCGAGGCAACTCAGGGGATAGAGACCAGATACTACCAAAACTTGGTGTCCAGGAGAACTACTGCTGCTGCTGCTGAGCCATCCCAGGAAGTCAAGTCTGACCCCCAATGGAACCCTGTGTCACAAACTTGGGGTGCACTACCACTCGGGGATTGGCTAGACCTGACACAGGGGCGCGGAGTCTAACCGTGACGGGGGTTTTCTGCCAGTGACCCCTCCAAGCGGGATATGGGCTTCTGCGGCACCCGACACGTCGGTCGCGGCCCCCTGGTCAGGTTCCCCGTATGAGTGGTGGTAGCTTGTGAAATATGGAGCGTGGTCGTCAAGCCGAGTCAGTAACAGGTGGACAGAAACGATACCAATGGATGCAGCAATGAATAGTCAGAGTCAGGCCGGGTCATACACAGGAAGGCACAGGATGCGGTACACAGGGAGCAGGCAGGAGGATGGTCACAGAACAAGCCAAGGTCATACACAGGAATCACTGGACACGGTACCGGAGGATCAGGCAAGAGAATGGTCAGGAACAAGCCGAGGTCAGATGCAATAATCAGAAGTCTGGAATAGGACAAGGCACTGGAACGCTGGAGCTGGTGTGAACCTATACTCTGGCAGCTTCTGTCTGCCAGAGACTGCCTTTTTATAGGAAGCACAGGGAACTCACAGGTGAATTAATCAACAGGCTGAGCATGCTCAGTTACACAGAGTTTCCCAGCAAGAGAGGTTCACCAGGTGTAACTAATTAGCTGAGCTCAGATCTCACAGCACAGTTCAACTATACAGAGCTTGTCAGCAGCATGAGACAAAGCCAGCAGGATTGACCAGCAGGTAACTGAAATACATGCATATTGTGACATTAGAGCTTGTCAGCAGCATGAGACAAAGCCAGCAGGATTGACCAGCAGGTAACTGAAATACCTGCATATTGTGACACCCTGTTAGGGAGAAGATTTTGTTATAGGACTTTGGGCGAGACCAATGCGGTGACTATAAAAGTGGTTAATGACAGGGTGTTTGCTGCTTTACCAGCAGAGGGTGTGCCATATTATATATTAAATATTTAAAGAATGATTTGCTATTTTGTGTTACTACCTTACAGGGAAAAAGAGTAGATCAGTTATTAGTTTCCCGAAAGCTTGATTGGTTGGCATTTGTGGGGAGGCCACAGGGGAGGAAAAAACACTCCAACGTACACAGATAAGATTATTTTGGCCAGGCATCTATGCCTCAGTTAAGAGGTATTGTCAGAAATGCCCAGTGTGCCAGAAGACGGCCCCACGGCCATGGTTTAGGGCTCCAATGGTACCGCTCTCCCTATCATTATAGGCTTATATCAGTACAAGTTGTTGGCATTATAGATGTGTTCAGCATCTGGGCCAGTGACGTGCAGTGAGGTCAGTCTCTGGTGAGGCTCTGATTGATACCAAGCACCCTGATCCTATAGACAGAAGACTTCATATGAGGAGACATTTTCCCAGTCTTAGAAGGAATACTGATGGATATATATATATATATACATAGATACATATATATTAGAGATGTGCAGGCTCTGATATCCCAGATCCGAGCCCGCACGAACGCCATCAATCCATGGCCGGATCCGAGCGGCGCTCGGAGCTTCCCATCTGACTCGGATCCGGGCGCGCGGGCAAAACGTCATTGCCCGGTGCCGGATTCTCACGAGATCCGGACCGCTATATAAAGAGCGAGTGTCCGGCGCCATTTTTCACTCGTTATTTGAGCTTGTTAGAGAGAGTAGGATAGTCTGTGTGCGGAGCTTTGTTAGGTTAGGTTAGGGAGCTGTGTTTTTTTATGCTGCTGGGGCGACTGCCAGTGCCTACTAGTGCCACTGTCTGCTCTGCTCTCTGGTGGTGTGTGCTCTGCACTGCCAGTAGCTGGCTGCCAGCCCAGTCAGCAGTAGTACCTCTACCTGGCCACTTCACTCATACATGTGTCTGCTTGTGCATCTGCTGTATAATTAATAATACCTCCCTGCTGATGTATTTTTTACAGCCTTATATCAGACGTGTATATGACTGCTGTGTGCACTGTTGTTAAACTTATTAACCACTTGTATACCAGTCTGCTTGTGCATCTGCTGTTAATAATTAATAATTCCCCCGTGCTGGTGTATTTTTTACAGCCTTACATAACTAGTAAACATATTCTCTGCTGGTGTATCTACTGTACTACTGAGTCTGACTGACATAAATAAATATTAATAAATGAACAGTGTACTTGTGCATCTACTAAATAAATTAATATCTCTGCTGGTGCATATTAATTATACTGCCATATATATATATATATATATATATATATATATATATATATATATATAATCTCTTTGGTGGTGCCTGATTAATTTACTGCCGTATATATAATATCTTTCTTGTGGTGCATAATTAATTTACTACCGTATATCTTTCTGGTGGTGCCTAATTAATTAACTACCTTATACTGTATATAATATCTTTCTGGTGGTGCCTAATTAATTTACTACCGTATATATAATATCTTTCTGGTGGGGCATAATTTACTGCCATATATATAATACCTCTCTATTGGTGCATCTACTACCGTATATACTTGCACTCCAGTGGTGCTGTCTTGTGGTGTAATATATTGCATAACTCCACAAAAATAATGGAGATCCAAAATATGGAGAATCAATTAGGGAAAGATGAAGGGCCGCTTCCTCTTACTTCTGAATCTGCTACAAATGCAAGTAGTAATGATGACATAGACAATAATATGCCATCAACGTCGTCTGCCAAGGCCGATATCAAGTGCATGTAAAATCCAAAAAGCCAAAGTTGAGTAAAAGAAGGACCAAAAAAAATAAATTCAAATCATTGGAGCTTTCTATTTTCCCTTTTACAAACTTTATTAAATTCATTCTACCTAGAGAATGCCTTCTCATCCCCAGTAGCCTTGTATATTTTAAACTCTCATCTTTATTCAGGTTCCTCTACTGATTGAGACATGTAGTGACCTTTCAGTATGCACAAAAACCTATTTCCCTTAGCTGAACTACACATATTATTATTACTCCATTCGAGGTCCAGATAATTGAAATCTCCCATAATTAAAACTTGACCCAGGGGCCTGCAGCTTATGATGATGTAAGCCCTTTTTCCTGTAGAAAAAAAATAAACTTAAAGGCACAAGAGCCAATTGTGCGCTCAGAAACATTACAAATCATGGAGGAATGTCAACATGTGTCTGCAAATGCCATGTGTGCGACCTTTACAATACTGTAAAGTACTGTACTACTGTACTTTGAAGAGGAGGCTCCTTCTACCATTTGTGCACCCTGCAAATTTGGGGATAAGTAGCACAAGTCAACATTTATGACATAGAAATTGAGGATGCTACTGTCCACCAGGATGAGTAGGATATGTATATAGCTGGTGCTAAGGATGTTGACGATGAGGGTGTTGATGAGGATGTTGCTTGTGTAAATCAGGCAGCAGTGGAAACGCTTGTTGCCCATGGTATGAAAAAGCTTATTTTCATGCCTGTGCAAAAGACAAAAAAATACACTTATGTGGGGTTTTTTTCTACCCAAATCCAGACAATACCTGTCAAGCTATCTGCACTCTTTTAAATGCCATAGTATGTACAGATTGGGCCCTTAACCATCTAAGAACCTCCTCCTTGTTCTGGCACATGCATCACATTCATAGGTATTTGACAATGTGACAAGAACACTGGAATAGTGTTTGAGGGCTGGTATGTTTGTCCCAGATTCTTGTCTTATACATTTTAGAAACAGGAAAGCTTCCATGTGAGTGTTTCTTTTTGTACAAGCTGAGTAAAGGCCCAGTTCAGGTGTTTGGCCTCACAGAGGGCTAATCAGGGCTTGCAGCTGTGCAAGGGCCTTATAGAGCTGCTAGACTGATCAGTGTGTGCAGACTGCCTGGGGAGACTCCAGAATCTCTGTGAGAGAAACAAGCTTTCTTATGCAGGTGAGTCATCCAGTGGTGACTGGACAACTTTGTGTTTTGTTTAGAGACTGTTAGGAATGTCCTGTGTTTAGTTAGTGCCAGACAGGCAAGGTATTTTCTTTTGATGTTTGTTTTATTTTCTGCTTAATAAAAGTGGTTGCGGCCAGTTGCATCCCAATGACTAAACTTGTATGATTTCTCAGCTGCTGCTTGCTGCCTTCTACCCCAGGAACAGACATCCGGTTCCCCTACAGTGTTACAACAAATTAAAAAGCTTTGGCTAAAAATATAACAACCAGTCCTGCTTTACTTAGCTTCCTTTGCTCTTTTAAATCCATGCACCTGGAATTTATACCATCAACACCTTCATTGTCAATCTCCACAATCATGTAAAGTAGCCCTGCATCCAATTTCATAAGCATGACCAACTCCTCTCCTATTTGGGCTTCCTCAGAAAGATCCTTGAGTGCTATATCTTCTGCTGCCTTCTGCCCCTGTCTTTGTAGCCTCTCGTGTCCTCCCTGTGTCACTCCACTGTATCCTGTCCCTCTTTTTCTAGCCTCCTGCTCTGTCACTCATCCCTCATGTCTTCCTAACTTTCTTCCATCTATATCTCTTTAGTCACTTGCCCCTATCTTAACAGCCGGTGTTTGTTAACCAAATCCCCAGTTTATAGCTGCTAAGGGTCCATTTATTGGGAGTAGGGAAAAACTGCTTTTTTATACGCATCCATCCTCAGCCTTTTCTCTGCCTGCATGCTGCTGCATGGCAATGCAATGTGACTCTCCAGGGCCGGCGGAACCCGCTCAGCGAGGGATGCAAAGCAGGGAGGCGCCGGCCAGCAGAGGCGCTCTCCGTGCTCTGCACCCTGCTCCTGTCAGCTGCCGCTACTTGTGAGATGCTGATGAGGCGCCCGGCAACATGAAGCACCCGGAACGGTGAGCACTGAGCTGAGCGTCGGAGGAGGCATAGGAAAGCTCCGGAGTTACTGCTAACTGCAGTACTAGCAGGAGCCACTAGATGCCCCCATCTCAGTGTGGAGCTCTTCACAAGAGAGATGGCAGGCCCCGGGAGCCTACGGAGGAGCTGGCTGAGTGAGTTTGTTTGGTACTCTTTACCTAGCACGGCGCCCACGATCTTGATCGTGGGCATCGTGAGGTAAAAAATCGTGTCGGTCGCGTCGTATGCGGGCTAAACATGCCCGCACGCGACGCGATGCTCACGATTTCCCATTGAAACCCATGTTAAACATGGACATCGTGTCGGTCGCGTCGCGGCCGGCTATAAATGTGCACACGATGGCCGCGACACGATGCCCACGATTTGCCATAGGAATTAATGTTAAAACACCCGATGGACACGATTTTAATGTTAAATGGCTCAATGGACCCGATTTTAGCATAGGAAACAATGTTAAATGGGCCTTAGAGCCCAAATAATTACCCTGAACTCAGAAATGGCCCCCCCAATTTTGTACGCCACCCCACGATCAACGTGAACCCGAAGCGTGGCGAGCGGCGGCGGTACGCGTCCTCCGACCTTTTCATACCCCCACTATCCACGTCGGCGTGGAGTTGAGAATAGAATAGTGTGGCGAGCGCACGCGGATACCTTCACAGGTAAACGCGTCCCCTCGCGGGCTTCACAGGTGTCCGCGTCGCCACGGACACCTGTGAAGCCCGCGAGGGGACGCGTCTAGCTGTGAAGGTATCCGCGTCCCCTCGCGGGGCTCCCTGCGCTCGCCACGCTTCGGGCTCGGTGGCTCGCTACGCTCGCCACACTATTCTATTCTCAACTCCACGCCGACGTGGATAGTGGGGGTATGAAAAGGTCGGAGGACGCGTACCGCCGCCCCTCGCGGGCTCGCTGCGCTCGCCACGCTTCGGGTTCACGTTGATCGTGGGGTGGCGTAAAAAATTGGGGGGGCCATTTCTGAGTTCAGGGTTAGTATTTGGGCTCTAAGGCCCATTTAACATTGTTTCCTATGGTAAAATCGGGTCCATTGAGCCATTTAACATTAAAATCGTGTCCATCGGGTGTTTTAACATTAATTCCTATGGCAAATCGTGGGCATCGCGTCGCGGCCATCGTGTGCACATTTATGGCCGGCCGCGACGCGACCGACGCGATTTCCATGTTTAACATGGGTTTCAATGGGAAATCGTGAGCATCGCGTCGGTCGCGTCGCGGGCACACATAAATGTACCCGCGATGCCCGCGATGGGCGCCGTGCTAGGTAAAGAGTACCGTTTGTTTTTATTTATTTTATCTCTCTCTCTCTCTCTCTTTCTCTCTTTCTCTCTTTCTCTCTTTCTCTCTTTCTCTCTCTCTCTCTCTCTCTCTCTTTCTCTCTTTCTCTCTTTCTCTCTTTCTCTCTTTCTCTCTTTCTCTCTTTCTCTCTTTCTCTCTTTCTCTCTTTCTCTCTTTCTCTCTTTCTCTCTTTCTCTCTCGGCTCGACAAACCCTGGAGGCCAGCTCGCCACGGCGACCAGATTCTGCATCCTGGCGACCAGATTTTTGGCGGGGGAACCAGAATCTTGTCGTAGCAAGGTGTGCTTGCGGTAGCAGCTTTGAATAACAAATCCACTGCGGCTATTACAAAACCTGGAGCCGGCACCGCGAACCAGTACTTCAGCGGCAGCAGTGGTTCCGGCTCCTCGCGCGCACACAGCAGTAGCAGCTCCGGGCTGCTCCTCCTCCGGCTGGGAGGGCACCATGTACCCGGCAACCGCCACCACTAACCCCTTACCGCTGTGAGAGCCCGATCACGATCGCCCTCTTTGCCCCCCTCCCCTTGGACGCAGCGCTGCCAGACCAGGAGAAGGAGGCAGGGTCTGCGTGCACCCAGTCCCATCCGATATGCTGAGCCTCTGGTGGTGAAGTACTACTGGGCACTGGGAAAAAGTGAGGTGCACACAGTAGAAGGACAGCCGGGGTGATTCTTGCAGGGAGTGTGATCGCTTCTACCTGTTCCTGTGTTAACCTCTAAGCACTCGGATGGCTGCCAGCTGTGCGGGGAACGCGGGAGTCGGGGATCTTATTGGCACACTCTGGGTTTGTTTAGTTGTAATGCTGCCATTGCAACCCTGCTCCATTCAACCTGCTGAGGGATGTGTGAGCTGGTACTGAGAATGCCAGACAGAGAGATGCCCCTGTGTGACACTCCTCCAGATGTGACTGTATTTTGTAGTGTGACAGCCTGCCAGCTTTGTGACTGTATTCCTGGGGTGTGACATTACTCACTAACACATTTTCAAGAATCTAACTTGTGCATCTGTGAAGAGATCTGGAAAACGTGCACTGTGAGGACCAACTTTGGGAACCAGGGATATGGATATATATATATATATATATATATATATATATATATATATATATATTTCCATATCCGTGGTTCCCAAAAATGGTCCTCACAGTGCACGTTTTCCAGGTCTCTTTACAAATGCACAAGTTAGATAAATATCTATATACCCTTCCCCAAGGGCAGGTCATTATGGCATGTGGTATAATGCATTATGTATAGCATGTGGTGTAATCTGTGTGTGACGTGTAATAAGTATTATGGTGCAAATTTTCAGTGCAAACTGTCCCTATGTTTAGTTTGGCTCCTACACTTTTTTAAAGAACTTTGTTGAGCCCTGATCTATCCATCTATCATCTCTCCCTCTCTCTCTCTAAAATCTATCTCTGTCTGTCTATCTGCCTAATATCTGTCTGTCTTCTTATTTATTTAAGGGTACTATAACAAAAAAAATCAAACAGGAAGAGGTACTCTAACAAAAACTTTTATAGCACAAATTGTCCCTTTATGGACTATGTAAGGGAGGGCGCAAAATTGTAGTTTGCGGGAGGGCGCAAAATTTTAGTTTGCAGGAGGGCACCAGACACCCTAGCACCGGCCCTGTGACTCTCATAGGCTGAGAGTGCTTGTCACACTTAGAGTCGATGAACTTCACCTCACTCAGTCCCCATTGACTGTTGGAGGCAGCATGTGATACCGACCAGACCAGAAAATAGGACAAACTACATCCTATATTAATATGGACAGGCCATGAGATTTTCAAATATGGGAAGATCCTGTATAATACAGGATGATCCTTTTATAGTAACATACTACTCTTTATAATACAATCCTGTATAATATTGGACTGTACTTTATAAGATGGGATGATCTTGTATAATAAGGGTAATATTATACTGGATGGCTGACAACCCTATATGCCAAATGGGGTGGCAGAGATTAATCAATGATATAGGAAACTTAGGTATACAATGGAGTTAATGAAAAACTAAAGAGGGATTAAGTAGGAGTACAGCAACAAGCTGTACAGGGGTACTATAGGTTATAAAGGTACGACTGAGAGTTCTAGTAGCTTCCAATGAGGTAAATAGCCTGATAATTTTGTGACGATGCAAGCAGTAATTAGACTGGATATGGGGGGGAAGGAATTGAGACAGGGCTTGGCTGAGGGAGACTACCATAAAATGGACTTTTTGGCAGTGGTAAGACAATTACTTTGGATATAAAGATCTTGAGTTTGAATTGGGTAAGCCAAGAGCCAGCATTGTGGGTGATCTCATCTGTGGCACTGAAGAATATGTTATATACAAATATAACAGCAAAGAAGTACACATACAGTAAACATATTTATAGATGTAGTATTTTGAATTATTTCAGAAAAGTGACAAACACAACATCAAAATGATTACGCTTGTACCAGAGCAAAATATAAATGTGCTTATTTGTATAATCTTTGTGTAGAACAGCAATCACAAAGAACTGTGCAAACAGGTCATCTCAGGTTGGTCAGGTTGAACTGTGTGGATAAGAGACCTATACAAACATAGTGCAGTGTTTGGAAAACTAATTTCAAGGTAAATGACATATGGTTAAAAAAAATTGCACAGATGGGGCAGGCTTCTTCTTTGCTGGCGAATCGCCAGAACGTCACCGCTGGCGATCCGCCAGCAGCCTGCCTCACCATCTGACTGAGACTCACGCACACGCGCGTATCAATCTCCGTCGGCGGGGTGACTGGAACCCTGTCCGTCTCCGCTTCAGGGAGACGGACAGGGTTAGGGGGGGGTGTGGGCAGGCGGCGGGGACCCCGGGTGACCACCGACAAGCCGGCGGTGACCCGGGGGAAGCGCTGGAAGCGCCGTCGGAAGGGGACGCGCGCGCCTCTCGTGCGCGCGCGTCCCCTTCTCGCTATAGAGATGGCGCTGGCAGGGGATGGCGTCTGGCATCGCCATCGCCATCCCCTGCAAAGATGGGACCTGCCCCATCTGTATGAAAAACAAGAGTATCTGGCGAGACCCCTATAGTATGGATTCTTAGGTATAATCAATTATGGTATCATCAGTGGTACTGCGCATGCAGGGGGCTTTTTAGGGGCATTTTAGGGGCTGCCCTGCAGTTGCACATAAAGAGGCATCCCAGAGGGAGGAAACACCTCCCAATGTGACTGCCCTGGTGACTGGCAGGTCGAACTTCCAATAGGAAGTCAGTGCCAGTCACAGTGAAGCCAGTGCAGTCTCACAGGCTTCTACTGGGGCTTCTACCTGGGGGGGGGGGGGGGGCACTGCTCTATATCATAAAATATTATTCAAAATATGTAATCAAGTGTAAGGCAACGACAACACATGAAATGTTCAGGTACATATATGTAAAGAAATAACCATAACTGCATTAGACCATTGTGGAGCCAGTTAATGCAGTGTCTTTGCAAGTCTGCGTCAGGGCCGTCTTTTCGTATGGGCTTAATGGGCACTTGCCCAGGGGCCCCAGGTGTATAAAGGCCCTATGCTGATAGCTGAGGATCCCCTTTTTCCAGGGATACCAGAATTTTGAAAATCGGCCATGGGGAACTGGAGATATCCAACTTCAAAGCAGCAGTCCACACCTGACCTGTTAATTGCAATTCACAGTCAGATTTCTCAGGTTCTTTCTGACTTAGAATTTTTCTGAGTATATTCCAAAAGCTGGGACTCTCCTCTTTCTGCCGACACTAGCGGCTTGTCTCCATCATGCCCAGAACCAGAGATATCAGCCTTCCAGCAGCCGGTCCCTGCTCCAGCTCCAAACGTCTGGTGTACAGTTTTATTTTTTTGTCAATGGATTGCTCTGGCTCCTGATCTCTGATCCCCAAGTCCCCAGCACCTCCTGAAAGGTGGGACTCTAGGTTTTTATACTATTGAAGGCTAAGAAATCTATTTCCTGATAATGGCGATATCTGCAGTCAAACAAGCTGCCCTTCCACCGGAAAATGATGAATATTAAGCCCACTCCATTATCCAACCCTCCCCTGCATATAAAACACCCCCTACCTCCCTGGAAGTCATTTACAAGGGACCCTTCATTCAGCTCAGTGGCCCCTTCCACACGTTAGTGTTCACCCTCCCACCACCTGTGCAGTAAAGGAGTAATTAGCAGAAGTTACTGCTCCAGGTCCTACATGTTGAGTGGAAGATAGAGCACCCCCTGCCACCCGTGGGACATCAAAGCTGCTGCTGATAGCACCACCCACCCCTAGTAGGGGAGAATGGGTAAGGGCCCCAGTGCATTGGTTTGCCCAGGGGCCCACACTGCTGTTAAGATGGCCCTGCGGGGAACACTTATTATATAAGGTCCCGCGGCCAAAGCATTAACCCTACCGACCAGTCAGCCTGGCCAGGGGTCCTGGGGGAGTGGGGACCCCTCCAATAAAGGGGTCCCCCCACTCCAGGACTTACCTGACCAGGCTGAAGCCTGGTGCTGTCCTCAAAGCCCCTGGGCTGTGGGCATCGAGCTGATCTTTGTGTAAAAAAATAGATTAAAAACTATTGTCTTATACCGTGGAACTATGAGTCCCAGCAAGCCTCCCCCGCATGCTGGGACTTGGAGAACCACAAGTCCCAGCATGCGGGGCATTAAAGGGCCCGCTGGCACTTGTAGTTCCACAGTACAAGAAATAGTTAAATAAACACACTGACAAGCCAGAAAAATAAAAGTTTAATATATACATTACACAAACACACTGATACTTACCTATCTTGAGCCCGTAGGTAGGTCCCTGGATCCTGGGTCCAGGGTCCGGGGCTCCAGGGCTCCAGGGCTGAAGAGTCCGGGGTCCGGGGCTCCAGGGCTGAAGAGTCCGGCGTCCAGGATCCGTAGTAATCCAAAGTGGTACCTGTGGAAGGAAATCCTACTCACCTGGTCCTCTGGCGACGATCCTGGCATCTTCTCTTCAAGTCGTGCTTCTCCCGGCTGGTACCCTGCTGGCTCGTTATGCCTGGGGCTGGTTCTTAAAATACGGGGGGACCCCTACTCATTTTGTTACCCGTATTTTGGGAACCAGCCCCGGCCCTTGAGCCTGGGGCTGGTTTTAAAAAATCAGCGAAGCCCTATTTGTCGGGTTTCCTGATTTTTTAATACCAGCCCCGGCTCTTTCAGCCTGGTGCTGGTTACGGCAGTGGGGGACCCCACGCCGTTTTTTTTTTAAATCCCCCCCCCCTCATATTTTTTATGGGTTAATCAGGTTTTTAAACGGCAGTGTGAATGTGCCAAAAACGACTTTTAAACGGTAATTTACCGTTTAAAAGCTGTAGTGGGAACGGGTCTTTTGAGGCTCTTGCCGTTTAAAAACCCGTTTAAAAATAACGGCTAATGACCCGTTTCAGCAGTTTGAAAGCAACATAAGACTATTTTTCGGTACTTGTTTCCTAGCACGGCCACAATCTTATGGATCGTGTACCTTTAAGTTAAGGTACACGATCCACACGATGGACCCGATTTCCTTTGAAATCAGGTCCATTTTGCCGGCAAAGGTACAAAATCGGGGGCATCGCGTCGGTCGGGACCATTAACATTGGTCCCGACGCGACCGACGCGATGCCCCCGATTTCCCCATAGGCTTCAATGTTAAAATATTTTTTAACATTGAAATCGTGAGGATCGCGTCGGTCTTGTGCCATTATAATGGCACAAGATGAGATGGACTTGATTAAGTCCATCTCACCTTTAAAAAAATGTGAAAAATGTGAAATGGGCCAATATGACCCATTTCACATTATAGATGTCCCCGTCGTCACCCCACGATAGATGCCAACCCGAAGCGTGGCGAGCGCAGCGAGCCCGCGAGGGGCGTCGGTGCGCGTCCTCCGACCTTTTCATTCCCCTACTATCCACTAGGGCGTGGAGTGAGAATAGAATAGTGTGGCGAGCGCAGCGAGCCCGAAGCGTGGCGAGCCCCGCGAGGGGACACGGATACCTTCACAGGTAAACGCGTCCCTTCGCGGGCTTCACAGGTATCCGCGTCCGCTCGCCACGCTTCGGGCTCGGTGGCTCGCTGCGCTCGCCACACTATTCTATTCTCAACTCCACGCCGACGTGGATAGTAGGGGAATGAAAAGGTCGGAGGACGCGCACCGCCGCCCCTCGTGGGCTCGCTGCGCTCGCCACGCTTCGGGTTGGCGTCTATCGTGGGGTGGGGTTTACGTCGTTAAATTTGGGGGTCTAGGGAATATTTTACATTGAATCCAATGTAAAATCGGGTCCCAGGGACTCGATTTACATTTCATTCAATCAAAAAATCGGGTCGAAAATCGGGTCGGTCGCGTCGATCGCATCGCATGCGACCAAATCGCATGCGATGCGATCGACCCGATTTTTCCGACACGACCACCCCGATGTAAATCGGTGTGGCCGTGCTAGAAAACAAGTACCTATTTTTCTATTCAATTTACACTACTGGGAGCATGCATTGAGATTGAATCTGCATTGTAGAAAAACAATTCAATGCCCTTTCAATGCCCATTGTTTATAGGAGCAAAATCAACTAGAAAAATAGTTCATATCTCACCATGTGTATGATCTATTAGAGTTGAGTGTTGTTTTGTTTCTGTGCAGGGTAAATACTGGCTGCTTTATTTTTTACACTGCAATGTAGATATCAGTTTGAAGTACAAACCCCACCCAAATCAAACTCTCTCTCTGCATATGTTACATATGCCCCATGCAGTGCATATGGTTTTGTCCATTAGAGAGATTTTGCTTTTGTGAGTGAAGCAGAATCAGGCCGTTAATGTATACTTTTATATGTGTACTAACCCTAAAAATGGCTTTCAAGGGATCAAGATGAAAATACATTGCACAATGATAACTGGGCTTCTTACCCTCTTCTCTGGCAGGAAAATAACCTAATAACCCCCCCTCCCCCCCCCCCCCCCCCCCTCACACACACACACACACACACACATAATTGGTAGTAAAATATTTCAGCACATTGCAGCAACTCCTATATATATATATATATATATATATATATATATATATATATATATATATATATATATATATATATATATATATATATATATATATATATATATATATATAAACACGAAAATGTGTGAAAAAGGGACCTAGGAATGGAAGTCACTGTGTTAGTATATACCTACTATGCTTAAAGGTACTCATTAACCTTGTATAAGTGTGCCTATGCTTTAAATAATGTAATTTTTGTTCTTGCTACAGTTGAGGACATCGTTGTTACGGATTATAATTGTAATCAGACATAAGACATTAAGTATGCTAATGTTTTTCAGTAACTTCAATCATTTCTGTTTGTTAAAATAGACAGAATAAAAGACAGTGCAGTCCCACTAGACTGAAATGAGTCAATGACAATTGTACTCATGGATTTGATAATGTTTTTTTGTGTGTTCCCTACAAATGAAAATGGTTGAAAAATAAATTAGCAGGTGTTCTTTATGCATTATGTTAAAAATTCCCTTATGCACTCTGGTCCTGCTTCAGACCTTTTCGCTAGGCTGCGTATTTTCTCAGCCTATAGAACAGGTAAACAGTTAGGGGGAAATTTACTAAGATTAATTCGTATTGCTCATGTGTATTCGTAGGGAAAAATACATGTTTTTTAGGCGTATTCGTATTTTCAGAATTTACTAATGCATTCATACGTGTCTTCGTACAAGTCGTACTGAAGTCGTAATGCCCTTTGCGCACAGCGTCTATTCTTGGCAGGCTGGGGGGGACTCCAAACTGCCCCCCCCCCCGACCGTGGGACAATGGCGGCCCCGGGCGGGGCGCGGGAATGTCCCCGAATATCGGGACGTTCCCGTGGTAAGCGGGACAGTTGGGAGGTATGGTAATGTTAACATATATTGAGGATGGAGAACACAGGAAGCCTGCATTATTACTATTTATATGTGGTAAGAGATGGAGTATAACGTCTGCCTTGCTTTAATTGCTTAGTTACTAATGTGTACTAATTTCTCTACATTTGTGCTCTATCAACATCTACTCATTAGTGGCCTTTTATAAGTCACACATTTGTGATTTTGATTAGCTGGGGGTTATTTTCTGATTTTTTTCCTCATGTGTAAAATTCTAAGATGTGAAATACACTTCCAAATCAAGGTGTATTTTTTTTGGCGTATTTTTTTACGCTTCGTATGCGTTTACGATTCGTATTCATATTTTTTACAAATACGAATTGTTAGTAAATTACTAAAGTACGTTGTTTTCATGTTAAAAACAGGCGTATTCTATCAATGTCGTATTCATTCGTATCCATATTCAAAAATACAAATACGCCATGTATACACCATGAATACGAATACACATCACCGTATTTTCAGTAAATCCTGAAAATACGAATACGCATAAAAATATCGTATTTTGCTGTACGAATACAATTTTTTTTTATACGATTTTACCTTAGTAAATTTCCCCCATACTCTGCCCAAAGTTTATCAAGGGTTGGTCCCACCCCCTGGACAGCTGATTATATTGGCAAGGGGGTCTTAATCATAGCCGACATCAGTATATCTTAATTCTATACTCCAACCTTTAATACAGCGATATCCACATTTCTTACTTGACACCACACTGTTTATGAATAAATTAAATTCACTTGGCACATTAGCATCAGATGTGTGGTTGGTATGTTTACATGTGTCTAGTCTATATAGTCATACCGGCGGTATGACTATATAGACTAGACACATGTAAACAGAGGCCTACCTAGATATTCGTGGGCCCCATAGCAAATGTTTGTAAGGGCCCCCTATTTAGCAACTGATGGGGATAAATGTATGTAAAACATATTACTTAGAAAGCAAAGATGGGCCCCCTTCAGCTCTGGGCCCCATAGCAGCTGCACCCTTGCACCTATGGTAGTTACGCCCTTGCATACCGCATAACATAGGTATTGCTGCGGTTAAACATGTATTGGATTCTGATGGTCATTTGTCTGTGGTGTTTACTGAGTTTTTGTTACAGCTATTATCCTTTGTCTTGACAAAAAAAAAATTCTATTTTACGGCAACAGGGCCAGTGCAAACCCTGTCTGCGCCCCAGGCAATCCCCCTCTGCTGGCCGGGCGGAGGGGGAACGGGGGAGCTGGGAGCCTGGGGAGGTGCTGTGCGCGCATGTGCAGCAGCCCTCCCGTGGCCATTTTGGATTTGGGCAAAGTGCTGCGGTCGCGGCCCAGCCAGCCCAGGGGGGTGCGCTGCCCGCCTGCTTCCCGCACCGGGCCCTCGCAGATGTAAAACACCAGATTTTTTGTGATGCGAGGTGCATGTCTGGGATGGGCCTGGGGGACTCCTTTATTGGGGAGTTCCCACTCCCCCAGGTACCTCATCCAGGGCTGACCAGCCAGGGTGTTCATGTGATGGCTGGGGGACCTTGCGTAAAAAGTGTCCTTCGGCTGTGGCATGCTGACTGTTGGAGTCTGGTGCTGTATCCAAAATACAGGGGGACCCCTAGTCTTTTTGTCCCCCGTATCTTTGGATCCAGGACCGGTCCATTATTTAAAAATGGGGGGACCACTTCACTTTTTCCCACTGTATTTGGGAAACCAGGACCGGCTCAATGAGCCCAAAGCTGGTTATGCCATTTTTATTTCTTCATTTCCGTTTCTAAAAAAATAGCACATTACCGGTACTAAAAATCGCACCTCCAAAAGTAACAAATGTGACATGTGCGATATGGTGGGATTTTTATAGCTGTCTTAAACAATTGCATCCTATTACATCTTGCCCTTAGTGTTGTTTTTTTGGGCAGTGATTTGTCAGTTTTTAATGTGACAGCTCTACCTCTTTTTTAACATTGTGATTTTCATTCCTGTTGTCCTTTGCTAAACTTTCTGCACCATTCTCCCTTTAGCAATAGCCACAGCACTAGTAGTTGGTTGCTGCTCTGTTCTTCCATCCAGTGTGATCCATATCGATTGACTTACTTATATCAATAATGCGGTGGGTGGTATGACACCTACTGAGCATTATTGAACACATGCTTTTAGGGGGAAAAAATCTGTTTTTTATTCATAAATGATTAATTATAAATGAAACTTCACAATGCAGTTTCACAACAAACTTATTGTATTTATAATTTTCAATTTTCACACAGAAATAACAGAACAAAAGGAAATACAAAAACATCACCTAAACAATTGGACGATTGAGCCACACATGTGGAATTAAAACAGAGATGTCAGTATTAATGGTAGTCAGCAATCAGATCGATATGATTACCTAAGAGAGGTCACTTGATTCACTCTCATGTGACCTGACGAATTGTTAGGAATTTGTTGCCATGCAACCAGTCACGTGATTATCAGTGGACCACGTGATTGGATCAGCCACATTATGACACCGCTACCCATTGTATAAGGTTGGACACGTGATTGCGTCCACATGGGACCAGTCTTCATTGAATTTGTAAATGAACATCGGCTACTACAACATAAACAACTCGGGGGTTTGGCCACTGAGATTTTAGTTAATAGTTTATACTGTAAATAGAAAGTAATTCCATCGATCTTTTATTATTTTAAGGAAAAATAAAGTTAATGAATAATATATATAATCCCTTTCCACTCCACATTTTATAAATTGGATTTGTTTTTAACAAAACTGTATTAATTGATTGCCAATTGTTGTCCAGGTGTTTGATTACAGTCTTATGAGTTAGGGTGTTTTAACCCACCACAATGAAGCACCATATTATCTTTCAAAAAGCTGCATATACACGGTGAAAAGCATCAGTGCATTACCATCACCCACTTGGTCCATATTGCACTAACCCAGCTTGCACCAACCCAACACTTTGCTAGCCGGACAAGCCCTACACCTACCATTGCCATCCCTGAGAAAGCCGTACTTCTAGGCCTCATTTCTCCAGCAACACCCGAATTTGGCACTTGCATGACTCCAGCTTGAGTCACACCGCTGGAGTAAGGGTACTGTCGAAGTCGTGTTGCATCCATGCCACACTAGCATGGTATGGCTGCCATTTTGGTTCACATAGTTACGTAAATAGTGTATAGAAGCAAGTAGGAATAATTGTGCAAACCCTGAGCGCAGCCATACTAATACACATAAACCCATACTCCACACTCACAAATAATAAAATATAGTTATATGGTTTAATATCGCTAAACATAGTATTAATGGCAATACACAATTTCCCCAGTATCTATGTGATGAGCCTCTCACATGCAGCTCTCCGGTGTTTGTTTGAAATGCGCAGCATTTACCATTCAAAAGTTATGGACATTATGGGGGAAATTTACTAAGATGTGTATTCTACTTCACATGTGATGTTGCTATGGGCAACCAATCAGAATCTACTTCTCATTTATTTAGCACCCTCTAGAAAAGGGCTGGGCAACACCGGCCCTACAGATGTTGATGAACTACACATCCCAGCATGCCTTGCATCAGTTTAAGCATGGCCACATAGCAAAACTAATGCAAAGCATCCTGGGATGTGTAGTTCATTAACATCTGGAGGGCCGGTGTTGCCCAGCCCTGCTCTAGAAGATAGTAGACAGGATCTGATTGGTTGCCCATAGCAACATCACATGTGAAGTAGAATACACATCTTAGTAAATTTTCCCCTATATCTATTAAACTATACATTGCCATGAGGAATGGCTCACAAGGAAAACCCAGTTGAAACCAGATGGACAGCAGGAACCCCCGTGCATCTTTACTGTACCAATCAGGAGAAGCGAAACCAGATCTTTTGACCAATAAAGAACTTTATTGTATCCCATTGTCTGGACCCTATATAATGATGCGCACGGACTCAGGACAGTCTATTTCTATCCCACTGTGCTCAGGATTCTGAATACAGTGACCCGGTCTGGGGGGAGGGGCGTCTGCGTGTGAGAGACGGTAACTATACTTTTTGTATTGTTTGTAGCTGTATTTGAGCTGAGTTGTACTTACATCTTCTTTTCCCCTTTTCATTAGTTATTGTTAAGTATTGTATAGAGATTTGTGTATGGTGTTGTTGTTTCATATTCTGTTACCCATTTGTCCATTAGAGACTAAATACATACGGTAAAGCACTTTTTACCCTTACTCCGAACTTAAGCCAAGTCTCATGTAATTTATTCGCAATAAGCAGAAGAGTTTACAGGAATAATACCTGATACATTTAAGTGTGTTTAAGTAAGGATACCGCCATAAGGGTATCGGTTTAGCGTGAGATACGTTGATAAGGTCCACTACGTGGCGCTAAGCATTGGTTCACCCGTAGTTAGGAATAAAGAGTATAACTTTACGGACACTTTACGTAAACTGCAAAATTTACTTATTGTCCATTGGTTTGGGATTTATTAGAATCTAACAGTACACTATTAACCACTGGCCAATGTACAAGGAAACACTGCGACCACGCTAGGTCCACCTGGCATTCTTTAGAGTATATGGGACTACAAACCTTTAGGGCACCATAGATATGGACTAGTGCTTATACAGTAGTGCGATAACAGGACTATCCACTTTTGTGAATATAGGGGGTTATTCTGGGTCATTTGCAAGGCTTGATTCAAATTGCCATCTGCCGAATGCTGGTACACTACCCCCTCGCATGCCACGTATGCTCGCACGGACTGCGAATGGATGTTTAACATAAACATCCATTCGCAGGCTGTGGGGGGAACACCCACATAAGCAATGATGTGGAAGGCCCATGTAACCTTAGATATGCATGGCATTTCAGCAGGAAGTGGGCGGGTAGTTGACATCTGTTCATGTCAGCTGCCCACCCCCGGTACACATGTCACAGCCGATATCCATGGGAATGCTGGGCTTCCCATGGGTGCGACTAACCGCCTGCTGTCTTGGGTGCATGCACCAGGCGAACAGTCTGTTCTGCATATGCACATGCACAGAAATGCGGCTGTGCATGCACATATGCCCAACAAATGCACAGGGGATGCGAATAGATCAGAATAAGTGTATTTTATTGTATTTTTATTTATTTGGTTTTTAGTACATGTTTTAAAATGATTGATTACATTATGTAAAAACACTGTACCTATGATGTATCAGTTACACTTGTTCTGTTGAAATAAATAAGGCCCTCATTATAGTTTGTTCGATCCCCCGTGTGTTCGTGTGGGGGACCCATGTTTGTGTCCTGCGCATGCGCATAATCACATGACATCAGCCACTAGCCCTGTGTTTAGTCTGCAGCCCGCAAATATAAGTCAGTCCCCACTGACTTATATTTGCCAGCCCAGGAGAAATCATTCAATGTCCAATAACTATATCACACAATCTGTGTAGTTGTGGATAGGTTTACAAAAATGGCTCACTTCATCCCTCTTCATGACCATCCATCAGATTCCAAGCTTGCACAGTTATTAAGTGAACAGATTTTCCGACTTCATTGGTTACCAGAAGAAATTATGAGGGTGATTTTGATCCATTTGCTCCCCTGTGCAATGGTCCGGGTGGCATGGGGTGGGGTTGAGCCCATGGTAACGCCCAGCAATTCATGGGCATTCCCATGTAAATGCACCCATGACGCTGGTGCCAGGGGCGGGCAGCTGATGTCAGCAGATGTCAGCTGCCCGCTCTCTTCCCCTGCAGATCTAAGACACCAGAGAGGTGTTTTAAATCTCTGAGCACTGTAGAATTCATTTGATGGCCGGCGACCGTCAAATGATTTCGCCCCCGCACCCAAGGCTGCGAATGGATGTGTATGCTACACATCTATTTGCATGCATGCAGGAATATTCACCGTGCGAGGGGCAGGAGGACGTGCGTAATTCGCAGCTTTGTGAGTTACCTAGAATCTGATCATGAAGTGCAATTTGGCATAATTTCTGCGCCATTTTACAAGTGAAACTGAAATTCTCTACAGATTATCACCCGCAAACGAATGATCAGCCCAAGAGGGTCAATCGAGATCTGGTGAGAAACACTTTCCTACCTCTCAATTGTCACTCTAGACTTGCTCTGCATTTTACTCCCAGGAGAATGAAGCCAAGCTCACATGCTGGGGATAGTCTGCACGTTGTTCACGCTCCATACTGAGGTGCTCACTTTGGTACTGTAGCGCCATGCCGCATACAAACCAAAGTTTCCTCCATTCACCTGTTATCGGTGCGGCCATTTTGGATTCAGTAACATGATTGCTTTCAGCCAATCTCAGCTTCACTGTTACTGACATCACAGATTCTTGCCTATCACTTTGCAACAGGCCATATATGTATAGTGAGTTGAGAACAGGGATATCGCCAGCACAATGATATCTTTAGAGTAGCTGCAATTTCATAATCAGCTCCTCTGATATCCTGTTGTTCCTGCATGTGGTTCACCATCCTGCTGCACGGTGTGGCTTTTTCCAGTGTTCCTGGAGGTTCTACTCCATTCCAACTGAGCCCCATTGGAACTTCCATATACCTCTAGTAGTCATCTATCCACTCCTCACCATAAATTGCCGACATTGAGTTTTAACATCAACACCACGATCACCAAAATCGATCGCTAGCACCTATCCACTGATCACTAGCCTCGATCTCTAACATCGATTACCAGTGTGGGGTCTAAAAAACCCCCAGTTTTTCAAGGAACACCTATAAGGAATGTGAACATGGCCCTCTGCTCCCAGGTGTAATGAGTTATTTTAAAAAGGAAATGGTCAATGAATTTAAGGTGACGACATGTCAGGATAATAGTCAGACACCAATACATACTGTACTAAAAGACTGTAGATATATTATCCATAACATGACATAACATAGGAGAATTCTAATGATATACTACCCAAAACTATGCTTTAAACCTAATTATATTTACATTTTTACATTATTATGTTCTTTGTAACAAAGGAATATAATTAAAAATTGCAATTTCTTTTAGTGCTAAAATTCTGCAATGGGAAATGAAATAGAGCAATAACTACTTAGGGGCTGATTGGATGAGCTTTGAGTGGGCGAGTAGAGTAGTAATGACACATTTTCAAAATCTCCACACACTCTTGTAAGGAAAGAGCATTAGCTTTGATGTTTTTCATCACTAGTCTGAAAGAAATTGTGAAATTAAACAGAAAACAGCAAGATAGAGCTACAGTAGTTGCCTGAGAGTCATTACCTTAGCATCTTCTATATACATATATATTTTATAGGTTTGAGTAATCTGTGTACAACACTAGTGTACATTGAGAGGTAAGCTTGCATTACTAAAGTGAAGCTTGATTACTTAAGTGAGTTGGAAACTGAAGCAGGTGAGTTAGAATACTGAAAAAGGTGAGTTTGAACACAGTCTAAATTTTCATATTCTGTTTTATTGTAATAGATTCATCTTCTTTCTATCCTATTGTAACCTGTTGCTCAATTTTGACATTTAATTCATTGTATCTATATTTTTCCCACATTGTATGTTATTTTTACTCATTCACTATTATTTTCTCTTATCTTTGCCACACATTTATTGCACTCTGTTTCCCTCTTCACGCCTGCTCACATTTGCCTCACTTCTGACCTTCTCTGTTCCCTTCATCCTCTCACTTGTTGTTTCATACTTAATTGGATTACTCAATCAACCTGATTTTACCCACTGGTCTCCTCTCTGACAGTAGTTCCTTGCCTGTTACCTTCTCTCTCACTCTGTTTTCTACCAAATCTACTACAGACGCTGTCTGTCCTCCCAAATCCCTCTGTCTGCTTTCACTAACCTACCCTCTCACCTTCGGTCCCTCATGGCTGTTAATCTCTCAACTTCACTTTCTCCAACTGCTCCTCCCCCCTCCCATCCCATACCTATCCTGACCACTCGCCCCCGCACCCCCACCCTCCCAATGACCCCCCCTCGCTTCTGCAATCCCAAAAACCTTATCCACATAAATACACAACCCACCCCCCCTCTTTCCTGTGCACTATGGAACGCCAGATCCATCTGCAACAAACTCCCTGCCATCCATGACCTATTCATCTCTAGAGCATTCCACCTCCTTGCTATCACCGAGACCTGGCTCTCCACCTCTGATTCTGTCTCTCCAGCTGCTCTCTCCCACGGTGGCCTCTCTTTCTCTCACACTCCCAGGCCTGACGGTCGCCAAGGTGGCGGTGTGGGTTTTCTCCTCTCAGCCTCATGCACCCACAGTGTCATTTACCCTGAACCCTCTCTCCTTTTCTCCTCCTTTGAGTCTCACTCTATCCGTCTATACTACCCCTACCACCTCCGTGTCGCTGCAATCTACCGCCCCCCTGGCCCTATCTCCCAATTTCTTGACAACTTCGCCGCCTGGCTTCCACACTTCCTCTCCTCTGACCTGCCATCTGTCATTCTTGGTGACTTTAACATCCCCTTGGATAACCCCGCTGATCCTGGCACCTCCAAACTCCTCTCTCTCTGCTCCTCTCTTGGCCTATCTCAGTGGACTACCTCTCCCACCCACATCCAAGGACACTCCCTCGATCTCGTCTTCTCTCGCTCTTGTTCCCTTACTGACTACACTATCTCAGCTTTTCCTCTTTCTGACCATCACCTCATCTCCTTCTCCCTCACTGCTTCCCCCTCTCCCACCCCCCCTCCCAAGCGCATTGTCTCACGGCATAACGTCAACACACTTGATCTTGCTGCCTTCTCAAACACGCTGTGTCCTCTTCTCGCCCCAATCACCCTCATGTCCTGCCCGAACCTCGCTGCCTCCCTCTATAATGACACCCTATCTTCGGCATTGGACTCTGCCTGCCCTCCCTCCTCTATCCCCCTTCGATGCTCCAACCCCCAACCGTGGCACTCACCTATCACCCGATTCCTTAAAAAGTGCTCTCGCACTGCTGAGCGCTTCTGGAAGAAATCACGCTCCCTTGCGGATTATCTTCATTTCAAATTCATTCTTTCCTCCTTCAGCTCTGCCCTTGCTCTGGCCAAGGAATCCTACTTTAAGTCCCTCATCCTTTCCCAATCATCCAATCCCCGCAGGCTCTTCGCCACCTTCAACTCCTTGCTCTCCCCCCCTCCTCCAGCTCTTCCGTCCTCCATCGTAGCCGCTGATTTTGCTACCTACTTTTCAACCAAAATCTCCTCTCTCAGTACTGCCATCACTGCTGCCATGACCTCACCCTCTCCCTCCTCCCCTCCTACATCTCCACTCCCCTCCTTCCAACCCCTGTCCTCATTTTACCCCACCACTGCTGCTGAAGTCCACTCTATCCTTCAATCCGCTTCTCCCTCCACCTGCCCGCTTGATCCTATCCCCTCCAATATTATCCGTCGTCTCAGTCCATCAGTCTGCTCTCACCTGGCTCACCTCTTTAATCTTTCCCTATCCTCTGGGATCTTCCCTTCCTCCTTCAAACACGCTCTTGTCTCCCCAATTCTCAAAAAAACAAATCTGGACCCCAACTCTCCATCCAACTACAGGCCCATCTCCCTCCTCCCTTTTGCCTCCAAACTCCTAGAACGTCTGACCTATAATCGTCTCCTTAGCCACCTTACTGCTAACTCCATTCTAGACCCCCTCCAATCCGGGTTCCGCCCTTTACATTCCACTGAAACTGCCCTGACCAAAGTCACTAACGATCTACTATCGGCTAAATCCAAAGGCCTATTCTCTATCCTCATCCAGCTTGATCTGTCGGCTGCCTTTGACACTGTTGACCACCCTCTCCTGCTCAACACCCTCCGCTCCTTTGGCATCACTGGCACGGTCTTCTCCTGGTTCACCTCATACCTCTCCGATCGCTCCTTCTCCGTCTCCACTCCGAGCTCCTCCTCTCCTACTACCCCCCAGCCAGTCGGTGTTCCCCAAGGGTCAGTCCTTGGCCCTCTCCTCTTCTCCCTCTACACCACCTCTCTGGGCACCCTCATCAGCTCCTATGGTTTTCATTACCACCTTTATGCTGATGATACCCTAATCTATCTCTCCTCCCCCGACTTATCCCCATCACTTCTGTCCAAGGTCTCCGAATGCCTCACGGCCATCTCAGCCTGGATGACCCAACGCTTCCTGAAACTAAACATGGCTAAAACTGAACTTCTAATCTTCCATCCCCCGAACATCCCCTCTTCTCCCACTATCTCCATCAGCATTGGTGAAACCGAGATCACTTCCACCGACCAAACGCGCTGCCTCGGTGTCATCATTGACTCCTCCCTCTCTTTCACCCCCCACATTCGTGCTCTTTCACAGTCTTGCCGCTTTCACCTACGCAACATCTCAAGCATCAGACCATTCCTCTCCACTGACGCGACCAAAATTCTCATTCACTCTCTTGTCATCTCCCGCCTTGACTACTGCAACATCCTTCTCTCTGGGCTACCTCTCACCCGCCTCGCACCTCTCCAATCCATTCTTAACGCTGCTGCTAGGCTCATCTTCCTCTCCCGCCGCTCTACCTCCGCCTCCCCCCTCTGTTTATCTCTTCACTGGCTCCCCATTCCTTTCCGAGTTCTCTTTAAACTCCTCACCACCACCTACAAGGCTCTCTCCTCCTCCACAGCTCCCTACCTCTCTTCACTGATCTCTATCCACACTCCCTCCCGTCCTCTTCGCTCCATCGCTGACCGCCGACTGACCTCTCACCTAATCACCTCCTCCCACTCCCGTGTCCAAGATTTCTCTCGCGCTGCCCCCCTGCACTGGAACAACCTCCCGCCACCCATCAGGCTATCTGATTCCCTTACCTCCTTCAAGCGCTCCCTCAAAACCCACTTTTTTCGACTAGCCTATCCCTCCTCCTAACCTCTTTTGATCCTCCTATCCTGCCTCCGTTCCCCTCCGTTCCTACTTATCCTATCGTATTTCGTTCGTCCACCCACCTATTTTTAGTATGTTAACTCTTATGAGCAGGGCCCTCCTTCCTCACGTACTCACCCTACCTCATTACCTCACCTGTGCTCCTGTCCTGTTCTTCCCTTCCTCTACTTCATCTTCGGTCTCCTTGACTATTTTGACACCTACTTCTGAACTGATGCTGATTTTAGTTCTACCAGCTATACCCCTATTTATACTGTATCTTTCTATACACCCTGTACTTTACCTTGTAATTTGTTTTTTTTTGTTTGCTATGTACGGCGCTGCGGACACTTTGTGGCGCCTTATAAATAAACGTACTACTACTACTACTAGTGTACACAACTCCACCTGCATCCCTGAAAGGATTGCAAATATTGCAATTGCATTACGCTGAGAGATCGGTATGCTTTAGACAGTGATTGCAGTTTTGTGATTTTGCAAAACTACAACTGATACTGAATAGACCACTATAACAAGTGAGTGGATATTGTGATTGTAGATAAGCAAAGTGTCGACATGTAAAAGGTCAACTTGAGTTTTTCATGATTTAAAAAAAATTGTTCGTACTTTACCATCCCTGTGGGCATAGACGGAGAATATAATAGTGTGTCGAGCACAGCGATGCACCATGCCCAAAGCAAGGTGAGCACAGCGTGCCACGCAAGGGGACATGGTACACTAATACGGTGCCCATGTCGACATAAACACCAAAAAATTCAAAACTCTTTGTCGACTTTTTCCCGTTTCATCTTTTTGCTTATATCAACCTTTTTCATGTTTTGAACACACCCCTTCTTATCTTAGTGCTTCGGAAGACTTCAAGAAATTACTTCCTTGTACCAATTATGCAAAAGACAATAATCAACATATCCCAGATATTAATCTATTTTGGGCAGCTTCTATCCTAGTTATAAGAGGCTAAATCATAGCACACATGACACATAACTGCAAACTTTTATTATTTCAATTTGAAAAACTATGTTTAGCCCTTACTAATGTCTGATGAGATAAAAGCCCAATATAAAGATATTAAAAACCTGCTCTGAGCAAAAAAATAAATCACTACAACAAAAGGGGCTCTTGTACACCCCAATCAGATTGCAAAACAATTCTTGGTACTTGTGTACTTTCACGGCTCCCATCGCATGCCAAATGTAGTGGCATGCGATGGGATGCGATTTTTGCCGTTTTTATGCATTTTTGTTGTTGAAAAATCGCATGCGATCGCATGCGATTTTTAACAGAAATGCATCCAAATGCATTGAAATTAGTATCAAACATGTTCAATGGCCCCCAAATGTCATTTTTGAGGCTGTACCACCCCCACTATCAACGCGAACCCGAAGCATGGCGAGCGGCGGCGGTACGCGTCCTACGACTTTTTCATACCCCCACTATCCACGTCGGCGTGGAGTTGAGAATAGAAAGTGTGGCGAGCGCAGCAAGCCACCGAGCCCGAAGTGTGGCGAGTGCAGCGAGCCCCGCGAGGGGACGCGGACACCTGTGAAGCCCGCGAGGGGACGCGTATACCTGTGAAGGTATCCGTGTCCCCTCGCTGCGCTCGCCACACTTTCTATTCTCAACTCCACACCGACGTGGATAGTCGGGGTATGAAAAGGTTGTAGGATAGTGGGGGTGGTACAGCCTCAAAAATGACATTTGGGGGCCATTGAACATGTTTGATACTAATTTCAATGCATTTGGATGCGTTTCTGTTAAAAATCGCATGCGATCGTATGCGATCGAATCGCATGCGATGCGATTTTTAACTATACGATGGACATCGTAGGAGCCGTGGTTGTACACAAGTACCCAATTCTTAATAATTTTGTCGATTTTTCTAATTATTAGATTTTATTTATAAGGCACCACAAGTGGTTTGCAACGCCATACATGTGGCACACAGAACATTACAAAGTACATTGCATTGCATCTGAACATTGCACCGTGTTTGGGCACCTTTACAATTATTAAAAAAGGAAATACAATGTTTTATATGGGCAAAAAACATCCAATGATTTCCCTTTATAAAATTGCAGCAAACCACAGCTGGGAGGTATACATTTGGGTTGGGATCATTCGTCAGAATGATTCTAGGTCTACAGTCATTAGGTCGACCCCACTAGGTCGACTGGCAGGAAGGTCGACCTGACTTAAGGTCGACATGGGTCAAGGTCGACATGACTTAAGGTCGAATTTGCATAAAGGTCGACATGAGGAAGGTCGACTGGTCATAAGGTCGACATGGGTTTTTCACTGTTTTTTGATCCGAATGTCGACACAGTCGACATGGACACAGTTGGCAATGAGAATCGGACCCTCGCATCACTCGCTATGCTTCGGGCACGGTGCCTCGCTGCGCTCGGCACACTATTTTATTCTCCCACCACGCCCTAGTGGATGGTAGGGCATGAAATACCGCCTGTCGGCACATGTCGGCTCAAAAAACAGTGAAAAACCCATGTCGACCTTATGACCAGTCGACCTTCCTCATGTCGACCTTTATGCAAATTCGACCTTAAGTCATGTCGACCTTGGCCCATGTCGACCTTAAGTCAGGTCGACCTTCCTGCCAGTCGACCTAGTGGGGTCGACCTAATGACTGTAGACCTAAATGCATTCTGACGAATGACCGCATCCCATACATTTGATGTGTTTTCGTAGATACTCATTAGCAGACAATAAACGCATTGCTTTAGACTGGGTAGGCCAGGCCAATCATTACTTTTCACTAGAGCAGGTATTTAGTCCTCATATTCACATAGCAGCCTTGTAACACACTTGACGGGCCCTTTTCCAAGAAGAGATAAAGACAATATTCTCCTAGCTACAATATGGAGACTAATACCCCTTTTACACCAAAAACCCTGGTCGGACCCTGGTCTTTGAATGCTGGAGTATCCAGGGTCTGACCCTGCTTTATACCCCATTTACACAGCACTTTGACCTGGGTCGGACCTGGGTCAGCCCTGCCTTAAATAAAATATATATATATATATATAAATATATATAATATTTAAGGCAGGGCTGACCCAGGTTTTTAGGGGGTAGATGGGGAGTGCTGTCCCCGGGTGCTGGGAGGAGGGGGGTCCCTGCGGCTGATGAAGGGAGGGGGGTACCTGTCAGCCTGAGGTCGGAGCTCACTCAGCAGAGGAGATGATGTGCGCCGCTGCTGTACCACTCCCCGCAGCCGTGAAGTTCCTGCGGCGAATGGACAGTCATTGGCGGGGGTCCCTCTGGCGCATGGGAACTAGTACTAGTTCCTATGCGCTGGAGGGACCGCCGACACTGACTGTCCATTCGCCGCAGGGACCGGCTTCCGGGGGATGGTACAGCAGCGGCACACATCTTCCCTTCCGCTGAGCTCCGACCGCAGGCTGACAGGACAGGTACCACCCCTCCACACAGGACCTGGGTAGAGGACCCGTGTAAATGGACACGGATATACCCCATTTACACCGCTGATGATCCGGGTCTGACCCGCAGCTGACCCGGATTTTTCGGCGGTGTGAAAGGGGTATAACTAGGTTCTTCTTAAGAAATGTCTCCCTTTCATTCCCAATTTTTCCCAGTAACAGGTAATCCTATTTGCAGATGGTCAAACGTCCCAATGCCTGACACATTGGTCTTCCCAGCCTATACTATCTCTAAGAATGTTTGTTATTATTAGCATATCGCAGCCTTTAACACTTAGGGCCTGATTCTGGTTGACTGGGTAGGCTGCGAAGATCATAGCTTACCAAGTCACAGAGAGCCCGTCCTGCTGCCCTGACGAAAAATTGCCCCCGACACCCCGCCGCTGTATTCCCTCGCAACCATGCAAGGGGATGAGTTATGAACACATCCTCTCACAGGCAGCAGGAGAAATCATTCTCCTGGGTTTGCTATCATAAGTCGGTGGAGACTGATTTATATTTGCGTGCACCGAGAGGAAGACAGGGCGGGCGGCTGGTCCCACGTGTCGCCATCACCTGTTTAGATATTTAGCACTCAAGATCCAGTCAGATAACCTGAATGTGCATAAAGAACACTTGAGTTAAGCCCTAGTTAGCACATATCACCCAGCACACATCACTTTGTGTGTATAGGGCCATGTGTGATAAGCGATCTGCTCTAACTAGATTGCTCAGCACAAAAATTAAGCCCCACATCACCCTGTGTGTACAAGTCAATTATATGATAAGTACTTGATTCTTGGTATACAGCTATTTCCTTACTTGCAAGTGCAAAGCTAAAACACTCAGGCTAATGAAAGGAGATGAAGGCAGACCTGGATTAGATAATGCATTATGATTGAGGCATCTAGATAAATTTCTTTCTCCTTTATTTACTCTCATATTAGACCTGTTCTGTGCTTAGATGGAATCACAGGGTGCTTGGCCTTCATCAAATGACGAAAGCCATTAACACTTTAAATAAGCAATTCATCTCCACCTCATATTGAGAAATCTTCCCCTATTGTCAGTCTCTTCATTGGTTGCCTGTATTTTCAATATAAAATACTTCTACTTACATTCAAGGCCATTACTCTGACTACACCAATTTATATCTCTTCGCTTATCTCAAAATATATCCCCACCCGACCTTTCTGCTCTGCACACAATCTGTTTCTCTCATCCACACTAATTTCTTGCTCCCACTTTCACTTGCAGGATTTTGGTCGGGCAGCACCCACCCTATGGAATGCCCTTCCACGCACATTAAGACTCTCCTTTAGCCTCCAAACTTTCAAGTGTTCCCTGAAAACTCACCCCTTCAGGCAAGCTTACCATACTCAAGAACCCCCACACAACTTCCAGTAGCATTTATATTTAATTACATCCCATCAGGACTGTCTTGTAATCTGGTGGTCCGAGTAGGGACCACCAACCTCTATGTCAGTTTGTTTCTACCCAGTTTGTTAAATCACTGTTGTTTTCAATTGTAAAGCCAAACAGAATATGCTGTGCTATATAAGAAACTGTAAATAAATAAATAAAATAATTGCCTACATGGGTTTTTTGGGGTTCTTTTGCTGATCTAATCACTCTAAATATAACTAAGGGAAAAAAGTTACTTCTATGTAAAATAGCTTGAGCAGCAAAAAAAAACAACTCTAAAGGACCATACACACTGGGCGAATTTGAGCTGAAAGTTGCTCAAAACCGCAGGTTTGAGCGGCTTTCAGCTCAAAGCCGCCCAGTGTGTATGGCCTGGTGATGAGCGGTGAGCGCTGCTGCGCACTCCTGCAACATCGCCGGGAAAGCCGCTCATCTGCTGGTTATACCAGCAGATGAGCGGCTTTTAGGGCGGCTTTGCATAGCGCTCAGCTAGGCAACGCTGTCTCCCCCCCCCCCTCCTTCGGCGCCGGGTAGGAGGAAAGCCGCTCATTGATCATCGCTGTCCATACACACTGGGCATAGTTGCCCAGTGTGTATGGACCTTTACAATGGTTTGAACCTTCTTCCCCAATTTTTACCCAAGATTGTCAATCTATTTTATATTGATTAGACAGACTCTCTGATCAATACAGCAAAACTAGCTCCAAAATGTTTTGATGTTTATTTACGATATACGCACATTACCATTAGAATTGGCCACCACAATTAAGCAATGCTCCCTTTTGACTACATGATCCAGTTTACAGATTATAGAAAGAGGTGTGCCCTTTTGAGATAGCTTTTGACAGATATTCTTATAATGGACTTATTTAGTATATCATCTTTATATAATGGTATAACTAATTTGTACACTACCCGCCTTTTCCAATTCTGAACTCTATTGTTTGCCTAATTGCTGTGTGTAATATATTGTATGGTATACTATACAATTACCATGGTAAAATGACCAATAAATGACAGCTGACATGCTTGTGATGTTTCGAAGAGTTGGGGTGGATCGTCACAAGCAAAGAAAAAAAACAATGAAATATAAATTGTAAAGGATTGTTAACAATTGATAGGAATACCAACATACAACCAGTATGACTTTTGTTGTCAGTGGTGCTAGGTTGGTGGTGCTCCCAAAAGTTCAGCAGTAAAGCTGATTAAAAGTGTGGTGTCCAAAGAAGGACAAAGGAAGAACAAAACTAGGTTTTTGGGGCACTCTTTTTAGGTAAATAGGTGTAAAGTAGTAAGATGATTGGAATTAATAAATAACTTTTATTAGGGTTCACTTAAAATATGTTGGCGTCAAAAATAAAACATTTCAAGTAAATACAATTTACAATGGTGCATCACAGTATATGTATATAATACAATAGAAAGTCACATCGACTAGGCGAGAATGTTTTACACCGAGGGGACCACCCCCTGTTGAGTTGAGGAAATGTTCAACCCGTGAAAATTCCCATCAGTGGGGTAGAGGTGATAAGAAAGTTCACAGTAATAACGGATATGTGCTAGCGGTCTAATAGTCAGTAGACTAAACCAGGAAAGACTGAGGACAGAAAAATAGTCATTGGTGTCACGCCTGGTATTCTAGGTGTCCCGCTGTTCATACGACACCAGATCTTCCCTATCAGTCGCCCGATTAGGTACTGATCTGGCCAATCACTGTTTAGCTGCTGAGATCGGACAAGATCAGGCGGCCCAGTGGTGTATGGTCGTATACCTAATTGGATTGATATAGCAACACAGGACTGACATTTGGGACCATAAATTGCTTCTGCTTTCCAGAGACACAGGGTGACCACAGCCTGATACGCAAGGTATTGCAGGACGGGTCAGATCTGCCTAGGGATGAGAGAGCAACAATATATGAGAGTACAGCACACTGAATTTATTGCAGTAACCAGACCCTTCTACTACCCTCCATCATATAAAATAAATTGGATGGAGGTTGAGAGTAATAGTCTGGTTGTGCTCAATTCAATAAAAAGAGATAGAGAAAGATAAAAATTGGTATGTGCCCCCTATCCGATTGGTCTTACTGGTGAAAATGAAAGATTGACATTTAACACCAGATTCGATCCGGGGGTTGTGTGGTACAGTTCTGTGGGGTATGTGTCACAGAGGGAGAATAATGATGATTTTAAGTCCCTAGGTGATCATATTAAGTGGAAAAAGGGGTACAGAACCACCAACCGAGATTAAACAGTCATGTAAGTTGTTGTAGATACAAGCAATATTATTTGCAGAAACAGGCAAGCTTAATGGTAAATAATATGCAGAGTATGTTGGGCCACAGATATGTGGTTATGCAGATCCGATAAACATGGTAACTGATTTAAGACTGATATGCACGTACACAAAGTGACAATCACTGGATGTATTAGACTGTGATTGCACAACAATACGGTCAAAAGGGCAAGCACAAACAGACTGACACTCTCACGATGTACTAGGTTCTGATAAGGCAGTCTGGTCAGAATGGCATGTGCGAGAAAAACAACCTAGCAATGAGATTTAAACAGTGCCTGTGTGGATCATCCCAATTGGATGTCTAATCGGTTGTGGTTCACAGCATCAAAAAGGCAATGGTAATCTCATGATATGTTTGACTCTGATACGGCGACTCTGATACGGCAATCAGGTCAAAGTGATATGTGCAGAAAAAGCAACCCAGCAATGCATTTAGACGGTGCCTGTGTGGTTCACAGCGACAAATATTAATACTCATGCAGTAGGTAAAAATCCATTACACAGAGATATACACAGTCACAAATGGCAAAGGTCAATCTCACAATATATCTGACTTTGATACGGCAATCTGGTCAGAGTGATATGTGCAAGAAAAGCAAACCAGCTGTGAATTTAAATAGTGCCTGTGCGGTTCACAGCGGCAGATTTAATATTAATGCAGTGGGTAAACCTCCATTACACAAAGATATTGGGGAAATCACCGAACAATAGAAAAGAGGGACAGAGGTTGGTGGGAGAGAGTGGACAGCCTTATCAGTGTGTAGGTATGGCGGTGAGTGGGAAGTCCCACGTAATGAGAGGTGGTAGGGTACCGTGCGGAGTGCTGGTACCTGGCGGGTGACAACCCGCTGTTGACAGTGACTCAGTCCGGGTGAGTCCCTGAGTCAGGCTGCGTCTACTGACAATTTCAGCGTTGATGGCTGTGTAGCAGCAGCCGGGTGATCCGCCCGTGGCTTGCAGCGGGTGGAGAGCTCCGGGTATGGAGTGACGTCAGGGGGTGGTCCTAAGGTGCGTCTGGACACGTGTTTCGCCGTGGAGGCTTGTTCACCGTGACGCGCTGACCTAGGGGATCCCCAAGACGTAATATCTGGTGTGTGACCAATGGGAAGGGTGGGCTGGGAGACGGACCTGGAAGCAGACGAATCGGATTGATCTGCATGACAGCCAGCTCAGCTTGGTACGTATACTACGTATAATGTGTCCGTGCATCTACAGGCATGTCGGTGGGCGGGTGCCGGAGCCGTATGACGGCTGTAATAAGGAGGGACTGTTGTGCAGGGGATACCAATAGGTATCGGACCCTGTGATAGAAAGTGGTAACGTGAGCGTGGGGTGGACATATGGGTAACAGACTGGATATGGCAAAGGTGCCAGAGATATCAAATGCTGGAAATACAGTTCAATAGATGAAAAGCACATATAGAAAGCAAACATGAACCTAGGAGTACAGAATAAGGGGAGTGTTGCAATGGAACGGGATGTAGGGAGGAAGTAAGTGTATATGGCAGGGGCATAACTATAAGGAATGGTAAGGGGGAGGGAGGAACTGGATATATGCGCACGATGAGTACACAGACAGAAAGATAAGCAGAGAGAAAGTGATAATGATGTTGCTGAGAAAGTTGTAGATGGTATTGAGGATGGTACTATCGATGGTCACAATTAGCTTAAAAATTGGGCAAATGCCTGAATTCCTGAGTGTGATAGGGCAGCGATAGGGGTGTATGGTATGAGAATAGTTGGTGATATGTGGGGTGAGGATGACGACACAGGGAATTGTCAACGGTAACCTTAGGGGAAACTGTGTGGCAGGGGTGGAGCCAGGGGGGGGGGATAATAGGTTGGATGAATGACCTGCAAGGAGAGGGGGGGTATATGAATATAGAAAGTGGCCGCCTTGCAGGATGGTGTCCCTTGAGAGGACTGCTCAATTATGAAATAGGATAACTGGGGGAGCTGGGGATGGTGGGGTGGATGGGAAGACATAGGGGGATAAGATACAAAACAGCAACACGTTACATACAATACGATAAAATAAAATTAAATTAAAAAGAAATAAATTCAATTGGGTTAAGTTAAGTTAAATTAAATTAAAGAGAGGATGGACAGCAACTGGTATGGGACACGGGACATAGCTCATGTCGATAATGTGAGACACGGGAGGAGAGTATATTGGTCTGCAGATGACCAGAGAGGAAGAACACAAGATTAAACAATAGCTAGGGTCCAGAGCAGAACCTGGTTTCATAGGAAGGCACTGTAGTGGATCCCTTCATTAAGGCCCACTGGGGACAGTGCATCAAGGTAAAAGATCCACCAGCTCTCCCTTTGTAATAGGGATTGGTGGATGTCCCCCCCTCTGCGGCCCAGATGTATTTGTTCTAATCCAAAGAAGAGAAGTTTAGAGGAGTCGGCTGAGTGATATTGCATAAAATGCCTGGCAACTCATGTGATCTGTTTCATCCGTGCCCTGTCCTTTGCAGCATTTCGGATGGTCCCAATGTGCTCAAGGATCCTTTGCTTAAGGGGGCGAGAGGTCATACCTACATATCTTTTTTTGCAGGGACAAAGATTGCAATATATCATGTTAGTGCTTCTACAGTTGAAGTAGCCTTGAATCTGTAGAGGTTCATTAAATTTATTGTTGACGGTGGAAATGTTGGTTACTTGGCTGCACACCTTACAGTTGCCACATGGGTGGGTACCTTTAACATTGGGTATCCTGGGTTTGTTCCTAATGTAATGGCTCTGTACCAGATTGTCTCGTAGGTTGGGTGCCCTCCGCCAGCTCAGGTCAACATTGGGTTTGAGGTTTTCTAGTAGATCTTTGTCAGTGAGGAGAATATGCCAATGTTTCTGTACGATATTTTTGATGGCTTTCCATTGTGGACAGAACGTACCGACCATCCTGATGGTCTGAGTGTCAGTTATGCTGTCAGTCTTGGTATTGAATAGAATAGACTCTCTTGTGGTATTCACAATGGATTTTCTGGCTTTCTTAATGAGCCGCTTGGAATATCCTCTATCCTGTAGCTGTAATGATAGTTCTTCATATTTCACCAAGAAGGTCTGATCGTTCGAGCAATTGCGGCGTAGCCTCAAGAATTTCCCTTTCGGGAGATTAGATACAGTGGGTGGAAAGTGTGAACTGGTACAGTGTAAAAGGCTATTGGTTGATGTTGATTTCCTATACAGTTCTGTACTGAGTTTGTTGTTGGTGTCACGGTATAGGTGGAGGTCAAGAAAGGTGATGCTGTTTGGGCTGACTTCGTAAGTAAATTTGAGGTTGAGGTTATTAGTATTGAGTCTAAGAATGAAGTCCTTAAGTTGCTCAGGGGTGCCCTTCCAGATGATGAGGATGTCGTCAATATAGCGCATCCAGATGTGTATACATTCGACATCTGCATCATTCTGAAAGACGAATTCCCTTTCCCACCATCCAAGGAAGAGGTTAGCGTACGTAGGGGCATATGCTGCCCCCATCGCTGTCCCCCTTCCCTGGATGTAGTAGTGGTCGTCGAAAACGAAGAAGTTCAGATGGAGAACAAAACTCAGGAGTTCCAGAAGAAAGTTGTGGAATGGAGTTATTCCTTGCATAGTGAGGAAATATCTGGTAGCTCCGATCCCTAAATCATGTTTGATACAATTGTAGAGCGACTCAACATCGAGGGATACCAATAGGTGATCATCCTCGAGTTGTATGTCGTGTATCTTTTTTAGCACATCAGTGGTGTCTTTAGTATATGATGGCAGACTTGTTACATGATGGCGTAGGTGGATGTCGATGAAAGTACAGGCGTTTTCAATAAGGGATCCATTGCCGGAGACGATGGGTCTCCCTGGTGGTTCAGTTAAAGACTTGTGGACCTTAGGAAGAAGGTAGAAAGTTGCAACTCTAGGATTCGGGGTTTGGAGGTATTGGAACTCTAATTTGGTGATGGTGCCATCCGCAAGGGCTCTTCCTATTATGCGGTCATATTCAGTTTGAAAATTTAAGGAGGGATCAAACAGGGTCTTATGGTAACATGACTTGTCATTGAGTTGTCTGTGTACCTCCTTAAGGTATAAGGGAGTTGGCCAGAGAACAATATTGCCCCCCTTATCCAAGGGTTTAATGACAATGTCGTCCCAGCTCCGGATTTCCTTAAGGGCTAGGGATTCTTGTCTAGTCAGATTGCCTCCAGTGTGAGAGTATTTGGCTTTCCGATGGAGTTCATCAAAGTCCCTGGCCACCAGGTTTGTAAAGACTTTCACTTCCGGGCAAATAGCCTCTGTGGGAAAGAAAGTTGATCTTTTTTTGCAGATTGTTCTCCCTAGATGTTCCGGTCCTGGGTCCTGCAATTTTTCCAAGCCTTGAATTGCTTGGAGTTGCATCGCATGAAATTTGGTAAGTAGAAGTTTGCGGCTAAAAAGATGAAGACTAGTTTCCCATTTAAATCTGTCAAATTTATTAGTAGGGGAGAAGGATAGGCCTTTCTGAAGAACTGTACATTGGTCGGGTGTAAGAATATGGTCTGATAGATTAATGATTTGTAAACCAGTTTCTACTGTCCTCACATTGGTCTGTTCCTTTGCGACTGTCGACTGGCCTGCCGTGGCTTCCATGTCGACCAATCTCTTCTTCTGTTTCTTGATGCTCCTTCTTGTCTTCCTCTTCCTCTCCCTTGTCTGGGGCCATTGCCCCTTCCAAAGTCTAAAAAATTGTCCCGATTATAGGAATTTGAGCCGTCACTGTTGTCATCAGTACTTGAGTACTCAGACTCGGAGAACGTAGTGGTCCCTCTCTGGTCTCTCTTGGGTTGACCTCGATATGATTGGGGTGGTCTAGTCCAGTTGAAGATCTTGCCAGAACTAAAATCTCGAACGTCCCGTTGGAATTTGGTCTTTTTCCTCTCGACTATCACAGCCTCATATGCTTCCAAATCTTTTTTTATTTTGTCAAAGTTGTTTTGAAAGTCGTTATTTTGCTCCCACTTTTCGAGTTTTTTGCCCAAGGTCTCAATGTTTTGTGAGCATTCCTCTAATATGAGGTGATTATGCTTGATGAGTATTGAGATAAGTTCTTGTAAGCATTTAAGGAGGCTAGTCTCCCATTCTTTCTTAAGGTTCTCAGTATGTAACTCGAAAGATGGAAATGTCTTGGGTCGGAGTCCTCTGGGAGTGACTTTGTGTTTCTGATAATTTTCCAGGCTGGAGAGATCCCAGTTTGACCTGATTTGTCTCTGTAGAGTTTTTTTCAGATTGTGAAGTTCGTCGTCCCAACCCAGATCAGTTGGTATATTGGAGGAATGGGTGGAGAAAATGTTATTAAAATCCTTGGTTTTGTGTTTGTAAGTCAGTTCATTGCGGAGGTTCAAAGTAGACATGCCAATAGGGGTAAAAGGATGTTTAGGAGTTTGAAGTTGTCACACAAAAATGCCAGTTGGGGCCCTAGGTCGAGGAAAGTGAAGAATAAATTCAGGAAACTAAAGCGTTTCCTTTTGGGCTGTGCTCGATCCGGAAACTGAGAAATACCTCAGTAAAATAACTGTTTCGAAGAGTTGGGGTGGATCGTCACAAGCAAAGAAAATAACAATGAAATATAAATTGTAAAGGATTGTTAACAATTGATAGGAATACCAACATACAACCAGTATGACTTTTGTTGTCAGTGGTGCTAGGTTGGTGGTGCTCCCAAAAGTTTAGCAGTAAAGCTGATTAAAAGTGGGGTGTCCAAAGAAGGACAAAGGAAGAACAAAACTAGGTTTTTGGGGCACTCTTTTTAGGTAAATAGGTGTAAAGTAGTAAGATGATTGGAATTAATAAATAACTTTTATTAGGGTTCACTTCAAATATGTTGGCGTCAAAAATAAAACATTTCAAGTAAATACAATTTACAATGGTGCATCACAGTATATGTATATAATACAATAGAAAGTCACATCGACTAGGCGAGAATGTTTTACACAGAGGGGACCACCCCCTGTTGAGTTGAGGAAATGTTCAACCCGTGAAAATTCCCATCAGTGGGGTAGAGGTGATAAGGAAGTTCACAGTAATAACGGATATGTGCTAGCGGTCTAATAGTCAGTAGACTAAACCAGGAAAGAGTGAGGACAGAAAAATAGTCATTGGTGTTGCGCCTGGTATTCGAGGTGTCCCGCTGTTCATACGACACCAGATCTTCCCTATCAGTCGCCCGATTAAATACTGATCTGGCCAATCACTGTTTAGCTGCTGAGATCGGACGAGATCAGGCGGCCCAGTGGTGTATGGTCGTATACTTAATTGGATTGATATAGCAACACAGGACTGACATTTGGGACCATAAATTGCTTCTGCTTTCCAGAGACACAGGGTGACCACAGCCTGATACGCAAGGTATTGCAGGACGGGTCAGATCTGCCTAGGGATGAGAGAGCAACGATATATGAGAGTACAGCACACTGAATTTATTGCAGTAACCAGACCCTTCTACTACCCTCCATCATATAAAATAAATTGGATGGAGGTTGAGAGTAATAATCTGGTTGTACTCAATTCAATAAAAAGAGATAGAGAAAGATAAAAATTGGTATGTGCCCCCTATCCGATTGGTCTTACTGGTGAAAATGAAAGATTGACATTTAACACCAGATTTGATCCGGGGGTTGTGTGGTACAGTTCTGTGGGGTATGTGTCACAGAGGGAGAATAATGATGATTTTAAGTCCCTAGGTGATCACATTAAGTGGAAAAAGGGGTACAGAACCACCAACCGAGATTAAACAGTCATGTAAGTTGTTGTAGATACAAGCAATATTATTTGCAGAAACAGGCAAGCTTAATGGTAAATAATATGCAGAGTATGTTGGGCCACAGATATGTGGCTATGCAGATCCGATAAACATGGTAACTGATTTAAGACTGATATGCACGTACACAAAGTGACAATCACTGGATGTACGTTTGATATGCACACACATAGAATGACAATCACTCGATGTATTAGACTGAGATTGCACAATACGGTCAAAAGGGCAAGCACAAACAGACTGACACTCTCACGATGTACTAGGTTCTGATAAGGCAGTCTGGTCAGAATGGCATGTGCGAGAAAAACAACCTAGCAATGAGATTTAAACAGTGCCTGTGTGGATCATCCCAATTGGATGTCTAATCGGTTGTGGTTCACAGCATCAAAAAGGCAATGGTAATCTCATGATATATTTGACTCTGATACGGCAATCAGGTCAAAGTGATATGTGCAGAAAAAGCAACCTAGCAATGCATTTAGACGGTGCCTGTGTGGTTCACAGCGACAAATATTAATACTCATGCAGTAGGTAAAAATCCATTACACAGAGATATACACAGTCACAAATGGCAAAGGTCAATCTCACAATATTTTTGACTTTGATACGGCAATCTGGTCAGAGTGATACAGTATGTGCTTGTGATGTGTCTGACATCGCAGCCTAGGATATGCACAGATCTAAAAACATCAAAGACGTTTGGAAACATTGGGTTTATATACTTCTCTGAATTACTTGACATTTATGATATTATATGGTATTACCAGCCATAGTATTTATCTGCATTTACTTAAAAGAAAATTACAATCCTGATGCAGTAAAATGGCTCGGAATATGAGATGAATTGTGCTTAAGGAGATGTAAGAGTTCTTTAATGCTTGTAATGACTGAATTGATTTTTGAAACATTACAGGCTATTAAGATGAATAAAAATGCTTGCTTGCCAATTTTCACACCGATTTTGACAAATTCATTTGGCACTCAAAGGGTTAATAGCACCTCTATACTTTCTTATTATTTATTATTATTTATTAACAGTTTCTTATATAGCGCATACAAATTCCGCAGCGCTTTACAGAGCATAGTTATGAGCAAACACAAAACAAATTACATTACAAGACAGTTTAGAAAAAGTACATGGTTAATACGGATAGTTGCATCAGGGGACAGGACACTGAAGCAATTATCAGGGTGGCAGTGGTTTATATATTCTAAGAAAGGCACATGAGGAGAGAGGGCCCTGCCCGTGAGAGCTTACATTCTAAAGGGGAGGGTTAGACAGACAGGGGTAACACAGAAGGGGGAGAGGTGAGCATAAACAGGTTGGGATAAGAGATGGTCAGGTTTTATGCAGGAGGGTCGGAAGAGGTCAGCTTAGTGTTTGATATTTTAAGTCTAAAATAGCGCTGG